>NC_089250.1:156157192-156757192 GCF_963930625.1 Muntiacus reevesi
AACTGCCCACATTCCTTGTCTTACTCTTCAAAGCCAACAATGACGGAAAATTGAGTCCTTCTTGTGCTACGCTATGCCATGTCACTTCAGTCATGTCCGACTCTTTGTGACCCTATGGACTTTAGCCCGCCAGGCTCCTCTGTCCATGGGATTCTCTAGGCAAGAATACTGGAGTGGGTTGCCGTGTCTCCCTCCAGGGGATCTTCCTGACCCAGGGATCAAACCCACCATCTCATTAAGTAACCTGCATTGGCAGGATTCTTTACCACTAGCACTACCAGGGAACCCCCTTGAGTCCTTCTTATATTACATCAATCTGACCCTTTCCTTCTGCAGTCACATCTCCCACCCCCCACCCCCCATAGCCAGGAGAGGGTCTCTGTTTTTGAGGATTCAGATGATTAGATTGGACTTGCTTGGATAATCCAGGGAAACCTCCCCAACTCAAAGTCCTAAACCTTAATTCCATCAGAAAGTCCCTTTTGCCTAGTAAGATGACGTGTTCACAAGTTCTGGGGATTCAGAGGTAAATATCCCTTGGGGGTGGGGGTAGTGGTGGGAGATAGAGATGTGATATTAATATAGACAGATGTGAAATTAACAGGCCGGTTCAAGCTTAAGCAGTATCAGCAAATGACTGCAGGACCAGAGCGAGGCACGGGATTGCTCTGCAATTTTACTTTCCCCTCCAGCCAAATAAGAAAAATAGGAGTTCTCCACCTCATGGGCCATTTCAGACAGCAATTTGAGTTTGTCCCACTTCGGAAGCATCAGTCGAAATCCTGGAAAGAGGCTGCTTCCTGCAGACCCCAGAGAGAGCCCAATGTGTGTCCATGCCTATGCCTACATCGGCATGCTCAGTCATGCCTGACTCTTTGCAACCCCATAGAACCACCAGGCTCCTCTGTCCATGGGATTTTCCAGGTGAGAATACTACAGTGGGTTGCCATTTCCTACTCCACAGGATCTTCCCGACCCAGGGGTCAAACCCACGTCTCCTTTATCTCCTGCCTTAGCAGGCAGATTCTTTACCACTGCAAAACCTAGGAAGCCTATTACGTATCGGAGTACAACATTGACAACCTGCTTCTGAGAAAATAGCTACTGGATCCAACTGTTGGATTTCAAGCACAGTTGTAAAGTGAACTGGTTTGCAGTTTAGGAGACTTGGGCTCCAGTGCAGTGACAATAAGGGGATGATACTGGCGGGTGAGGAGAAAACAAAGATGATTGATTCCTTGAGTCCCTGGATTAAAGTGATCTATAATTTAGTGATAGGGTCAAGCACACCCATCACTCAGATGCAGGACAGGATGAAACAGGGGCTGCGACTCAGGAGGGATGTGCCACAGGGCCATGCCCATGGTCCATTCACAACATTTCTGTGTCTCTGTTAAAGACATAAAGAAACAGTTTTGTGGGCAGTTCAGCCAAACTGAGAAGACCAAAGTCATTCCCTAAATTTTCTTGATTTCCTTCTAATAGTGCATTTTGGTTCTATCTTGCTTTAATTTATTTAATTGTAGAGACCTTTCGGAACTCTGAAAGGGTGCAGAGTAAATGTGGTGCTTCTTTTTTTTAATAACAGAGAGGTGTGTGAAATATCTTTTGTCTTTTTTCCCACTTTGGATTTTGACAGACTTTTTCTCTGCCTCCCAAGGATTAAGAGGCTACGGTGAGGCCTCTGTTGCTTGAGCTTTATGTTGGCAAACATGACTAATACCCAGCTATCCAGGTGTCTCCAAAGTGCCTACTCTGTTCTTAGCAGTGTTTGCGCATGCCACCATGTTGGAACAGGACTTTCAACATGGCGCTGTGACAGGGATTTTGGTTTGGTTTTGACATATTCAAATTGATGTAATGATATAAAAGCAAAGGTATGGTGAACAGCCCATGGGGTGGAAGATGAGTGGGAGGAGAAGTAGGGGGAGGATGGGAATAATATCAACATCCCACCTTACAACAGAGACTCCAGAGGTGATGGGGATGATGCAAAAGGTGGAGATCTAGGAGGAGGAACTGAAGGTGGAGTGTTTGCCAGGGAGGGGAGGTGGTGACGAGGGGATGGTGGTAAAGATGGTATCGGGGAGCCACATCTCTACCCATCAGGGCAGGAAGTCAGCAGACAACGTCGAAAGCTGATAAAATAAGAAATTGTGGTATAAGCATTTTAGTTAAAGATAGGGAAGTCACCACCAGAAACAGAGAAATGAAAAGGAGGAAATGCAGTTAGTTCTGGGGAGCAGGACTGGGGTTGCAGAGGGTTGAACAGAGGTCAGTTTTTACTCACCCTAAGAGCCCTTCTACCCCAGTTGATTTTCTGAAAGATGATGTGTATGTCTTGTCTGATAGGAACAAACTTGTTGAGCAGATTAATGCAATGAAGAGTTCCCATTCAACTTCTACAATATTCTACTCTTTCGGGGAAGTTTAATTCTTTCTAAAAGAAACATATCACATATGTATTAGCTGCATATGTATAATATAGATATCAAAAGTCAAGTGCATCTATGTAAATCTTAATTACTACATTCATTTTTTTTTTACTCTTTGCCAACATTTTGTTATAAAAAAGTTTCAAGCATATGAAAAACTTCAGGAAATGTTTATGGTAAATATTCATATACCCACCACCTACCCACAATTAGCATTTTATTATACTTGCCTTATCAGCTATCTGTCATTTATCCATTCTTCCATCTGTCAATGTATCTTAGTTTTTTGAGGCATCTATTATGCTGATATTTTATTGTGGTTAAAAAAAACACATGATAAAACTGATTGTCTTTAAGTGAACAGTTCAGTACTGTTAAGTATATTCAAACTACTGTGGAATCGATCTCCAGAACTTTTTACATCTTGCAAAACTGGAATCCTATATTCATTGAGCAACAACTCCTCTTTCCCCTCTGCCCTGGCCCCGGGTAATCACCTTTTAATTTCTGTCTCTGGAACTTTGGCTACTCAACACATCTCATATAAGTAGAATCATACAGCATTTGTCTTTTTGTGACTGGTTTATTTCATTTAGCACAATGTCCTCAAGGTTCCTCCATGTTGTAGCATGTATCAGGAATTCCTTCCTCTTTAAGGATGAATAATATTCCATTGTGTGCATATATAACACTTTGTTTATTCATTCATCTACTGATGAATGGGTTGCTCCTACCTCATGGCTGTTGTGAATACTTCTACTATGAACATATGTGTGCAAATGTCTTTATGAGACCCTGCTTTCAACTGGGATACACCCAGAAGTAGCTTACTGGTCATCTACCAACCTGGGGTGTTCATCTTTCAGTGTCATATCTTTTTGCCTTTTCATACTGTTCATGGGGTTCTCAAAACAAGAATACTGAAGTGTTTTGCCATTCACTTCTCCAGTGGACCACATTTTGTCAGAACTCTCCACCATGACCAGTCCATCTTGGGTGGCCCTACATGGCATGGCTCATAGTTTCATTGAGCTAGGCAAGGCTGTGGTCCATGTGATCAGCTTGATTAGTCAGCTGTGATTGTAGTTTTCATTCTGTCTGCCCTCTAATGGATGAGGATTAAGAGGCTTGTGCACTCTTCCTGATGGCAGGGACTGGCTGTGGGGAAAACTGGGTCTTGTTCTGGTGGCAAGACCATGGTCAGTAAGTCTTTAATCCAATTTTCTGCTGGTGGATGGGGCTGTGTTCCCTCCCTGTAGTTTGGCCTGAGGCCAAACTATGGTAGGGGTAATGGCACCTCCTTCAAAAGAACTTATGCCAGCATAAGCCTCCTAGGAGCGTTGTAGACAGTGCCCTTGACCCCGCAGCAGGCCATTGTCAGCCCATGCCCCCACCAGAGACTCCCAAGAACACACAGGCAAGTCTGGCTCCATCCCTTGTGGGGTCACTTATCCTCTCTCCCGGGTCCTGGTGCACACAAGGTTTTGTTTGCGCCCCACAAGAGTGTCTCTTTCCCCAGTCTTATGGAAGTTCTCTAATCAAATCCTGCTGACCTTCAAAGTCAGATTCCCTGGGATAATCAGTCCCTCTGTCAGATTCCCAGGTTGAGAAGTCTCTTGTGGGACCTATAAATTTTGCAGCAGTGTGAGAACTTTGGTATAATTGTTTTCCAGTTTGTGAGCTGCCTGCCCGGCAGCTCTATGGTGGAGCTAATGGGGACCTCCTTCAAGAGGACTTATACACGCTGCACCTCCTAGGACTATTGTTGCCAGAGCCTCTGTCTCCACGGCAGGTCACTGCTGACTCATTCCTCCACAGGAGACCATCAAGCACTCAAAGGCAGGTATGGTTCAGGATTTTTGTGGGGGTCATTGCTCCTTCCCCTCAGTCCTGGTCCACACAAGGACTGTGACTCAGATAACAAACTCCTTATTGCAAAATCTGAACTTAAATTGAAGAAAGTAGGGAAAACCATTAGACCATTCAGGTATTACATAAATCAAAACCTTTATGACTATACAGTGGAAGTGACAAATAGATTCAAGGGATTAGATCAGATAGAGTGCCTGAAGAACTATGGACAGAGGTTCGTCACATTGTACCGGAGGCAGTGATCAAAACCATACCCAAGAAAAAGACATGAGAAAAGCAAAATGGTTGTTTGATGAGACCTTACAAAAAACCAAGAGAAGAAAAGAAGAGAAAGGCAAAGGAGAAAAGGAAAAATATACCCATTTGAAAGCAGAGTTCCAAAGAATAGTAAGGAGAGATAAGAAAGACTTCCTAAGTGATCCGTGCAAAGAAATAGAGGAAAATAAATGAATGGGAAAGACTAGAGGTCTCTTCAAGAAAATTACAGATACCAGGGGAACATTTTATGCAAAGATGGGCACAATAAAGGACAGAAATGGTATGGACCTAACAGCAGCAGAAGATATTAAGAGGTGGCAAGAATACACAGAAGAACTATACAAAAAAGATCTTAAAGACTTGGATAATCATGATGGTGTCATCACCCATCTAGAGCCAGGTTTCCTGGAATGTGAAGTCATGTGGGCCTTAGGAAGCATCACTATGAACAAAGCTTGTAGAGGTGATAGAATTCCAGTTGAGCTCTTTCAAACCCTAAAAGATGGTGCTTTGAAAGTGCCGCACATTTGTGGCCAGCAAGTTTGGCCACAGGACTGGAAAAAGTCAGTTTTCATTCCAATCCCATAGAAAGGCAATGCCAAAGAATGTTCAAACTGCTGCACAATTGCACTCATCTCACATGCAAGTAAAGTAATGTTCAAAATTCTCCAAGCTAGGCTTCAATAGCATGTGAACCAAGAATTTCCAGATGTACAAATTGGATTTAGAAAAAGCAAAGGAACCAGAGATCAAATTGCCAAAATCTGTTGGATCACAGAAAAAGCAAGAGAATTCCAGAAAAACATCTACTTCTGCTTTATTGATTACACCAAAGTCTTTGACTGTGTAGATCAAAACAAACTGTGGAAAATTCTTCTAAAGATGGGAATACCAGACCACCTTATCTGTTTCCTGAAAAACCTGTATGCAGGTCAAGAAGCAACAGTTAGAACCGGACATGGAACAACGGACTGGTTACAAATTGGGAAAGGAGTACATCAAGGCAGTATATTGTCACTCTGCTTATTTAACTTCTGTGCAAAGTACATCATGCAAATGTCAGGCTGGATGAAGCACAACCTGGAATCAAGATCGTGGGGAGAAATATCAATAACCTCAGATATACAGAGGATATCACACCTTACGTAGAAGGTGAAGAGGAATTAAAGAGCCTCTTGATGAAGGTGAAAGAGGAGAGTGAAAAATCTGGCTTAAAACTCAACATTCAAGAAGCAAAGATCAAGGCATCTGGTCCATCTCTTCATGGCAAATAGATGGGGAAACAATGGAAACAGTGACAGACTTTATTTTCTTGGGCTCCAAAATCACTGTGGATGGTGACTGCAGTCATGAAATTAAAAGACATTTGCTCCTTGGAAGAAAAATTATGACCAACATAGACAGCATATTAAACAACAGAGACATTACTTTGTCTACAAAGATCTGTATAGTCAAAGCTATGGTTTTTCCAGTAGTCACGTACAAATATAAGAGCTGGACAATAAAAAAGGCTGAGCACCAAAGAACTGATGCCTTCAAACAGGTGCTGGAGAAGACTCTTAAGAGTCCCTTGGACAGCAAGGAAATCAAACCAGTCAATCCTAAAGGAAATCAACTCTAAATATTCATTGGAAGGACTGAGGCTGAAGCTGAAGTTCCAATACTTTGGCCACCTGATGCGAAGAGCTGATTCATTGGAAAGGACCCTGATGCTGGGAAAGATTGAAGGCAGGAGTAGAAGGGGATGACAGAGGATGAGATGGTTGGATGGCATCACCGACTCAATGGAAATGAATCTGAGCAAGCCTCAGGAGATGGTGAAGGGCAGGGAAGCCTGGCATGCTGCAATCCATGGGGTCACAAAGAGTCAGACACAACTGAGCAATCCAGAAGTAGAATTGCTGGATCATGTGGTAGTTTTATTTTTAGTTTTTTTGAGGAACCTCCATACTATTTCCATAGCAGCTGCCCCATTTTACAATCTCACCAAGGGTTCTGTTGATAATATCCTCACATCTTCATACACACTTGTCATCCTCTGGGTGTGTTATGCTTATTTGTTTTGGATGTTAGCCATCCTAATGGATGTGAAGTGGTTACTACAATTAAAAGTCAACTTTTTCTAAGTAACTGAGAAAATAGTATCCTTGAAAGAAATTGCAATGCTAATGACAAGACAACGTTCAATAAATCTAAGTAAAAAATTTTCCTTAGAAATGGATGGTAAGTCAGGAAACTCGGAATTTTTTCATAGTAAGTTTTTTTCTAATTGCTTCCTTGAATCAGTGCATAGGCTGAGTTAAAAGGCTACAGGTTTGTCACTACCAAGGGTACTAAGAGAAGAATAAATACTATGGATTAACATTTAAGATTATGGACCTAACTAAACCGAGGTTGTTTCATATCCTGAATTTTCCCATTGATTCTGATCCATGGGACTTCTTGAAGTTTCTACACCAGATTTAGGCTTTTTTCTTTGGTGAAAACATCTCTCAATTGGGAACAATGTTGGCTTTTGAGCCAGAGTTACCTTTGGGAACTTTTGACCGCTTAAAGTTTCCTTCTATGGACATGTCTAGCCCTCAGCTAGACAGACACGGTTCTCCCCCTAGTTTCCTTTGTGTAGGTAGGATCACCTTTTTAATTAACTGCTGATGAGAGTGCAGTCTGGCCTTCATGATATTATCATCCTGGAGTTGCATTACAAAAGACTGATCTGGGACTAAATGTGATCTGGGTACCTGTGAAGCTGGTAAGAAGATTAGCAAACAGAAACCTTAAGAACAATTAATCCATTTTTACATAGCTGCATGTCTGTTGCTCTGCAAAACAATTCTGAAAATGGGTTTCATGATCCGTTCTAGTTCTGTGCTTGCATTCGTGGCGGATTGAAAGGCTGAAGATGAGGAAGAGCATAGGAAAGCAGGTGGTTGACTGTGTGTTCAGTCTCAGTTATGTCCAACTCTTGAAATCCCATGGACTGTAGCCCACCAGGCTCCTCTGTCCATGGGCTTTTCCAGACAAGAATCCTGGCGTGTGTTGCCATGTCTTCCTCCAGGGGAATCTTCCTGGCCCAGGGATCAAACTTGCATCTCTTACATTGTAGGTAGATTCTTTACCACTGAGCCACCGGAGAAGTCCAAAAGCAAGTGGTTACTGGTTCCCCAATACTGTGTGAGACAGTCAACCGTGACACAGCCACAGCCAAGTAATCCCACCATAATTGGTCAGCCCTTGGCTAATCCCATTTGTAGATCCTGTTTACTTGGCAGGATGGTTCAGCCATCTAATTGGCATTTTCCAAGGATACTCCACCTCCTGAAGAGCCTCCTTTGGAATACCATATGCACTGTGATGCTTGATCAAGAAAGGTGTATGTTTAAGGTACACTCTCTTCTTTGATTACTAAATAAATTAACTAATTAATATTAGTCTGACATTAGAACATTTGCCATGTTGTCCAGCTCTATGGGCAGCATTTTAGCAGGCAAGATCTTATTAATGAATCCATTATTTAATTAATCAACAGATTAACCAGTAAAGAAATTAATTAATAAGGGAAATAATTAGTAAATAAGAGGTTAATTAAACCCATAATACAGGCACTCATTATTCTCATGTAGACAAAGTGCAGCTCAGAAGGGTAAAATAACTTACCTAAGAGAACTAGAATTTGAACCAGGTTTGCCTGAGTCTCGAGCAGACCTTTAATTACCACCTGAGTTACCTTTCTCCGTGTTCCTACGTTATTAGAACTAGAGCTATCCCACTTCAGGGAGCTAGTTCATTGCCAGTTTTGTGTTAGTCATAGCCCCCAGCCAGGTAGTGAACTCTCCCTCCTATGGCCCACTGGGCACAGTTCTGGGCACCTAGTAACTGCTAGGTGAATGCTCGGTGATTGATGAATGTGCTTCCATATGATCCCTGCATTTAAACTTCCTGTAGCAGCTTCCCTGAACTGTCAGCTCGGCTGTGCATATGCGGGGGGAACCTGGCGTACAATGAGAGTGTCTCCAGACAAGTGGTTCATTGTCCCTGGGGTTCTTTTTCTTCTTCTGCAATTTGCATGTGTTAGCCATATGATCTGGGGTTTCCTGTGCTGAGACATAACATTTGTAAATACAAATTATAATAAGATGTGGATGTCAGTTGGGGTCCTAAACTAGTAATAAGGGCCCAGAAATGAAAACAGAGTTACTATGTACCATCCTCTGAAAAGAATCACCAGCTATGGGGCCATTCAACCCCTCCAGCGCAAGAAATGGCAAACCTTTCCTCCCTCCTCCTCACTCAGGGCACAAAACGTCTTCGGTCTTTGGGGAGGCTGAGTGTTTGGGGAAGGTGATTCCTGTCCCTCTGATTGGGGAAAAGAGAAGAGTGCTTCTCTCTACTGTGGTCTGATCTAAGCTAGGTGATGGTTGACAATTATTGAGTTATTTTTTCCTTATATTGGTAGTTTCTAATAGTTTTACAATAGGGAGGAGCTAACAGTCTCTCACTCTACAACCCAGAAGTCTCAGCCAAATTCTAACATATATACCCTAATTTTATAAACAAGCCAGAATAGCAAAACAAAACAAAACACCATCCTCCAACCTGCGTGTGAACTTGATAAAGTCCCTACAATCTGTCCTTGGATTCGCTAGAGGCAAATTCAAGAATGTTCTACGGGCATGTTTCAACCAACTGTCTAGTCATCATCAAGATTCCTAAGGAGCTAGAAAATGAAGTGATCTTAGGCACAAAATGGCAACCTGGAAAGAACAGGCAGTTGAACTCTCTAGGTTTTTATACTCTATTTATGGCAACCATGCTTGTACACCATTCCTGTCGATTAATTCACATATCTTGAACATCACTCATTTCACAAGTATAAAAGTCATTTCTAAAAATCCCTCCACTAATTAATAAACCCTCTGGTGTTGACTAGAGATAAAAATATTTCTATCTGATAAAGTCCTGGCAGAAAGCAGCACATTCCAATGAGGTAATGGAGGAAAATTTAATGAAGGGACTATTGCAAAGGTGTGGTCAGGGTTAGGAGAAGCTAACAAAGGATGGAGAAGCACCCCAGGGCTTGCAATTGTGAGAGCCTTTGTTCCTCTTCTCCTAAGCCTGAAGGGACACAAGAAGAGGTTCCTGGAACCTGGAAGGAGTTTTATGTGGAGCAAAGGGTTACCAACAACAACTGCAGAGTTCAGTAGAGGAACATAACCATTGCCAATCTGTAGCCCAAAAGGACTTGTTTGGATTGTGGGTGAGGAGGAGGGGTAAGCACCCTAGTCTTTCCTTTCCAGCCTCCAATCTCCTGCTTATGCCTCCCACTAGCTGAACCCAACCAGAAGCCAAAGACCAGGGCACTGGGTTGATGAAGTTCTGAAAGGTCAGATCTTAGGACCCACTCACAGCAGTGTGGAGGACAGGGAGAGGATCTAGAGGTCATCGGACATCTAGTGGAAGGCTTGCAGTAAACTTTAGAGTTTTCAAATGCACACAACATCCTTAGAGTGTGGGTTCTTCAGTTCAGTTCAGTTCAGTTGCTCAGTCGTGTCCGACTCTGCGATCCCATGAATCGCAGCATGCCAGGCCTCCCTGTCCATCACCATCTCTCATAGATTACTCAAACTCATGTCCATCAAGTCGGTGATGTCATCCAGCCATCTCATCCTCTGTCATCCCCTTCTCTTCCTGCCTCCAATCCCTCCCAGCATCAGGGTCTTTTCCAATGAGTCAACTCTTCGCATGAGGTGGCCAAAGTGTTGGAGTTTCAGCTTCAGCATCAGTCCTTCCAATGAACACCCAGGACTGGTCTCCTTCAGGATGGACTGGTTGGATCTCCTTGCAGTCCAAGGGACTCTCAAGAGTCTTCTCCAACACCACAGTTCAAAAGCATCAATTCTTTGGTGCTCAGCTTTCTTCACAGTCCAACCCTCACATCCATACATGATCACTGGAAAAACCATAGCCTTGACTAGATGAACCTTTGTTGGCAAAGTAATGTCTCTGCTTTTTCATATGCTATCTAGGTTGGTCATAACTTTCTTTTCAAGGAGTAAGTGTCTTTTAATTTCATGGCTGCAATCACCATCTGCAGTGATTTTGGAGCCCAGAAAAATAAACTCAACAACTGTTTCCACTGTTTCCCCATCTATTTGCCATGAAGTGATGGGACCAGATGCCATGATCTTAGTTTTCCAAATGTTGAGCTTCAAGCCAATTTTTTCACTCTCCTCTTTCACTTTCATCAAGAGGCTTTTTAGTTCCTCTTCACTTTCTGCCATAAGGGTGGTGTCATCTGCATATCTGAGGTTATTGATATTTCTCCTGGCAATCTTGATTCCAGCTTGTGCTTCTTCCATCCCAGCGTTTCTCGTGATGTACTCTGCATATAAGTTAAATAAGCAGGGTGACAAGACACAGCCTTGACGTGCTCCTTTTCCTATTTGGAACCAGTCTGTTGTTCTCTTAGTGTACTTCAAATTTCCACTAAGGTCCCTGAATTTAACACCAACACCCATGCATAGATCATACCGTGAATGGTATTTTAAAGTAAATTTTAGGGTTTCTCTGATGGCTTAAGGGTAAAGAATATGCCTGTCAATGTAGAAGACATGGGTTTGATCCCTGGTCCAGGAAGATCCCACATGTCAAGGGGCAGCTAAGCCTGTGTGCCATAACTATTGAGCCTGTGATCTAGAGCCTGGAAACTGCAAGTACGAAACCCACGTGCTGTAACTACTGAAGTCTGAGTGCCCTAGAACCTGTGCTCCACAACAAGAGAAGTCACGGCCGTGAGAAACCCACACACCACAACTAGAGAGTAGCCCCCGCTTGCTGCAACTAGAGAAAAGCCTGCAAAGCAACAAAGACCCAGCATAGCCAAAAACAAAGAAAAATTTTAAACAAAGTAAATTACAGAAAATTTAACACCTTCTCTGAACTCAAGGAAATCACTCTAGAGAACTGGAGATAACTGCAAAAGGGAGACCCTGGTGTATCATCCTGTAATTGGACATCGGCGTAGGCTACTGACTTGGTGACCTTTACAAGAACAGCCTACCTCCTAAATGCTGGAACCATCTTCTAAAAGCTGGAACCATCTTCTAAAGGCACAGCTGAAGTGCCAGCTCAAAGGAAACCTTCAGAAAAGGGGCGGGGGCATGCATCCTGAAGGACACAGTATGTTTATTAAATGACAGATTCTTGTATGACACTTTGTCTCCAGTAGGAAGGATACATTTCAGAAACCATGGGCAAGAAGGGGCAGGGCTCCCTCTCCCATCTCTCCCAGTGACTCAGGAAGCTTGTGGTTCTTGTCCCTGCAGCTCTGGACTCTGCTTACTTGAATGTTCTAGTCTCTCCAAAAGGGCCCACGCTTGGCAGGGCACACAGCAAGGGTCCCATTGAACTCTAGCTTATCACTGCCACCAGTGTACTTTGAACTCCTTGTGTCCAAGGGTCGGCAGGTGAGGAGAGAAATCATTATACTGCAGGGGCTGTTGACTTTGATAATCAGAAGGATGGAGGGACACGTCTGCATGTTTGTTGTTGTTCTGTCACTGAGCCGCATCCGGCTCTGCAACCCCATGGACTGCAGCACGCCAGGCTTCCCAGTCCTGCATTGTCTCCCAGAATTTGCTCAAACTCATGTCCACTGAGTTGATGATGCCATCCAAGCATCTCATCCTCTGTCTCTCCTTTCTCCTCCAGCCTTCAATCTTTCCCAGCATCAAGGTCTTTTCCAGTGAGTCGGTTCTTTGCATCAGGTGGCCAAAGCATTGGAACTTCAGCTTCAATATCAGTCCTTCCAATGAATATTCAGGGTTGATTTCCTTTAGGATGGACTAGTTTGATATCCTTGCAGTCCAAAGGACTCTCAAAAGTCTTCTCCAGCACCACAGTTTGAAAGCATCAATTTTTTCCACATTCAGCCTTCTTTATTGTCCAACTCTCGCATCCGTACAGTATGTAAAGGGCAGGTTACCAAAACTTCAGATCCTTCTAGGAGTGCAACTTTGGCTCATACCACCAAATATGCCACCAGTACCTGTCAAGGTGAGAGCTGAAGGTGAGAGGAATTTAGAGTGGATAGTGGAAGAGGAAGAGGATGACTGAAGCTGTGACTCCTAGCCCAATTGCACCGAGATGGCTGCGAGAACACATGAGTAGACCTCCAAATACCAGGAGTGTAATGAACCAAGAGCCGCAGGTGCTGCCCCTGAAACCTGCTGCTGGCCTTGCCCAGAGGTCACACATCCCTCAGCTGCTCCTGGATTCTCCTGGAATGATGTGATCAGGTTTCCGAGGCACTCCCCTCCCTAGGAGACACCAGACTGTTCTCTCAGCTGACTTCGGGAGGGGAGATCCCCACACAGACACACACAGCCTTGCTCACCCTTCCTTGGACTACATGGGCATCTAAGATGTTCCATTCAACCTTCCGCTCAGATCAGACCTGTGTGGTGGTCTTCCCTCATTCCCACCTCATCTTCCCACACTCATGTTTCCACTAATGAGGTCCTGACCTCTTTAATCCTGTCTTGGAATCCACTTACTGGATGACTGGAGTAACACAAAGCCTTGGGTAAAACACTTCTCCTTTCCAGGTCTCCCTGTCCCTGTTGTGGAATGAGGATGCTCAGTGTTCCTGGAGTTCCATCCTGCTTCTGGTTTAGCTGGTCTGGAGGCTGGTCCAGACTGACTTTCCAGCTGAGGCTGGGTGCTGCCCTCTGGACTGGCCCACTTTCTCAGGCCTCCTTCTGAAGATCCCAGACCCCGATCCAGAGCAGGGCTGTAACTTCAGACGCGTCCTATTCTTTGTGATCCTATGAACTGTAGCCCACCAGGCTCCTCTGTCCATGAGATTCTCCAGACAAGAATGCTGGTGTGGGTTGCCATGCCCTTCTCCAGAGGATATTCCCAACCCAGGAATCGAACCCGTGCCTGTTATGTCTCCTGCACTGACAGGTGGGTTCTTTACCACTAGTGCCACCTGGGAAACTCTGATCCAGAGTGGAGTAAGTGCCTAAAAGCCCTTTTGTCTTGTTACAGGATCTGTGCAGAGATGGTGATCAGGCTCTTTTCTATCTCGCCTGCTTCAGAATTTGGCCTGTGACTGCTCACAATGCCCTTGGACCACAAGTTAACCCACAGGTGTCAAGGATTATCATGCATTGCTAGAAAACTCTAAGTAGAGCCTATAAGTTTCATCCCTGGAGACACTTTCACCCTTATAAATGGACCTTCCAGTTCAAGGATTAATGTTCCCCCTGCCCCGAGATAAAGAACCAAAATAACTCTTGGGAAAATTGTGATTTTTGCTCAATTGGAGCCTTATTTTTTTTTCACCCTGGGAAATATAGACTATCCCCTTTTGCTGCCAGAACAAAGGGTAACTGGTTCTTTGGAGGAGAAAAGAATTATGTTCAGCTCTATATCAAAATGTCTCCTAATCTTGAGATTCTATCTAGGACAGTCTATATTTTCAAGCTTCAGTTCAAGTTCATGTCCTTTGGTTGCCTCAAACTCAGCATTTGCCCTGCTTGCTGACGCAGGGGGAAACATGTGCTTTGCTCTCAAAAATAAAAAGGAAAAACAGAAGAAGAAAAAGAAAGTTCCCATCTCAAGGGTTGGGTTTATTCTGGATTAGTTACTGAATTCAGAAATGTTTTACTCAATTAACAAAAGGCAATCTGGATGTTCTTTCTCTGTGTGGCTCTGTCTGTCCGTATCTCTCTGTGTGTGTCTCACTCTATCTCTCTCTCCTCCTTCTGACTCAGTCCGTTCACTATACCTCCATTTGATCTGATTCTGCTTTAATGGCTTTCTGCCTCAGCAGAGTTTGGTCTCACACCAATACAATCAGTGGCACTGGTAGAAAGCAGGCATTTCTCTTCAACTAAGGTGTAACTGATCAATGTGGCGGCGTGGGGCTTCCCAGGTGACGTTAGTGGTAAACAACTCACCTGCCAATGCAGGAGATGTAAGAAATGTGGGTTTGATCCCTGGGTCAGGAAGATCCCCTGTAGTAGGAAATAGCAACCCGCTCCAGTATTCTTGCCTGGAAAATTCCATGGACAGAGGAGCTAGGCGGGTTATAGTCCTTGGGGTTGCAAAGAGTCGGACACAACTGAGCGACTAAGCACAATGACAAGGTGTAACTTCATCTTGGCTTTAGCACTGCCATCCACCAAACAGCTGTGAAGGAGCTGGGTAAGCTGTCGGTGATAAGGTACCCAACAAAGGCAGAGGGGTGGAAGAGCAGCCGACCCCAGGGAGCGCTGCAAATACAGAAACAACAAAAACAAGTGGCAGGGACCTTGGTAGGGTTTTCCAAATTCTAGCTCCTTCTGTTTTCTACTTAAGCCTTGAGCAAGGTGCTGAAAACTGAGACCCTCTAGGTGGGATGGACCCTCTCCATCTGAGGCAAGGAGAGGTCTCTAAAGCAGCTGGCATTCTCTTACTTTATCCCTTGTCTGTGTTTCTGCCTGCCTCCCCACTTCATACATGCCCACTACTGGTGGACTCTCAGTCAATAAGAGGGTGAATTATAAACCAGTGAGCTTTCTGTTTTGCTGTGTAACGATCACGCTGAACCCTGTATCCAAATAAGCGAGGCTTGATTCAAAGCAGTCACCCTGGGAAACCCTCCATCTTGTGTTTAAACAAAGGTATGGCTGCTCGTGGGCTTCCCGGGTGGTATGGGAAGAATCCACCTGCCAAGCAGGAGACGCAGTTTCCATCCCTAGGTCAGGAAGATCCCCTGGAGAAGGAAATGGCAACCCACTCCAGTATTCCTGCCTGGGAAATCCCATGGACAGAGGAACCTGTTGTGCTACAGTCTGTGGGGTCACAAAGAGTTGAACACAACTGAGGAACCATAAACAACAACAACAACAACATATGGCTCCTTACATTGCCTTACAAGGCAGTGGGCTATAATAACTTAGTAGTTAAATCTCTTAGTAGTTTGCAAAGCTCAGATGGTCACATGCTTTGAAGCTGGCACTGTTCTCATTGCTGTTTCATGTAAGGAATCATCCAATCCCGAGGTTACAATTTGAGTTACCATCAGGCAGTTATATACAAGCTATATACAAGCAAATGTGTGTGTGGGGGTCAGGGGCGGGGGTGTGTGTGGTGGTGGTAATTCGCTTCAATTGTGTCTGACTCTTTGCAACCCTATGGACTGTAGCCTGCCAGTTTCCTCTGTCCATGGAATTTCCAGGCAAGAATACCAGAGTGGGTTGCCATTTTCTTCTCCAGGGGATCTTCCTGACCCAGGGATCGAAATGGCATCTCTTAGTCTCCGACATTGGCAGTTGGGTTCTTTACCACTAGCACCACCTGGGAAGCCAGAACAAGAACAACTGGAAGAAAATCCAGCCGGTCACTTCCTGCCTCTTTGCTGGGAGACAGTTCTCCATGGATCTCTTCCATTTCTACATACCTTGCGAGCAGAAGCACTGCCTACCTTCATTTTGGATTGTTTTTTTTTTTTTCAAGGACTTAGAAGTGTAGTTTCTCCCTACAGAGCAGACAACATGTGGACTTAACACCTTGTATAAGGATAATAGCTCCTTGTCATACAAAAGACAAGAATGTTTACTGCCCAGTATAAAACTTTCCTAACTCAAAATTTTCCCTAAACTCAAAGTTTCTTTTTTAACACAACCTACTGTGTGTTCACATCACTTATGGGAACTGGGATGCAGGAAACTAACACAAAGTTGATACTCTGGCTACTGCCATCGTGGTGAGTAATAAAATGTCCTTTTCCTCTGACCCAGGGATCTTGTATCTTCTGCCAACATTCATGGAATTGTGACAAGCTAATTTATAGGTAAGGCACCCTTCACAATTTTGGACATCCTCTACTCCCAGGAGATGGAAGATGCCAAACAGTGTAGGAAGAGGTGGGGAGTCCCAGAAGAGATGAAATAATGGGTCAATCCTTGTGTGGATTTAGAGGTTGGGTTGTTTTCCAGCAGCTACTGTGGCAAATACCACCAACTGATGGCTTTAAGCAACAGAAATTTGTTCTCTCAGTTCTGGAGGCCAGAAGTCTGAAATCAAGGTGTCAGCAGGGCTGTGCTCCTTCCAGCCGCTGTGGCTGTTGGCATTTCCTAGCTTGTGACTGCATCACTCTAATCTGGGACTCCTCTACTCTGTGAAGCTCTCCTCCTCCTGACCCTTACAAGAACACTTGTCATTGGGTTTAGAACCCACGTAGATAATCCAGGATGATCTCATCTTAAGATCCTGAGCTTAATTACATTTGTAAAATACTCTTTTCCCAAATAAGGTAAACTTCCTAGGTTCTGGAGATTAAAAAGTGAGCATATCTTTTGGGGATCCTCATCCAGCCCACCACAGGAGCCCAAATTCATATCACTTGGATGGTAAAAAAAAAAAAAAAATCATAAGCCATTAATATAATTGAAAGTCCTGGACTGATCTAGTTTTCTAAGTACCTGGCAGAAGCAAACACAAATCTTCTTGGATAAAATGCATCCCTAGTGTAGGGGGAGTCTTACAAATAATTTCCCAAGGAAAATGAGCAGATCATGGTTTAAAAAAAAAGTAAATAAATAACCAAGCACCACAAGAAAACAAGATCAAAAATTGCCCGCCACACTCATACTCCGTTCTTTGATAAATTGCCTTGCCCACAGACCCTGCTTCCTAGGAACCTATGTTTTGAACCTATTGACACTGACTCCTGACCTTCACCTCCACTGATAACCTAAGTGGGCATCAATACCAAGGACAGTCAGTCTTCTGGTTGGCTTATGACCTGCCTTAGTGTTAGTCACTCAGTCGTGTCCTACTCTTTGTGACCCCATGGACTGTAGCCTGCCAGGCTCCTCAGCCCATTGATTCTCCAGGTAAGAATACTGGAGTGGGTTGCCATTCCCTTCTCCAGGGGATCTTCCCAACCCAGGGATCAAACCCACATCTCCTGCATTGGCAGGCAGATTTTTAATCATCTGAGCCACCAGGAAAGCCCCAAATGACCTGGTACAAATAGATGACCTGGCTAATTGGTTTTCTCTTTCTTCCTCCCTTCCTCCTTCCCACAAATTTGAGCCAATAAATTAGGATAGAATTGGTAGGTTAGTGGTGAAAGCTAAAACCGAAAGGTTATGATGTAGAAGTTGAGAAGACCGTGATGGGTCAGGTACAAAGTGTTATGGGAGGTACAAAGAGTTATGGGAGAAAACACTGGGTCATCAGAGGAACCAGAGGAAACAATTGAAACCAGATCTGATACAAACAGATCCATTGAGTTAGCTGGTCATTGAAATAGTGGAACATACAATGAAGGTTCATTAACTCAATGAACAAAAATGCTAGATACACTTCCTTATTTTTTTTTTTTCACCTCTAGGCTGGTTTGAGAGAATGTAGCTCTCAATGAGAAGAAAAACTTCCTTATAGCCTAGCAAGAGCTCAGAGCTAAAAACAGAACAAAACAAAACAAAAAACCTCACACATTTCCAGTGAGTGGTATGAAAAGGAAGAAGCCCCCTATTGACATGCTTTGCAAGAATCTAGAATCACCTCCCATCTCCATTCTCTATGATGTCCAGCGTTCAGACGTCCCTGTTCTTGGATCTCTGTGAAACTGAATCATAGAAATCCTTATATCTGAGCTCATCTAAGCAGGTCTCTGATGTGTGTGATCAAGAATGAAACCATGCCACAATCTCCTCTTCCATCCCTTAGCTCAGGAAGTAGTCAATAATTATTGACTTTGGGATTATTTTGCAGCAGTGCAAATTAACTACAGTCAAAAGCCCCCTCCTTGGAATCTTGGGAGCAGGTGATTTTACTGAGATGGGAAGGGAAGAACTCTGAGTTCCATCTGCTTGATTCACCAACTTCAACCCTGCTGCAAGATTCTAATGTTGCAGCGTCCCATCCATTCAGGACTCAGGTTACTACAAGTCCAAAGCTATCCCGTGGACTTTGGTATTCCTAGAAGATGCATTAAAAACGAGGATTTTCAGTGGCATGTTTGCCACAAAAATTAGGAGAAAGGAATTGCCTCTTACCAGGTACATGACCTAATTACCTTCAACCCCTACTCCTGCTCATCCTGTTTATGTGATTATGTCATTTAAAAAAATAATAATTGTATTATTTATTTATTTTTGGCTGTGCTGGGTCTTCAAGGGATTTTTTTCTAACTGCAGCCAGCAGGGGCTACTCTTCATCATAAGGCACAGGCTTCTCGCTGATGTGGCTTCTCGTTGCGGAGCACGCGCTCTAGGGCCCTCGGGCTTCAGTAGCTGCCGCACGACGGCTCCGTGGTTGCGGTTCCCCGGCTCTAGAGCACAGGCTCAATAGCTGTGGTGCATGGGCTTAGTTGCTCCAGGGTATGTGGGATCTTCCAGACCAGGAATCAAATCCTTGTTTCCGGTATTGGCAGGCGGACTGTTTACCACTGAGCCACCAGGAAAGCCTCTATGATGTCATTTAAATTTGACTTCAAAGAGTCAGGAAGGTTCTACTTGGTTCTGTCTCTGGCTTCAGGAACACAGCACATGGGAAGCCAAGGAGCCCTCTAAGTGGAGGGGCCCTGGGATTACTGGAAACTGACTTCCTCGTGGAGAGGTTTTTCCCCAAACACCTGTGTCCTCCCTATGAGCGAGGAGCCCTGCAGGCACCCCAGGCTGCATGTTGACTTAAGAGATTAGGTTACACTGGAATACCCTACTTAAGAATATTTTGATTGAAAGAACAAACTAAAAATTAATAATGATAATTACACTTCATTTCCTTCACTGAGTTCTATCATTTTTTTGGAAGGCGACTTGAGAACAAGAATCTCCCCTTTGTTTGCAAATGGAAATGAGATCCGAGGAGAGAGCACAAACCATGGGTCACAGCTTCTGGCATTTCCCTGTTTGCTGCCTTTATTGCTCTCAGAACAGAGTGCTCACATTTTTCTTTGTTTATGTCACAACTCCTTTATCAGTGGTTTCCTTTCAAAAAAAAAAAAAAATCACGTGATTTTTCTTTATCTATTTTTAAAGAGACTAGTAAATTTCTCCCCCCACCCCCGAAATGTAGATGTCTCTTAAAAAAATTATTTTTATTTATTTTGGCCATACTGTGCAGCGTAGAGGATCTTAGTTCCCTGACCAGGGAACGAACCCACACCCCCTGTAGTGAAAGCCTGGAGTCTTAACCACTGGACCACCAGGGAAGCCCCGAGACCAGTAAATTTCTAAACCAGCTTGCAACTCGGCTGACTGTGGAGCTTCCATTCTAGCTAGCCTGGCCCAAACTCAGGCTGGCTTCCAGGCCTCGCTCTTCCTCCCGTCACGCTGGGCATTTCCACATGGACAGGGGGCGAAGGGCCAGGCCCACAGGAAGCCACACAAACATTCTGATGCACCATCTTGTAAAATCTCCCAGTGACCCAGGTGGAATGAAAAGTCCAACCTTCATTCCAGCCTGTATGAAAGAGCCCAGTAGTCAGGGATGATGACCCACTGTGCCCTGGGCAGCCCCGCCGGTGACCGGAAAAGATCCTCTCCTGGAAGAACAGCAGGAGTGGCCAGGGGAAGTGATGGTCTAGCCTCCTGGGTAATCACGGCTGGTGTCCCTCGCCTGCTGCCGGAAGTCCAAGAGGGAACCTTTTCCAACTCTGGCCACCAGGCCACATGGGGCCTGCAAAATCATTCCAACCCTCCCTGAAAGAACATAGAGCAGCCATTGTCATGTACAATTAGCCTGGGCAAAGCCCCAGAGAACGTATCATTGGATGCCTTCCTGCTGTTCCTGCACAAGAGCATGTGACAGAAATGGTTCCAACTCCTGTCTTGGTCATCAGCATTTTCCCAATTTTCACTATCCATCTCCTCCTTTTTAAAAGCTATTTGTTTTGGGGCATGCTGGGTCTTCGTTGCTGTGCAGGCTACTCTTCGTTGTGGTGCACAGGCTTTTCATTGTGGCGGCTCCTCTTGTTGTAGAACACAGGCTCCTGGGAGCATGGGCTTCAGTAGGTTGCAGCACATAGGCTGAGTAGTCGCAGCTCCAAGGCTCTAGAGCGCAGGGTCAGTAGTTGTGGTGCATGGGCTTAGTGGCCCCGAGGCATGTGAGATCTTCCTGAACCAGGGATCGAACCCATGACTGCTGCATTGCCTGGCCAATTCTTTACCACTGAGCCACCAGGAATGCCCCATCTCCTGCTTTTAATTTCCTTCCTGTCCCAGATTCCTTGGTCACTGAATTTCCTCCCAGAGGCTGCCCAGGAGAGAGTTGTAGTCTCCTGGTGGCCATAGAGGGCAGAGAGAAGCCGAGGAAAGCATCCAATGGTCTTGTATCTGCCAAGGCCCCATGGAAACCACATCTCAGCTCCGGGTGAGCAAACTAATTTGGCTCCCCTTCCAGGCTTGGCCCTATTCATCAAATGTCTACTTTGCCCAAGATCACCCTTCAGCCTGATAACACAGAATAAGGCCACTGTTTGATTGTCTCTGAGGCCTTTCATTCAAAGCCAAGTCTACTGACATTCTGCCTAACACCTCCCCCAAGGAAGGCCACAGCTTTCTCTTCGTGCCTCTGCAAAACACGGAGCTCCCTCATAGTCAATGGTTCTGATCTGTGAGAGCCTGCTAAAGTCGGGACATTTCTGTGGGCTTCTCATCAATTACTTCTTATTTTCCAGGCTGGATACTCCCTGTGGAGCAAAATTGAAAGCTGAACTGTGCTCAGAGACTCTCCTGGCAGTGAAAACACCAAAGTGCGAAGTGAAAAATCTATAATCTCCCCACCACCTCCTCCGATGAGTGGGCCTCACTGGCCATATCATAGCAAGGATTCATTTGAATGCTGTCATCTCTTGGCATCTTGGGTTGAGTTTTCCAGGACACAAAGGCATGAGATGTTCCAGCATCTCAATCATTTTTATGGCCGGTGGGGAGGTAGACGAGAATAAATAATTGGATCCACTGTGCTGTGGAACAAATGAAATAGCAAAATGCTCATGGTCAAGTCCTGGTTCAAAGTGATTGGCTCTTAGATATGCAAGAAATTTGGCCTCCCTTAAAATATGCGATGAGGATGGAGCCTTCAGCAATGAGTCTTAAAAATGAGTCTTTCACAGGTTTCAGGAAGCATTCAGTGCTTCCCACTACCACCTAGCACTCAAGAGAAAATCTGAAAATCTAAGTTACAAACTAGGGGCTGAGATTGGAAATAAAATATGTACACAAGTTATGCTATGATGAGGGGATTCCTGGGTATTTTTTTCCTTTTCTCTATTTTCCTAGGTTCCTGTATGCCATTAAAAAAAAAAAAGACGCAACCCCCTTCCCTTTTAAGAATGTCAGCCATGCAAACACCGAGTTAAAATTTGGGCATTCATTCTTGAGGCCTTTCTTTTCTTCTCCTTAAACGTCTCAATTCGTGCATCCTCTCTTCTCCATCTCTGACTTCTGGCCCTTAGCGCAGGCAGTTGGGGCCATCTCAGTGCTCTTTTGAGCACTGACATCCTCCCCTACTTGGCTTCCCCATGGCTGGACTCTCTCTTCATGCAGTCTACCCTCCAACGGCAGCCAGAGTGACTTTCTAAAATAGAAACCCTGTCATGTCACATTCCTGCTCAACCTCTTCAATAGCTCTTCGTTGCCTCCAGGAGACAATTTAAATTCATTTCCATAACACCCGGGGCTCTTCAGAACCAAACCTGCCAAGCTCTTCCTTGCTCCTTCTCCACCAGCTCTTCCCCCAGCCACTGCTTCTTCAGGCCCTGGGGTCACTCATTCCAGCCAAAAGCCTTTCTTTATTCCAGTCATTCCCTCTGCCTGAAATGCCCCCATCTCCCACCAACACAGCCTCCCAGGCTCCACAAAACCCCAAGCATCCCACCCTTCCCCACCCAAGGAAACGCTGCTCGCCACGCCCATGGCCTTGACACTGACCCTGTCCATGTCACAGCACTGCACACGGGGCTTTGGAGCTGTGCCCCCTGTATTTGTCTCTCTCACTAGACTGTGGGCTCCAGAAGGTCAGGGACCTGGTTTAATTTATTTCTGGATCCTCAGCATGTGGCTTCTGCAGCGCCCAGAGCAGGGGAGATGTTCAGTAAATATTGTTGATTTCAGAAAAGGAGGATTAAGTCAAGGAATTAAAATGTGGCTTCCTGCCATACTTGTCATATTATTTAGAACTGTATCATCTACTTCAGCACAATGAAAAATAAAATTTAAAAGAAGGATCATCTAAAACCTCAAGGAGAGCCAAAATCCATCCAATGCCTATTGGCTCCCAGATTCTAGGCTTTTTCTCTTTCCCCCCTGCTCACTCCCTACAGCCCTCCTCCTGCCTTCCAACAAGTGTTTTTGTAAGGAAAACACAAAGAGGTACCTAGAGGAATTTTATTGTTTGAGTTTTAGTGTATTTTTGCTCAGGACCTCTGTGGCAAAATATTATGGGTGTCAACGCTGCCGTATAGGAGGGTTCCTATTTTGAAGAGTCTTCTCATAGAGATTCTATTGCAATCACAGAAGCCCTAACCCAATCTCCTCTTCAGGCAATTACAGATCATTAACTACTTGATAAGAGGTAAGGAAAAACCCAAGCCAAAGTGGTAGAAGCCACTGTCCAATGAAGAGTAGCTAGAAATGGAGATAAAATATCCCTGAAATTACAACACGAATCAGAAATAGAGTTTGTGTACATACCACTGTGTGGACCATTAGCCCCTCAGTCATGTCTGACTCTTTGCGACCCTATGGACTTAGCCTACCAGGCTACTCTGTCCAAGGGATTCTTCAGGCAGGAATACTGGAGTAGGTAGCTATTCCCTTCTCCAGGAGATCTTCCTGACCCAGGGGTTGAACCCTGGTTTTCCGAATTACAGGCAAATTCGTCACCATCTGAGCCACCAGTGGACCTGGGGCAAGTCACACAGACGTTGAACATCTTATTTCCCGCAGCGTAAAATGAGGAGGGATCAGAGTAGGTGTCCTATGAGGGTCTGTGCAATCGTTTCAGAGAACAGAAGCCTGGCACAGTATAAAGGTCTGAATCGGGCCACAGAGGGGGAAGACTAGGTTTAGCCTGGCACCATCATGTTCAACTCTATGTCCTTGGTTGTCCTTGAGCAGATTCCTTAAGTTTTTTGAGCTTCAGTTTCCCCACCAGAAAAATGGGCCTTATAAAATGAAACATTCAGAGCTGTTCTGGAGGAATAGAAAGTAGCCCATGTGTAGGAAAGGATAGCTCAGATTATTACTGAGGTTTGAGACCATAGGACATAGTAATCAGGAACGCAAACCCATCTGGTTCAAATTCCGGTTCTGCTGGGTCACTCTGGACCTTGAGCAAGCTCCTCACTTTCTCTGAGCCTCGTTTCATCCTTCTACAAATGGAGACAACAGTTGTATGGACCTCAAACCATTGTTGGGAGGGTTTTTTGTTTTTGTTTTTAAAAAAAGCAATGTACATCCATAAATTTGGGTAATCACTCAGGATCTGGCTGACAATACTTTCTTCACCCATCTCAGGGTCTGAGGTGTGCCCGTCCCCACCCCGCCACCTCTTCTCAGCTCATTTGCCCTGAGTTCAGAAGGGTCCTTCCTCACCATCCCTCCAGAGAGAAGAGGGGAGAGGAAAACAAGATCACAGGTGACAGGGGAAGGGCCCAAGGTGACCTTGGAGGCATGGAGAAAGCTGGCCTGAAACTCATCTGCCCTTTGAGCCTGCCGCTCACCCCACCTCACCTCCCACCTCACCGCCCTTGTTTCCGAAGCTGAAAATAGACCGAACCGGTGTGGCCACATTTCAGTGCCACTCAGAGAGCACCCCTAGGGTGTTTTCAAGCCAGCTCTGAGCTCCTCACTAGCCAGGCACTGGTCAGGAGTTATTCATTCACAACCGGGCTTCAGCAGGTATGTGGGGAAATGCTTGCCTGCTCAGGCCTGGGAACTCTGCATGCTCCAAGGGTTCGGGCCAGCCAGAGTCTTTAACCAGGGCCTGTGGGGGACCCGGCCAGCTGTGGGGGGAGGGCTGTGGGGAGGGGCGAGGGATGGCAGGATCACATGATGGGGTAAAATCTGCACTGGGAGTCAGGTGGTGGGTGGTCTAGATCCAATGCCACCCTTCATTCAAGGTGGTGACCTTGAGTGAATCGCCTCTCCTCTCTGAGCCTTTAACTGGCATCTGATCTTTCTCCGTCTCTCAAACTGGCTGTTCTCCACGTCCCAGCGGCTTCATTCTCAGACCTTCCATGATGTCAAGATGGCTCCCAGGAGCTCCTAACCAGGAAACTGAGAAAGCTTCTCTTCCCCATTGCTGGCCAAACCAAAGTGCTGACTTTTTCCTAGAGATGCTTTGGTGCTCCCCATTTGTGGGGTCACGGCGAACCAGTCTCTGTTCAGGATCCCTTCAGGATGCCTCCCTCTGCCACAAAGCCTGCAAAGTGGAAACCTACATCCCCAGCCCCTCTCAGCTAGGGTTCAGCATGCAAATTAGGTGCCACTCATCAGATGTCCCAGCGTGAGATTCAGAAGGCAGCAGTGAGATGGGAACCATTCTCTTGCTGCTTCAGCTGTGGCTCCTGGCCAAGTCCTAGGTAGAGTCTCCAGCTTTGTGGATGTCCAGAAGTTTCTGAAGCCTGACTGCCACCTCTGGGTGTATTTTTGAGTGGGATGGCAGGGTGGAGGTGGTGTTCCTCTCTCTCCACCTTGATCCCTAGTGGGCAAAAACCATCTTTCCTGGAGACCCAGCCAGAGCTTTTCAGGTGATTTCATGAGTGTCTATTTCCCAGCATTAAATATCTTTCTGTTTAAAACCTGCTAAGTCATCCCTATTCCCTGTGTCTGACTCCTGACCAAGGCCCCATCCCCGGCCCAATCCCTGGACCAGAGGGAAAGGAACATGCTGACGGTCTGAGCCTTGGACACTTTCCCACCCATAGAGTCTGGTTTAGTCATCTCTGCCAAGAGATACAGACTAAGAGGAATAATTTCCTGAAATTGCTATTATTTTAATACTGCTAAATTACTCTAATGATAATTAAATTATAATTATCAAGGGAAAGGGGGGGATGGAGATGGGGCTGAAGAAGGAATTCATAGGGCTTGGACTCCATCTCAGGCCTGTCCATGCTGATCCTGCTCGGCCACCTCTCCAGTGGACTCTGATCTCTGTGCTTAGTGCCTGTGGGAATGACAATGAAAGGATAAGACCCCCCTCTGGGCAGGGGAATCTTGAAGAAAAAACAGACACTAATCACCCCTGCCTCCGGACAGTATCTATCGAAATGCAATCACAGGCTTATCGGTTATTAACTGGTTGGAATGTAACCGCGGGCTTATTGATTATTAACTGTTTGAACACATAACACGTGAATGATAGGGTTATTGTGATTGTATTTACCCTTCCTTTGTAAGCCTCAAGGGATTTGGGGTGGTGGGTTTGGACACGTACACATGGGGTATAAAAGATTTTCACAAATGCGGGTCGGGGTCCTTGGCTAAGAGGAGATTCTGCCTTGGGCCCACCGGTGTAATAAACTGCACTCCACTATCTGCATTGTCCTTCTGAGTGAGTTTGTTTCCCGGAAAGCATGGCTACAACATTTGGTGCGTTGGCCAGGAAGCTCCTCACTTTGAGGAGACAGGTCTCATTTGAGGCCACCCCGAGGCTTTGTAGCTTGAATCTCCTAGAGGGGGGAAGGCGCCTCGCCCCTCTGGAAGGATTCTGCTTTTCAACGCCCAGACCTTTCACGTCAGCAGGTAGTGGATGGCAGCAGGGGAACTGAGCGCTCAGGTGAGGAGGAACCCACCCAGCAGGGTGGAAGAGGGGGCCTGACCACCCGCCTGGGAGAGACTAGAAGGAGCGGGGACCCACAGGAGCCTGGAATAGGCAGGCGGCGATTGCTTGGTACACAGGTTGACAAGCGTGTTAGGGTTTAGGAAGGAAATTTGTGATGGTCATTTAGGAGTTGTGTCCACGCCGTCTCGGGGAAAATTATTACCAAGCGATCGCCAGGGGATTTTTAGGATAGGAAACTGGTCCTTGTATGCTCGTATTCTGCCCTCTCCCAGGAGGTGTCCTGTCTGCTGTGAAATTCTTGACCCCCTCGGAATTGTTAGGCTAGGAGGGGGATACAGAAGTGAGTATGAATTGGCTTTTCCGGAGATGGCCTGGGACATGGGATATTTAACCCATCTGTGTTTTCATTCGCACCTGATCAAGCCCACCAAGGCAGTCTTGGACCATGTGATGTTCTGGTTCAGCTATGCTGACCGGCAGGTGAAGACACGCCGATCCCCCTTCTCCCTCTGGGATCTGGCAGGTAAGGCTCTTCTCTCCCCAATTAGGAAGGAGGCAGAATGGCAATTTAAGTGTCACTGGGTGGAAATACCAGAGGTACATAGGGTACTGAGAACTTCGTAGACAGAACGAAAAGGAAAAGTAGAAGAAGGTCTGAGAAGGTAAGCAAGATGGGGGGAAGTGAATCTAAGGCAACTGTATTGGAGTGAAAAATTTAAAGAAGGGATTAGGAGGAGACTATGGGGTCAAGATGAAGCCTAACTGCCTCCACATACTCTGTGAGGTCGAATGGACCCCTATGGGAGCAGGATGGCCACCAGAGAACACCGTGAACTTAATAGTGGAAGCAATCTACACAGTAGTCACAGGAGAGCCGGGACACCTGGATCATATTCATCTATTGACTCATGGCTAGGGTTAGCTTGAGACACTCCTACTTGGACAAGGCTCTGTATCCAGAAGGGAAAGGGAAAAATATTAATGGCAAAAAAATTGACTGATGATAAAAAAGGGAATTCTGCAAGATTTGGACGGGGATGACCTGACCCCTCCCCCATGCTGGATAATGACGCGCCTGCCTCCCAGTGCTTCACCAGGACCGGAGGCCGCCTTAATGCCCAACCCAGGGCCAGGTGAAGTTTCTGCAACACCCACTGCTCCTCCGCCAGCTTTCCCAGAGTTCGTAGAGCCGCCGTTTGGGCAGGCTCCGATCCCGGTGACAGAAGCCTCTGGCCAACACTTCCAGGATCCAGCTCCAACCAAACCGCCCAAGCTATACCCGCCTCTCCCGGTGAGTACTGACAAGAGGGGGAGGGAGACGCTGGAATTAAGCAGAGACCGCGCTCTGCCAGAGAGCTGCAGGGAATAAAAGAGAACAGACAAGAGACTTATAGTGCAAGCTTCTGCTCTGGAAAAGTCTATCTCCGGCCCTCCAGAAAACCTCATCTGCCCCAGGGACAGGACAGTCCTTCAGCCGGTCCCAAGGGAGGCCCTGCGCCCGTTACAGCCAAACCAGTGTGCCCGGTGCCGAGCTTTTGGCCACTGGAAGAATGAATGCCCCAAGGCAAGGAAGGAAGAGGAAGTTCCCGCGGTTGTGGGGCTTGCTGACTTGGATATTAACTAGGGCTGCTAGGGCTCAGAGATATCAGGTCCCTGAGAGCCCATGGTAACCGTAAAAGTGGGGGACCAAAACATTGACTTCATGGTGGATACAGGAGCAGAACTGTCGGTAGTAACAAAACCTGTGGCACCACTGTCCAAAAAGACTACCGCTGTAACTGTTGTATCGGGAGAAGAGATGATTCAATCATTTTGCCAGCCCAGAAAATGTCAGATGGGGGAGGGGGGTACCAAGAGATTCATGAGTTCCTCTAGATTCCTGAGTGCCCAGTACCCCTGTTGGGAAGAGACTTGCTCTCCAAACTAGGAGCACAAGTGACTTTCTCCCCTGAGGAGAGGCCCACCTTCTGGACGGACTCTATGACTTATTTGCCCTCTCTCTCAATACCAACCCAAGATGAGAAGAAGTTGCATGAGCCTCTGAAGGCAAAACCGGGTGGGCCAGAAGAGCATGAGGGAGCTAACTCAATTATTCCCTGAGGTCTGGGTGGAAGACAGCCCCCGTCCCCCCAGGCAAGATAAACATCACGCCCCAGTGATAATGGAACTCAAACCAGGCACCATCCCGGTTAGAGAGTGCCAGTACCCGCTACGGATGGAGGCCTGAACCGGCATATTGCCCCACATCAATAGATTGAAACAAGTGGACATTCTAGTAGAGTGCCAGTCAGCTTGGAATACTCCAATCCTGCCAGTCAAAAGGGAAGGAGGACAGGACTATAGGCCTGTACAAGATCTCAGGCTAGTCAACCAGGCTACTGTGACTTTACACCCCACTGTTCCAAACCCCTATACCTTACTTAGCCTCCTCCCACCGAGGACTAAAGTTTACACTTGCCTAGATCTCAAAGATGCCTTCTTCTGCATACGCCTCACCCCAGCATCACAGCCCATCTTTGCCTTTGAATGGGAAGATCCAGTCGGGAGCACCAAACAACAGCTCATCTGGACTCCCCCACAAGGGTTTAAAAACTTCCCAGCCATCTTTGGGGAAGCCTTGGCTTCTGACCTGGACTCATTCCATCCGGAAGAGTATGGATGTTGGCTCCTACAATATAGGGATGACCTGCTGCTGGCTGCCGAGACCAAGGAAAAATGCTGAAAAGGGACAAAAGCACTGCTCCAGCTGCTGATAGAAGCAGGTTTCCAGGTGTCGAAGAAGAAGGCACAAATTTTTTTGTGTGTGCCTTTGTAGGCACCTTACCTACAAAGAGGAGGTAAGGTATCTGGGGTTTGTTTTAAAGAAGGGCTCAAGGTTCCAGACCCTAATTTGGTCCTATATACTGATGGCACTAGCCTGATAAAACAAGAACAATGGCTGTCAAGTTAGCCAAAGCGGAAGGGGCCATCAAGACTGAAAAGAGTTGGTGAGAATTGCCAAGTGGCAAATTATTGGTACTGGAGGAGCTGGCACACACTCTGGTAAGCCAGACACACCAAGCGATCCACCTAGGCCATGCTGCCTGCTCACAGGTGAATGCTGCCTCTCGGGGATTCAGACAAAATCCTCCGGGTATTCAGCTGAAAGGCACACTGCCCCTTAAACACCTGGGAGTGGACTTCACTGAAATGAAACCTCACCGACACTACCATTATCTGCTGGTCATGGTATGTATGTTCCCGAGATGGGTAAAAGCTTTTCCTACCTGGACTGAAAAAGCATCAGAAGTAGCCCAGTGCCTGCTTAGGGAAATGGTTCCCAGATTTGGATTTCCTACCAGCAATGGATCAGGCAATGGCCCGGCTTTTGTAGCTGATTTAGTACAACAAGTAAGCAAAACTTTAAACATCAAATGGAAACTGCACACTGCATATAGGCCCAGAGTTCTGAGATGGTGGAATGAGCCAACCGGACACTTAAAGAAACTCTCCAAATGGATCATGGAGACTGACTGCTCCTGGGTGAACTTGCTTCCAATGGCTCTGCTCAGACTCAGGACGACCCCACAGTCCCAAGGCTATTCTCCATACGAAATTGTGTATGGGAGGCCTCCTCCCATAATAAAACAGGTGTCAACAAATTTGCCTCAGGTAAGGGGGGATAGGATTTCACAGCAGGTGGAACTGGGTAAGGTAATAAATCGGGTAACTAAGTTTGTACAAGAAAGAGTGCCGCTCCCCCTTGGGGAACAGATTCATGAGTTTACACTTGGTGACCAAGTATGGGTCAAAGATTGGAAACAGGATTTGCTAGCCCTTTGGTGAAAAGGCCCTTATGTTATTCTAACTACCCCTACTGCAGTTAAAGTTGCAGGTATTGTCCCTTGATCCATCACACCAGAGCGAAGAAGGCATACCACGCTGACCCAGAAGACGCCGAGTAGACCACCCAGAAGGACCCCACCGGCCCACGGGAAACCAAGATCATTCTGAGGAGGAAGAAGAAAACAAGGTCCCGGACGAGCCCTCTACAGGATGGAGCTGGGTAAACGCTCCTGCTGCTCGGCCTCACCAATGCAGTTCTGAACTTGGGTATGCGGGGCTATGCCCCTGTCAGTAATAGACAGACTCCCCTGGTGGGTATCGTCACTCCGTTATGGGGACTTTAACAACAGAAAGGAACTTTCCTCTCTCTCACCAACCATAACCTTTCTTTGCCCTCTGGTGTTGGAAAAAGCCATCAATGGGCCAGGGACATAGAGTTACATTTAACATGAACACCAGGCTTACGGAGATAACAAAGGCTTATACCTCATATATGAGAATTAAAGAGGAAAAGGGCTCCCTTACAAAAGGGCGACAGGCCTCCCGGTGCCTTGAGCAATACTACCAGGTCTGGGATGAATATTTCTGGATGACTCCTGAGAAAGGACAGTTGATTGCCCCTGCTACTATTTGCTGGGAACAAAAAGAACAGAAAGTTGGATTTGGAGACCATCCCTTAGACCCAAAAGAATTGTTATTTGTCCCCTGAACAAAGTAAACAAATCTTGGAAGTTACCTATCACCCCAGTCAGCCTGCTCAGTGGCCCAGTTCCGACTGGCCTGGAATCCTCTGGGTAGCCCCCAATGGGACCCAGTGGCTCTGTGGGCTTAACTTATAGCCATGGTTACCAGTTGGCTGGGTGGGGCGTTGCACATTAGGATTTGATTTCGCCCATGGGAGAATTAAGCCTAGCCTACACCAGCTTCCAGTAAACCTGCCTTATCTGCATGCAAGATGGACACGATCCGTGTTCCAATGGTATGACTATCTTTTTGCCTTGTTTGTACCCTCTGTAGAGACAACGGATATCATGGTTAAGGTAGAGGCCTTAACTAATTTCACTAAACAGGCCCTCTTAGACAGTACTAAAGCCATTCAAGCTTTAAAAAAAGAACAGATTCAGATGAGGAAGGCAATAATTCAAAATAGGATGGCATTAGACATACTCACAGCAGCCCAAGGAGGGACTTGCACCATAATTAAAGTTGAATGTTGTGTGTACATCCCTGACCTGTCTAAAAATGTATCTACTGCCTTGGAGGATATGCAAAATCAAATGAAAGCCATGTCTAATGAACTGTTGTTATAGTAATCTTGATCATACTGCTTTGTGGTCCCTGCTTCCTACAATGCCTTGTGAATTTTGTAACCCAGAGGTTGATAGCATTCTCTCATGTGGGTGGCAGGAGGGCTAAGGTACAATATATCTCAATAAATGATGCTCGTTATGGAAACTAAGAGCACCAAGATGGGGGAATGAAGAAGAAATTCATAGGGCCTGGACTCCATCTGAGGCCTGTCCGTGCTGATCGTGCACGGCCACCTCTCCAGTGGACTCTGATCTCTGTGCTTAGCGCCTGTGGGACAATGAAAGGATAAGACCCCCCTCTGGGCAGGGGAATCTTGAAGAAAAAACAGACACTAATCACCCCTGCCTCCGGACAGTATCTATCGAAATGTAATCACAGGCTTATCGGTTATTAACTGGTTGGAATGTAACCGCGGGCTTATTGATTATTAACTGTTTGAACACATAACACGTGAATGATAGGGTTATTGTGATTGTATTTACCCTTCCTTTGTAAGCCTCAAGGGATTTGGGGTGGTGGGTTTGGACATGTACACATGGGGTATAAAAGATTTTCACAAATGCTGGTTGGGGCCCTTGGCTAAGAGGAGACTCTGCCTTGGGCCCGCCGGTGTAATAAACTGCACTCCACTATCTGCATTGTCCTTCTGAGTGAGTTTGTTTCCCGGAAAGCATGGCTACAACAGGGCAACCAAAAACCACAAATGCCCATGATGCCTCCCAATCTAGATGTCAGGGAAGGAGCCCTGCCAGACAAAAATTGAGTAGTGGAAGATGTGAAGATTCTGTGCAGGCCGAAATTGTGATGAGGAAGCCCAAGGTCCCCTCACCCCCCCTTCCCATTCCCTGTGTGCAGCCCCTGACCCTCTGTGGTCCGCTTCTCGTCTGCAACAGAAGACCACCCTGGGTGCCTGCACTCACCAAGGGCCAGGCTACCTGGGAGCTCACCCGGGACAGGTTGGCCCTCGATTGATGACTGGCAGGTGGAGGGAGATGAAAGACCAGTTCTCCTGCCTCAGGTGTGGACTGACTCTGCGGTATTGACACTGCAGAGCTCCCCCAGGGGACCTGGCTAAGGCTAGAACTTGACCTGAGAGCGCACCTGTACTTGACGTTTCCTCTTTCTTGTCCTGCTCCCCCAGTCCCTGGGAAGATTTTTAATAAACCATTTGCATACATAGCCTTCTCTGGGCCTGCTTCTGGAGAAATCTGGATATATCAAAATAGTCAGAGGTGTACACAGCCAATGAGAACCCTGCCCTCTACTCTGACCCACCTGGAAGGTGACATCGTTAATAGGGGTGAGTCCCACCTCTGAGCTGGGACTCTGGATGCAAACTGGTTTCCTCTTTTTTAAAAAGGAAATCATTACATGGGGAAGTTTTATAATTCCTGCTTTGTCCTTAGATTAAAGCCATGCAAACCTAAGAGAGTATCAGTTACTCTTGGTTCTATTTTCACTGCTCCTTGATAACAAAAATTACTAAAGGTTACCAGAGGTGTTTACTTAAACCAAGTTCCTAAATAAATATTTGAGGAAAGAACTATTTTAAAGCTATTTTATTAGCTTTAAAAAAAAAAAAAAAGGAAAAAACCACTCTGGTGGAAAGGGGCAAGCCATGGGGAGTAGCAGATGGCAGGATGACTGGATGGAGGGGACACAGGGAGATTCCTTTTCACTCTGCGGCTGCTGGCCAAACTGAGCCATCATGGGACCGTGGGACCTCTCTGAATCCACTTCCTTATATATTGAAATGATTGCCTCTTGGGTCCTGTCCAGTTCCAAAGTTCTGTCTCTTCTCAGAAGGATGTCCACACCGCTACAGAATTTTTAATACTGAATTTTATTTTTTCCTAGAAACCCAGAGGGCAGTAGAAGCAATTTATTTTATTATGTGTCCTTTTACTTTTCTGAGAAGTAAGCAAATGCACTGTACTACAAGCAGATCTATAAAGACTAAAAACTGACCTCACAGCTTCCAAGAACAATTCCTGATCTCGGCCAAGACAAACATTGGGAATTTCCTCCTTGAGCAAGTAGTTCAAGTATCCAAATCAGTAACATCTTTGCCTTGGGCTCCTGCGACCCACAGTCTTGCTACCTCCCACCGGGAGGGATCATTACTGGGGAGACAGACATATTGTAAGAAAGCCTCTGTTTGCCAAAAGAGAGAGGTGGGTAAGTACAGTTCTAAGCCTTCATGTAGGTGGTCTCTTCAAGTGACTTCATTTATTTGCTGCTTGATGTAAAAGAAGCCTCATTTATGTCATTTCTTTTTCTCCCAGGGAGGTTAAGAGCTCAGTGCAATTAATGGACTACATATGTCACTGACTTTTGATACAGTTCCAGGCAACTTAATGCTAAAGCAATGTGATGATTTTGTATCATAAAAAGCATTCATTTTTATTGAGAATGGAAGATCAGCTAATCAGGTGTCCATTCAGAAAATAATGTAGCTGCTGAAAGACATTTGTTGAGAAAGGAAGGAAGGACAGGAGGAAGGGAAAAAGGATGAGAAAGAGGGAGGAAAGAATGAGAAGGAAAGACAGAAAGGCAGAAAACCAAATTTATAAATACTGTTCAATTTTTAACCCCAGCAGACTAGCCAGCTGTGTCCAATAGAAATACGACGGCAGAGACTATCTTCATGGATCACCAAATATCCCTAAGTTACAGTGTCTGGCATGAGGTGATTGTTCTATGAATATTAATGCAACAACACATGCATGAATAAACTCAAGTCATATTTATTATCTACAACATTATATTAAGCACTACATTAAATATTCAAGAAATGTAAATACTTTTTGAGTAAATGAATGAGCAAATGAAGGAATGAGATCATATTCAACATGCCCTTCTAATCTACTTTTTTATGGGAGGGGTGGTTCATAATCTAGGAGTTAGTATTTTCAGTATGCTGGAACAAAACCACTCTCACTAAAATATTTATTTCAAATCAACTAAACAGCCTGTTTTTTTGCCTAGAAAATTTTCATATTATTTTTTTTGTCATGGTTCTTTATAACTAGAGCTTAGGATCATTCTCTTTTACTGAGCATAGAGATGCTTATATAACAACAGATGGAGTCTTTGTTGACACATTTCATCATCCCTTCAGAATATCTGATAATCTGAAGAAGAAAAAGAGATAGCAACAAACATACACAAAATCATATGAAATGCTTGTGTTCAAAATAATACTGTTCAGGAAAAAAAGAGAAATATAATGTGAGTCACATGTGTAATTTGAAAGTATCTAGTAATCATCTAAAAAAAGTAAAAAATCAAAAGAGCCCTCCAGTAAACTCATTTGTTGTCATCTCTATTTGGACAGCTTCTGCACCCAGGCTCCTAGACAAGACCTGGCTCCTCCATTCAAAACACATATTCCCAGCTAACAGAAAGACTTCTGCACCTAGCATCCCGCAGCACCTAAGACCAAATGTTCAAGACCAGCCCTAATCTCTCCTCTTACCCAAGCTAGCTTTCTTTCCTGACATCCCAGTTTTTGTCCATGTCAGCGTCACTAATGAACAAATATTTAATGAGCATTTACTCTGTGCCAGCTGCAGGGATACAGCAGTGGACAAGCCAGATGAAGATAAACAATCAAACATAATCAATAAGTAAAGTACATACTGTGTCAGAAAGCAATATTTGGTACGGAGAAGAACATAGTAAAATAACGGGAATGGGGGGCCCAGCAAGGAGGTGACATTGGGACAAAGCCTCAGAGGAGGAGAGAGAGTGAACCATGCACATATCCAGGGAGGAGTTTCCAAGCCAAGAGAGAAGTCCTCATGACTGAGTGTGTCCAGTATTTGATGTTTAGAGAAACCACAAAGGCTAGATCAGAGTGAATAAGGCAGGAGATAAGAAGGAAATAAAATCAGAAGAAGAGGAGAGTCTAGTGACAGGCTGCCCAGGCCATGGTGAGGGCTTTGGTCACCCAGGGTTGGACTGTAGGTCTGGTCTCTCTCCTCTGTCTCTCCATTCACCCAGTCTCCGGGGCTGACCCTCTTTTTTGTTGTTGTTTCATGTTTTATTGTGTGTGTGTGTGTGTGTTTAATTAACTTTTTAAGATTTTTATTGGAGTACAGTTGATTTACAATGTTGGGGAGGCGGGCTCTCTTGATCCACCCCACTCTACATTTTATCCAGTCCCCACCACCCTACCCTTGGTAGGTTACCCTCCCTAAAGCACAGCTGTGGTCATGTCCACCTGCACAGCCTTGCCCAAGCACCTCTGAAATAAGGTGCTTTAAAGCCTCAGGTGAATCATTTAGGGTCCCCTCCACAGTCAGCCATTCCCTGCTCACCCACACATGGCTACCCCTTGTTCCAGCTACACTGGATTCCTTGCAATTCCCTTTTTATGCTATGTGAATTCCCTAGCCCCTGTCATTCCCTCCATCTGAAATGCACCGAGTTGCTCCTAAGTTCAATGAGTAAACACAGTATCTTCCATGAAAGTGAAAGTCAAAGTTATTCAGTCATATCTGACTCTGCAACCCCATGGACTATACAGTCCATGGAATTCTCCAGGCCAGCATACTGGAGTGGGTAGCCTTTGCCTTTTCCAGGGGATCTTCCCAACCCAGGGATCAAACCCAGGTCTCCCATATTGCAGTTGGATTCTTTACCAGCTGAGCCACAAGGGAAGCCCATCTCCCTTAAACAGACTCACTCCCACCTGGTAATTTCTTCTTTGGATTCTTGTACCATTTTCCATTTGTCCTTGCTAGCACGTCTGCCACCTCTGCACTCGGGTCATAGCTATGCTTGGCTTATTTCCTCTCCTAAATTTGTCCAGGGAACTTGCCTTTTATGCTTGTGCAGATTTCCTATTTCCTAGGGCTGTGCCTTCCACAGATAGGATACTGTGTATCTGTTGACTATCCTAGTGGATGGATGAACAAATGAATTGCAGTAATATAGCTAGCTGCTATGTTATATTGTTGAGTGAACTTGGCAGAATTAAACATTGTCTTCCTTTCCTCTAATCTATGGGAACTTGAATAGGATTTGTATCCTGCTGTTGTGTGAAAATGTATAAATTTTAATTATGCTGAATTGGTTCAAAGTGCTTTTCAGGTCTACTACATCCTTTGAGTTTTCTGTCTATCCACTCTATTAATTTTTGAGAGTTTGTTATTAAAACTCCAACTAAAAATCTTAAAGTATCTATTTAAAAAGATAATTGTTCATGATGATGTGTGGCAGAAACCAACACAATATCATAAAGCAATTATTCTTCAACTAGGAATGAATTTTTTTAAATAATTGTAATATATAGTGAACTGCCAGTAAATTTGTTTTGTTTTTTCCAAGTCACCTGTAAATGTGTTATCATATTTCATAATTTAAAAAATAAAAAGAGAAATCTTTGTAATATCTATTTTATTATTCAAGTAAAATATTTATGTAATTTTTAATAACCACTATAGTTCATGCTGGGTGGGTCATGAATGATCAGGCAACTTAACTACTCTGAGCCTGTTTCCTCAGCTATAAGGAGGGGACAGGATTCTTACTTTATAGAGTCTCAATGAGAGACTCATATATTCATATGAGATTATGTTTGTAACATATCAGGTATCTAGCCTGGCACACAGCAGGTGCTCAGTTAAAGAAAGGATAATGATGATGGTGATGATGGTAACAATGGTGATGGTGATGGTGTAGTAGTGGTAACAGTGATGGCAAAAATTATGACTTTCAACCAGCTAAAAATGAAGTGTTAAAAAGAGAAGGTTCTGCCTGGGTGGTTGAGGGACCACAGCTCTCAATGTCAGATAACTGACTTTTCCCTTCATCGGATGCTGTTTACAAAAGCAAAGGTCATCTAATATATTCAAAGAAGGCTCTAAGCATATCAGTTATGTATTCCCACATTTGAGACTTTGAAACAGATAAATTCCATATTGGGACTATAAATGATTAAAAAGAGAAAAACCCAGTTCATGTGGTGGTTAGCCATGATGAACTGTGTAAAAATGGTTTATTGGATACACGTACAGTTGTTTTTTTTTAAAGCAGCAAATCTTTCTTATAATAATTTTGTAGCTTTCACCTTTATATTATAAAATAATTCATGTTTATCATAGGAAATTTGCAAAAAAAATCCAATAAGACAATAAAATAACTCATAACCCCACTGTTCTGTTTAGAGACAAAAGCTGTGTACGCTTTGGTGTATATTTCTCTGATCTGCCTTATTTTTTCCTTTTAGAACTGAAGATTTGGGTGGCTTCTTTATCACTAACCAGTGATTTTATTTTCATGCCTTTTAAAAATAGAAATGAAAGGCTAGCAGACAGTTTTAGAAGAAATGAAAGTAAGGTATATAGAAGTTTTAAATGTAGAATAAAGATCAGTGGTTTCCCATGCAGCTAATTCCACGGGAGCCAGGCAAGGGCTTGATTCTCACTGAGGCCATCTCAACCTGCTTCCAATTTGGCTAATACCTAAATTCCTGGTCAGACCTTTATAGGAGAGCCCCCACAGTCCACTGTACTGTCCAGATAACTGACTTTTCTCTTCATCGGATGCTGTTTAAAAAAGCAAAGGTCATCTAATATATTCATAGAAGGCTCTAGGTATATCAGTTATTTATTCCCATATTTGAGGCTTTGAAACATACAAATTTCATACTGGAACTACAAATGATTAAAAAGAGAAAAACCCTCATGGGTTTGGTAGGCCTTTTGGTCATGGGAGGAGGGCCCCCGGCCCCCACCCCAGGCATAGTTTTCCTGGAAAGGGGGAGCTTAGAAAGCAATGAGGCAAAATGAAGTGGGTGCGACAGAAGATTTCAGGGCAGCCTAAGGAGGAAGAAGGCGGGCTGGGAACAAGAGTCATGGGAGAGAAGCTGGGAGCGATCAGACCAGTTCTGGGGAACAAAGGAGGATCCACAGCAGAGCAGGAGACCAAGGGCCTGAAAAGGAAAGTTGGGCATAGGTCAAGACTGTGAAATATTCTATCAGAACTCCACCCCGCCGCTCTTCAGCCTGCAGGAAAGTCGGCCAAGTGCCACAATCTCGTGATAGCGTGTCTCACGGGAAGGGAGTTGCAGTCAGCTTTTTGGGTGGGTGAGGGAGAGAGGCCGAGAGAGAGAGACGGTCCGGGAGGGTGGCTGCTGAATTGGGCAGGTCTGCACCGGGGAGGTCTCTGAGGCAGGAGCTGGTGAGCAGATTGCAAGGCTCCACCAGGGACCTAGAGCAAGCTTGGCGTGGATGCAAAATGGTTCCTGGATGTGTGGTGGGACTGAGAGTATCATACACTGAAAGTTGGAAGGACAGACCCCAGAGGCTGGAAGATTTCAGAGACAACTTGTTGCCATCCCCTGGATTGCGTAAGACTCATCTCCATTGACAGAGCCACCTCTGGCTTTCGGATAAGTGAAATTTCTAGCCTGTGGCATCTATCAGCACATGACTGAGTTTTAGTTACAATGTTGTCAAACACCCCTGGAGATTCCTGGCGGAAAAGTGAAAACCGTCACTAGAAAATGACAAATGAACCGGAATAACCAGGGTTGGATGACCTCCACCAGCCGCCCAGGCTGCTTCCCATGATAACGAAGCCCTCCCCACGTAAGAGACAGAGGTCCCGGTTACTCCACTAGCCTTCTGTTCCGGAACCCACCCACTCTGGGGAGGAGGGGTTCTTTTCAAAGAAGCTTGCCTGGGTTGGACTCTGGGTCCTCTGGTTCACTGCAGAGTGGTGCGGTGAGGGAAAATAAATGACCCAAGTATTTGGGGAGAACTATTTCAGAGAAAAATTATACTTAAAAAAACAGATGGTTCCTTTGTTTCCAATAGTTGCCTATAAATTCTCTATTTTTCTGTTCTGCGAAATTGAAATTGATTGAAAAGGACATTCTTTTATCATGAGTCAGTTGACAAGAAAATTGAGAAAACAAAACAATGAGTGCCAGCTTTTTTTTTTTTTTCCTTTTTCTTTTCAGACAAATAAGTCCAGAGGTTCAGATAAGAAAAGAGAAAGAAGGTTGTCAGCAGTGGTTTTTAGCACCTGACCGTGGTCGCCTTTCTGAAGCTGCTGTGCAGATGTCTGGACATGCACTTCCATCCAGCTGCCGCACATCTGGAATTCTGGAGTTGTCCCTCTGGTGCTCCACGAAAAACAGCAAAAAACCAACTTTGGTTTTCAGACCCAATGTGGTTTCACAGACTTTTCCAGACTTGGGCTGTGGAAAATTGCCACTCTTGGCTTGAAATTCAGTTTAGCAAGTGGTGTGTTTCAGGGGAACTGATGGTGGATCTGAAGATTAATTTGTCTCTGCTGCCTCCTGGGGCTCCCCCATCAGCTGCTTGGCTCCCAGAACCACCAGCCTGAGTGTCGCAATGCACTCCAGGGGCGAGAAGGAATGCAGCACAAATGTCGTCAGGGAGAACAGCCCACTGTCTGGATATCTTCTGGTCTGTGCGCTTTCTCCCGTTTCCACCATCACGTATACAAAGAAGGTGATGGGAGACACTTGTGTCTTCCACTGGTCACAAAATGCCTCCTTGTCCTATAGACGTGGACGAGGTGTCTCTTTGGGGTAGCTGTATCTTCTTCGTCTCCCAGCCACGTGACCCCCCTGAGACGCTTCACACCAGGTCTGCAGATGGGCGTGCAACAGGAGGTTGCAGAGAGGTAGGGAACCAGCTGACCGGCTCCCTGAGCTTGAATCATTTCTCCAAATAACAGGCATATGAGAGAAACGGCGCTGGGCTCTAAATGTGGTGAACTGGGCTCTAAATGTGGTGAACCCTCTTCCTGCTTTTAAGTAGTGCTGAGTCCCAGAGGATGTTCAGCTGTCCACACATGACTTTTAGAAATGGATGGAATTTTGGGTGGGGGCAAGGAGAGCAGTGCATAGAATTAAATTACCGAATTAGGGGTTTCCCTGGTAGCTCAGATGGTAAAGAATCCACCAGAAATGTGCGAGACCTGGGTTCAACCCCTGGGTTGGGAAGAATCCCTGGAGGAGGGCATGGCAACCCACTCTAGTATTCTTGCCTGGAGAATCCCCATGGACAGAGGAGCCTGGCGGGCTGCAGTTCATGGGGTCAAAAAGCGTCGGACACGACTGAAGCGACTAAGCACATCACATATACAATGGTTGGCACATACACAATTGTTGTCTTTGTTCCAATGGACAATCCTGAGATCCAATCTTTGGCTGATCATTAAGGTGCTCTGGGGAAACAATAATAATAATAATATATAATAATAATAATGTTATTAATATTAAATCATATTATATATTATTATAGAGTTAGCAAATGTTCCATGCAAAATGAGGGCTACAGATGGTGGTTGTTCACTGTAGGCAAATTCAGGCAAGCTTTCATGGGGGTTATGGGTTTCCCAGTTGGCACAGCAGTAAAGAATCTGGGTGCCAATGCAGGAGATATAAGAGGTGTGAGTTTGATTCCTGGGTGGGGAGGAGACTCTAGAGAAGGGCATGGCAACCACTCCAGTACTCTTGTCTGGAAAATCCCATGGGCAGAGGACCCTGGTGGGCTATAGTCCTTGCTCTCTCAAACAGACACAACTGAAGCAACGTAGCACATGCACAGCACATATAATAATACTAATAACCCTCCCAGGTATTCTTTCCATTTTTTCTCAATTCTCTAATAAGACTCTGGACAGGAATAGTGGTGCATACTGTGTGGACATGGCAGGAGGGAGGATGAGATGAACTGGGAGATTGGGATTGACATACTGCACTGCTGTGTGTAAAACGGATATCTAGTGGGATGCTGCTGGTAGCACAGGGAGCTCAGCTTGGTGCTCTGTGATGACCTAGAGGGTGGGGTGGGGGACGGGGTGGGAGGGGGTTCAAGAGCGAGGGGATATAGGTATACATATAGCTGATTAATTTCATTGTACAGTAGAAACTAACACATTATAAGGCAATTACATTCTGATTAAAAAAAAAATAAAGACAGATATGTGCCTATTGTAACCCCAGCATCAAGTTCAGGGTCCTCCCTGCAGAAGATCTCAAAATAACAATAATGTAGAAAGTTCCATTTATGTAAGGAACTGAGGACAAGTATCTTGCAGTAGGAAATGACAAGGACAGCGGTTCAGTTCAGAAAACACTTGCTGATGTCTTCCTGGGGTCATGGCTAAAAGCGACTGTCACAGAAAAGTGAAAGTCACTCAGTCGTTTTCGACTCTTTGCAACCCCATGGACTGTAGCCTGCCAGGCTCCTCTGTCCATGGAATTCTCCAGGCAAGAGTACTGGAGTGGATTGCCATTCCCTTCTCCAGGGGGCCTTCCTAATTCAGGGATCAAATCTGGGCCTCTTGTACTGAAGGCAGATTCTTTACCATCTGAGCCACCAGGGAAGCCTCCTAAAAGGAATTCCTAATTCCAGAGGTTAAGGCCATTGTACTGGCCACTTGAATGTCTTCAGTGTGACCCATAGGCATGGATACAGGGAGTGGAGAAAATCTGAGAAGCCACAGGAATTGGCGCTGCAGAAGTATAGCCTATCCAAGGGTTATGGAAAAGAAAATGTTGGTACACCAGAGCCAGCTGTTATATACCCAGAAAAACTGCAGGAATTTCGAGGGTTAGTTGTTAAAAGACTGGCACCTTGAGACTGGCTGTGGTAAGAGTATTTACATCACGCAAATCAGCAAACACAACAAATCAGGTTCCTCCCATCCCATCCCATCCCATCCCATGCAGAAGAGCTGCTTTACCAGAACACGGCTACAAACCTGACCATTTGTGCATATGCAAGAGCAAGTTTTTAGAAAAAGCTCCAAACTGACTGTGACCTTGACAGGACTTATTATACAAAACACCAACTTCTGCCAGAAGCAGCCCCTATGGTTCTCAGAGCAAAGGTTGGAAATTACCTGTAGCTGAGAATCCTGCTCACTTCTGGGTTCTTGTTACCTACATCTGCCCACCTGAGGCCACTAAGAGTCACAGCATATAGGCACACATGTATAATCTGAATGTTGAATTTATAAACTTCTTTTATTATGAACCCACAGAGCACTGCATATGAATTAGATCAGCCATGGTTGCTACCGGTGATGGTGTTAAGGCACTTCCAGTCACGTCCTGTGACCCCGTGGACTGTAGCCCGCCAGGCGCCTCTATCCATGGGATTCTCCAGGCAAGAATACTGGAGTGGGTTGCCATGCCCTCCTCCAGGGGATCTTCCCGACCCAGGGATCAAGCTCTCATCTCTAACAGTCTCCTGCATTGGCAGGTGGGTTCTTTACAACTAGCACCCCCTGGGAAGCCTTGTGGTTCCTATTAGTGGTTCCCCAGCTTGAAGCAAGCAGAACCAGAGTAACTACAGGTGGCCTGAGTCTCCTCACATGACACTCTTCTTAGACATTTGCTGCCGTTATTTGCTCTCCTCTGTAATTAATATTTCTCTGGCTGGCATCCCTGGCATTAAATACTGTTGTACTCTGATCACACCCAAATCCAGCTATGATCTCTTCCCTGAGCTCCAGACACATCCAACTCTCTCCCTGACATCTCCACTGGGAAGTCCAATGGGCGTCTCAAACCTTAGGTTAGAGGTTAGATTGACTCATGTCACTTCTCTGCTCTGGCGACTTCTCATCTCATGCCAAGTAGACATCCCCAAATTGGTCTGATCTATGTGCCCAGCCAATTACTTTCCTGTTTTTTTCTCTGCTCTCCCCACTGCCATGCTGGTCTCTTTGCTGTTTCTGAAACGTGGGAGACAGGCTCAACCTTAGGAGAACTTGCTATTCCATCTGCCTGGAAAGTTCTTTCACCGGATGTCTACATGACTCTCTCCCTCACTTCCTCAAGTCTTTACCAAAGGCCCCATGTTAAACAAGCCTCCTTATTTTAAATTACATCCTTCACACTCCCTATCCCCTCACCAATCCCTATTTCCCACCACTTCTCAACACACTATATCTTACTGACTTGCCTGCTTGCTGTTTTTTCTCTCCCACTGGGATGTAAGCTCTCTGAGGGCAAGGATCTTAGTCCAGTTTGTTCAGTGTTGTATTCCCAAGACTCAACACAGTGCCCAGCACATGGTAGGGGCTCAGTAAACACTTGCTGAATGAATAAATGAATATCTTGGTCTCTCTCTTCAAACCTGCTCCTCTCCCAGTCTCCACTCTGCCAACGGGCCCCCACCATTTCACTCCATATTTCAGGTTAAAACCCTGAGCCACCCTCGTCTTCCACATCCAGCCCACTAAAAAGTGCTGACAGCTTGACCCTCAAAATACATCTTGAGTCTGACAGCTTACCCCGCTTCTTTGCAAACATCATAGTCCAAACTATCCCTAGCTAGACAACAGTGATCACTTTCTACCTGGGCTTCCCACCTCCAGGCTTCCCACCTCCCATAGTCCTCATGCCCACCCCTTCACACACACATACTTTGCCAGCGTGATCTTTAAAAAATGTCCAATAGAACACCTGATTCCTCCACTGAGAACTCCCAAAGGCTTCTCACCACATTTAAAACACAATCCATTCTACCTGACCTAGCCACTGCTAACTTTTCCAGACTCATCTCTGACACTCTCCCAATTATTCTCTTTCCTTCTACAGCAGGTCCTAAGGGCCTGCTCAAGTGTTTGGGACACATCGTGGTTGGAAAAATGCTCTTGTGGATCTTCTGTTCTACTGATGGGAAATAAACAGCAAGCAATAAGCATGGTAATAATAATAATTGAGTAGGGGTTTCCCTGATAGCCCAGTTGGTAAAGAATCTGCCTGCAATGCAGGAGACTCTGGTTCGATTCCTGGGTCAGGAAGATCTGCTGCAGAAGGGATAGGCTACCCACTCCAGTATTCTTGGGCTCCCCCTGTGGCTCAGCTGGTAAAGAATCTGCCTGCAATGCGGGAAACCTGGGTTTGATCCCTGGGTTGGGAAGATTCCCTGGAGAAGGGAAGGCTACCCACTCCAGTATTCTGGCCTGAAGAATTTCACAGACTGTATATTCCATGGGGTCGCAAAGAATCGGACATGACTGAGCGACTTTCACTTTCACTTTCATATAATAAGGCGGGCCTTCTCTGGTGGTTCAGATGGGAAAGAATCTGCCTGCAATGCAGGAGACCCAGGTTTGACCCCTGGGTCAGGAAGATCCCCTGGAGAAGGGAATGACTACCCACTCCAGTAGTCATGCCTGAAGAATCCCATGGACAGAGGATCCTGGCAGGCGTGTGGCAAAGAGTCAGACACAATTGAGCAACTGAACACACACACATTTAAGGAGGTGATGAGTGGGAATTCCCTAGTAGTCCAGTAGTTGGGACTCTGCGCTTCCACTTCAAGGGCATGGGTTCAATCCCTGGTCAGGGAACAAAGATCCTGCATGCTGTAGAGTGAGGCAAAAAATAAAGAAGGTGATGAATGCTATGGAAAGTAAAGAGGCATTAGAGAGGATTTAGAAGGGTTGTGTTTGGCCCAGCAGGAACTGGCTGCAGTGTTAGGTAGGTCTTCACTGATGGGACAGGACCTAAACAAAGATGAGGAAGACAAGCCATCCTGGTCATCTTGTGTTCCCAGCACGAGCAGGAGGTGGGCTGGTATTGTGTCAGCTCAGTTAAACCAAATGTCTATCTTAGAAGAGCATAGTTGCATGCGTAGTTCCAGGCTAGCACGGCCCACAGTCATATGTGAGGTTAGAAAGGCAGAGATGAGGCTGCAGCGCTCTTATTTTTCGCTAGGAAAGTAGTGCAGCCTACCAGATGCAGGTGCAGCTCGCTCCAGACGATGCTTCTCTGCCGGCTCCGCTTTGTTAGCCAGTGGCTAACAGTTCCTACGGGATCTCTTCCTTTAGAAGCTCCAGCTCCTGGCCAGGGGTGCACCTAGCCCTGTGACCAAGGGCGCTGAGGATGGAGGCTTAAAGGCGTTAAACCAGTCAGATTCCACCCCATCCTTCACTCCTTGCTGGTCCGTCCTTCCTTCACATCACATCACGCCATTCCCAACTGCCTGCCCCACTGACTTTAGGATGGATCACAGGATATAGGAACAACCACCTCACATCAGCTAGTTACCCGCTGCCAGGGTTCTGTGAGGCTAAATCCCACAATAACAAATGAATGAACTAAAGAAGTTTTTATAGGATTCATTACAAGGATAATACACTTTATTATACTTATTATTAATTTATACACAATGGCTGGCTCCTTATCTTTTAATCTATGCTCTTATGTTACCACCTTATAAAAATCTTACCTAAGTATCTAAGATAGAAGTTTCTGTACTCACTCCATATCCTCTCACCCATTCTTTTATGGCATGTATAACTCTGAACTTTTTCTTAGAAATTTATTAGATTACTTACTTACCATGGCTCACCCTATTCATCACTCTGTCTCCAGTGCCTAGAACCCAGACTGCACATGGTAGGAATTTTTAAAAAAATGATTGAATAAATGTGTCTGATGTCTTTTATTTTTGCTGTCTAGCAACAAATTTCTGAATACCAAATTAAGCTGTAATGGTTTCACCTATGGGAGTTTTGGGGCTTTTCAGGTGGTGCTAGTGGTAAAGAACCTGCCTGCCAATGCAGGAGACATGAGACCCGGGTTTGATCCCAGGGTTGGAAAGATCCCCTGAAGGAGGGCATAGCAAACAACTGCAGTATTCTTGCCTGGAGAATCCCATGGACAGAGGAGCCTGGAAGACTATAGTCCATGGGGTTGCAAAGTGTACATGACTGAAGCGACTAAGCCCTCTCGCACGTAAACCTGAGGATTTGATACCTCTCTAGCAATAAATTGAACTCAAAGTTTCTCCCTAGCAAGAAAATACAGAATTAGAAGATTTTTTTAAATGACAGTATACTAAAACATGAAAATATTTTAAAACAAATATCTGTGTTTAGAATTTTAACCTCTAAAGCCGAAAATACTTCTGAATCAAAGCTTCTTTTGCCAGTTCTTCAGTGGAACGCTATGTTGGGCTGTCCTTAATTGCTCGGTCATATCCAACTCTTCTCAACCCCATGGACTGTAGCCCCCCAGGTTCCTCTCTCCATGGGGATTCTCCAGGCAAGGATACTGGAGTGGGTTGCCCTGCCCTCCTCCAGGGGATCTTCCCAACCCAGGGATCAAACCCAGATCTCTGGCATTGCAGGCGGATTCTTAACCATCTGAGCCACCAGGGAAACCCTTCAATGGAACAGTGGTCCTAATTTTTGGCAAGTAACTCATTTTAATTGTTATTAATTACTCTTCGTAAGCATTAGACTGATGTTTGCTCATCTTACTTTTCTCTCCTTTAGAGTCCCTACTCTTAGCATCCCACCTGGCTGTAGATCTGCACCGAAGCTCCATGTAAAAGAATTTGGTGCTTTCTTCCTGGGGTCAGTTGTGGCATAACTTCTCATTCCTTCTAAGCACATTTGCATGTTCATTAATGTGTTAAACCAATATGCATTGATGATCTCCTATTTCTCAGAGGTTGTCTTAGTTTCAAGGTGATTGTCTTGGAGGAGTCCCTTCTTTTTCTGACCCAGAAATGTCACGCCATTGACCTGCAGCAGCAAGTGTTACCCTGCCTTGTTTTCCCAAACATTCTCCCTGAAATCATTTGGGGTGTAACACTTCCTGCTGCTATTCCTACAATTCTCCGCCACTGATTCTTATTTGTCCTTGGCTAAGTGCTCTTCCTTCCCATTTTTGTTCCAACCCTTTAAAGTCTGAGAGCATCAGAGGATGTCCTGTGCAGCCTCTGGTTTTACTAGCTCCCTTCCCTTTCCTTCTGAAAGAGGAGCACTTGCAATCACAGATTCAGAGTGACATTTCTCAGAGTGTCCCAACCCTCTTGAGACAAGATTCATCTAAAAATCTCTGACTGTGATATCTGGGCTATCTCTCTTCTGACCTTTGGGAAGTCTGTTTCCCTGAAGTCTAGATTGCGTGTTTTTACTGCAAAACTTCCCCTGTCCTTGACTATCGTGAGCTCAAAAATGGATATTGAACCAGGCAGTCAAAAATTTGAATCCTGGGTTTACCCTTTATTGGCAATATCACCTAATCAAGTCATGGAATTTGCCTGAACCAAAGTTTCCTAATCTGGACGAAAGATGACTACTCTAAGGATGGGATTTTCCAATAATATATATATATATGTGCCCCATCCCGTGTGTTTTTCTTACATGTGCTGTTGACATCCCCTCATCTGGGCAGGCAAAAGAACACTATGCAACTTCTGAGACAAAGTCAAAACAGGCCAAAGAGCTGCTGCCTGGCTCTCCCAATCTCAGACCATGTGCTTTGGGAATAGGGTTACCAAATTTAGCAAGTCTAAATATACAGGTATCCACTTAAATTTGAATTTTGGAAAAACAAAAAGTAATTTTTTAGTGTAAGTATATCCCAAATATTACAAAGGGCATATACTAAAAAGTTATTAATTGTTTCTATAAATTAAAAGTTTAACTGAATGTCCTATATTTTATACGGGAACCCCACTTTGGAGCCCCGAGGGGTCATGTAAGACGTTTGGCTGCCCGGAAGCTACTAGCTCTCCCAGTTTCTGGGTGTTTGAGTGTTCCCAGTTCAGGCATCAGACATGTGTACAAAGAAGACTTCAGGATCATTCCTGCCACAGTTACAGTTTACCTGCAAACATGCAGATACCCCAAGACAAACCCCTAGATGAACCCAGCCAACCTTCAGAACAATAGGGATGATAATAATAGATGATTGTTATTGTTTAAAGCCACTAAATTTGGAGGTAGTTTGGTATACAGAAATAAATAAATGCCAAGACATAAAAGCAACCTAAATGTTCATCCATTGACAGAGGAATAGATAAAGAAGATCTGGTACATCTATACAACGGAATATGACTAAGCCATTAAAAAGGACAAAGTAATTCCATTTGCAGCAAAAATGGATAGATCTAGGTACAAATGAACTTATTTACAAAACAGAAATAGAGTCACAGATGTAAAAAACAAGCTATGGTTACCAAGGGAAATGGGGAGGGGAGATAAATTGTAAGATCTGGATTGACATATACACACTACTGCATATAAAATAGATAGTAAGGACCTATTGTACAGCACAGGGAACTCAATACTAAGCAGAGACATCACTTTGATGACAAAGGTTTGTATAGTCAAAGCTATGGTTCCAGTAGTCATGTATAGATGTGAGAGTTGGACAATAAAAAAGGCAGATAGCTGAAGAACTGATGCTTTTGAATTGTAGTGCTGGAGAAGACTCTTGAGAGTCACTTGGACTGCAAGGAGATCAGACCAGTTAATCCTGGAGGAGGTCAATCCTGACTATTCATTGGAAGGACTGATGCTGAAGCTCTAATACTTTGGCCACCTGATGCAAAGAACTGACTCTTTTGAAAAGACCCTGATGCTGGGAAAGATTGAAGGCAAAAAGAGAAGGGGGCAGCAGAGTTTGAGATGGTTAGAGAGTATCACTGAGTCAATGGACGTGAATTTGTGCAAACTCCAGGATATAATGAAGGGCAGAGAAGCCTGGCATACTACAGTCCATGGGTGGGGGGGTCACAAAAAGTCAGACACCGCTTAGCAACTAAACAACAGAACTTACTTCTATGGGAAAAGAATCCAAAAACGAATGGATGTATATATGTGTGTAACTGATTCACATTACTATACACCTGAAACTAATACAACATCGTAAATGAACTATACTCCAATAAAATTTTTTTTAAACTTTTTTCACTTTATCCCCCCCTTTTTTACAGGAGAGCAGCAAATGTTCCATGTGAGGTCAGATGCTGCTAGAGACCAGTTTATCCCCAAGACAGTTCCCTTGTGGGAGTTCCTGGTCACTAGCTAGATAGCATTCCCCAAACCACCCTTGAAGCTGGGTGTGGCCTGTGACTGAGGTCTAGCCAACAGGATACGAGTGGATGATAAGTGTCACATCCAAGCTTGCCCTCCTCCAACAACACCCTGCCATGCATGTTATCATATGTTCTTCATTCTTCCACTGGCTTGATGCAGATAATCATGACAACCTTGGAAACCATGCTGTATATGCCATACAATGGATGGAGACTGGGTCTCTGAATCACCCCCTGGAGGAGAATTACCAGCCAATCAGGAACATTTGTTTTGGACTTTATGTAAATGAGAAATTCGCTTTTATTGCACTGAGTAATTATACACTTGGGGGATGTTTATCATAGCAGCTAGCAAAACTGTAAGGAAATACAATGCAAATCTCAAATATTTTAGGTAAGCACAGTCTATTTTGCAGACAGGCACACCAAGGGATCAATGCCAACTGTAAGAAGCTGATTGGGGCTTATGTGTCACTATGAACACAGAAGGTTTTATAAACATGCCTTGAAGAATAGTTCTTTTCAGGTTCTCCTGGCTCAGCCCAATTAAAGCCACTGCTGATGCAACAAACCCTTCTCTTAATGCATTACATAACTAGTATTAACAAAAACAGCATGGTTTTAATATTTTCACTGTAGTCTAAACCTGAATGAGGAAATCACTTAATACCCTTTGACTTTGTCAAAACACAACTTTCTGGACACAACCATTCTTGTCATTAAACACTCTTTAATGTCCAAGAAAATCATCACCCTATGAGTGTATGCTCATCTCTGGATCTAAGATTAGAGTGACCAACCACCCCAGTTTACCTGAGACAGAGAGAATTCCTGTTATATGGAACTTTCAGTTTTAAAATCAGGACAGTCTTAAACTAACTAAGAAGAGTTAATAACCCTATAGGATACTATTCTGCTAGAAGCAAGTCTACACATATGACTGGAAATCCAGATAGAAGAACAAAGAAAAGGGACTTTTTCCCTCCTTCTACCAGGAAGGGCATACTTTCAACTGAGGAAAAGATGTTTTCCTTTTAGGTACCACTGACTGGGAAAATTCCAGAAACTCTGACTCATCCAATGGTCATGCCCATGCCCTCAAAAGGCCAAGGGCCAATGCTGAAATGAGATCATTTGGGAATAACGTGTCCTCGACTTACCTTGTGTTCTTTCTTACGCAGCAGGGCAGGCAGCTGACACTAAACGCTAGGAGAACAGTCCTGAAGCAGAATGCTAACACAGAGGGGAGGTGGGTGCTGAGGGCAGCAAGGAGGGGCTGGGAGCAGGAGGGGGACAGCCCAGCGCTTGGCGGTGCAACACGGCTCATCTGCTCCTCTGCCCTGGGGTTCCCACCACTCCGCTAACTCACAAACACTCGAGTCACGGTTCCCGGGATGTTGGGCTACTAACTGATTTGAGTGGTTCCCGTCACACAGTGCTGCCCACCTCCCTTGCAGGATCTTGAGACATATCTCTTTGAGATGACCTTACAGGAGTGGATGAAGCTAACTCTCACCTGGTTGCAGGTCAGGCCACATGAGAGGACGTGATGTTTCTCGCTTCTGTCTTTCCTATGCCACTGTCGCTATTTTGGTTACACCCCATACTTCCTATGCTATTCTTTACCACAGGTTTTCCTTGATATGGCCTCCCTTTTTAAACTCAATTCTATCTTCAAAGGAAAGTGCATAATCACCAACATAAATAGCAATACTTTGGCCACCTGATGCGAAGAACTGACTCATTGGAAAAGACCCTGATGCTGGGAAAGATTGAAGGCAGGAGGAGAAGGGGACAACAGAGGATGAGATGGTTGGATGGCATCATCAGCTCGATGGATGTGAATTTGAGCAAGCTCAGAAGTTGGTGATGGACGGGGAAGACTGGTGTGCTGCAGTCCATGGGGTCACAAAGAGTCAGACATGACTGAGCGACTGAACTGAACTGAACTGAACTGAACTGAACATAAACGGAAAACTGATATCACTTGACATAACTATAACATAAAAAATTAAATACAATGAAAGCAAAGCAGTGTGGTTCAATTCCTACTTGATGTAATTTCTGATGGAAAGCTCCAGATCTCAAGCCTGTTCTCTCTGGATTAAAAAGGGACATCAACAGAAGTTAAGAGAAGTGCCTTAGATGGACTGGCATCACACTGAGGCTTTCTTCTTGGTTAACTGGAAGAGAATCCCTTTGAGTGAATAATTACACTCACATCTCTAATCTTAAAGGAAACCTCCCTGCTCATCCACCTCCAGCTGTTTCCCCATTTCACTGTTCTTTCTTGCATCTCAAATTCTCAAAGGAATGGTCCACACACCCACTGGATCCACCTTCTTTTCACTTCTTAACCCATCATAATCCAACTCTAACATTCATCTCCCTGTCATCCCACTAAAATTGCATGAGTCAAGACCTCCACTTCTTACTCTGTCCCTCCCTCCCAAGGCATTCTTCTTGGCTCCCATGACACCCACATTCTTGGCTTGCCTTCTACTCTGTGTCTGCCTCTTCTGAATCTCCTTTGCAAGACTTTCTTCTATCCAACCTCTCACTGTCTGCCAGGGCCTGGCCTCCAGCTCTCCTCTCCTCCCTCCACACGCTCTCCCAAGGGGCCTTAGTAATCCCACAGCTGTATCATTCACAGGCTCTAAACGCCTGAAATTGTCTCTCAGGCCTGAGACACACCTTTATCCTCTCCCTGGCATCCACAGATGCTCATTTGCAACCTCCATTTGGATGTCTTACAAGCATCTTCAACCTTATATATCCAAAATGAACTTGTGACTCCTCCCATTCCCTAGCCTTTCTCTTTTCAAAGGGCCCCACCATATACCCTATGGCCTGAACTAGAAACCTGGAGGTAATTCTTGATTCTCTCTCTCCCTTTCTCACCCTTCTCAATTCTAGGCCTATGGCTACTCCCCAAATATATCCCGCATCCTCTTCTCCCCATCAGCACTGTCACCTTCCTAACCCAAGCCAACATCATCTCTTTTCCAGATTGTTGCAATGGCCTTCCATTTCCAATACTCCAGAGGCATCTTTAAACACATCACATCACTTCCTCCCTTGAAACCCATCTGTGCCTTCCCACTGAACATAGAATGAAACTCAATTATAGAATATTTTCATCACTCCCAAAAGAAACACTTTATCCCCTTCTACAGGGAATCTTCCCAGCCCAGGAATCGAACCCAGGTCTCCAAACCAGGGATCGAACCCAGGTCTTCCACATTGCAGGCAGATTCTTTACCAGCTGAGCTACAAGGGAAGTCCATAGAATAAAAACTAATTCAAAAAGACATTGGATAGCACACTTTGGATGAACCAGATGATACATGAATTATATCTCAAGAGTTATTAAAAGCAATAATCATATGCCATTTTCCCTAAATAATTTCTTCATCCCATTTTTAGAGGAGTATTGAGCTTGCTAAGTTAGACTCAATAAATCAATATTGTCTCATTAAATGCTGTCATCTATTTAGACATTTTTAATAGCATGAAAATCAGTTAACAAAAACTGACTAAATAGTTGATGTTTATAACCTGACAGATTACACTCCGGAGACTTTTATTCATGTGTTCATTTGTAAATACCTTCATTGGCCAGCTTCTAGAGTGGACTTTTAAATATTAGTCAAGGAGTTTGCCATTTCAAAGCTACACATTTTCTGTGCCTTTGGACTTTTCCCTGGTTGTGCCCTTCAGAAGACAGAGCACCACTTGTTACAGGAATTTCACAGCCTTTCCCCACTGCGTATCCTTTTAAGTTTTTTAACATTTAGATTTATTCCTCACTTATGGATAAAAATGTCACTACGATTAAAAATAATGTTCTCATTATGGTGGTGTCCAATCACCATAGAAAGTGGTCTTGCTCTTGAACTTGCCTCTTGTCACCCTCTCGGTTATGGCTCTAAGATTGCTGGTATGGTCTGAACCTGACCTTGAGACAATGACAATCGCAGCATGCTGTTAGCTTAATGTCATGCCAGAGTTGTGACCAACAATAGCCATAATTGTGTCCAAACAGTCTTAATATTCAACAATGTCAAACAAGATTCTCAAGGGTGCATTGTGCTGGTGTAACTGAATTTGATGACTTTGGCTGCTCTTTTTAGCAAGTGTTCTAGATTAGTTTTTCTTCTAAGGTTTTGCTCTTTTAAGTGTAGGAGTATCTTCTACAATCTTCTAGAGTCTCTGTTTTCAAAGTAGATAATCATTTTAATGGCCTGATTGCTTCCATTTTGGCTAAGGAAAGTGATTTCTTTTCAAAGGCTTCAAAGAATATGGTGCTTTTGCCTAGACACAGTGGCTTTTTAAAAGGATGCCAAAGAATATACTGCTGCTGTTATTTTAAAATAAAACAAAACAAAACCACAATGTTCCTTAAAGGGTGTATTTCACTTCACGGTTATAGATTTTATTAACTTTGAGTAAACTTATTATCATTACACAATCCCACATTGACCCAGTAGTAAAAAAGGCACACATCTCACTAACTGTTTTAAATATTCCAAAAGAGAAGACGCTTAGGCCAGTGACAGGGCTTACAGGACTTATGAAACACAAAAGTATTAATTCCCACAGAACCATAAATACTGGGCTCATCAAAAATGCCAATAATAAATGGTATAAAATGCCCCTTAGATTAAATTGCTGATTTAATTCTTCCTTTCCTTAATTGTAATAATGCCTATGATGCTAACACCAGGAAGTATGTCATTAGCTTTGTTTTGTTTGTAGTTTACTTATTCCATAAATAGCCAGCTGGGAACATATTTTATTGGGGAAGAAGAGTAATCTATTCTTTTCCGCAAAACTCAAATCAAGATGAATTCGAAATTCCCCCAAATAACTGTTCGGTAGGTTATAAACAAGTACTGGAATTCCAAGCATGAATCGCTCATCTCTCTGGGTAAGCAAGCAGGAATTCAAGAGCCCTGGAGAACGGGGTCCACGTGGAACCCTGGAGCAGAAGGCGGGGCTGTAACTCTAGGGGCCGTGCAGTGGACAGGTAGTGATAGCTTCAGAAATAGGAAAAGTGTCCACAGGACAGTGAGTGGTTAAACTCAGTCACAGATTCTAGCAGAATAAGCCAATGGCCATGTTTCCACCTCCAATCACTGACAAACACAACAAATGATGCACTGAGCTAAGGTCTCCGGGAGGAATACTGGGTAAGAAACCATTGTTCATCAACGCTCTTAATACACACAACAGCCGCAGACCCAAGCCAGAGTTCAAAGGCCAAGGGTCAATGGCCTGAGGGCCTTCAAAACTGTCCTGAGAGGACTATGTTGGTCGCCTCCTATGCACTAAAATGAGCCCACCTCATTTTCTTTAAAAAAAAAAAAAAACTAACAAAGTTTAATTTTCTTAATACCAGGGTCATTTAGTCACTAAGTCAAGTCCGACTCTTTTGCAACCCCATGGACTGTAGCCTGCCAGGCTCCTCTGTCCATGGTATTTCCCAGGCAAGAATACCAGAGTGGATTGCCGTTCCCTTTTCCAGGGGATCTTCCAGACTCAGGGATTAAACATGAGTCTCCTGCTTGCCAGGTAGATTTTTACCACTGCACCACCTGGGAAGCCTTAAAAAATAATTTAAATTATGCCTTATAGAAAACCAAACTCAGAAAAGTATAAAGAAAAAGAAAACAAATAATCTATAATCTTTCTGCCCTGATCACTTTTAACATTTTAGTGTTTTTCTTTAAAATGGTTTTCTATACAGATATGGTCATAGGTTATGACAAAATACCATGATGAATATCCAGTTTTATATCCTGTTTTTTCCCTTAGCATTATACTGTGAGCATTTTCTCACATCACTCAACAGCCTTAGAAATGTGATTTTTAATGGCTGCGTATTATTCTATCATATGGATACACAAGGACTAACTATTTCCCTACCTTAGACATTTAGATTGCTTTCAACTTTTCATTATTATCAATCACTCTGTGATGAACACTTCTCCTAACTTATTTTTAACAACCTAGGGAGAATCTTTGTGTTCTGTGCAGGTAAAATTACTAACATGGTAAGGAAAAAAATTACACCACATAGCTTGGAAGAGGTTTCAAAGATGGTCCATTAAAGACATTGATATGTGTGTTCCTAATGGAATAGTTCCACAAAACATGCACAAAATCAGACTTCAATTGCTCTCCAGTTTAGGACCTGAGCCTCCAACTGTTCTTGAAAAACACTTTGGTTTGCAACACAAGTCAGTCAACAACTATCTCCCTCCTATCAGGTGGCCAAGTCTCACCCACATGCAGCACCAAGAACTTTCTTATGAGGGAGAACCAGGGAGCATTTGCCGAATGCCCAGCGACCATAACAAAATGACGAAGGAGGGAAAGGAGACTGCTCTCCACTGCCCTTTACCTATTTACTCATTTGTTTGCTTTTATTGTGGCAAAACATATATAACATAAAGGACTTCCCCGATAGCTCAGTTGGTAAAGAATCTGTCTGCAATGCAGGAGACCCTGGTTCGATTCCTGGGTCAGGAAGATTCCCTGGAGAAGGGATAGGCTACCCACGCCAATATTCTTGGGCTTCCCTTGTGGCTCAGCTGGTAAAGAATCTGCCTGCAATGCGGGAGACCTGGGTTTGATCCCTGGGCTGGGAAGATCCCCTGGAGAAGGGAAAGGCCACCCTCTCCAGTATTCTGACCTAGAGAATTCCATGGGTTCATGGGGTTGCAAAGAGTCAGACACGACTGAGCAACTTTCACTTTCACACATAACATAAAATTTACCATTTAATCATTTTTAATTCCAGGGGCATTAAGTACATTCACGTTGTCACACAACCATCATCATGATTCTCTTACAGAACAATTTCATCTTGCAAAACTTAAACTCTGCTCTCATTAAACAGTAACTTCCTATTCCCCTCTCCTCCAAGCCCTGGGCACCTGTTCTAGGCACCTCATATCAATGGAATCAGACAGTACTTTTCCTTTGGAGTCTGGCTCCTTTCACTTGACATAAGGTTTTCAAGGCTCACCCTTGTCGGAATCTTACTGCACTGTATGGATAGATTGCATTTTGTTGACTTACCCCAAAATACTGATGGACATCTAGACTGTTTTTACCTTTTGAGGATTATAAACAATGCTGCGATGATTCACATCATTGAATGTTTGTGTGTGAGCGTCTGCTTGAAACTCAGCTTTTGATTCTTTTGGGTATATAATTTGGAATGGAATTTCTGGGTCATACTGGTAATTCTATATTGACGTTTTCAGGAACCACCAAACTGTTCTCCACCACAATGCACCATTTCACATTCCTACCAAGAGCACACAAGTGTTTCCATTTCTTCACGTCTTCATCAACACTTGTTATTTTTTTCTTTTTTCCCCAGTAGCCATTCTAACGGATGTAATTGGATTTCATGTCCATTTCCCTAATGAGTAGTGACATTGAGCATCTTAAGTGCTCATCGGTCATTGGTGTATCTTCTTTGCAGAAATGCCTGTTCAAGCCTTTGCCTATTTTTGAAAAGAGTTACTGGAGGAATCTGCAAAAACCTGGGACAGGCAGACACCCAGCATCAGAGTGCTTTCCACACAGAGCATTTGATGGCAAGGAACAGATACAGATTCCCCAAAACTCACCATTTAGCAGGGAGTTATCATGAGGCAAAGGCGACCCCTCTTGGGATCCTGGGACAGGAAGCTCAGTGGACCTCCGGGACTGGGAAAGGCGTCAACCACCCTGTCCCTCTGTACTTCTGGGGATGCTGCAGTTCCGTCTCTGCCTCTGCCTGCTCATCCGCTTGGCCCCTCTGCTTCCCACCCCCAGCCTACGTGGCCGACTTCCCAGGATACACGCCCAAGCTTCATCTTCACATGACCTTAGAGCTCCGGGGGCCCTCAGTCAACTCCAACTTCTCTATCCCCTCATTCAGCATTTCTCCTCTGGGATCAGGAGCCCCTGCGGCCCAGTCAGCTCTGGCAAACACTGTCAGCTCAGCTCCTGCCTTCACGGAGGACCGTGGATGGAAAGCAACTCCAAGGAAGGGCACTTGGGGGTTGTGGCAGTGGCCACACTGAGTACCCAGAGGAAAGTTTCAAAGTTTTTCAACAACTCGTATCACATCATTTATTATGCCCATCTCTTAATCACCCAAGAGTATTCTACACTCGATATTATTTGCCTTCGCCTGATAGACAGGTCTTTCAGGGAACGCAGCTGTAATATTCCAAAGGCACACTTCAGGGTTGGTGTGACAGCAGCACGTCCAATGCTGAGAACAATTAATAAGCCCGTGATGGCATTTCAGTTCCAGAGGCTGAATATTGATCTCAGCAAGGCAAACTTGCTCAGTCCAGAATATTTCTATATGAATGTGCTGTCAGCTGATCTCCCTGGTGTTAAATGCAAGCTATATCCTCTCTCCATCTTTTCATTTGCTTCAAAAGGGAAAATGGCAGTCGTGTGTTACTTGAGAGTAGTTAGAACATGCAGAATTCAAATAGGGCAGGCTGTCAGAGCAGCTCCAGAGTCAGCCCAGGTGGGACCCAAACACCCTGGTGAAACAGGAGGTCTTAACGTTACTTACAGGTTACCACCAGCTAGTAGCAGCTAATAAGAGACGAGGTCTTGTAATTAGGACAAGATCCCATTACAGATGACTTCATCTGTTTGAAATGTAAACCAAAGGTAAGTTTGTGAGTGTTCTCACTGCTCATTCCTGCCCCTCCATCTTTGGATGGAGCCTCTGCTTAAAGGACTTCGCTGGTGGCTCAGATGGTAAAAGCTTCTGCCTACAATGTGGAAGACCCGGGTTCAATCCCTGGGTCAGGAAGATCCTCTGGAGAAGGAAATAGCAGCCCACTCCAGTACTCTTGCCTGGAAAATCCCATGGACAGAGGAGCCTGGTGGGTCACATTCAATGGGGTCGCAAAGAGTCGGACATGACTGAAGGACTAAACTTTCTTTCTGCTTAAAGGCTGTCCTTATTTGTCCCTGTGAAACCAGATACGTCCCGAAGGAGTGCTATGTGAGCTCAGTCATTCAGATTCAGTCATGTCTGACTCTGTGTAACCCCCTGGACTCGGGCCTACCTGGCTCCTTTCTCCGTGGTACTTTCCAGACAAGAATACTAGAATAGGTTGCCATTTTCTTTTTCAGGGGATCTTCCTGATCCGGGGATTGAACCCATGTATCCTGCATTGGTAGGCAGGTTCTTTACCACTGAGCCACCAGGGAAGCCCCTCCCCAAAGGAAAGGCCAGTCCTATCTTTCTTTGTTAGATGACGTCAGATCCAATGAAAACCCTTTTCCCGTTAGATAGCACCCTAGGAGGGAAAACTTGTGAAGGATAAAATGGGGGAGGTGGACAATCAGAGGATGAAAGAAATGCAGGACAGTACGTCTTGGCAGATAACTTTGAAGGATGTTTCCCCTGGCATTAGGGAAGAATAAGGTGGGAGGGCATACTGTATTTTTTAATAGCATGTGTTTAAAAAATGTAATAGACTTTATTTTTTTAGAGCAGTTTCAGGTTGGTGGAAAAATGGAGCAGACAGCTCAACATCACGAATCAGCAAAGAAATGCAAATCAAAACCACAATGAGATATTACCTCACACCCATTAGGATGGCTACTATCAAAAAATAAAAAAAATAAATAAATAAAAAAATAAAAAAAATAACAACTGTTGTCAAGAATGTTGAGAAATAGGAACACCTGTGCACTAATGGTAGGATTTCAAAACGGTGCAGCTGCTGTGGAAAATAGTATGAAATCTCTCAAAAAATTAAAAATAGAACCACTATACTGCTAAGTCACTTCAGTTGTGTCTGACTCTGTGCGACCCCATAGACAGCAGCCCACCAGTCTCCCCGTCCCTGGGATTCTCTAGGCAATAACACTGGAGTGGGCTGCCATTTCCTTCTCCAATGCGTGAAAGTGAAGTCGCTCAGTCGTGTCCAACTCTAAGCAACTGCATGGACGGCAGCCTACCAGGCTCCTCCATCCATGGGATTTTCCAGGCAAGAGTACTGGAGTGGGGTGCCATTGCCTTCTCCAGAACTGGGATTAGTAGAACCACTATATGATCCAGCAATTCTATTTATGGGTATATACCTAAAAGGATTGAAAGCAAGGTCTCAAAAAGATATTTTCATACCTATGTTCATAGCAGCATTACGCATAATAGCCAAGATGTGGAAGCAACCCAAATATCCATCAACAGATGAGTAGATAAACAAAATGTGGCAAGTACATACAATGGAATATTATACAGTCTTGAAAAGGAAGGAAATCCTAATCACAGGCTACAACATAGATGAACCTTGAGGACATTATCATATGTGAAATAAGTTAGTCACAAAAAGACTACTACTGTATGATTCCACTTACATGAGGTAACTAAGGTAGACATTCATAGAAATAGAAAGTAGGGAAGAGGAAAAGGAGAATTATTATTTAGTAGGTATAAAACTACAGAGATACAAGATGAAAAAGTCCTGGAACTGTTTCAGAGCAATTTGAATATACTTACCACTACTGACCTATATACTTAAAAATGGTTAAGACAACACATTTTTATTCCACATACATGTGTTAATATATAGGAGCCTAATGTATAGCACAAAGAGCTTAGCTTGGTGCTTTGTGATGATCTAGATGGATAGGATGGAGTTGAAGAGGGATGTTCAACAGGGAGGGAATAAGTGTGCACATATAGTTGATTAACTTTGTTGCACAGCAGAAACTAACACAACATCGAAAAGCAATTGTTCTCTAATAAAAGTATAAAAGAGGTGAAAAAAGATAATGCATTTTTTATTTTTTTACCATAATTTTTAAATGAAGTTACCTAAGTAACTCAAACAGGTATGTGTATACCAGTGTTCATAGCAGCATTATTCATAATAGCCAAGAGGTGAATACAGCCCAAATGATCATCAGCTCATAAAAAGATAGAGAAAATGTGGTATAGCCATGCAATGGCATATTTATTAAGTTTTAAAAAGGAATGAAATTCTGACACAGGTTATAAAATGGATGAACCTTAAAAAATGAAGCCTAGTGAAAGAAATTAGACACCAAAGGACAGATACTGTCTGCTTTCACTTATATGAGGTGCCTAGAGTAGAGACAGAAAATAGATGGTGACTGCGAGGGGTTGGGGGCCTGGGGGGAGCGGTAGTTGTGTTTAATGGGGACAGAGTTTCAGTTAAGCAGGATGAAAAAGCTCTGGAGATGGATGGTGGTGATGGTTGCACAAAATTGTGAGTGTACTTAATGTCCTTAAACTGCCCATTTATAATAAATACAGTTAAAATGGCAAAATCTGTTATGCATGCTTGCATGCTTAGTCACTCAGTCATGTCTGACTCTTTGCAACTGCATGGACTGTAGCCCATGCTCCTCTGTCCATGGGATTTTCCAGGCAAGAACACGAATGGGTTGCCATTTCCTCCTCCAGGGGATTGTCCCAACTCAGGGATCAAACCTGCATCTCCTGTGTCTGCTGCATTGGCAGACAGATTCTTTAGCCCACTGAGCCATTGGGGATTATATATATTGCCACAATTCTTTTAAATAGGAAAAGAATGAAGTTGCCTAACTTTTCTTCTTTTTTTCAGAAAGCTTAGCTGCCATAGGAAATGTGTCCCGGAGGAAAGCAGCTTAAGCTGGAGACTGTTGCCCTGTGGCTTTCTTAGAAATCATATGTAGAATCCAAGACTGATGACAGATCTCACTGTCATTAAATTCCAGGTTGTGTGAGACATTTCATCAGAGAGAAGGAATAAGCAACAGGAAGCAAAGGGAAGATAAGCAAAGGCCTGCTTCCTTGACCAACTGGTAGCTTCCAAGATTCAAAGAGTCATAGAGATCACCTCACTTGATGCTCACAACAGCCCCATTTTACCTCCTGGCAGATTGAGGCACAGGCACTTTGAAGTCAATTGCCCCAAGTCACACATATCTGAGAAGCAGGGTTAGGATCCAAACCCAGATGATCTGACAACAGAGGCTACATTCTTAACCACTTACTATTCTGCCCCAGAGGAGGTTAGGGGCCAAGAAAACAAAGACATGAATGCAAATAAGATACAACAACATGAGGGTTTGCCCAGCCTTACCAGGGGCGAAGTTTAGCTCATTCAACTATGGTACCCAACTCTAGGACACGGTCACCATTTCTATTCCCAATCAAGATTCCTGGGGGGTGGGGTGCAGAGATTTAGGCCAGTTTCCCCAAATCCCCCAGCCAGTGAACCCCATTCAGACTCACCAGTCCCAGTTATTGCTGTGGTTGGAAAATAGAGGTTTCTCCATAGTTTGTCATTTCTCAGAGGCAGAATTGGTCCAGGTTGCTAAAGTTGTTTTCTAATTGGTTTTTTTTTTTTTTTAATTTTAGATCCTGGTGGTTTAGTTGCTAAGTCGTGTCCAACTCTTGCTACCCTACGGACTGTGGCCTGCCAGGCTTCTCTGTCCATGGGATTCTCTAGGCAGGAATACTGGAGTAGGTTGTCATTTCCTTATCCAAGGTATCTTCCCAACCCAGGTACTGAACCCCGGTCTCCTGCATTGCAGGCAGATTCTTTACCAACTGAGCTATAGATTCTGACACTTCCTAATTGTGAGGTGCTTTGACCATTTCACCTCTTTCCCCCAAACCAAGAGACTAGTAAACAACTAGGGCTGGAAGGGCTCAGCAGCTAGAGTCAGGGAGAGATCGAAACGACCAGGGTCAAAGTGACGGGCAGTTCCAGTCTGAGCCCTGAGTTTCTGAAACATGAGATTCTGCCTGGGGTGGAGGAAACTATGAAGCTGGAGGAAAATGTTGAAAATGGGAATCCACCAACGTGGAAGGAAATCTTTACTCAAGATTTTTAAACTTAAACACTGTGGGAAGCAGCGGCAGATGGGGGAACATATTGCAGGAATGGGGTTGTTGTTAACTGCTGACACCGGGGAACTTGGACCAAGGCGAGGAAAATCATAGGCTCCAAAATCGCTCGAATGTGACTGGGGAAAATGTGAACTAATTTGTTGTGGTCAAGAGCAGTTAAACTTGTCGCACACGCTAATGAGTTCAGGATACCCGAGAAAATGGACCACTAGCCAAACCCAGTAGCAGTCAGAGTGGAAAGGCAACAGGACTTCTCCCAAAGGCAGAACTCAGGAGCAGCAGCGCTCAGGGCTCTTTCCGGAGGGGTTATCTTGGATGGCTCTGGAAGGAGGTCACTCTGGTCAGCCCCGGTGGCTGGTGATGCTTCGATGCCTGGACAGTATCAGCTGTCAAGTCTGCTCCTGTCCCTTCCACACTCTTGATGCTCTCCTCTGCCTCCCACGGCCGCCTTCCTGAGCCAGATGCCCATCCCCTCTCGCTTGCTGCCAGATGGAGTTCACACCTGGCACATGACTCCCCTGCTTGGAAACCTCCAGGAGCTCCTCACCTGCTGTAGAGCGAAGCTCCAACTCCTCAGCTTACTCGCCCCTGCACTGATCCACCCAACCACCCACCCACAGCCGCCAGGTCATTCTGTTTCCAGGTCACGACTACGCTGCCATGACTTCCTCAGGACTGGGATTATGTCTGTACCAGACAGATTCTCCACTATGTTTGTTGCATCAGCACTGTCAATTTCGCATGCTTTCGAGTCAGAAGATGTGAGTTGGAATTTCGGTTCTACCACTCAACGACTTGGGTAAGTGAACTAACCTCACGGAGCCTCAGTTTCTATGTCGGAGAATGGGGGTCAGGGTGTCTACGTCATTGGCTCATTTTGAGAACCAAATGGGGCAAAATATGTAAAATGCTTAGTCAATAATAAACTACCAATAATTTTTTTTATTTAGTCAACAATAAGCTCTCAACAGACGGTTTAAATTTTTTTCATTAATAACAAACTCTTTGTAAATGCTTTTTAGATAATTAGGTCTCCCCTGCATCTCTGATAGTCACCTGTGCTGCAGAGTTGCCCCCTCCAGCCTCAGGAAAGGAGAGAAGGACCACTGGATAACGGATTCACGTGGCATTTATTAAAAGGAGCTGTTTTGTTACAGTGCCCAGTTTTAGTTAGCTCATAAGACAGACAGCTGAGAGAAAACAGGCTGGAGAAGAAATTTTTAAAGGATTGGACCAAGAGGAAAGACAAACAAGCCAAAGATAATTATTGATTCCGCAAAGAGAGAGAAATACAGCCGAAGTGTTCCATCTTCCAGGAAGGTCATCAAGTCTGTTCCATTCTTGTGAGTTTTAGCTTCCCTGAGAGAAGTATTATCAAATCCAAGGGCAGTAAATTTAGAATAAATGAGGGCACATGTGCTTTGTGAAGTTGGGCTGGTTCTACTAGCTGGGAAGGAAGCTGATCTTCTCCCCGCTGACCTCTGCTAAGCCCACAGAGGCTGGGCTTCTCCAGGATGCACAGCTGGTATGGTTGTGGTCCGGGCTGTGGTGGAAACTAGAGTGACTCATGCTCTGAGCAGTGCTATGGCGCTGAGAAGGCCCTCGGTCCCTCCCTCTGTATTCTGTCCACCCTCCCACAACCATCCATCAGCTTCCACACAATTCTCCCCTTGCCGCTTCTACGTGGCAAGCACTGTCCTCTCCTTCTTCATCCCAAAGTGTTAATATCTCAGTGCAACTTCTTAAAACTTGCAAGATGCAACCCATTAGTGTTGCTAAGATCAGTTCTGTGCGTTGCCATCAACTACTTTTTAAAATTAGACAGAAAGTGACACAGTGCATCACACATGCTAAAGTATTCTCTTATGACACTTTTATCTCAGATATGTATATAGGAGTTAGATGTACTTCATACTGTGGGTCCCAATAAAAAATGTTCAAAAATCTGACTTGGGTATCTGTTTTAGAACTGACTATAATCTTCATGTTTGATTCCCGTTTTTATCTAGTTTAGCACCGAGCACCATGCCCTAACACAAAGGGGATGTCTACTAAACATTTGTGGAATAGGTAGGGATGAATGAATCAGTTGTTGCTCAGTCACTAAGTCGTGTCCAACTCTTTGTGACCCCACGGACTGCAGCACACCAGGCTATCCTGTCCTTCACTATCTCCCGGAGTTTGCTCAGATTCATGTCCATCAAGTTGGTGAGACTATCTAACCATCTCATCCTCTGCTGCCCTCTTCTCCTCTTGCCCTCTATCTTTCCCACCATCAGGGTCTTTTCCAATGAGTCGGCACCTTGATGTCATCAGGTGACCATAGCATTGGAGCTTCAGCATCAGTCCTTCCAATGAATATTCAGGGTTGATTTCCTTTAGGATTGACTGGTTTGATCTCCTTGCTGTCCAAAGAATGAATCAGAGCATGCATGAATAATGAAGTGCAAGTAGCTAGGATGAGGAAGTACTTGAAGGGTAAGAAAATAGGCAAGAGAAAAAAATGCAAGAGGGTTTTAGGGAAGTTTTTTCTTCCTTTTGGGGAACAACTGGCTTATTTAAAGTTGCTAGGAGCTGGTTCATGAGGCATAACTTAAGCCTTTTTTCCTTTAAACTGGAGTCTTCGTTGGACAAAATATTCATCTGATAACTTCCTACTTTCCAATGTGCCTGATGCTGTGTGGATGTACTACCAGAACACTTCAGAACAGATGCTGTGCTATGAATAACTCAAAATCAGGACTGGATCAAACTGCCATTTCAACATTAGTGTCATGTCCCATGTAAAGTGATCAGTGACCAAGTGATATCACAGCAAAACTTGAAAAAGATCTTAAAGTCCATCAGCAGATGGAGACTTCCAACAAACTGATCTCTCCATACAGTGGGATACTACTCAGAAATAAAAAAGAATAAATTACGGATACGTGAAATAAGGCACAATGTTATAAAAAATCTGCCTGCCAATGCAGGAGACATAGGAAACGAGGGTTTGATCCCTGGGTCAGGAAGACCCCTTGGAGTAGGAAATGACAACCTGCTTCAGTATTCTTGCCTGGAAAATTCCATGGACAGAGGAGACTGGTAAGCTACAGTCCATGGTGTTGCAAAGAGTTGGACACGACCGAGTGACTGATCACCTACACGCACGCACACGAAACAAGACGAACCACCCTTAAAAGCATTATGATAACTGAAAGCAGCCAGACACAAAAGACAGCATATGGGATGATTCCATTTATCTGAAATTTCTAATCAAAAAGCAGATAAGAGATTGCCTGGACCTGGCGTGCTGGTAGGGGAGCATGGGTTGACTGCAAATGGGGCCAAAGGGACCTTAGGGGCTGTTGGAAGTCTAAAACTGGATTCTAGTTCTGGTTGCACAACTGTATACATTTATAAAGACTCATTGGATTGTGCACTTACAACAGGCAAATTATGCTATGTAAATTATACCTCCTGAAGCTGTTAGAAAAATCACAGGTATTTTGAAAAGCCTCCCCAGCTGGGCCTAGTACAGGAGAAATTTTCCCTTATACTTCTCAGTTGTGGCTTTCTTTATTGGAAAAGGGAGTGGATGTCTCTTAAAGTCAGACTGTTACATAACCTGGCCACTTCCCCCTCTTCAGGGACTGTGGACAGAATATCAGTGTCTGTCTAACTGCCTGCTGGTCAGTTCTGTGGGACTTCAAGACAGCCCGACACCAACTGATAAATAGGGCCCCCCTGGTCCCATGCACTCAACAATGAGGATGCCGGGGAGGAAAGCAGGCCCCCGAAGCCCTCCTGTACGGTGGAGCTTGACAGCAGACAGGATGTAGGGTTCTTTCTATGCTGTCCAAATCAGCAGCAATTGTAAAGAGAGAGGGAAAAAAAACACAACAGACCAATATAATGAAAGTACAGGCTTTTTCTTCCCCAGATATAACTCAACTCACATAGAAAGTACAAAGCAATTATAATATTTTCAACCTTATAACCTAAAATCATACAGCTATTCAAAGCTAACGATCAAAGCAGACATCATTTTGAGGAATCAATTGCCATTTTCCTTCTCCCCTGTTCACAGAATGAAGGAATGTGTTTTTTACTCATCTTTCACGTCTTCCTGCTCTTCTTCCAAATGGTACCCTGGAACTGCGCTACGTGTATAACAAGTCCCAGATAAATACTTGTTGGTTTGATTGATTCTTTGTCTTCCTCGGTGACAATGGCTAGATTAGAATTGATGGGATGATTTTCCCCAGGGTGGAATGGAACACCATGTACACCGTGGTCTCAGTAATTTGATTGATGATCACATGTTCTACAATGATTACTTTCAAATCTCAAACCTCCAGAATCTTTCAAATCCAAACCAGAAGCTTTTTTTTTTTTAAAGCTTAACATTATTTTAGCTCTCACCAGTGCTTGCCAAAACTGCAAACCAAATCCAACTAGGTGAAAGTTATTATAACTCACAATTATATGAAAATCAATTTCAGCTTTGCTAATGTTTAAAACAGACAAGCGTGGCACTCAAGTTTTGTTTGTTTGTTTAAAACCAGAGTTTCCATGTGGTGGGAAATTCTAATTCAGAAAAGCCAAAGTCTACATGGTTAAGTCCTTGGCAAAACACACAAAACACAAACTAAAATGAACACTAAATCACAATTTGATATTGAACTAAGGATGGCATTTTGGGCCATTTTTTTAACTTTTCCAAGTATTTCTTATAAAAATACATTCCTAGCTGCCCCATACACACAGATAAAGGGAGATGGCTCCAATCCAGCCCACTCAGCGGCTGAAAGTGACTCTGATTCTGAATCCTCTCCACTGGGATCGTCAGTGATGAAGCATGCAGTAAATAGCCCTGCCTCGCCTGAAGTGCCGACAGCCCGTGGGGGAGAGCTGGCTCTATTAAAGGCCTCAAGCCACAGCGGTCACTCTCTGGAGGGGAAAACATGGACTCGAAAAAGAAGGAAGAGCCACCTACCTGGTTCAGTCACTCCACCCAAAGTGCCAACATTCAGGCTTAGAGTTCCTTGTTCTCAAATCAAACATGGCCAAGAGAACCTGTGGTTCATTTCCATTGTTTTCATTCAGTATTTACTGAAAGTCTACACTGGGACCAACCCATGGGTAACTCACTGAATTTTGAACATTTCGGCTTTTTGACTGTGCCTGACTCTCAGTACTTAGAAAGATTTTTGAGGAGTAGGACTGAGTCTTTCTGTCTTTGTAGCCTTGGCCTCTAGCCCAGGGCCTGACAAAGAGTGTGTATTCAATTAATGCTGGTTGAATAGACGGATGGGTGATGGGTAGACAGACACGGATGGATGGGTGGGTAGGTAGGTAGGCGGGTAGGCGGATGGATGCTTTGATGGATGGATTATGGGTTGATGGATGGAAGGATGGATGGATAAACAGACAGACCAATCAGTCAATAAGCTTCCCCACTTTCAAGGTCCTACAGGTCAAGGTGTCCTGTATTTTAGCTGTTAAATAAATGCATGGTATTATCATTAAGTTCCAGACATTCATCTGTTTTGATGATAAGAAGGGTGAGAATAGACAGAAAAAGAGTTCTGTGATTCACTGATGCCCCATGTGGAAAGCTCTTTGCCAAATGCACTATTTATCACCTGAAAACTACTCTTCCTCATATCTTATTCCATTTATAGATTCTGACTCTAAAGCGTAAGATTTTATTTTTTGAATTAAAATGTGACAAGTGACCTTTCAGTTCCCAGAGTCTCTTCTCTGTAGGTCAGAAGTTACTGGCTGGAGTCCCAGCATCTCCCTTGAGCTTCTGCAGCCTCCTGCTGACCAAACCTCCTCATCCATCAAGCCAAATGACATCATATTCTTTATCACACATTTTTTTAACAGTGGACTTACATCAACATACGCACCCATTACCTTTGATTTCCCACGATTTACAGGAATTTCAAGCACTTAAGCAAGTTTTAATTCACAGAGGGTCTGATGATAAAGCAAGTGAAAAATGTGTTGTTATTTGTTCAGTGCACTGTTGATGATGGTATGGTTTTGTGGCATATTATATAATGTGACATTTAATCATTGATGAAAAGACATCTCTTAGAGGTACTGTATTCTGACTCAAAAATTATGAAAATAAATAATAAATACTATTTATTAAGTACTATGCAGGGCTCTCACACCTATTTGCTTGGTCATTTCGCACCAGAGTCCTAGGGAATAAGGGATATTATTCTGATTCTGTTGGTGAAATAACTGAACTTCAGAAAAAATGAAAGGTACTGCTCAAAGACATATAGCCCCTGACAAAGTAAGACTTACTCCTAGATCAGCCTGTGTTCTTTCTACTCCATCACCTGGCTTAGATACTGTAGTTCTAAGAAAAACACATCTCTTTTGCTTGTTACATAGGACACCATGGTACTGCTCATATACTAAAACCATGTTCAGAGTTATTGTAGTTTTGAGTTATTAAAAAAAAGAAAAAACAAACAAGATCAGATGTGTAGATTTCCTTTGACTTCAGTACAGTGTGACCTCAAAAAAAAAAAAAAAAAAACCAAAACCAAAACCAAAACCCTTAATCTTTCAAGTACCGGTTTCCACAATATGCATATTCACATGTACTCTGCAATGACTGGGTAGAATGAGTCTGGTTGATTACCTCCAGAGCGATAAGCCTTGGTCCAAATTACAAGGCTGGAGGGCCAGAGTGAGAGGACATTGCAAGCTTTGATAATCTTTGCCTATATGTGACTGCTCATACTGAAACTCTAGGACACAGTGGCAGCACCTCCACTTGGTTTTTGCGTTACAGAATTTTTAACGACAGTGGCAAATTGGAGGTGACTGCCAGCTGGCTGAAATCTACAGCTAATCCGAAAGGTCAAAAAAGCCTTTGTTTCACATATGCCATCCCTCCCCATTCGTTTGTAGGCTATTCAGCAGTGGTGACCCTGCTGGGGACATGCCTGCTCTTGTCCCCAGTGTGTTGTGGTGATGCAGAGGGTGCCGATATGGCTTTGGGGCTCAGTCTAAGGTCAGCCTTTCCCATGTGTCATTTCATGGCCCAATAGGCACCAAGCTTGTGGTTCAACCTCTGTCTCTGGCAGCACTCAAGGCCAAGGCAAACTGCCCAAGACAGACAACAAAAGGACACCTGCCTGCCCAACAGTTCAAGGCACCGTGGCCAGCCACCAACCCCAGGGCTCACGTGCCTCCCACCCCCTCCACACACAAACATAGAAACCCTTCCCAAGCCACCTTCTGCTCCATCACAGTCCCTAACCCTTCTTCAGGGTTAGGGAGCTCAGCCCCACACTTCTTTAGCCATTCACAAACTTTCATCTTAAGATACAGCAAATAATTTCTTCCCTGATGAACTGCCCCTTCTCTCCCTCACCCTCTAAAGCACGCTCTGAGGTAACTTCCTAATTCTCTTTGACAAGACAGTTTACTCCTGGTGAGGATTAAAGGTTATTTTTAACCTGAACCACACACAAGGAAATGATGCAAGAATTTCTTTGAGCTGACTGAAGGGTTCCCCTTTTTTTGGTCTTTGAATTAATATGATTCTGAGCTTTGTTTCTGGCTTTCGTGAATTTTATTTCATAATCCATAATAATGTCTTACAATTTAAAGAGCTGATGAGTAGGGATCCTTTGCCTAAAGGACTGGCATTTTTCTTAGATGTAGACCTCGGTGTTAATACTCAGAATGATTTCAAGTTATCACGCACTCTCAGGAAGATCTCTCGGCTCCCCCAGAGATGTCTGACATCCTCTTTAATCCCTTTCCCAAAACCTCTCCAGTAGAAAGGTAGTTAACTCTGTCACTGGGGCTATTTCCACACGTGTGTGTGCGCGCTCAGTCGTGTCCTACTCTTTGCAATCCCATGCACTGTAGCACGCCAGGCTCCTCTGTCCACGGAATTTTCCCAGCAAGAATACAGTAGTGGGTTGCCATTTCCTTCTCCTGGGAAGCCCATAGGCATTTCTTAATCCATTTTTAAATTAATTGTGCCTTTCAGTCCATACGTTTATATCAAGGCTTTGGAAACTCGGGGCAGTTGAAATTTGGGGCCAGATCATTCTTTGTTGTAGGGCTGTTTAAACACAACGGGATGGTTAACAACACCCCTGGCCAACACACTCCATGCCAGTAGTACTCCCTCCAAAGTGACGACACCCAAAACTATCTCTAGACATCGCCAAATGTCCTCCAGGGAGGCAAAAATGTCCCCAGTTGAGAAACACTGGCCTTCATGCTGTTTTAAATTACAAGCTCCTTTTGGACCGGAACTAACCTAATTTGTACAGACTTCACAACAGGAAGGTGCTCAGAGAGGCTGTTTAGTGATGATCACTATCACTAAAAATGTAACAAGAATTTTTGGCTCACATCTAAAGAAAACGGAACATTTAAACAGATGATCAAGTAAACACTGGATGATTTGTCTTATTCAGCCTTCCGTTCAAATCAATAAGATTAAAACAATCAGCTCTCATGTATTAACCACACAGAGGAACTGAAAATCTGTAAGAAAAGGGTCCATCACCTCCGAGTGAAATTGTTCCCACAAGATAAGGTAAGAGGCGGGTAAACTGAAATCCCCCACAACAGTAAATGACTGCAACCCTCAGAGTGAAGCCTGTGAGCCAGGACAAACATTCCTTTGCAATTACTGTTCTGTGAGGCAGGCAATGAGGGTGGCCCCCATTCCCTCAGCGGGATTGATCTGGCCCTTGTAAAGTACTTCGAGTATCTTTCATGGGTGAGAAAGCAAAAGATAGATATGAACTGATATGTCATTATAACTGCTGCTGTTAGTCATCCATTCAAGGGGCATGAAACTGCTGGATTTGTAAAAGAAACGCTTCTAAATGATCTTTTAAGGGCCCTCTCTCTAGGCAAAAGAACAAAACGGTTATCAGTTAATCTGATGAATTACATGGGTTATTTTTAACTTCTATTCATAAGAGACAAAGGATGGAGGTCCTGCTTGTTCTCACATGCATTAGTTAACAATTCAATTAAACAAATATTTATTGAAACCATGAACAAGGCAATCTGATAGTCACCAGTCACTGCAGTGGAAATATTCAATGAGTTAAAAAACAAGGTTCTGCCCTCAGAGTGTTTACGATTTTGATGTCTATAACAATTGGTTGTATATTTGTATAATATCTCCGTACACGCTTGACTTTGTATACTTTAAGTTCCAATGCTATGAACTCTAGGAAAGGTTTAAAATATCCAGTGATGATTCAAAGGCCCAAGCAACCACAGATGATGAGCAATCAGGGCAACAGTTTACAGAAGCAAGGGTTTTGAAATTAGGGTGAGTGCTCCAAAGAACATTAATGGTGAGATTTTGTTCCTGATTATAAAATTAATGCATTTTTTTTTGTTTTTTTAAATACAGAAAACAAAGAAAAATCCAAGAAGAAAATGGCCTCACATAAGCAGCAGAAGGTGTGGGACCTGGCATGAGGAGGGATAGCGGGAAATTTTGGGGAGTCTGAGAAATAATGGAGGAAGGTGGGGTGGGGACTTGAGTGCCAGACCTAATTAGGAAGGTAATGGGGAGCCACTGATGGTTGAATGTTCTGGGCATGGACTCCTTCTATCCTCACCACAGTCCTCACCACAGTGTGACTGCAATGGTTCTGCTCAATTTTCAGATGGAGAGCAGGAGGATTTAAGACGTGCAGTTAACTTGCCCAAGGTTATGCAGCTAGTAAGTGGGAGAGGCGGGCTCTCCAAAACTCCACACCCCTCTGGGAATCAAGTGGGACAAGACAGGTCTGTGCTTTAGAACATCAAGAGTCTACGTGGAGAGAGAGAACAGACTGGTGCTGGCCGAGGGGGCGGGATGGAGTGGGAGATGGGAGTTAGCTGATGTAAGCTGTTATATTAGGATGTATAAACAAGTTCCTACCGTACAGCACAAGGAATTATATTCAATATTCTGTGATAAATGATAATGGAAAAGAATATTTAAGAAGAATGTATATATATGGATAACTGATTCACTCTGCTGTCCAGCAGAACTTGACACAACATTGTAAATCAACTATACTTCAACTAAAAGAAAAGAACATCAAGAGTCTAGCCACAGCAGATACACCTTTGACCCAATGGAATGGATCAAAAAACTGTACAGACTCAGGGAAAAGATTCAGCTCACTTGACAGATGAAAGACCAATTTAGAGCCCAGAAAAGCCACCCAGAGCAGGTACAGCTCCCCTTACCCTCGGGAGCACAGCATCTCACAGCACTGCCAGGGTACCAGCCAAATGCCGTCAGGATCCCTTCCGGGGCTGTGAGCATCTCCCTCTGCACTTTGCATTAGGAGTCTGTGTCACTGACCCATTCCAACAGATATTCTGGACCATCTGGCTAAGAGCCAGCCTGCTCAGCAGGTGTGAGGGGACGAAGCCCCCAGCACACATTCCTGAGACTATGGGATCCAGTCCCAGGCTCCCCAAGCTCCTGGTAGACCCAGGCCTCATGCCAAGAAAGGACAAGGTTTCAAAGGACAATTCATGAGTGTGAATAGGATTACGAGTGTCAGAAGCTACAGAAAGGGCACAGTGCACAAAGTGACCGGTTCTAACATCCAAGGGGCTTCTGAGAACCTCTGAGGAAGCACTTTTGAATAGTAGTGGCGGCAAAACTGGATTGCTCAGAACTACAGAGGGAAGGAACAATAGCAAAATAAATATATTAGATATGGTCTACTTCTTTGAGAAGTATATTGACAAGGAGGAGGAGAGAGATGAGAAGTGGTGGTAGGATGGGGAGGATTTAAGTCCAGAGGAGATAGGAACTTTTCTTTCTCAACACCATTCAAACATGTTTTCTGTGACTTGTATGTGCCAGGCACTGTCCTAGACCCCAGAGATACAGCCATGAATACAAACCAGCAAAATTCCTACCTTCAGCAGTTTATGCTGGGGTGAGGGAATAGGAAAGGGGATGGGTGGAAAGACACACCAAGTATAAAAATAAACACACAAATATAAGTAAGGTACTTTTAGACGATGATGTGAAAATGTCAATAATATAGCAATGACGTAAGAGTTTGGTATAATGAGATGGAGCTTGGGGGAAGGGTGGTCAGACAGGGCTTCCATAAAGGGGTGACATTTGAGCGGAAGCCTCAGTAGTGAGAAGGAACTGACTGTGCAGCTCAGTCGACACGGAGTTCAGAGGCCCTGTGGCAGGTACCAGTTTAAGGGACAGAAGGACCAGTGTGGTAAAACTCAGGAAGCAGACGAGGGGCGAGAGGAGAGGCAGCAACAGACCGCCGACCACTTCAGGCCACGGAAGTGAGCTGGGGTTTAATTCTGATTGCAAGGTGAAACCACTGTGAGGGTTGAAGCAGGAAAGCTAAGTAATCATGTATGTATTTTTGAAAGATGACCTTGCCTACAGAATGGAAAATGAATTCTAGGGGCAGGAGCAGAAATTGCTGGCATCTGTGCATGAGTCTGTATAGGAGATACTGCCACTGAGGGAGCAGCAGTGGGGAAGGTGAGAATCCTGTGGATGCGGGGTTGGCAACACTCACTGATGAACTGCCTGTGGGGACAGCTGGGCAGAAAAGAATTGAGGATGCGTCCCAGGACCTTGGCCCCAGCATCTTGGCCGAATGTTGGTGCTCTTTCCTGAGGTGGGAAGACAGGAGGAGGAGCCTGGGGAGAGCTGAGAATATTGGACAAGACAACTTTGAGATGCCAGTATGCCAGGGGAGACCTGAAGGAGACAGCTAGGAGAAGTCAGGCCAGCAATACAGATTTTGGAGTTATCAGAACACAGATTTTTTTTAAAAAAGAAGTTGGATTAGTTAAAAATAGAGTTACCATGTGACCAAGCAATTCCACTCCGGCTATAGACCCTGAAGAATTGAAAACAGGTGTTCAAAAAAACCTTGTAAACAAATATTCATAGCAGCACTCTTTAAAACAGCCAAATGGTAGAAACTATACACATGTCCATCAACAGATGAACAGATAAACTAAATGTGGAATAACCATTCTATGGAATATTATTCAGCCATGAAAAAGAATGAAGTGCTGATACGTGCTACACGGATGACCCTTGAAAATATTATGATAAGTGAATGATTCTGTTCATTTGAAACATCCAGAAAAAAACAGATCCACAGGCTTCCCAGGTGGTTCAGTGGTAAAGAATCTGCCTTTAATGCAGGAGACACAAGCTCGGTCCCTAGGTTGGGAGGATCCCCCAGAGGAGGAAATGGCAACCCACTCCAGTATTCTTGCCTGGAGAATCCCATGGACAGAGGATCCTGGAGGGGTCGAGAAGAGTCAGACATGACTGAGCACACACGCATACCAGCAGCCCACAAAGACATAAGGCAGATTTCTGGTTGCCAGGGGCTGGAGGGAGGGGGGAGATGGGGAGTGCCTGCTTAATGGGGATGGCATTATTGGGGGGGGGGGTGATGGGAATGTTCTGGAATGAGATAGAACTGATGGCTGCACAACAACATGAATGTACCAAATGCCACTAAATTGCACGCTTGAAAGGATAAAATGTATGCTAATGGTATTTTGCCACACTCAAAAAAAAAAAAAAAAAAATAGGCAATGGGATTGGAGGAGACAATCAAAGGAGAGGGTGTTGATGGAAGAAAGGACCCCAGACTGAGCCCTGGAGCACGCCGATATTTAGAGGCCAAGCAGAAGTGGGTTGGCCAAACACAGAGGTTCAAAAGGAGCCAACTGTGATACTGGAGGAAAACTACGGGAGTTGCTGTTTAGAACCCAAAAGAGAAAGTGCTTCCAGAAAGTACAGTGGCCATCTGTATCAAGAAATGTGGTTTGGGGAGAGGTTGCCAGATCCGCCTCCACCCGAGTGCAGCCAGTGTGCACCACGCTCAGCTCTCATGTGCTCTTTCCCGTCTCGCCAGCGCGGCGTGTTGTCAGAATGTTTGCCAGTCTGGGAGGTGAGAACTGGATCTCGGGGTAGTTTTCACTTGCGATTCCCTCACTGACAGTGAAGTTGAGCATTTTGCCAAATGTTCGAGGGCCATTTGACTTTCTGGAGAGCTGTCTGTTCGTGGTCTTTGCCCATTTTTCTGTGAAGCTGTGAGTCTTTTACTTCTGATTTGTAGGAGCTGTGTAAATATCACAGAGCTTGGTCCTTTATAGCATCCCCTTTTCCTGAAACTCTCTTCTCTTTGTGTCCACAACAGGACTGTCTCCTAGGTCTTCTCCCACCTTCCAGGATCTCATCTCAACATGTGGGGTTTTATTCCCCCTCTGTGTGTGGGTTACTCTTCTTCCCCTTGGTACCTTTTACATGGTAGTCCTCCTCATCTTCACAGCCTCACTCCTCTGTGTATCTTTCTAGAGCAGCTCTTCCCTGCCTTCTCTCTCTCTCCATCAGGATTCTAACTACAACTACATGCTAAAAATGCCCAAATGTATTCTCCTTGTTCAGTTGCTCAGTCGTGTCCTACTCTTTGCAACCCCATGGACTGCAGCATGCCAGGCTTCTCTGTCCTTCACTCTCTCCCAGAGTTTGCTTAAACTCATGTCCATGGAGTTGATGATACCATCGAACCATCTCATCCTGTTTCCCCCTTCTCCTCCTGCCCTCAATCTTTCCCAGCATTCGGGTCTTTTCCAGTGAATCAGCTCTTTGCAACAGGAGGCCAAAATATTGGAGCTTCAGCTTCAGCATTAGTCCTTCCAAAGAATATTTAGGGTTGATTTTTAGGACTGATTGGTTTGATCTCCTTGCTGTCTAAGGGACTCTCAAGAGTCTTCTCCAGCACCACAGCTCGAAAGCATCAATTCTTCAGCACTCAGCCTTCCTTATGGTCCAACTCCCACATCCGTACATGACTACTGGAAAAACCATAGCTTTGACCATATGGACCTTTGTCAGCAAAGTGATGTCTTTGCTTTTTTAATACACTGTCAAATGTATAGGGGATCATATATTAAAATAGGATTTTTCTGATGCCCCCATCTGGGCTGAGACCCCAAAGCTGAGGGCAAGGATTGTAAGACAACCATGCCTTCTAAATAGAGGGGTTAGGCCATCCATGCAGACTCTGGGAAGGTGACCCAAAACACTGCAATGGGGCCTTGCCTCATTGTGAGGGTCTTTACTAGAGACGAGTGTGGCTCCTGGGTTTTCTGCAGAGTTGAGGGGCTGCTGTGGCTCTTGCCCACCCCACTCAAACCAAGCAGGGGGCTTTAGGAGAGTCTTTTGGAGAGTGTGGCCTGTGCTCTATGGAACTGGGGGAGACAGAGTTTGCACCTGACTCATGCTTGAAAAACGCTAATGGTGAGAGGCTGGGTTATGGTCTGGGCCCCGAGTAAGGAAAGAGAGGGGACCAAGGTCAGCTGTCACCAATGCTGCTTCAGCTGGCATGACCCCTAGTTAGTGGCCATTTTCTCCCTACTGGTCACAGAAAGTTGGGGAAAAAATCTTGAAGACTTTAAAAGGGTGTAATTTTTGATTTGTGTGGAAAGTCAGGAGGCAGCCAATGTAACAGCAGAAGAGAAAAAATGCCAAATAGACAGAATCCAGTAAGTCACAGAGGACCAGCCCTAAGGTTCATGGAAAATATCCTTACAAATGAAGTTTTTACAAAAGACAAGCACAGGAGAAAAAAAAAAAAAAAAAACACCTCTTACAACATCGTGTAGCATTCACTTAAGACTTTTTGGTATCAATTGAATTTGGACCTTAGTTTCAAAATAATAAGCTGTTTCAAAACAAGAGGAAAATAAAATGAGGTCTTGTTTTCGAGCCGTAAAGAGGGCTCCCTTTGGAGTCACACAGACTTGGGTTGGAAGTCCTGCTTTGCTATTTAGTAGCTGTGAAACTTTGGGCAAATCACTCAACTTCTCCAAGCCTCAATTTACTCCATCAGAGGGAAAGTAATACCTGACAAGACCATTACGAGAAGTAAATGGGATATTATAAATGATGCCCTCTGCAGAGTGTCTGGTGTTCAGTCATTGGTTCTGAGAGAGAATGTGACATCCATCACTAATAATCAGGGAAATGCAAATCAAAACCACAGTAAAATACCACCTCACACCTGTTAGATGGCTGTTACAAAAAAGACAAGAGATAACAAGTGTTGGCAGGGATGTAGAGAGAAGGGAACCCTTGTGCACCATTGGTGGAAAAGCAAAATGGCGCGGTTATTATGGAAAACAGTATGATGGCACTTCAGAAAGTTTAAAATTGAACTACCATGTGATCAAGCAATCCCACTCCTAGGTATACATCCAAAAGAATTTAAATAAGTATCTTGAAGAGATATCTACCTACCTATGTTCTTTGCAGCATTATTCACATTAGCCAGGATATGGAAATAATCTAAATGTCCAAATGAATGAAGAAAATTATAAACGTAGGCATATGTGTATGTCTATATATATGTCTATATAGAATGTATATATACATACACAGGGGCTTCCCAGGTGGCTCAGTGGTGAAGAATCCACCCACCAACGCAGGAGACTCAGGCGATGTAGCTTCAATCCCTGGGTCTTGAAGATCCTTTGGAGAGGAAATGGCAACCCACTCCAGTATTCTTGCCTGGGAAATCCCATGGACAGAGGAGCCTTGGCGGCTATAGTCCATGGGGTCACAAAGAGTAGGACACAGCTGAGTAACTGAGCGGGCAAGCATACATATACACACAATAGAACATTACTCGGTCATTAAAAAAAAAAAAAGGAATCTTGCCTCTTACAACAACATGAATAAACCTGGAGGCCATTACGACAAGTGAAATAAGCCAGACAGAGAAAGACAAATACTGTACGGTGTCATTTACATGTTGAATCAAAACAAACAATCAAAACCAACTTCACAGAAACTAAGAATGGAGAGATGGTGGTTGCCAGGGGGCTGGAGGGAGGCAGAAAGAGGGTGATACACAGGCTGCTGCTGCCACGGCTGCTAAGTCACTTCAGTCGTGTCCGACTCTGTGCCACCCCATAGACGGCAGCCTACCAGGCTCCTCCATCCCTGGGATTCTCCAGGCAAGAATGCTGGAGTGGGTTGCCATTTCCTCCTCCAGAGCATGCATGCATGCTAAGTCGCTTTAGACGTGTCCAACTCTGCGCGACCCCATGGACAGCAGCTCACCAGGCTCCTCTATCCACAGGATTCTCCAGGCAAGAATACTGGAGTGGGTTGCCATTGCCTTCTCCATAATACACATGAGAAGGTACAAATCTTCGGTTATGAGAACAGTTTCTAAGAATCTAATGTGCAACATAGTGGTTATAGTTAATGATATGGTATCACAGACTTGAAAGTTGCTGAGAACAGATCTAGCATCCTTACTGCTCCCCCAACACATACATACAGAGTCATCTATGCTAACAATATGAGGTGATGATGTGTTAGTTATTTTGATCTTAGTGATCATTCTACAGCACATATGTATATCAAATCATCACATTGTACACTTTAAATATGCACAATTAGATTTGTCAATTATTCCTAAGTTGAAAAAAGAAAGAAACTCTCCAAAGATAAATTTCTTGAGGAATGGGTCCAAATCTTTCATACGGACTTACTACTCTACATTTCATACCAAGTGAATTTTTATAGCTTAGATATTGCTATTAATATTATGACAACAATGAAACTTCAATTAAAATTTTCAAGAATCTTTGTCAGTCAGAAGTGTTGGCACAGGTTTTACATGACCACAGAAAATATTTTCAATGAAAATAAAAAGAAACAAGAAAAAGGACAAACTAAAGAGAATGTGACATAAATCTGTTTCTATTGCACCACACTAGAAAAAAATGCATATATTCTATGATTCTATTTCAATTCTTTAATTTTCATCATTCAGTTTGGTCCTTTCTGATGGATGCTACCTACTTTCAGGGAAGCATTATGAAATTTCCAAAGAAAATTCCCTGTTATGTTCTGAAGGAAACTGAGAGGAAAATAAACCAAACTGAAGTATGGAAACACAGCTTGGGAGTTCAGAAAAACTATTTGCTCATCATAAATCAGGTTAAAAATACAGTTGCACAAACAGATGACTAAATAATACTAAGATCCACAGAACTGAACTTTTCTTTAAGTACCATCTTACATAAGCTTGTTCTACTGAACTAACTTCACCATTAAACAAATATAGATGTGACATTTAAAAAGATACAGTTTCAAAAGAAAAAAAAAGATACAGTTTCATATACATCCAAATTCATGCTGTTTACCTTTTACTGTAGCACACACAGAGCAGATACACTGTAAGGAGGAGTTGGCATCATTGCATGGAGAATGCAGTGCTATGTTAGAAAGAATCTCAGAATTTCCTACTTGGGCATCCAGTTCTCATTCAGCTCTGGTGGCAGAGGTATTTAGGACAGCTGTGAGTCATTCTTAATACCAAATGGCAAGCAAGTTATCAGATTGAGTTTTTAGATCTTAATTAAGCGGGGATTTGTTTTTTGGGCATGAAGGTCAGGTTGATTTGGTCTGCGGGCATGTATAGATTAAGATATTATTAGCTTGATCATCAGTATCAACAAAGGCCAATTAGATATACAACTTAGGGACACATACAATCAGGCTGTTTGTGAACTTCAGATTCCATAATAAATCTAAATCGATATACTGAAGGCAGTTATTTCTTAGGTCAAACCTTGCTAGCTAGTATAGTAAGATCTGAATCACTCTCTCAGTCAAAATCTTTACTTCAAGGTCATAAAAATCCTGTTTTTCAATGGATTCCATATGAGTAAGTACCTGGTTTATCTCACCTCAAAGTCTAGCTTTGTTCTTCAGTTATAAAACTTTGTTATATCTTGTCGACTCAGTTATTTGCTGTCTGTTACTTTAATTCTAGCTCAGGAGAAAATAACAGGCGTGTTGTAGCTATGGACAACTCTGAATGTGTCCACACAGTGTCAAAACAACCTGCGGAAAGTGGTTTATACAACAACCAAGTGGATTGGCTGGTTCTTCTCCTTGAATTTGAATTACTAAAGTGAGTTTGAATTATTCTATTCCATTTGCAAGAGAACAGTAGTTTGTTGGTTTGTGTGTACATGCGTGCTCAGTTGTGTCTGACTCTGCCAACCCATGGACTATACTCGCTAGGCTCCTCTGTCCATGGAATTTTCCAGGCAATACTGGAATGGGTTGCTATCTCCTCCTCCAGGGTGTCTTCCTGACCCAGGAATTGAGCTCATGTCTCTTGTATCTCCTGTATTGGCAGGCTGATTGGCACCATTTATCATTGGCGCCTAATGAAAAGTATAAAGAAGCAGTAAATCAGCTCCTTCCTACCTTAAGCATGTACCTAAAAGGCATACGGCATACACCCCCCCACCCACCCCATCTGAGAACCAGGCTACTCAGCAAACTGAGGACTTGATCTGAGCACCATCAACCTGTGCCATTCACGACTTTGTGACAGCCTGCAACTCCACAACAAACTTGACAGTTCTCATCAGGGTCTGCGTACTATTTTTTTGCAGAGCCGTTTTTAGTATGAGCTTTGAGAAGACATTATACTCGCCCTCTGTTTTAGTAAACATAACAAATAAGGCATGTATGAGATGCAGGCAATAGAAGCAATCAAGGCAAAATGAGGTCATGAAGGTGGTTCCTAATCTAATATGAAAATGAGAAATTTGGAGACAGAGACAGACATAGAGGGGAAAACAGCCATCTCCAAGCCAAGGAGAGAAGCCTGGAGCAGGTCCTTTGCTCACAGCCCTCAGAAGAAGCCAACTTGGCCAACATCTTGATTTTGGACTCTTAGTAAACTAATGTATACCTCACTGATCTAGCACCATGAGAGGATAAAAATAGCCTATATCTATTTGCTTTCTAGATAACCAAAGTGTTCTAGAAAATAAGTTCCCCAATTTTCATACCACTATTGTTCAATAAAAATGTTTCTAAAACACACCTTCCATATTCTTAAACTGAGGATGATTTAATGTAATCTACTGTCTTTACCCTTTTGAGCCAGTGGTAAAGAATCTGCCTGCTAATGCAGGAGATGCAAGAGACGTGGGTTTGATCCCTGGGTCAGGAAGGAGGGCACAGCGGCCGTCTCCAGTATTCTTACCTGGAGAATTCCTTGGACAGAGGTCTATGAGGTCGCAAAGAGTTGGACAGGACTGAAGCGACTTCGCATGCATGCACACAACTTTCTTAGTGACCCAGGTCTATCAGTGACTCCAAGTTGCAGAGCACAGAACACTGCTGGTCTCTGCGGTAAATGGCATCACCTGTTCTCCCGTTTTCTCCTCTAGTGTAAAGTTCCCAGAAGCCCCCTTTGCTCCCTTCACCATCCTTGGGCCTTCACTTTAATTTGCTTCTCCTGATCTGTTATGAGAAAACAGAGACCAAACAAGATATTGAATCTGTTTTGGAAATAAAATTAATAGTTCCGAGTTAGAGTCTGAAAGACTCTGAGGGTTTAAGCCACATGCTCTTGGGAAAACCTTTTGTTGCCTGCTTCTTTCTTTACTCTGTTCTCGGGTGTGGGCTGGTTAGACCCCCAGTCCTCAGGAAAACCGAAATGTCTTCCATTGACACAAAACAAGTCACAAGAGAAGCTTCTGGTCTCCTTGAGATCTTATGAATTTATACCATAAAAAGAAGCATCTTGAATCAATTAGAGCTTAGAAAATAAGCCTCTCTATTAAGAGTCCAAGCGGGGCTTTGTTTGGTCATTGCTGTTGTTTCATATATTTGGAAGATGGTTTATATCGCAGGATGGAAATCTCTACAATGACCTTTCCATAATGTAAAATTAGTTTGAGAAATTCTAATTCCCCAAAAGGAATGATAATCAAGTTAAATAACCACAGAGGAATAAACTTGCCTTTGAAAGCAAAAGAGTACTTACCAAATTAGATTCTTTACTGCATCCTCTCACTTAAAAGGAAAATGTAATTATTCAATTTCCATGGACTAGATGCTGCCTCCTTTGTCACCCTTGGTTTTGGGCAGAATGAGGATTTTTCTGCCATGATCTTTCTCATTGGTGGCAGTGGAGGCAGGGGGGAGCGGGAGAATGGAAAAAAAGAAAAAGTAACATTTATTAAGTACTTAACAATGAGCCAAGCACTATACCAAAGGTTTTGTGTGTCTTATCAAACCCTCCAAACACCTTAGAGGTAAGTACAATTATTATTATTCCCACTTAACAGATGATGAAACAGAGGCCTGAGATGTTCAGATAACTTGTTAACTTATCCAGCTACTAACTGGCAAAAACCTGGATTTTAACTCAGGCAGTGTGATTGCACAGGCTGCATGCTTAATCATGATGGTATACAGAGAGAGGTAAATGTCACAACTAATTACGAAAATTAGTCTCATCTTACTAAAATGCCACAATTTGGAATTATGTAATAAAAAGCCGGCAAAACAAAAATGCATGAGCCAGGGATATTTTCAAAATCTCCCATCAAGACTGGTTATGCTATAACACACTGATTTTTCTGTGAGGTGAAGTGTGGGTTTTTAGCTTGCTTAATGAATTACTTTAGTCTAAGTCAACTCCAAGGTAAGAACTTATGAAAACTATACATACAAGTATGTATGTGGGGGAATTTTTTAAGCCAAGATTATTATTCTCAAGAGAGATCTATGAAAATGTACATAATTTCCATTAATTAGTAATGGGGGTGATGTCAAAATGCCTACAGTGTGACTGGCAGCAGAAGGAGGAAAGGTAAGGAGTGGGATGGAAATGGTGACAAGTTGGAGTAAAATCATCACTTTAGATATTTCCAGAATAAGAAAAAAGTAAATTTTCAGGACTAAAATGTCAATAACATTTTAGTGCATTTTCCAGGCTTTTCCGAGAGCCTCAACGTTCAACATGCCCATGACATAGCTACCTGGTTTGGAAAAGGTATTAGGGCAAGGAAATGACCGAACAAAGAGAGCTTGCTTTTTAATTTTCTGTTCCAAGCTCCCAAACAGCTTCATTTTGACTTTTCAATAAAATCCCCAAGGTAGTCACAAGTCTGGGGCCTTTGAATCTCAGTAAGAGTCTTCTGTGAATTTTTTTTTTTTACTAGTTACAGACTCAAAACAAAAACCCAAATAACTTAATTGCTTTGCTTTGCTTTTTGGATTTTTGGTTTTTTGTTTTTGTCTTCAGAGTTAGTATTCATGTGGCACTTTCGGAACTCCACATTGAAATGTACTAACAAAGCGACTTTAATTTGCATGGCTAAGTATGACTATTCTTTCAGATCTATTATATTTAAACTGAGTGAAAAATACAAATAAACATAGCATGATGGAATCTCTTCACTCATTCAGAGCTATTTATTTAGAAAACGACTCCATGACTTGCTCCAGGCCCCCAAATAGATCATACAATTTAATTACACTGACAGGTAGTAATAGGTGGGTCATAATCTGTGAAGGATGAAGGCTCTGGTAATTAAAGATTAGCTTGGGAGACGGGAAAATAAAAAACTCCCTTTCACTTTCCTTCAAACCTTAAGCACACCTCTCTCCTTCTGCTTCAGTGTCTTCATATTAAAACAGGAAGGGAAAAACTCAACCATTTCTCACCAGTGTGAAAAGTAATTTATATTTAGAAGAGGTCTACAAAGAAGGTCATTGCCCCCTTAGCATTTAATTAAGGGATAATGCTCTGGAAACAGAAAGCTATCATGGGATAAAGATTTCTAACAGGTATTGTTCAAGGAGCTGCAAAGATGAGACATTGTGAAAAATAAATGTCATGTCGAAGGTTTGATATTTATTTTCAAACCCTGACTGCAGTGGTTATCAAAACCAAAGTAGTGGGACTTCCCTGGTGGTCCAGTGGTTAAGAATCCGCCTGCCAGTGCAGGGGACACAGGTTCGATCCCTGGTCCAGAAGGATCGGTCCCACACGCCACTGGACGACAAAGCCCGTCTGCCTAGAACCTGTGCTCCTCAACAAGAGAAGCCCCCACAATGAGAAGCCCGTGAACCAAACGAAGAGAAGCCCCCACTCGCTGCAATTGGAGAAAGCCCGCATGCAACAAAGACCCAGCACAGCCACAAATAAATAAAAAAAATTTAAAGTAGCAGCAATAGTGTCCAGCTAATGTGGAACTCTACCCTTCCAGAGCAAAGGACTTGTCATGCCTCTATTTATTGAATGGGTCTGGATAAGCATTTATATAGTATGTAAATAATGTCAGTTACCTACAAAAATATGTATCCAATACAAAGAAGAGGAAAAATGTATGGGAAAAGATACCTGTTTGGTCTACTCAAAGTAGTGAGTGAAAAGAAAGCAAGGTAAATGATGTCGTCTGCTACCCAAAGGAACGACAACCTGTTTCTTTCACTGGTTCCCTTTGGCAGTTCCATGCAGTTGGATGGCCCAGATCCATCTTCCTTGGGTGAATGGTAAACACGTCTTTTATTTGAGAGAGTGTGCTATGGGTTGCGCTTAGTGGCTCAGTCATGTCCAAATCTTTGCGACTCCACGGACTGTAGCCCACCAGGCTGCTCTGTCCATGGGGATTCTCCAGGCAAGAATACTGGAGTGGGTTGCTGTGCCCTCCTCCAGGGGATCTTCCCAACCCAGGGATCCAACCCGGGTCTCTCGCATTGCAGGTGGATTCTTTACTGTCTGAGTCACAGGGAAGCCTGGTGTATGTAGAGAGTGTACATAAGCTTTCGGGCTTCTCTAAAAGTTTAGTGGTAAACAATCCGCCTGCCAATACAGGAGACGCAGGTTCAATCCCTGGGTCGAGAAGGTCCCCTGGAGAAGGAAGTGGCCACCCACTCCAGTATTCTTGCCTGGAACATCCCAGGGACAGGGGATCCTGGTGGGCTACAGTCCATGGGGTCGCCAAGAGTCTAACACAACTGAACAGGACCACCACATAAACTTTTAAGTGTTTCTTTTATTGCCCAGGAATTTACAAAATACCAACTATCAACACATGACCCAAATAAATGGGAGCTAACGTGTTTAAAAGGTATCATTTCTACCCTTTAGAAACTTAAAATCAGGGCTTGGGGGATTCTTGTTGCTACAAATTTCTCAGCTTTTACAACATAATCATTTTATCAGGAGCTCCATAAGACTCTGTTAAAATAAAACCTAAGGTTTTTCAACAATTAGCATAGCTTGTTATCATTACAAGCTCTAGACTTGGGGAAACTGAAGTACAGCTCTTAGCCAAATGCTTTTGTGTATACAGATAACACTCATCGCCGCCAGCACTTCAAGGTAAGATCTTACATCTAAATAAGAACTGAAGTTATGAAAGTTGGCTAAACTTCATATTGAATTACCTTCCTTTTTTAAAAAGCTACTATTTATTGGCACTAATTGAGAAAAAAAAATTCTTTCTCTGCTGCTAATATTTCACCACTGAAATCCTTTAAAGGAATTTATGTCAGAGAATCACACAAACAAATACTTTTTTTAAGAGTAGTATACCTACTAAGGAGGGGCTTCCCAGGTGGTGCTAGTGGTAAAGAACTAGCAGGAGACTCTGGTTCAATCCCTGGGTCAGGATGATCCCCTGGAGAAGGACATGACAACCCACTCCAGTATTCTTGCCTAGAAAATCCCACGGACAGAGGAGCCTGGTGGGCTACAGTCCATGGGGTCACACAGAGTCGGACATGACAGAAGTGACTTAGCTCACATGCACGCATCTAATAAGGAAGGGGGGAAGACCAACATGGGGGGAAGACTTTTTTATAAAGGTGATTTCCCAAAGGTAAAGGCATTTAAAAATTGCTCACTGTTATAGAGCCTCTGGGGCTTCCCAGTTGACGCAGTGGTAAAGAATCCATCTGCAATGCAGAAGACGCAAGATGCGAGTTCAATCCCCTGGGCTGGAAAGATCCCCTGGAGTAGAATATGGCAACCCACTCCAGTATTCTTGCTTGGGAAATCCCGTGGACAGAGGAGCCTGGCGGGCTACAGTCCATGGGGTTGAAAAGAGCTGGGCACAAACAAACCAAGCCTCTGGGTTGTATTAATATCCAGTGAGAGAAAGAAAGGAGTCAGTTGATACAGAGAAGCTTATATAGGCGAATTGAATCTTCTCATACCAGCAAACCTGACACCTTTCATGATCTGAAATATCATGATGATAGGATGAGACAGCATTTGATGCATTACAAATATACGGTGCTATATGAGATTTCAAGAAGCTTTCACATACATCATCTCATTTCATCCATTTGTAACCCTGTGAGTGAGCAAACAGTGAGTCCATTTTAAAGATGAAGCCAGTACTGAAGGTCAAACATAAAAGTGACACCAGACACAAAACAGGATCTTCTGCCTAGCAGGTCTGAACACTTTCCAGTACACCCAAATTTTGAAAATATTATTATTGGCTCTTTCGCTGTTCAGTGTACTCTTTAGACATACCAGGAAGAAGAGGAGGAGGCAAAGAGGCAGGAAATGGGAGAGAGGAGAACTTTTGAATTCTCCAAGTAGTCCCTGCTTTGCTGTGATTATACCACTGTCTTCTGTGCTTCTTCTTATCACAATGGATGCGATTGCTTGTCCCTGTGTAAACTGTGGCTTCAAAACCAGTGTATGACCTTAAGCCAGCCACAGGCGCAAACTGTTCTTTGCTTAGTGCTAAGAGAATGTTTCAGCAGTAACATTGCTTTATGTGAAAAGTCGTATATCTTTTCTCAGAAACAGCCACTAGAGCGCTGATCAATGATGTCTACCACCTGTTATCATCCTCAAGGCAAATTATGCTAATTTAACTGATTCGCTACACTTCTTGGGTTTTTACTTGGAAATTGCCCCTAGACTTCCTCTGACCAACCTTCCAAAAGCTGCCCGGTGAGGCTACTCACTGTTGTTTTAATCTCATTTTCCAGCAAAGTCAACTGAAGAACAGAGACGTCTTCACCAAGTTTGTGACTTACGACCATGACTGTGTGGGACACCCATTAGCCGCTGCTGTACAGACTTATAAGATGAACTAGAATTTGAAGCCAGATTCAAGTCACCAGCTTGAAACACCTGGATACAGAGTATGGTCATTTACCATGAATGTTTATAAAGATTAGGTAGCGTTTTTATTATGTGGACTTACATGATTCCTTTGGAGAAACTCTTAAGCTATGTCTGCCCCACTTTCTTTATTACTAAGCATGATATAAATTTGGGCTTCCCTGGTGGCTCAGATGGCAAAGAATGTGGGAGACCTGGGTTCGATCCCTGGGTTGGGACGATCCCCTGGAGGAGGGCATGGCAACCCACTCCAGTATTCTTGCCTGGAGAATCTCCATGGACAGAGGAGCCTAGCAAGCTGCAGTCCATGGGGTCCCAAAGTTAGTTGGATATGACTGAGCGACTAAGCACAGCATGTGATATAAATTTATTTATCTCATTAGCCTACCTTCTATTTGTAAAGCTTATATTTTGAAACATTTATATGAAAATATCAACTAGGGTATTTGTTGTTGTTGTTGAGTCACTAAGTCACGTCCAACTCTTTGCGACCCCATGGACTGCAGCACTCCAGGCATCCCTGTCCTTCACTATCTCCTGGAGTTTGCTCAAACTCATACCCATTGAGTCAGTGATGCCATCCAACCATCTATAGGAGCATGAATTATTACTCTAAACTTGAAGCATGAGGAAAGATCATAACTCCAAAAACAATTGATTAGTTCTCATACTAGTAAGTATGAGAATATTTTAGTAAATTATACATTGAATCTCTATGAATCAAAGCTTAATGCTAATTAATGTTAAGTAATATTAGTAAACATGGAAAATATAAAGATGTATAGGATGGCCTTGACTCTCAGTGGGCTTACAATTCATATGAGAAGAAAAGAGAGAAATTTTTAAGTGATAAAAATTAAATCACAATATAAGAGACATCAAAAGGCAACATACTTTTAATTGACACATGAAATGCAATTAGCAAAGTAACTACTATAAGTAGAGGAAGAAGAGATCATTTCTAGAAACAGTGGGCAGGGATGACTGTCATGTAAAAAATATATCAGCCAGATCTTGAAAGCTGAATCCAATAAGATGGAGATGGAGGAGGGGATTCATGGTGGAAAGATTCCAGTGAGAAAGAGTATAGATGACAAAAATGGAAAAGAGTATAAATTAAAAAACTAACTTACAGAACTGCAAGCTAGGGTGACATGGGAGTTCTAGTATGAAACAGTGCTGGAAAGGCTCTTTGTGGTTTTTTTTTTTTGGAAAGGCTCTTTGGAACTGGACTGTGGAGGGCTTTGAAGGCCATGTTGAGGAGCTGAGGTTTCTGAACAAAGAAGCATCTTGGTCAAAGTAGCACTTTAGAAAAATTAATTTGGTTGTGGTATGCTAGATTAAGGGTTTTCCTTAATCTAGCTCACTTGGTGAAAAATCTGCCTGCAATTCAGGAGACCCCTGGTTCGATTCCTGGGTCAGGAAGATCCGCTGGAGAAGGGATCAGCTACCCATTCCAGTATTTTTGGGCTTCCCTTGTGGCTCAGCTGGTAAAGAATCCGCCTGCAATGTGGGAGACCTGGGTTTGATCCCTGGGTTGGGAAGATCCCCTGGAGAAGGGATCTCCAGTATTCTGGCCTGGAGAATCTCATGGACTATATAGTCCATGGGGTTGCAAAAAGTTGGACACGACTGAGCAACTTTTTCACTTTCTCTCTAGATTAAATGTACTGGGGAGGACTGGCGGTGGGGAGATCAAGAAGAACCCAAAGCAAGTGCAGGAGTGAGAGGGAGGCAGTGGGATGGGAATGGGAGAGGTGAGAGCAAGAAATACTGAGGAAGAAGCCCACTCGTTTTCAATGTGGTGATTAGCATATAGTGTGCAGCTTTGTTCCTTTCTAAAGTATCATCAAATCTGTGGGCTCCCAAGAACTGAATCATTTTAACAGTTGGGAGTGGGGAATGGGGAAGTGGAGGAGTTACTTATTTTAAATCTGCAACATCTAATACCTGGATAAGTGTATAGGTTTTCTTCTTAATCTTGTATCCTTCTCTCTCTTTAGTCGCCAAGTCGTATCCAACTCTTGCAACCCTATGGACTGTAGCCTGCCAGGCTCCTCTGTTCATAGGATTCTCCAGGCAAGAATACTGGAGTGGGTTGCCATTTCCTTCTCCAGGGGATCTTCCCGACCCAGGAATTGAATCTAGGTCTCCTGTATTGCAGATTCTTTACTGACTGAGCTATGAGGGAAGCCCTTGTATCCTTATCTAAGGACAAAAAAGACGTCAGCTCAAAAACTTTTTTTAAAAAGAGTGTCATGAAGTGTAGGGATTAAAGGAAATCCGAGAAGATTTTATTTTAAAAGAAAGTGAACTCTAGTTGAATACGAACTATTTCAAATGTTTCCATCAGTACAACTGAAGGACAACCTCAAGAACCCCAAGAATTCCTTTATGCCTGCAGCCCTATGCTGGAATTCCTATCAAAATAACCTTCTGGTTTTGGATATTTGTGATTTAATGTATTTATTATCCAGAAATTCAAGGAAACTTGATTTATCTCTAAATAAGCAGGGGGGGAAATTCAGGAGAGTTTTTCAGCAATTCATATCTCATGTCCTGATGTTTCTGGTGTGTTGGTGAGCTTCCCTGTGGCTCAGATGGTAAAGAATCTGCCTGTAATATAGGAGACCCAGGTTTGAGCCCTGGGTCAGGAAGATCCCCTGGAAGGGAATAGCAACCCACTCCAGTATTCTTGTCTGGAGAATCCCATGGACAGAGGGGCCTAGTAGGTTACATAGTCCAAAGGGTCGCAAAAAGTCAGACACGACTGAGGGACTAAATATATGCATATATACACATACCAATACGTGTGTATTTGTACATATGGTAATGCTAGTGGCATCCAGGCTTCTGCACTGAATCTCTGCAGCCAAGTTCAGGCCTTATCACTCACAGAAATGCAGTCCCTTTGCCCTTCAGGGGCCCTTAAACTTGGCACACAATATTCCGGTAACACCACTTGCCAGAAAGATGGCGCCCGATAGAAAGTGGCCTTCCCCACATTCCCTACATTTCATTGCATGATCCAGCATTCAGAATCCTGCCGCCTTAAATTCTGCTCTTTCCAACTCCTTGGCTATTTTGAGACTGACCCTTGAGGGTGGGCACAGAATAAAGTCAGAAGGGGACACAGGTTTTCAGAGACTCGGGTAACTAGCGCCCTCCGGGCGCATACACTGAACTCAGGGTGCAGATCTCCAACCCCCTCTTTCTAGCTGCTCCTTCCCTTGTTTCCCCTTCTCAAGCTCCCCAGCTGGCAGAACTAGGCTGACAAGTCCTAGGCCAGGGATGAAGAAACAAGTAATTCATCCACACCCACCCACTGATCCTCAAGTTTGGGCCTAAAGCAAATTTATATGTTTGGATAAAGAAAAGTTGGGCTTCCCTAGTAACTCAGTCAGTAAAGAATTCACCTGCAATGCAGGAGACCCGTCTTCAATCCTGGGATGGGGAAGATCCCCTGGAAAAGGAAATGGCAACCCACTCACAGTATTCTTGCCTGGAAAATCCCATGGGCAGAGGAGCCTGGTGGGCTACAGTCCATGGGGTCGCAAGAGTCAGACACAACTTAGCTACTAAACCACCACCAAGGCTTGAAACTGTTTGGCTTTATAAACTGAATACACATTGCTGTTAGCTCTTGATTTAGGGAGCTCTCTCCAAGGTAAGAATATGAGTTTGTTCCTTTCAGACGCTATTCTTTTTATTCCAATGCTAGAAGGATGTGTGAGCATTATGTAACATTTTCGTGCACCCTTAAGTGGGTAATTAGAAGCTGCTTACTTCTCAGGATTCAATTAAAAGCTTTTTATTTTCTAGGCTGAGTTGAGGACCTTACCGTGGTGGAATTAGACAGGGGGCTTGCACACCTTCGGCTACATTGTGTGATGATGGTGACCCTCCTGTAGGTGGGTACCCACATATAGCCACACCACTGCAGAGCTAACGACTCACTAATTTTAAACGCATTCAGTTGCCAACCCAGAGCCTTTGCTATAACTTTATATGCTATTGGATTTTAACCTTCTTGAGTATTTATATATTTTTTCTTCTCTCATCCCTCCAAAATTAATCCTAGAGTTTTGAGAATATGGGAACTTGGGCAAAGGAGAAGGCAACGCAGCAGACCAAGAAATCTGAAATCTCAATTCACTACTATGTCACCCAAAGTCAGTGTACCTTTTTGTTTGCACTGACCCAGCTCAAAACATACAATCATGTGAGCAACAGAACACAAAATCCAGGTGTTATTACTGAACGTGAAAAGTCTCAGACGTAGTTCAACGTGTCCTAGCTTCAGTGGCGGTGTCATTTACTCTAACATGCCTATGTCCTTAAACCTCTCTCTATACATTACCGGCACACACTGTTCCATCTTACTCACACATCCATCAGCTGGGACCCGGGAGTGCGTATTTTTCCAACTGGTCCTCAGCATTAGCTGTCAGCTGCACAAACCTTCCCTTCCTTTCTGCATCTGCTGTCCTGGAACAACAGAAGCTTCTTGCAAGAATAGCTCCCCGAGACCGTTCCTGACAGATGCGCGCTCTGCTCTAGCAAGGCGCTCGCTGGAAAGTTTCTTCTAACCGCTCACACCCGCCTCCGATCCGATCCCCGAGCTGGCAGGACGCGAGCTGGCTGGGACTCCTCTTGACAGAGGAAGGGTTTTACACACACCCTCCTAGGCTGCCCAATACAAGAAACAGTCTTGCAGCCAGACTCCTCCACCCCCTGCGAACAGACTGTCCAAGGCGCTCTGGTGCTTGGAGAACACCGAAGTCACCTCCCCGCTAAAGGAAACGCGCGCTCTGCTCTGCAGGAAACCTGGGCACTGGAGGTAGATCGGATGGGTGGCGGCGGGTGGGGCAGGGGCGCAGGAGGAAACCAAACGCCGGAGGCAAACGGGGCGCAGGAGAGGAGAGACTGGGGGCCGCGGGAGGGGGCAGGGTGGAAGCCGGGCGCGATTGGGAGCCGAGGGGAACTGGGCACTGCAGCCAAGCGGGCTCTGGAAGGGACGCGCGGGCAGGAACCGCGAGCGCCGGGGAGGCGCTTGCTTGGCGATCTGCCCCGGACTCCCCAGAGCCGCAGAACTGCCGGTGGAGGCGGGGTGCGAGGAGTTGGCGGGGCGGGGTGGAGGTTGGGGGGGAAACCAGAGAGGGGCGTGCCTTCGCCCGGATTGGCTGCAGGAGCCTGACGCGAGGCCCCGGGGGTTGGCTCGGGGGAGTGGGAGCCGGGTGGGGTGGGTGCTGGGTGCCGGGGCTGCGGGCTCCGCGCGCTCAGAAACATGCTGAGGTCCCGGCAGCTGTTCCAGCAGCGACAGCGGCTCCAGCAGCAGCGGCGGCGGCGGCGGCGGCGACAGCGCACGGCTCCGGCGGGGAAGGCGCCCGGCGCCCATGCCTCCGGCCCCGCGCCGCGGCTGCGCTGACCTGGCCGCTACCTCCCTCCGCGCGCACCGCCGCTCGGGCCTTTGGGGGGGTTCCCCAACCGCGGTCCAACTCCGCCACACCCCTCTCCTCCGGCCTTCGCAGCTCGGCATGGGCGCGGGGGCGCTCGCCCTGGGCGCCTCCGAGCCCTGCAACCTGTCATCGGCCGCGCCGGTCCCCGACGGCGCGGCCACGGCGGCGCGGCTGCTAGTTCCCGCGTCGCCGCCCGCCTCACTGCTGACCTCGGCCAGCGAGGGACCCCCGCTGCTGTCGCAGCAGTGGACGGCCGGCATGGGCCTGCTGATGGCGTTCATCGTGCTGCTCATCGTGGCGGGCAACGTGCTGGTGATCGTGGCTATCGCCAAGACACCGCGGCTGCAGACGCTCACCAACCTCTTCATCATGTCGCTGGCCAGCGCCGATCTGGTCATGGGTCTGCTGGTGGTGCCATTTGGAGCCACCATCGTGGTGTGGGGCCGCTGGGAGTATGGCTCCTTCTTCTGCGAGCTGTGGACCTCGGTGGACGTGCTCTGCGTGACGGCCAGCATCGAGACCCTCTGTGTCATCGCCCTGGACCGCTACCTCGCCATCACGTCGCCCTTCCGCTATCAGAGCCTGCTGACCCGCGCGCGGGCGCGGGCCCTCGTGTGCACCGTGTGGGCCATCTCGGCGCTGGTGTCCTTCCTGCCCATCTTCATGCAGTGGTGGCGGGACAAGGACGCCAAGGCGAGCGGATGCTACAACGACCCCGAGTGCTGCGACTTCATCATCAACGAGGGCTACGCGATCACCTCGTCCGTCGTCTCCTTCTACGTGCCCCTGTGCATCATGGCCTTCGTGTACCTGCGGGTGTTCCGCGAGGCCCAGAAACAGGTGAAGAAGATCGACAGCTGCGAGCGCCGCTTCCTCAGCGGCCCAGCGCGGCTGCCCTCGCCCGCGCCCTCGCCCGGCCCCCCGCTCCCTGCCGCCCCGGTGGCCAACGGGCGCGCCAACAAGCGGCGGCCCTCGCGCCTCGTGGCCCTGCGCGAGCAGAAGGCGCTCAAGACGCTGGGCATCATCATGGGCGTGTTCACGCTCTGCTGGCTGCCCTTCTTCCTAGCCAACGTGGTGAAGGCCTTCCACCGCGACCTGGTGCCCGACCGCCTCTTCGTCTTCTTCAACTGGCTGGGCTACGCCAACTCGGCTTTCAACCCCATCATCTACTGCCGCAGCCCCGACTTCCGCAAGGCCTTCCAGCGCCTGCTCTGCTGCGCGCGCCGGGCCGCCTGCGGGAGCCACGCGGCCGCCGGGGACCCGCCGCGCGCCTCGGGCTGCCTGGCGGTGGCCCGGCCGTCGCCGTCTCCCGGGGCCGCCTCGGACGACGACGAGGACGACGAAGACGACGTCGGGGCCGCGCCGCCCGTGCGCCTGCTGGAGCCCTGGGCCGGCTACAACGGCGGGGCGGCGGCGGACAGCGACTCCAGCCCGGACGAGCCAAGCCGCCCGGGCTGCGCCTCGGAATCCAAGGTGTAGGGCCGGGCGCCCCTCCCCGCCTTCCCCGGCTTCCCCAGTCCGGGCGCGGGCTGTGCGCTCCAGGAGCAAGAGAACCCGGGCGCCCCTGAACCGCTTCCCTGGGAAAGAGATCTGTGTTTACTGAAGACCGAAAGCAGGTGAACTCGAAGCCCGCGAACCTCGACTGCATCATCCAAGGGCAAATAGGAAAGCCACGGACCGTCGCACCGAAAGGAAAGTTTGGGGAGAGGTGGGAGAAGTTTGGGGAGGGATGGGAGAGTGGCTTGCTGATTGTTCTTAGGGTTCTTTTTTCTGTTTGTGGTCCGGTCTTCTTTTCTGTGTGTGCGTGTGATGCATCTTTAGATTCCCTCCCCCTCTGCCCCCCTCCGCCCCCGCCACGTGGTTTTAACACTTTCTGCGATGACTGGGAAGGGAAGGGAGAAGCGTTAGGAGATAGAAGTCTCTCGACTTAGCTTCCATCCCATTCCCGGCAACAGGAGCGGCCAGCCAGAGAGAGAGGACAGAGAATGACACTTTATCAGGACGCTGTTTCCTTTTACTTTTCAGAGAAATTCCATTTTAATTTCTGAGGAATGATTTCTCCTGTTCTGAAAGCCGAGGGCAAGGATGGATGCAAAAATCGCGTTTCAGGAAGTTTTATGCTCTTCTTGGAACAAGCCTCACCTTGCTTTCCTTTCCTGGGGCAAACGGCTTGTCTCTGAACGCCTCCTCGGTGGTCAGGCTGAGGGGTTCCTACCTCACTCTCACTGTGCACATTGCACAGCCAGATAGGAAGACTTGTTTATATTAAACAGCTTATTTATGTATAAATATTAGTTGGAAGGACCAGGCGCTGAGCCTCTGTGACATGTGACTGTCCATTGAAGACAGGACAGAAAAAGGAAAAAGAAAAAAGGAAACAATTCAGATTACTGCATATGTGGTATAAACAAAAAATCAAAACAAAAAAGCCGTGATTCAAAGTGGCATTTTTTTGCACAGTATTAGGAACTGTAAAGTCCACAGAAGATGTTATTTGCACAAAAAGAAATTAAATATTTTTTAAAGGGGGTGGGGTGGGGCAGATCTTAAAAACTAAAATAAAATTCAGATTCTATCTCTGTTGTCTGTTATGTTATTGAGCTAGCGATTTATTGGAAAAATACCTTTTTATACTCTTTTATCATGGTACTGTATCCATATTATAAAAATTATCTTAAGGATTTTTTTATTATTTTTTTATGTCCAAGGGCACATGTGAATCTGCTGGTGAAATTTAGCACTTGTGTGTAAATACTGTTTCCTCTGTGTGCTTTACCAAGTATTTATACTCTGGTGCAACTAACTACTATGTGAGGAATTTGTCCATGTGCAATAAATACCAATGAAGCACAAAAAAAGATATGTACTGTGTGTCTGTAAGGGGGTCAGTGATAATGGAAAAGACAGTTTGTTTTGTTCGAAATATAGACTGGATTTCCCATAGAGCTCTTTTAATAGCTTTTCATGACTCAAGAGCATAGCAAAATGCCTCTAAACCAAATAAGGCGTGCACCTACTGAGAGCTGCAGACTTGCCCTAAATTTTCACAGCCGGTTTCAGAATATTCTAGACTACTTGGAGGTGTTTTCAAGATCCCATCTGCCACACTTGACTTAAGAAGTAACATTTGGGCTTGTGCATCTTCTTAAAAAAAAAAAAATTGAGTCAGGTAGCTCAGCTGCAACGTTGTACAGACAACGCAGGAAAGGAGTAACCTGTGGAACCATCACTGCCTGCTTGGAATTCGGTAAGTGGCATCCACCGCTGGTTTTTGTTTTCCAACAGAAAATCACAGCCTACAGCACGTGCACATGTATCCAGTGACTGTTTAGAACGCAAAATGCCTTAATGGTTAAGTGAAAATTCATAAAAGAGCCTTTAAGAAAAGATTTTTCTCTTGTGTGATTAAATAGACCATTTCAGCGGAAGTTCTAGGTGGGCAGGTAACAGGGAGAAGTAAATCTGAAGTTTTAAATTTTCCTAACAAGATTATGACACCCTCAATGGATAGTTTTCCTAAAATTAATTCCTAAGGAAAGTATAGTGAAATTCTATCTTGGGATTAATTCTGCATTCTCCAAAATAACTTCAAGTATTTCTCTTTGTATTTTTAAACAAGCTTTTCATTTCATGATCGTATAGTAAGGAAACCAAAGTGATGAGTACAAAGTTCTGGCTTCTACCTAGATGAAACATGAACAAACTCTTCTCTACCAAGGAAAGTCAAGACCAATTATCCTTTCTCTGCAATGAGATATTCTAAGGACCAGGAGAGAGAAGAGTCTTCTGAGAAAGGTTAATGTTACAGATGTTTTAAGAGACCAGCGGAATGTTGCATGAACAGTAGCCATTTCAACAAAAGCTGCTATGAAGTTTAACCCCTATCTCCAGGAAAAAAAAAAAGAGGGGGTAGCTGGAGCAGCGGATGGCAAGACTTACTTAAAAAAAGAAAGATAAATACTTGAAGAATCTTACGTTGGAGAGCGTAAAAATCAATTTAAAGATGACATCTCACTATCCTTTCCCCAAGGAACAAATACAGTCCATTTCTATCCTCCCTTCCCCCAGAGTTTGTAAGGCACATTTTGTTAGGGGTTTTGTTCCTCTTTATTTTAAATCACACAAGATTAATAGACAATGTCTGGTTTCATCTGAAGAAACAGACAAATACCAGGTAATGCTTCACTTTCCTGTTTTGTCTAGATAAGTCTTTACATTAAATAAATTTTTCCAGCCCCAAACTTACATATAGATCTGTCAAACCTTAGGTCTCAAAATCATGAAAGTCGTATAAACTTTAATAACAAATATAAATATATATATGTATATATATACATATATATATATATGTAACTGTTTAGTATACAGATCCAAACTCTTTAGTGAGTTAGAGGAAACCTCTGTAATTCTGGGGCCAACTTATATATTGTTTATATATGTTGTTGTTTAGTTGCTAAACCATGTCTGACTCTTCGACCCTACGGACTGTAGCCCACCAGGCTCCTCTGCCCATGGGATCTCCCAGGGCAAGAATATTGGAGTGAGTTGCCATTTCCTTCTCCAGGGGATCTTCTCAACCCAGGGACTGAACCCATATCTCCTGCATTGGCAGGCAGATTCTTTACCACTGAGCCACCCTACCAACCAACGTTGTTTTGAAGAAAACATTGACTTGTCGTAGAAATGTAGGAACCTGGGCTGCCAATTCCCATAGCTATGGCATTTGGAAGAGAAAATTGTCCATCCTGTTTAATCTGTTGAGATCATGCACAACAGAAGTGACAGGAGGGAATTAGTGAACAGGCAGAAAAAGCAACCTTACCCCCTAGGTTTGTGTGTAGCAGAACCGAAGGCATAAACCTTAAAATTCAAACAGTGAGCATGTGACCAAGAGTCACTGATTTGCTGCATTTGAGATTATGCTTTGGTTGCACACTGTAAAGTTCTCCAGATACAACATGACGATATTCCAGCTTCTATAAATTCTCCCTACAGTGTAGGAATGTATACTTAGTATAGCAGATAGCTTCATCCTTTGGTGAACTTGCCAATGTAGAACTTTGCAAATAGAGCTTATTTTTTCAGCCCAGGCTTTCTTTGGAACTGGAATTATTAATAACTTCTAAGCGGCTATTGTGAAACCTTTCCTTGTTAAGCACATTTTCCTAGCTTATTTTAATTTCACATTTTGTTGAACGTGCTGACTTCCTCTGGCAATATGTAAAATTGCCAGGCGGAAATTCTGCACTCAAAGCCTCAGGATGATATTAGCAGTCAAATTTTGAGCAAGAGCTTCTAAGCAAGGGTCAAAACAAAAATTATTCTATTAAGTTTTGCTGTCGTTTGTGAAAGACTTGAAAAAAAAGTTGTTGTTTTTTTTAACAAAGCTGGATCTATTAGTCTCTGGAAGGAAAAAAAATTTAACCTTAGCTGTAATTCAAATTAAACACATTGGCACAGATAATTTAGTTTTATTTGTACATTTCTGGTATAATGTGCTGAGAAATACTAATTCTTTTGACTCCCTGCCAATTTGCTACTAATCAAAATGGAGAAGATATGCACTGTTTGGATTATACCTAAAAATAGTTGGGCTGCAGTCACATCAGCAAATGGAATTAAATTAATTTCGCTTTCTTCTCCTGCACACACACCCTCCACATTATTTAAATTTCCATCTAGAATACTGCTTTTGAATCTCATAGTCTGTGAATGTGTCCCAAAGTACACTGCTACATTGCAATTATTTTAAAGCAAATTCTATCAAACTACTTTTCAAGAAGTACACCTCTCCTGAAATTCCAATTTCTACCCTGCTCTCATTTAATGAGTCTTTACTAAATAGTCCATATAATGTAATCAAAGAAGTATTAATACTATGAATAGATACTTTGTGGATTAATTTACCTTCCAATAGTCTTTTTAACATTTCATGGGAGGAGGGAGAGGGCTTCTGAATCAATAAGACTTAGGCATTTCATGGAGCAGTTAATAAGCTTTCAAATCCAATTGCTCTAATGATAGACTGGAAAACAGCAGCTCCAAGGAGAAGCTGACACTATTCTGGCAATATTAGAGCATGATCTCAGCAGTCATCATAGCAGTACCCAAGAAAACATGGAAAGTCACTGTCTGCACCCCTTACAACTTTGTCTTCACTTTCACGTTGCCTTCATTCTGAATGCATCTCTATCTTCTGTACCTGAAGAGAGTTCTAGTCTTGGACCAACCATATACTCACCAGCCCATCTCTTGAGCATGTCTTCATTTCCTCTTGAATGAACTAGAACCATCTAGAACATTTAGTTCTAGATAAATTGTCTTCCTACAAGCATTAAAATCTCATGAATGCTTTGTTAAAACTCTTGATTTTCAACATCTCTCAATACTTAGAATTGTTGTTTTGCTCTCTCTCAACATTCCCTGGGTCATAACTTTTATTAGTATCAGCAAGAGTACACTGTTTTCTTCCTGTTTATGACATAGAACTTACCTGTGATGCCTTTTAAATGTCCGAAGTTTGGATTTCTTCCTGAGAATTTCAGAGTCGCTCATAATTATGAGTAGAAAAAAATGTAAACTCTTGTCTGTACCTTTCCTATAAAAAGTCTTCGTGTTGAGTTTAATATTTGGGATGTGGGGCTTTCTTAACAGACTTTATTTTCCTGTTTATCTCTATTTTTCAGTTAACTTATGACCTTGTCAGTTTTTCAGCATCCTGATTGCAAAAGATAACATGAGCTGTTCCACCTTCAATTATTTTGTAAATTAGTTTTCCTAATCATTATTAGGCTAGCTGATTTGAGGGAATTGTGGGTAAATTTCTGCCATAGGAGCACAGAAAACTTGTTCCAGCAGACAGTCTAAAGACTGGCTGTTCTGGCTCCTCTGTATTTACTGCTGTGCCCAGTGACCTTGGGGAAGTTAGTTGGTTTCCCTGCTTCTCAAGTTCACTTCCCACAAAGCCTGACTAGTAGCCTTTGTTTGTAAATCCCTTTGAGATGCTCTGATAGAAGAAGTTCATAGATTTGCAAAGTCTATCATTTCTAATACTTCCTCCTGACCTTCTTTTCCCTTTCCCTGCAACCCCACCCACAAAATCCCAGTTTTTCTTTAAGTGAAAAGAACAACTAAGAATAGCAAAAATACACATAATACCCCATGCATCCAACAAACAGTCTTTCACTTATTATTTTACTTAAAAGTCCACAAAAACCACAACTGAATAAAATAATCTTCCCAAACATCGGATTAAAAAACCTGTTTGCTCTCTGCTAAGCAAAAGTGGCTGTTTAATGATTCTGAACCCACAGCCACTTTGAGAAAAGTAAGTCAATTTGGAAAGTTACTCAACTCTGCGATTTTGCATTGAGTCGTAAATGGTAAAAGCCACTGTCTAGATGGTTCTCCTTTTTCCTGGAAGAGCAATTCAGAGATGAACAGTGCTGAGAGCAATGGCCGTTTGTGTTTTTTTACCTCTTTTGTGACTTGCAGAGCATTGAATTTCTTTGGTCCCGACTTAATAAACAGTGACAAACCTACAGGAACTTCACTGACTTAAAATATCTGTTACGCTAACTATAGAAGCTCACCTGCAATCTTGAGGTCCTAGTTAAAAATGCTTTTAACAGTAAACATTAATGTCCCAGACATTTTCTGCACTGCAGAGATTTTTTTTCTAAAGCCATTCAGGGTAACGGTTTAATAAGATGCTCTTTATAGGAATTTCTTATGCTTCAATGATTCTATGGTCAATCTTGAAATAATGTGTGGGTTTTTTTTTTTTTTTCTTTAGAAAAGGCATAACTAAGTAAAATAAATTGAAGAAACTTTGGCATGGGAAGGACCTTGATAGGTAAACAACACCATACTATATATAAAACAGATAATCAACAAGGACCTACTGTATAGCACAGGGAACTCTACTCAGCATTCTGTAATAAACTATATGGAAAAGAATCTAAAAAGAATATTTATATGGATGTGTGTGTGTGTAACTGAATCACTTTGCTATACACCTGAAAATAACACATTGTAAGGCAAATATACTACAATATAAAATAAAATTAGCTTTTTCAGAAAATAAATGATATGGTCAAAAAACCCCAAAACACCCCATACTCAAGAATACCTAGAGATCAGTGCAGACCAAGACTGATGTCATTTAATTTGAAGTATAAAGACCTGGGGACTTCCCTGGTAACTCAGCTGATAAAGAATATGTCTTCAATGCAGGAGACCCTGGTTCGATTCCTGAGTCAGGAAGATCCCCTGTAGAAGAGAATGGCTACCCACTCTAGTATTCACCCCTGGAGAATCCCATGGACAGGGGAGCCTGGCAGACTACAGTCCATGGGGTTGCACAGAGTCAGACATGACTGAGCAAGCAAGTAGCAGCAACAGCCGCATAGAGACTTGGTTCATCGTTTTGTTGCCACTTCTATCAGTAAATGTTTGCAGCTAACCAGAATCCCTCTTACTGTTTTGACTCATGATTAATCTCAATGGAATCTGAAAACGGATAACTGGGCCACTATTTTCTGTATTAAAATCCTTCCAATGATATTAATTGAGGGCTTCCCTGATAGCCCAAATGGTAAAAAAATCTGCCTGCAATGCAGGAGACCTGAGTTTGATCCCTGGGTGGGAAGATCCCCTGGAGAAGGAAATGGCAATCCATTCCAGTATTCTGCCCAGAGACCCTATGAGAGGATCCTGGTGGGCTATAGTCCATGGGATCGCAAAGAGTTGGACACAACTGAGCAACTGAGCATGAGCACCATGATATTAATACATATGAACAACAGGGCCCTCCCCCTCAGCTTTCTGTGTGTGAATTCCATTTCCTATTATAACCAACTTCAAATCCTTTCATTCCTCCTGTTGTTCAAATGGGAATCCCATTACCTCCCAGTTACAGGGATTTTTCCTAGCTAGAGACTGGAATGAATTATAGCACAGTGCAGTGTTCAGTGCAGCGCCAGACTTGGTGGCATCAACATGCCATCCTTCAGTAACTGTGCTGCTAATTTTTTTCAACATCACCAGGTCACAAAACTCCAAGGATCTGAAAAACTACTCTACCGAGTAACAAAGGGCAATATGAAAATTTTAAGTCCTTACAGTATTGCAAAAGCATTCTTACAAGCACAGGACAATATAAATTTTACTCAAACCAGACAACCAGTAGAACTCCCTCCCCAAACAGCAAACATTTACAAGTCTCTTCAAACTTTTGGAGTGTTAATATACCTATATGGAGAAATAATTTTTTTCACAATAGAGGTGCTCAGAAGACCCCTGGGCAGCTTAACTATTTGAAGGATTTCTGTGATTAGTTTTTGAGTTGTGATTCATATGTTTACTTGTTCCTAAAAGATTGAGGGTACTATGTCCTCAGTGACTGTGCTGTATGGAGTATAACCCCTGAAAACACTGGGCCTAATCCCAGGGCAATCACACTCTGGCTAAGGGGATCAGACACTCACAAGTTAAAAGTGACAAAGAATGAGGCAGGTGTGGCTACGTGCCAGACATGTGGCCAAAAATAAGGGCTCTAGACCAGCTCTATCTAGTAGAAAACAATGCAAGCTGTAGAGTTCCAGTCCAAGATGGAGGAGTAGGACATGAACTCGTTTCCTCCTGCAAGAGTACCAAAATCGCAATTAGCTGTTGAACAACCATTGATAGGAGGATGCTGGAACCCACCAAAAAAAGATTCACCATGTCCAAAGACAAAGAAGCAGCAACAAGATGGTAGGAGGGGTGCAATTCAGTTCAGTTCAGTCACTCAGTTGTGTCCGACTCTTTGCAACTCCATGAACCACAGCACACCAGGCCTCCCTGTCCATCACCAACTGCTGGAGTCTATCCAAACCCATGTCCATTGAGTCAGTGATGCCACCCAACCAGCTCATCCTCTGTCATCCCCTTCTCCTGCCCTCAATCTTTCCCAGCATCAGGGTCTTCTCAAATGAGTCAGCTCTTCACATCAAATGGCCAAAGTATTGGAGTTTCAGCTTCAACATCAGTCCCTCCAATGAACACCCAGGACTGATCTCCTTTAGGATGGACTAGTTGGATCTCCTTGCAGTCCAAGGGACTCTCAAGAGTCTTCTCCAATACCACAGTTCAAAAGCATCAATTCTCCTGCACTCAGCATTCTTTATAGTCCAACTCTCACATCCATACATGACTACTGGGAAAACCATAGCCTTGACTAGACGGATCTTTGTTGACAAAGTAATGTCTCTGCTCTTTAATATGCTGTCTAAGTTGGAGGGATGCAAACGTAATAAAATCAAATCCCATATCTGCCGAGTGGGTGACCCACAAACTGGAGAACAGTAATACCAAAGAAGCTCTCCCACAGTTGTGAAGATTCTGAGCTTTGCCTCAGGTTTCCCAGCTCGGGGATCCTGCAAACAGACTGGGACCCCCAGGGAATCTGACTTTGAAGGCCACTGGGGTTTGATTACAGGAATTCCATAGGACTAGAAGACACAGAGACTCTTGGAGAGGGCAAACAATGCAAGCTGTGTAATTGATTTTGTATATCCTAGTAGCCACTTTATTTGAAACTTTTTATTTTATACTTGGAGTTTACTATACTGGAGTATAAGCAATTAACAAAGTTGTGATGGTTTCAGATACACAGCAAAGTGACCCAGCCATACATTTACATGGATCCATCCTCCCCTAAACTCCCCTCCCATCCAGGCTGCCACATAAAATAGAGCAGAGTTCCCTGCGCTCTACTTTTTTAAAGTGAAAAATAAACAGGTGAAGCTAGCATTATCATTTCAACATGGAATTAATATAAAACCATATGAATAGATGCTTTCTTTTATACTAAATGTTTGAAATCTCACATTCATCTTACACTTGTAGCCTTCTCGGTTGAGACTGACCACATTTCAGGAGCTGAATAGCCATATACGGCTTGTGGCTACTGCCCTGACATTTCAGCTCTAGAGTTCAGAGCAGGGAGTGGATGGATAGGGTGGCATAAACTAGAATCTTGGTGATGTAGTAGATCTTGGATAAGGTGATTAAATGTTGTGAACAGCCATTCCACAAGAAGCCACAAGGGGAAGAAAACTGCTTAAAAAATAGCATAGAGGTGTAGATAGTTGAGATGAATTTTTAGCCAATTCCAGACAGTATATGCATTGGTGAAGCAATTAGAAGATGAAATTGGAAAAGTAATTCCAGAGCAGATCAGAATATTAATGCAAAAGTATTGATCTCTAAACTTCCCTGAAGCCTGCAGATTGATGAGCAAGAGTGTCGTGACTCAAGCAGTAGTTGAGAGAGACTGACGGTATCAGAGGTAGGACAGCTGAATCTCACATCTTAAACTTCAAAATTCTGAGTTAAGTAAATTCAATAACCATATTTTATAAATCAAAAGACTAATATTTATATAATCTCATGTAGTAAATAAGAGCTCATTAAATTGACTTTCTGGTTTTCATGTATCAACCCCAGGGGCTGACTCAGAGAAATGCATCGTTAACAAGCATATTTCTTTTGGTTTTGTTTCCTTTGTGTGGCACACAGCCTCTTCCTTATATCTCATGGGTTTAGTTGCCCTGTGGCATGTGGGAATCTTAGTTCCCTGACCAGGGATCAAACTTATGTTCTCTGCACTGGAAGGTGGATCCTTAACCACTGGACCACCGGGGAAGTCCCCCAAGCAAGTTTCTGAGAGCATAAGGCTGAGGGTCTGGTAAATGCCAGAAGGTTCTGCCCTCCTTTGGAGGTAAAGTACATGAGCTCAGGTGATTTTTTTCGAGAAAACAGGTAACCAGTCTTGATCAAGTCTAGGTGTCTGACCCCTAAGTCCATCTGTTCTTCATGTCACCAAACCACATGTGTGTTCCCAATAAGACTGGAAGCTCCCTTAGGATAAAGGCCTCATCTTTTTACCTTTGACTCTAATATCCAACACATTGCCGGGCACAAGGTATGAACTCTGAATTTTCATTGAATGGATTTAGCTGGAGGCAGAGAACCAAGGTCTCTGACTTCTGCGGCAGTCTAAGCACAGAATGACAACAGGTCTTGCTAGAGCAGTCACTATGAGAAGATGTGATGGAACCCTCCATTTCCTTTGAAATTCAGATTTTTTTAAAAAAACTTTTATTTTCAGTACACTAAATTTACTCATGAAAACATTCTAAAAATATACAATTTTTCATTTTTAACAAAGTATAATAAAACATAAAACCCCACAAAACAGAATACTTGACATTTACAATCCAAAATCAAATTAGCAGAATATTAAATATTTTTAAAGCTATATCTTTTAAAAGTATTTATAAAGTTACATGCCATTTTGTAGACTTGACATAAAAGAATGACTCACTCAAAAGTGGGAGAATTTTTCTTTGTTCCTAAAAAGAAAATACGTCCGATAGAAGTTGTGAAGATTCTTGAGGACACAGGGTCTTTGGTACTGAGACTGAAATGCAGATTTTCACCATCAGACAAAAATAATAATTTTTCTAAGAAAGGTGCTAAGCCTCAAATTGCAACATACATGGGGCATTCTTTGCTAATGTTACAGGACACAATGAGATTATTTCCCAAATATTTCCAAGAAATGGATCTATTTCTAGAAATGGCACATAGATTACAGGAATGTATTTCAGCAACATAAATTCAGTGAATGTGAAGGTGGTATACCCTGTATGAAAATATCCATCATTATTCTTTAAAAATAGGCATTTCACTAAAATTGTTAAATAAGAACTATATGTTCTAGGCTCTAGGTTCAGTTGTCAATGTATAAAATACTTGATTTATCTGTTGTATATTGTATTCTATTTTAAATGGGGTTTTTTCCTTTCTAACTGAAAGATTTATAGCCATTTATCTTACTAGGCTTTACAAGGAAAAAGCCTCTTTCCCCACCCCAAGTTTTATTCCCAGACCCTCATCAGTCAACATAGCTAAGAGAATCAAATTCTGTTTCACTGACTTATAGATTTCAGTCTTAAATTTTATTTCTGCATTCCTGTCCTGTAAGAAATAACAATATATCTATTAAAAATGTATTTGGAGTAAACAAACACCAGAGCCCTCTCAAAGTTTGCATTTCCCGTGTAAGTCTTTTCCAGTTGAATCAGATTCATAATCATTATCTTCCTATCTTAACACAAGAAAGAGTTCATGTTGAATCTTTAGCTGATTTGAGAGAAATTATATGGATTCTTATCTTTTGACAATGCATTAGGACTTTGCTGGTATACATTTTTTAATGTATGTGTGTACTCAACACTGTAGAGTTCATTTTAAATAGCATTTCCTTTTCATTACCTTGCCCAGATTATTGTTTGTAACTTACACCTGAAAAATTGGGAGGGAGGGCAGTAATGTGGAGTCAGATATGAGGAACACACCCAGGGGGGGCATGACCTTCCAGCATTTACAGGTCCTCAGCCTTGAACACTCAGAGACATATTTGGTAAGAATGCATTTCTCTGGATCATCTCCTGAGATTATATTTAACATCAGAGAGCCATAAACCTATTACACTCCCTTGAGCATGATCAGATCTGCTGTCTATACCCAGGGAAGAAAATTATAATCATAAGGTTGCTTAGCGAGCATGAGGTCAGAATGAGGAAATCTGGTTGCAAAACTTAACATTAAGGGCATCTGGCTAAGATTTATCCACACGTTCACTTCTACCATGCACTGGAATACCAGAAGTCTGCTGGCTTTAAGACCAACTCTCTTTTGTCCCCTAGATAGGGCGTGGATGGGCAATGACAACATTTGACTCCCTGTCTGTCTTTTTTCCATCACCAGTAGCCACTGCACTCCTCCTTGCCGCAGTAGATGCCTTCTTCCTTTATAGAAGTTAGGACAGGTAAGCAGGTCATTGTCAAGTCTTGTTGATTTAGCTGTTTCTTTATAAGGACAGCATATCTCCACCCTCATCCATTTTTGGGGGTTTAATGGAAGGTGGGAGTGGGGAGAATATTTTGCTGGCTTCCCTACAACACTGAAATTAAAGCATATTCCCCATAGAAAAGCTCCTGGTTCCATGTTCACATTATGGGAACCCAGGTTTGTGGTTTTATTCAATTTTTAAAATTTCTGTACAATTTTTAAGGGCTGCTTTCCGTTCACAGTAATTACAAAATGTCAGCTATATTCCCTGTATTGTAAAATACATCCTTCAGCCTATCTTATACACAGTACTATGTGCCTCTCTCCCTCCCCGCTGGGAACCACAGGTTTACTTTCTATATGTGTTAGTCGGCTTCTGTTTTGTTGTATTCAACAGTTGTATTTTTTTAGATTCGACATAGAAGAGATATACAGAATATGTCTTCCTCTGTTTTATTTCACTTAGTATAATGCCCTCCAAGCCCATTCACATTGCTGCAAACGGCAAGTTTTCATTCTGTTCTTTGGCTGAAGAGCATTCCATTACGTATATATATCCTACCTCTTTGTCGATTCATCTGTTGAGGAACACTTAGGTTAATTCTGTATCTTGGCTATTGTAAATCATGCCGCTGTGAATGTTGAGGTGCAGGTATATTTTCAAGTTAGTGTTTTTGTTTACTCAAATATATACTGAGGAGTGGAATTGCTGGGTCATACAGTACTTCTCTTTTTAGTTTTCTGTGATACCTCCATACTGTTTTCCATAGTGGTTGCACCAAATTGCATTCCCACACACACTGTACGAGGGGAACCCAGGTATTTGATTCTCTTAATCTTGCTAACAAAGATAACATTATTTCTATTTCACTCAATGATATGATCTCTTTCTTTAAATACATTAGATATATGTCCATCTAGCCAGTCAAGCTTTCTCTCTCTGATTTGCATATTAGATGAATTTGAACTCTAACCGCATGTTCCTGATCCATATGGTAGAAACCTCTTACCTACATTTGACTCTGAAAATGCTCCTTTCTTAGGTCATCTTAGCCTGGAACTCTAAACAGATGTGTAAGAGTTGAATCCAGGAGAGAAAAATGGTGATTTTTGCATTGGCACTAAGGGATTAGGGTCATGACCTAACTCATTTTAGATTATAATTTTAGAGCATGGAAGATGCAAACTTTGCAATTTGCCTGGAAGATGATTATGTTGTTAGACTTTCTGTTTTCAACCAATGCAATAATACATTGTCATTTGATTAGACTGTCATTTGATTAGACTACTATGCACCAGGCGTAGAAGGTAAATATGGAGCAAGACAGACACACAGGCCTCAAAATGAAGCAGCTAGTCTTTATCTCCCATATATACCTTCAAAGCATTAGTAGAGACAGGGTGAACGAGCACTTTTTAAAGTTCTTTCTCAAAGATCAGAAATAACTTACTATGTGCTAGTCCAATTTGGAGAGATGAGTACTTTGTTCTTCTTTTAAGAGTGACCACACAGATACCAACACACAAACTTACAAAAGATTTTTTAGGCAAAATATATGGTCCAGGTCCACAAACTTTTACCAGGGGTCCCATGGGGGCAGATGTGTTTTGGAATTCAGAATTTGTGGGCTTCTAAGAAGACAATACGGTGCATAGACTACATATCACAGAATGTCCTAAGCAGGGCGCAGGTCAGCATTCCATTATCAAACATGAATGTCTCTGCAGTGAAATGTATGATTATTCATACTGAGTAGATAAATAATAACTATAAATAGTCTCATGCCACTTCAGGTCAGATCTTGCTGCCAAATGAGTTCAAGTCAGGTCACGTTTACTCTCAAGTGAGTTACAGAAAAATCTCCATCTTCAGAACTCTCTAGATTTGGGGACTAAGAGTAGATCTGTATTATGGACTGTTCTTTTGTAAAATGTCATCTACTTATTAGGAAGGCAAGGAAACATTTAAACCTACCAAATAGGTTAAATCAATTAATTTACAAATAGTATTATTCAGCAAATAGTGTCCAATGAGGAATAAAAACAGTTATTTGAATAAAAACAGGTATTTAAAAAATGGCAATTACAGGGAGATTTGATATAATAGGCTGCATCCTGTTACCAGACTTTAAGAATGGTGGAAGTCTTAATAGTGACTGGTGCGCAACATTTTTGGAAACAATTAACAAGAGCCAATATGTTACACAGCCAACCCACTGCTTGTCAGAGGCAACATAGCAGCTATGAAAATATTCTTGATTAGTACAAGGCTAATTTCAGAGAATCTCAGTATTGGCATCACTTTTAAATAACTGTAGTCCAACTACCTCTTAGAGCAAAGAGTCTTCTTATCCTTAGCTCACCAAGCCCTTAAACATTACAAAAGAAAAAAAAGGGGGGCAGGTTACGTTCTTCACCCCAGAAAGATGCACACGCAGAATGTGTCACAATCTCTTCCAAGGGATCTATCGACCCTGAGATAAGAATCCCTGCCTTAGATGCTTGCCATATTTGAAAAGAAAGCTAGTGTTTTATAATTTTACAGCAGTCTTAGTACCCTGGAGAGCCTCTATATTTTAAGTTGCTCATAAATTGACTGTGGTCATATGTGTTAGTGGCTTCCGTGACATTTATCTCAACTTACGATTTTCTATGCAATATTTATAAGATAAATAGTTTTGAACTCCCTGTGACCCTTTATTGTAAAGGTTGAAAAGAGGAAGCATGATGACAATTTTTTGGCTTTTCTTTTTATGTTTTTTATATCCCATAGCATGCATAACTCAGAGGGAGGAGAAGAAGAAAAAGAAATCCCCTAAGGAAAAGATGTAATTTTTCTACTGATAAACTTATCAAGCATCAATTTTCAATTTGACATTAACTGGGATAGGAAATGGCGTAAATTTTCTAAGTGTGAAGCTGTCACGGAAGAAAGGATTCGATCTCTGGCATCCGATCATAGTTTAGATTTGTCAATATTAGGCACACCATTTGTTTTCTTTGACGTTTTTAGGCATCCCATAGGAGAGGATTCTGCATATGTTGCAGCAAACACTTCTATCTATGTAGTTATCCAAGCAGTTCATTGAGAGCATCCTTCTCAATTTTAGCATCTCAAAGACTCTGACTCACCAACACCAATACCCAGGCATATCCACAGAAGGAGTGCATGAACTCCACAATCACATAGAAAAGACGGATTTATCTTTATGCAAGAAATGAAGAAAGCAATGGTTCCTGCCTGACATGAACAGAAAAACTGCCGCTGCAACCTCTTTCCAGCTAGTCTGGTGAAATTGAACATAAACTGTTCTAAGGGCAAGGTGGATCTTAGCTGAAATCTCACCCTGTTACTAGGCATCTTCCAATAGCTTGCCACACCATCCTCATGTCCATCCAAGGACTCTGCAAGGGAAAAACCGGGCAGGTCAACAAGATCACAGCCAAGTCAGATGATAGGCTCCCCGCCCTTCCTACACGTAATCACATCATCAGGCTCGGCCCAAGGCCCGGGGAAAGTGATGCGAAACCATCCTTAAGTCAAGTGGCCAAGGGGTGTGGAGGGTTTCCCTTCCCATTGTTATCCTTGAGGACCACTGCTTCACCTCTCCAGTAGGAGAAAAACTCGCATAATAATTCTTCCTGTACTGTTTAGTGTCAAAGACACACCACGAACATTACAAAAGATAGAATCTGATGTATCTTGAAAACTTCATGCTCACTTAAAGAATCAGACACAAACGCCGTATATTCCATGCTTCCATTTGTATGAAATGTCCAGAATAAGCCATTCCATAAAGACAGCATGTAGTTGAATGGTTGCCACAGGCTGGGAGGAGGGATCATAGAGAACATTTAATGGATGTGTAGTTTCCTTTGGGATGACGAAAATGTTCTGGAACTTAAGAGTGACGATGATTACCTCTTTTAATATGTGCTAAATATAACTGAATTTTGAGTTTTCAAATGGCTAAAATGGTGATTTTATGGTATGTGTCTTTTACCACAATAAAGAGAAATCTGAAAGGATCCTTTTCTTGCAATTTTATTTCTGTAGACAAAAACATTAAGGTAAAGATTGGGGAGGATACTTCAACAAAAGACAAGAGGGAGAAAATTTATTCTAGCTTCAAAAATGAATTTATTTTTATCAAATAGTTAAATTCATTTTTATTTATTTTTATTAAATTTTATTTTTATTCTAGCTTCAAAAATAGTCATTTATTTTTGTCAAATTTTTATCAAATTTACTTTTGGAAGCAAGCAAGGAAGAATCTTAGTCTTCGTGAGCCAACGCAATTCCCTCATCTCACAATGCTAAGGGGGCTTCCCAGGTGGCGCTAATGGTAAAGAATTCACCTGCCAGTGCAGGAGATGTAAGAGACGAAGGTTCGATCCCTGGAAGAGGACACAGCAACCCACTCTGGTACTGTTGCCTGGAGAATCCCGTGGGCAAAGGAGCCTGGTAGGTTACAGTCCATAGGGTTGCAAAGAGTCGGATATGATTGAAGTGGCTTAGCATGCATCGTGTTAAGAAGTTAAGGCTTTTGTAGTAAACTGGCCTTGGGAGCAGACATCCAGCTTTGAATCTGGTTCTGCCAGATTCTGGCCTACTGGCCTACACGGACGAATGCCATCATGACAAATCTTAATTTCTCAGAAGAGAAAGTCAAAATGAATATTTATAGGATTTTAGGATCTGGTGTCAAGTGACTTGGCTTCCCTGGTAGTTCAGCAGGTAAAGAATCTACTTGCCAGTGCAGGAGACACAGGAGACACAGGTTCAATCCCTGGGCTGGGAAGATCCCAGGAAATGGCAACTCATTCTAGTATCTGTGCCTGAAAAATCCCATGGACAGAGGAGCCTGGTGGGCTACAGTCCATGGGGTAGCAAAGAGAAAGACAAGACTGAACGACTGAGCATACACTCACTTGAGCAACTTATAGCCAGTCTTCCAATGTGGAGCTGACCGAGATTGGGTAGAGTTCACAGCATCAGAGGAGCAGTGAAGACAGCAGGGCAAGGAGACTGAAACAAATCTTCCCTAACCATTGTCTGGATAGCCGGCTGTTTACCTGCTGCTTTGGATAAATTGATCTGCAGGAAGCAAAGTGTGAAGTTATTATTGGTTTACAGCCTTGTTGTTCTTGAGGGCAGGTTTCCTGGAACAAACAATCTAGTCATGTCAACTTGCATCGTCTCAGTTTCAGGCTCTTAGTGTTCTGTCATGTGTGATCTAGGGGGTCTCAGAGGCTCTGTAGTTATATGTCAAGCACATAACCAGCACCTACATTCAATAAATCATTTATTTGCTCCCCAAATCTCACCACCACTCCTACTAAACACTCCTAGATGATGAATCTCAGCCAGAACTAGAACCAAGTCTTCCACCTTGCATTCTAGAACCCTCATGATTGAGTTGGGTTCCACTTCTCCTGGCATAAGCAAGTTAATTCAACCACAGTCAAAAGCTCCAAATCTTTTTGCCACACTGAATGAAGAAGCCACAGAGCAAAATGGTTACGATGCCTGGGTCCTAGGCTGTCTGTCACTGAATCTGTGAACCTAGGCTAATTATTCACCTCTTCAAGCCTCACTTCCTCAACTGGAGAATAAGGATGGTTATGCTTAGCACTCAGTACCTATTCAGCTAATTTTTTAATTAATAAATCCATACTCCCAAATTCTAGTTTCAATTGCTTTTCTAAGGTTTGACAGAGAAGACTTTCATTTTGTTTTGCACTTATTCCTGATCTTCTGGGATGACCTGGGTGTGGCTCTCAGGATGCTGAGAAAGCAGTCTTTCCAGTGGCATCTGGAGACTGGCCTACTCAGAGAATGACACAGAATCCCTTGGGACATGAGGGACCCACAGAGTTTAAACCGAAAAGAGTTCATATTGTTTAAATGGGCAGCCCCAAAGTTTGATGATCTGGTTTTGTTGTTGTTCAGTTGCTCAGTGTCCAACTCTTTGTGACCCAATGCACTGCAGTTTATCAGGTTTCCCTGTCCTTCACCATCTCCAAAAGTTTGCTCAAACTCATGTCCATTAAGTCAGTAATGCCATCCAACCATCTCATCTTCTGTCACCCCCGTCTCCTCCTGCCCTCAGTCTTTCCCAGCATCAGGGTCTTTTCCAGTGAGTCAGCTCTTTACACCGGGTGGCCAAGGTATTGGAGCTTCAGCTTCAGTATCAGTCCTTCCAGTGATGACTTTCATTAAGCTTAAATTCTCTTTTTGAATACTTGCCTCTTCTCCTTTCCTATGACTTTCAACACCCTTCATGAGCAAAACTGTTGACATTTTTATTTTTTTGGCCACACTCTGTGGCCTGTGGGATTTTAGTTCCCCAACCAGGGATTGAACTGGGTCCTTGACAGTGAAAGCACAGAGTCCTAACCGCTAGACCACAAGAGAATTCCCCACTGTTGACATTTTTAGCTGCTACTTCTCAACATGATTTACTGCCTACAGGTCAAGTACAATGGTTTTTGTTTCAGTATTTATTTATATAAACTTGCAGTCTGTCTGACCTGTAGAATTAACCACATCCATATGGCAGGTTAAATCTCTGACACAAGAGTATTGTAAATAATTCCTATTCTGGACACTTCCAATGGAGGCATTAGAAAAGAAGGCCACCAAACTAGGTACTGGGACTGCTATGGGTTCTAATGCCCTCTGCCCCCGCTAAGTTTGGGGGAATAATTTTATATCTTTTAACCATAATGTTGAATCTGAAAAAGGCTGCTGGTTGAACAGGGTAACAGCTAAGATCTCTTCCTATCTCTGATGGGCTATAACTACCTATTTTAACCAGGTATGTTTTCCTGAAAGTTCATGATGTCCTTTGAAGGCAAACCCAATAACATTCTCATGGGTTTTATAAGAGATTAAAGTTAACGGCTTAATTTATACTTTCTGTCCAGAAACATTTATTGCACTCTAACTAGAAGCCAGGTATCACCGCAGGTAATGGAAATAGACAGTTGCTAATCCTGACCCCCAAGGAGAGCTCACAGCCTGGTGGATGAGCAGCCAGTGGAAGCCCCAAATTGAACTATGCAGGGTTTACTCTGAGGCCCCCAAAGAGGGAATAGACTGGAAAATAGACTGGGACAAATAGGGAGAGCGTCTCCCACAAGCTATCAAGGGAGCTGGAACTTGGTTGATTCTGTAGTTTTTGCCAAGATGAAAAGGGCATTCCAAGCAGAGGAGAGAATTTTCCAAAGGCACAGACGCGAGAAAGAATAGGCTGGATTCTGAAGACAGCAAGAACATTTGCATGGCTGGAGCATAAGGCTGCCAAGGCTAGTGCAGTGGGAAAGAGGCTCTGGATAAACAGGCAAAGGCTAGACAAGGAAAGAGTTTATAGTTCTTACCAGGAATTTTGGAGTTCATTCTGAAGGACAGAGAGAGTCATTGAAGGTATTAAGTAAAAGAAGCCCCAAGTTAGATTTGAGTTCCATCACACGTATGGAACAAGAACAGGAGGAATGGACCGGTGACTAGAACTGGAAAGGGGGAGGTGGGTGAAATGAGGCAAGATGACGAGAGAAGGTCATAAATTACAGAAAGGGTGGCAAGACCAGTAGCAGATTTTGCTGGGGGGGGACACTCAAGGAAACAGAGTCAGATGTGTAGTTGGAGGTTCTTGAGTCTGATTTGGACACACGAGGTGAGAGGTTCACTAAGGCTAGATACAGAAATGTGGGAATTGTTGGAGAACCTCTGGGGAGAAGTTAAAAGTGAAAACCTTCTAATACTATAAACAAAAATACAACAAAATAAGTAAGAAAATAATGGTAGGGAAGGCAGAAACAATTTCTACAGTTTTCCTTAGGCTATTTCCTATGTCTTCACAGATAAGCATTTCTTCTTTATAGCCAATTCTGACATTAGATAATAGCAAGTAAGAGAAGTACAGGTTCAAAACAAGATTACAGAACAGACCAGACATAAGCAACACACTTCGGGTGTCACTGTCTCCTGTCACCCCAGATGGGACCATCCAGTTACAGAAAAATCAGGGCGCTCACTGACTCTACATTATGGTGAATTGTATAATTACTTCACTATCTATCACAAAGCAATAATAATAGAAATAAAGTATACAATAAATGTAAACAAAAGGAAAAGGAAAGTTTCTAAAATTATTAAATATATATACATATGCATGCAAATGTGTGTTTGACATTTGTGTATGTGCCTCCTTCCTCATTCTAAGGAAAGATGGTACACCAGTTTTAAGCCAGGTGAGTTGCCCAAGAATAGCTAGGAAAAAATTATTTTCACTTCTTTCTATTTTAGTTTGTTGTCCAATGTATGTAGGACTTTGCCCTCCATCACTGAAAGAATGTGTTTAGCTGAAAGAATGATACCCAAGGACTTGGTATCAGGCAGACAGCATATTTCTTACTTTAGAAGTGGCACTGCTAGAATAAAGAGCCTGAGAACCGGAACTGTTGCCAGAAATAGCTGGGTCAATTCACCCACTTCCAAGAAGGTCATCCAGCTTCAGAACAGGGTGCAGGCAGATTGAAGCAGAGTCTTGGCACTGCCACGGCTTCATCAGCCGGTTGCAAAACTCATGGCTCTTAGTTCCCTTGATTGAGAGAGCCCTGGTGTTGACCGGGCATTTGCTGTTTCTCTCTTTTCCCAGCTGTGTCACTGTTCTCAAATGACCTCCCCTAAGAAGTCAGCCTCCCTCTGTCTTTAACAGCTACCTGGTGAGAATCCTATTTTTAATGGACAATTAGAACCCCAGAGCTGTCATCTGTCAGGTTTTAAATGTTTGTTAAAATAGAGTCCCAAACACGCAGTCATTAGCCGACAGAAAATCATAAACAATAGCAAAAGTCAGTGACAGCAGGAGATGTTAATATCTGAATTCATTACTACACCTCAGCTGGGAAAGGGAGGGCCAGACTCAGAAGCAAATCATAAGGAAATGGAGGGTTGTGGTCCTTAACAGAAGCAGTCCTACTGGCCCTTGAGAAACTATTAATACATCCCTGGGGACATCCTGTTCATATTAGTAATTGTAGCTATGCTTTAGTGGAGGGGACGCTTAGACTAGGAATTGGAAAAATAGGGTAGTATCTCAAGAACAGTATGTAACTAGGGAGAATGCTTTGAAATAATAAGTGATTTTTCTTTAGTGTTTCTTATTTTATGTAACACTACACTAGATGTTCCTATAGATCACATTGCTTGGTCTGAAAGAAGACTGTGATACAGGTCCTGTGTCAGCCCATTTTACTAATGAGGAAACTGAGGCTTCGTGAGGTCAAATGACTTTGCCCAAGAATCTAGAGCTGGGGAGTGGCTACCAGAGCTCTGGGAGTCCAAGCACTTTTCTCCAGAGCCCTCTCTCTTTTTCACATGACTGCCCTACCTAGAACACCAAAATGCCCTTTAAAGGATACTAAAATGGGCATACCACCTCCCACCCCATTGGGCTCTTATTCATGCTGCAATTTATCAGATGGGTGGAGACTTGGCTTTCCATCAAGTGACTGCCTCTCCCAGTCCTCTTCAGCTGGGGAGTGGAGGTTGGGGTTTATTCCATGGCCCCATTCGCCCTACCTCAACATGGTACCATGATGACCTGGGTCATCACAGATACTCAAGATGTCCAAAGATACAAATCCAAGGACACATTTACACTTCTTAATTAAAGATCACATTTTTAATTTTAGTAACTTCTTTTGTTTCATCCAATTTCCTTTCTCAGGCCAAGACTTTTTTTTTTTTTTTTTCTGTTCTCATGCACAACAGAATATGTGCTTTTCTTTCTGAGCTATACCCTATGTAACTCACATCCATGGTCTTGCCCCCACAGTATTTTTCTACCATTTCCCTGATTTTTAGAAATTGAAACCTCCATATCTGTGGAATGATAGGACAGAATAGACTATTGAATTCAATTGAGCAGAAGACCTTTAAATAGCAGCCCCTGGTACACTGCACTGCATGTCATTAACAACCACTGCAGGGGAGGGGTGGGGAGGGGGTGGAGGCAATAAAGTCCTGACTGACTGACAATCACTCAAAAATTAATACAAAGCACCTCTGAAATTCAAATTGCTAAGTGTTTTTTGAAACCTATCTATATGCCTGTGCTGAATACAACATACAAAAACATTTCTAAAGAACTTATTGTCTGATTACACTCAAATGAATAATTAGAGGAAAATGTGATACATAATCAAGTGTTAAAATGTGCAGAAGGTGATTCAATTGATCAAAGTCTATTGTGCAATCACATTTCAGATACACATCTACAATACAAAGTGAGCCATCATTTTCTTGGTTAAAAATTATACAGACGTTCATAATTTTCTATGGGAAGATTTGAGGTCAGGGTAAAGACAGCAGGCTAAACATCAGTTTTAGCTTAATGTCTTTTTTCCTGGTATTTAGGCTTTCCTTTTATTTGAACTTCATTTTAATATCCTTGAATTATTTAATAAGAAATGCAGTCACTATAACCACAAACAGGGTTTTTCATTGCATATCAAAATTATTTTCTCATTACCTACTTGCTCCTTAGAAGTTGTTTCAAAAATATACTCTCTAAGATAATACTTTTCTTAAGATTTTATTTTGGGGATCTAAGTAATGATAGCCCTTTCCCCCTCCATCGCCTGAAATTCATCTGCTGGGAACCCTGATGCCACAGAAAGGATTCTCAAACTCTCCGAGAGAAAATACCTGGTAAACTTTACAGTCAACATCAGACTGGGGAAGAGAAGACAAGCGTGGCTGGGAGAGGACCATACACAGAGGCCTTCTAAATTCCTTTTTCAGTTTCTAGTGCTACAGATAAGTTTTTCCATGAAGCAGTCCAACCCCTGTTCCTGCAAGACCTGGTTTTTTTTTTTTTTTTTCAATAAGTCGGTAAACCAACTGGAACTTCTGTCAAGTCTAGTAACTCTGTATAAATGGGTGCAAATATAACTTGACATGTTAATTTCTCTCTAGAAAACAATTTATATTCATCGAATCATGGAATCCCATAGCTAAAAGGACCTTAACGGTCACCCAGTCCAAACACCCATCTCATGCTGGAATTGCTCATTTCTAAAGAAGTCTGTTTTCCAGAGCAGCTGAGCTGAAGTCCCAGAATCAGATGTTCTGCTCATCTCTGTCCCATTAAGGCAGTTCAGTGTGAACATCATCTCATTGGTGATTATTTTTGCTGAGTGGTATGGATAGATCTCGAGGGATAGGTTTAGAATGAATTGCTATCAGGTTGAACTAGAAATTGATTTTTTTTTTGTTCACCCCAATGGTTAAGGTACTCCACTGTATTTCTATTTTTCTTTTCTTTACAGAAATATCTGTGCTTCTGAAAATTGTGGCATGATTGTCATTTTATTATAAATCTCCTCTAAATAGATGCCATTTTGAAAAATCTATCAGTCATCCATGAAACAGGATGAGTAGTTTGAAATTGAAGGCCTGCAAAACTGACCAGAACAGAATAAATACATGAACTGGCAGAGACACAAGAGATGAAAAACCCAAGGACAGTAGCTGAGAGAGTGTCCTAGTGGACACATGCTCACAACATGGGGACAGCTCAATCAATGGATTGTGGGGAGAGGAGACCCGAGTTTCTGAGGACTGTTTAGTAGAGAGTTCTGCCAGACAGGAAGCTCTAACCTGTCCAGTGACCAAGAGAATTAACAGAGTCCTGACTTCATCTCCAGACACAGGAGCCAAAAAAAGAAAACTGATGTTAGACTATAGGCCTGACTAGCAAATTCAGCTGAAAAGAGATAAGTTGACTAAATGGGATAGAATTACTTGTAATAACCTCGGTGTATTTAGTCTGTATTCCCAACATTTATATGATAGTACAGTAAAAAATTTTACTACAAATGGTTATGTTGATTATGCCAACATGAGCTTCCCAGCTGGTGCTAGTGGTAAAGAACCCACCTGCCAATGCAGGAGATGCAAGAGACTCCGGTTTGATCCCTGGGTTGGGAAGATCCCTTGGAGAAGGAAATGGCAACCCATTGGAATATTCTTGCCTGGGAAATCCCATGGACAGAGGAACTTGACGGGTTACCATCCATGGGGTCACAAACAGTCGGACATGACTGTACACACACACCTCACACCGCTTGTCAACATGGAGAAGGGATTCCAGGAAGGGGAAAGGAGTACAAGAGCAAAGAAAGAAAACTGGTCCATGGAGGGGCAACCAGCAGAAAGCACTGTTAGTAACAGCAGCCCCGGAGGTTTCTATCTCATTGTTATCCAAAAATTAAACAGAAGGACCTTATGCAAAGGGTCAGATTTGGTTTTTCTATCACTGGAGTTTATATTTGTTTCCATCTCCACAACAGCTGTTTCATTTGCGGTTGACAAATCTATAATTGAGTTCAATTGAACTCAACTGAGCTTTTTCCATTTCCTTAAACGTTTACACTTTATTAAACAGGAGGATAAAGACAAAGGGAAAGTATAGATATTTGGCAGCAGACATCTATATAGCACCAGCTACTAGAATTTATTAATACTAACCCTGGTCCATTTCCAAGTGCTTTTAAAAATACCAAAAAAATAAAATAAATTGAAGCTGTTTGGTTTCCAAATCAACACCATTCTCCCCTCTCCTTCCCCAGAGGCAAGATCTATCATGAATTTAATAGGCATTTATTCCCAAGGATTCGTGCCTGTACCGTGCATAGATACATCATAGAATACTGTCTAGTTACGTTTTGAATATTACAGGCATTATATTATTGGTATTAACCTACAGTTTGCTATTTTCCAGTCAACTTTTTTGGGATCCAGCATTTTACGTCTTACAAAGTCTCAGTGACCACTAGTTTAGAGAACTATTTAAAAAAGAAAAGAAAAAAGAATGATTCCCATAGGCAAATGTTCCTATTAGATAATAATGAAGGATTAAAGCAATGATTATTTTGAACAAAAGACATTAAAATCACTCAATTGCACCTCCAAGGGTATCATGAGGGTCTTTGATCTATCAAAATTAAAAAGCACAACATTTTAAAAAAATTGCAATGAGTACTAATCAGACCAGATACTTTTCAAATTTCATGAAGCTGTTTTATTCAAATGAAAGTGCTTTGAAGATGAAAAGAGCATGTTTTTCCTCCCAGAATTAAATCACTCTGTCCCTCATCCCACAAAGTTTATTAAAGTGGGAAAAAGTAAATGCTTATGTTCTTCCCTTTTTCAGTTTACTTGTGTTAGAGCTTGCTTCAATTTTCTATCCTGATTTCTTGTCACAGTTTGTAATTTCCCTGCACTGATAGATATTCTTTTCCTACCCCGTAAATTATGCAGAGTAGTGGTCTGGAGGGAGGGTTCTTGAACCTTGCTTTCCTTGTGGTTTTCTCTCATTATTTCATTACAAGGCAATAGTTTTTGAAAGACCTCATGCTAGCGAATGGCAATTGACATAACAGAGCATAACAACTCTTTTGGAGTCTGAAGGTCTGTGATGTAAATACCCAAGTTTGTTTTTAAAAGGTTTTTATAAACCATTGTATAAATATACATACTTACATAATTTCCAAAACATGCTCTTTGAAGCCGCAATCTTTCCAGCACTATTATCTGTTAGTAGCTAGTGAGTGTGGGATCTGCAGGCTTGAATTCCAACGTATCACTTTATCATTTTCAAATTTCATGAGAGTTGGAACTCAAGAGGACAGACTTACCCCATCTGGCTTTAGGAAAACATCCTCAGCATGTCTTTCATGCTGGAGGGAAGAAGACTCCTGGGTTTTGATAAACTTGACCTCTGTGGAATTACACCAGAGGGAACTGAAATAAGACATTTGTCAGCATTCAAACTCATCCTTCTAGGTAACATTCTGCAATTGCTCCTGGGGTCCACTTTTTATTTTGCCCCATGCTGCTGACCAAGGCCATGGGGGTTTCAGTGGAAGTCAGCAAAAGCAATACACGGCCTGTTGGAAATCCGAGGGGTATTTCCTATGTATGAGAGGTTTCGCGTGGACTTGGTCTATCCTGGCTTGGGGGCAGAGCTACCTAGAGAGAGATGGAGAGGCCTGGTAACAGTTTCGACTGAGTTTTTCTGATTTTTGGCTTACTGGGGAAAACACCTTGTTGGACTGCAACGCACAGGCCGGCAAGCCTTGTAGTTGCCTAGCCATGAGAGCAAGGAAAGAGCCTGTAGAAAGCAACAGAGACGTCATTTATTTTTGGGTAGGGGGGTCTTACATAAAACATCCTGGAGCCACACCCCACTGTGTGCAGCAGACGGCAGGCAGGATGAGGCAGCAGGCTGCTACGCTGGGGGAGAAGGAGGCTCCCGTTTTTAGGGGAGTGGACTACAGATGAGCTCGTCAGTCACCAGGGACTAATTGAGCCCTATAATTAAGAGGGTTGGATAGTCATGTGAATGAATCGGGAGCTGGTTGGTCAGGGGGACGGACAGAGAGCCAGAGTGGCCCAACCATTGTCTGAACACAATCCCATGGGTGTTTCCAGCCTTATCTGCCCACCTGTACCTGAAACCAAAGAGCAAAGATAGCTGGAGGTCCTTTGGACCAAGCCCTCTTCTAGGCCTTGACTGGACCTTTTACCAGCCCCTCTATATGTTCCTTCCAAGAATCCTTTTGGATTTTTGGTTTCACCAACCAAGATTGGTCATTGGTATCTTCCAGACATTCCAACACCACAGAATTCTTGACCCTTGGTGGACTTCATTTTTTACTATAATGAAATTACTTTGGGTACGCAGCATTATCTTTTTTTATAGCTTCTCTTATTGCTGTTTGCTTTCCTGATACTTTCTTTGCTTTTTCATCTTTAAGAAGATAAGATAGAGAGCAGTAAGAATAAGGGAAAGAGTCTCAAACACAGGGACCAGATGCTGGTTATCTCCGAGTGAGCTCCGCCTCACTCGGCCCTTCCCTGACTGTCAGTTCAGCTCTCATTTCAGCTCCAGATGGTCCCCTTGACCTTGAAGACAGCTTTCTGGGAGAACCCTTTAGTCTTACACCTAAAATCATTATTCTTGGCAGTTCAGTGGAGGATACAGGCTAAACTATTCCCTCTGGGGAACTGTAATCTCAGCCCTAAAGTTGGCTTAGTGGGGCTGGAAACATACTCTCTTATCTCAAGATGAGTAAGTTTACCAATTAAAATTCTTGATTTCTCATCTGCATAACTTTCTCACACTGAGGTGATTAAGAGGAATGCTGGATAGTCTCCTTCTGTCCCTCTAGATCCACTTTGCACTGCTTCTCCCAGGCAAATCTGGCCCAAAAAAAACCCATGTAGGCAAAAACATATCTTTAAACCAGAAAAGGAACAGACCATCCAGTGCTTTAAACCATCACCATCATCATCACTGTAAAACATTTATCAGACACCTGCTCCAGACCCCCAAAATACAAGGAAGTGTAAGTTGTAGCTTCTGCCTCCAGAGATGTCTCTAACAGCATGTGACTCCAGGACTTGCATATATTTGCATGGGATGGAAAAATAAATAGGTTTAAGGAAAATGATATGGGCGAAAACCGCTCAACCATGCAGGCAATAAATACTGCGGGAGTTTAGGAAAGGGGGAGAAGATTGCGCTGACTATATTTTAAAAATGATCTCAGTGAAGAGGTGGGACTTGGGAAATACGGTTTTGAGATGATGAGAGAGAAGGGCATTCTTTCTTCCAAGGAGAAATGTGTGAACAAAGACATAAAACAGAAAGGCGACAGACCTGCCTGAGGTCCTTTCGTGGCCAGAGCTTGGTACTGAAGTTTTGTTTCACCTACCTTCAGGACAGGGCCGGCCTCTTTTCCAGGTGTGCTACAACCTGTCCAGGCCATTCGATGTACCTGGGGCATACTACAGCCCCGTGTCTGGGCCTTTCTATGGAAGCAACATTTTGCTGTTTGCGTCCTACTTGGTTTGCTAAAAATGGTGGGAGTTTTCAGCTGAGAAAAGATTGAGAACTGTATTTGTTTCAACTTACTTAATTCTGTTAACCCTGGCACACTTTTTCATGCTTTACAATTAATACACGTAATAGAACATATGAATTACAGGAAGGAAATTGAAACATTTTAGTAGATAGAGCTTTGAGTTTTGATAAATGCATGCAGCTGGGTAACCACAACCACAATCAAGACATCAAAGAGTTCCACCACCCAAAAAAATTCCCCTGGGCCCTTTGTAGGCAACTGTCTCTTTCATATCCAACCTCTGAAAACCACGATCTATTTTCTGTTCCTGCAATTTTGTGTTTCCCCAGTGAAAGTCACTCAGTTGTGTCCGACTCTTTGTGACCCTATGTACTGTACAGTCCATGGAATTCTCCAGGCCAGAATACTGGAGTGGGTAGCCATTCCGTTCTCTAGGGGATCTTCCCAACCTAGGGATCAAATCCTCCTGTATTGTAGGAGGATTCTTTACCAGCTGAGCCACAAGAGGATGTCTATAAATAGAATCACATATTCTGTGGCTTTAGAACCTGGCTTCTCTCAATTAGCATAATGTGTTTGCAATTCGTCCATGTCATTGCATATTTCAGTAGTTTATTATTTTTTGTTCCTGAATAGTATTCCACTGCATAGATGTTCCAGAATGCTTACCATACAAAAGTTGAAGAATATCCGAGTTGCTTCTACTTTTTTTGGCAATTACAAATAAAGCTGCTATCAACATTCACAAACAAGTTTTTCTGTGAATGTACGTTTTCACTTTACTTGCATAAATACTTCAGAGTGAAACCCCTGGATCATACAATAAGTACATGTTTAGGTTTTTGGCTGCTGTCATTAAGCAAGTCCTCGTAGGAACAATGAGTGTTTGTGTAGGGGAAAAAAGTCTGAAAATTACCTTATGTTCCCTTGACTTTTCCACATTTTTAAAATGTAATTTAACATAGTTTGGAGGGGAATAGCTAGAGCTCTATCTTGCCAGTAAAGTTACGTAATAAGGGATAATAGCAGCTCAGCATTTATCAACACTCTTCAACATTTCACTTTTTCTCTAGTTTTCTTTTTTTTTGTTTTATTAGTTGTTAGTATACTCAGTTTCATAAGAAACTGCCAAACTATTTTCCAAAGTGGCTGCACTATTTTGCATTCCCACTGGCTCCCAGTTGCCCTGCACCCTTGCTAGTATGTGGTATTGTCTTTTTTTTTATATATAAACGTAGCCATTCTTATAGGTGTGGGGTGATAGCTTCCGTTTGTACTTCCCTAATGACTAATGAGGCTGAGCATCATGACGCTGGGGAGGTTTTGGTCCTACCGAAACTACGAGCAACTGCGTCAGGGCTCAGTGGTTCTGGGGGAACCTTGGCAATGTCTGGAGATGTTTTCAGGTGTCCCAACAGGAGAGTGCTAGTAGCATCTAGGGTAGAGAGGGGTAGAGGCCAGAGATGCTGTCAAACCTCCTACAATGCACAAGACAGCCCCCAACAAAACGTCATACATCTCAAAATGTCAGTAGCGCCCAGGCTGAGAAACTGCACTAGAGGGTTGTCAGGTTCAAACACAGGCCGCTCTGAAGATTGGGGGAGGTCTTCACGCTACACTGTTGCTGTTGTTTAGCTGCTTAGTTGTGTTTGACTCTTCATGACCCCATGGACTGTAGCCCACCAGGTGCCGCTGGTCATTGGATTTCCCAGGCAAGAATACTGGAGTGGGTTTGCCATTCCCTCCTCCGGGGAATCTTCCCCACCCAGGGGTGGAAACTGAGGCAGGTGGATTCTTTACCACTGAGCCACCAGGGAAACCTTCACGCTGTATTACATTTACACCAAATTAAATAGACTGAGAAAACAATTTTCAGTTGATTTTAAATCCTTATTTTTTTTTCAGTCTGCCCTAGGGTTCACAGCATCATACCCTCAGCTCGATACTTCCCATGATAAGCTCCCTCAGGTTTAGATGCACGCTCTTGCTAACTTGTGTATTTGGCCTTTTCTGACCTGAATAAATGTCAAATCACTGAGTTTTTTTCTTTGTGTCTGAGTTCCTTTTAATGGTGAGACTCTGTATTATCAAACTTTAGCTCAAAGTAAGTTACGTTTGCATCATAAATCCTTGAAAACGGTTACAATTTATTGCCAAAAGGCAACTCACCTACTCTCTGTGCATCTCAGTTCCCCTGATGTGAAATAAGAGAATCAGAGGGGCAGCTGATTGCCAAGGTCCCTTTGACGCTCTCCTGTGCTTTGATTCCTATCAAGACTGTTGGGTGCTACTGCCATCTAGAAGCATGATGAAGTCATTCATGTACCATTTCTTGGCACCAAAGGTATACAACTATTTGGGAGACCATGCCTCCAATCACCCCATTCCAAATTTTTAAAAATAATTAACAGATAAGCAAAGCTATATGATTTACCCAGCAAGAGTAGATTCCAGTCATTTAAAAAAATTTTCATATTGGAAGGTAGTTTATACTGCTATGTCAGTGTCTACTGTATAGTAAAGTTAATCAGCCACACGTATGCATATATCCCCTAGTGTTTGGATTTCCTTACCACTGAGCATCGCAGAGAACTGAGTAGAGTTTACTGTGCTATCTAGTAGGTCCTCATCAGTTATCTAACCTAAAAATGACTGGAATTGAGATACCAGGATTCCAGTCATTTTTAGATGGGGTTTTTATTTCAGGTCCGAAGTAAAGCCATTTCCAGTCCACGCTTGTGAGCCCTTAGGTTATTCTTCAGAATGTGTGTGTAAAGAGCAGTGAGGCAGAAGGGCAAGCTGTCACCTACGTGCTGTAGCCAAAGACGGCTCTGGAATTTTTATCTCACTTTTCTTGCCACTAATGCAAAGCAATAACTTCATTTAACAAGTCCGTATTGCATGTCGACTGTACTCTCAAAGCTGTGCCCGAGATTTAGGTAGGTACCAAAGAAGATCAGCATATGGGACATTTCCTCCCAGAGTGTCCCTCGACACGGGGACGGGCTAGCCCATCACCCGCCCTAAATCGTTAGCCAGCCATACAAAGCCAGGACTATCAGCTCCTTGGAGGCTTGTGCCCTTCAGAAGACACTTGCTTGTGAACTTTTAAAAAAATTTTTTTGATGAAGTAGTGGAGCACCAACCAGTGCTTCTTACAGTAAAGGACCTTTCTAAAAATTTCCAACCCACTGGATACCAATCGATTGGAGACCAATGCCTTGGTAAAACACAATAAAAGCACGTGTGGCCATCACAACAATGCCCGATTGTTACCCAATTTTCTAAAAGCTTCATCCTAATTTCTGTGGTTATCTCATTGTAGAGTAGCAAAATAAACAGAAACACCCACAGACCAGCGCTGGTCTGCAAACCACACTCTGGTAATAAAAGAAAAAGGAAAAAGAGGATTATATTGTGCCTAAAGTGATAGCGAAGCCAGAATCTATGATTCACACTGATTTTACCCACCAGGTCTGGGCCTTGATGCAAGTAAGAAATTGAAACAGAAAGACTCCCCATCCTCAAACCCCACCTGGACTTGACTTTACTTCCCAGAATCTCTTTCTCCCAAATCTAATTTTCTTGTCTTTTAAAAAAATACTCATTCATGTATTTTGGCTGTACTGGGTCTTAGTTGCAGCACATGGGCTCTTCATTATGGCACGTGGGCTTCTCTCTAGTTTTGGCATGCAGGCTCTAGCGCACACAGGCTCAGTCATTGTGGAGCACAGGCTTGGATGTGGAGCACAGGCTTGATTGCCCCAAAGTTTGTGGGATCTTAGTTCCCCAGCCAGGAATCAAGCCAGTGTCCACTGCATTGGAAGGTGGATCCTTAACCACCGGACCACCAGGTAAGTTCCCCAAATCTGTTTTCTGTTCAAGCATTGGATGGGGGGGGGGGGGGGGGGAGGGGGATCCAAGGCAGAAAAGGAAGAAAGGCAGATGTGGACTAGCACCACTACCCAACCTGAGTGATTGACAGAGGGTGTTCCCAGCAGCCCTCTCAGGCTCTCCTCCTGAGCTCATTAGGTCACTTTGGGCTTCTCACACTTCCCTGATTAGTCACTGGGCAGTATCCATCATGCTCTGAAGACATTCAAGCCACTGACCTACCACCTAATGGCTCTCTCATTAGTTTTTCTAGCTCTCTAAAGCATCCAGTCACAGCGATCAAAGACTCCTCTCCTCCTTGTCCATCCCACCCATGGCTCTGGCCAGCTGCAGTCACCATAAGGCAGCCTTGACTTTCCTTCCCTCTCAGGCTGTCCAACTGCAAGCCAGCGACCCAGAGAGGAAACTCCGCCTCCCATGAGCAGACCTGGGCATTCTGCTCCCTGCAGAAAGCATTTTATTTTAAGAACCAGAGCAAACTGTCATGGCAATAAGTCTGCTACAACTCAAGATGAAACTTCATCCCCAAAGTGCCTGCTGAAAAAACAACGGGGAGAAGAGCTCCGTATTCTTAGCTTGATGGCCAGCCAGGTTTGGATCAGGCCGCGTCTCCACCAAAATGCTGAGAAAAAATGACGTGTGAAAATTCCCCTGTCTGCCTCAATACTTTTGTGGATGGTGCTGAATATTTTGCAAGACATGGTAGCAGAGGAACACTCTGTTATTCGAGCCATTGTTGAAACCGTGCTCTTAAAAGAATAGGAAAAGGAGATGCTCGGCAGACTTCTCGGGTCTCTGATGCAATGTTTAAAGCAATCATACCAAAGTTGCATTTTTTTAGTCACTCAAGACGACAGGAAATTAATCTGACCCAGAAACCAAGTTGTGGTATAGAGGAACCAAACTTCATGCGTCTTGACACTTTGACATAAAACTGAGTAAACAATATTAAAGTTGAATGATATTATTTTGAGAAACAGTGACTGGAATTGCCTCTCAGCAGTACTTCCCACCTCAGCCTCTTCCGCCTTCAATCTCCTCTGCATATGAAATTCATCTTCCTAAAATACTCCTCTCACATCCCTCTTTTAGTCATGAATCTACAATGGCAGCCAATAATTTATCTCAGAGTCAGTGCCTTGTAAAGCAGAAGGAATCTCAGCCATTTCATCCAGACTCCTTATTTGCAAAGCGATGAAGTCAGAGTCCAGAAAAGGTGATGGACTCTGGTTGCTCAGCTAATAATCGACAGAAATAAGAAGCTAGAGCTCTGAATCCAAGGCATGGTTGTTTTTGTTTGTTTGTTTGTTTGTTTTTTGCCTTAATTCGTCTGATAAACCTTCAAAGCACAACATGATCCAACATTTAATAGAGCATCATTTCTCAGCCGGAGCCCCCAGTTCTACCTCATCGGACCTTCAGCAGGAAGGTCCTGTCCCTCCTACCCTATACTCCCCAGCCTCTACTCCTTTCCTGGTTCCTCTCCTCCTCTTTGGCTATATGTGTGGTGATTGAGCATTCAGTCACATAGTCTTGTTCATTCAGTGCTTTTTAGGTTTCTTCTTCATTAGCATCATAGAGTCATAGGACATTAGAGGTGGAAGGTATCTAGAAGTCATCCAGTTCAGTCTCAACCTATACCCCATTGCTGACTAGCTCTCCCAGACCACTACCAAGAAGGACAAAATTAATACCTGACCCCCACTTGCCCATTCTAAGTGAGACAGCATGACTTGACAGTTTTTCCTTTTGCTGAGACTAAAATCTCCTCCCACCAATCTCCACTAAAATTGACTTTATGGCTGTTCATCAGGATGACACAGAGTGAACTGAATCTCTCTTCCATACATTATCTGTTCAGATATTTAAAGACAATTTTTGTGCATCCTCCCTTTCCTTGATCCCATCCCTTCCCCAGGAATCTCACTTCCAGCCCAAATAGTTCACTCATCACATTCTCCCCATGACATGGTTTTTAATATGCCACTCACAAGGCTCTTAAATCATGATTTTTAAAAAGTTAAACACAATACCAAAAGAATAAAATCCAACATCAGAAAATAGTCTGCTGATGGCCCAGTCACCTCCTTTGTTCTAAAATCATACCTCGGCCATTGTGTCCTGCAACCTCACTCACTTTCTGAATGCCGTATCACACTGTGGATCCACCATGAGCTTGTTAAAAGCAAAACTTATCATCATCAGGGTATATCTTCTCTTTCTAGACTATGTGCGATTACATTTTCAGATCTTTGCAGAGTGTTACATCTATTCTCCTTAAAATAATTCCTTCCTTCATTGGACAAGTCATGATTGAATTCCTTGGCACCTGTGAGAAACAAAAAAGAATCAGTCAGTAGTCCTTCATCAAAAAGGGCTCATAGGGATCTTCATGATGGTCCAGTGGTTAAGACTCCATGTTCCCAATGCAGGGGGCCTAGGTTCAATCCCTGGTCAGGGAACTAGATCCCACACATCGCGACTAAGACCTAGTGTAGCCAAATAAAGAAATAAAAATATTTTTTAAGAGTGCTTATAGTAGTTGAGGTTGTATATGCATATGCTTGGTCATTTCAGTTGTGTTTGATTCTTTGCAACCCTATGGACTATAGCCCACCAGGTTCTTCTGTCCATGGGATTCTCTAGTCAAGAATACTGTAGTGGGTTGTCATTTCCTCCTCCAGGGGAATCTTCCCAGCCCAGGGATTTAATCCATGTCTCCTGCATTGCAGATGGATTCTTTACTCACTGAACCACTTGGGAAACCCAGGTAAGATTCAGTTCAATTCAGTTTAGTTGCTCAGTCGAGTCTGACTCTTTGCGACCCCATGAACCCAGCACGCCAGGCCTCCCTGTCCATCACCAACTCTCAGAGTCCACCCAAACCCATGTCCATTGAGTCGGTGATGCCATCCAACCATCTCATCCTCTGTCGTCCCCTTCTCCTCCTGCCCTCAATCTTTCCCAACATCAGGGTCTGTATTGGAGTTTCAGCTTCAACATCAGTCCTTCCAGTGAACACCCAGGACTGATCTCCTTTAGGATGGACTGGTTGGATTTCCTTGAGGTCCAAGAGACTCTCAAGAGTCTTCTCCAACACCACAGTTCAAAAGCATCAATTCTTCGGTGCTCAGCTTTCTTTATAGTCCAACTCTCACATCCATACATGACCACTGGAAAAACCATAGCCCTGACTAGGCGGACTTTTGTTTAGGTAAAATTGAATGATGTCGATAAGTTCTGTTTTCTCTCTGATTGTATCAAAAGGTCAAAAATGTGTTTTCAACAATTGAAGGAGAGAATTTTACCCAGTTCTCTATCTGCATTCTTCTCTCCAGTGAAGTGGTTTGAAGGCTTTCGGAAGAAACCTGGATAAAGGGCTTATGTCACAGGAGCCCCAGGGCTACTGGGCTGAGTTTCTCCTCATTCCAGGAGCAGAGTAGGTTCTCCTGGAATGAGTCACAGTCCTAGATGCTACCAATGAACTTGCAGTGTGTTCCTCCCTTCACTGGGAGAGGAAAATCACTCTTAATGCATAGTACTGCAGCTGAATTTTTTCATGAGAATTTTCATGAGAAAAAATGGGGTTTTGTAATTTCAAAGGATAGTCTTGGGAACTCCCAAACAAGTAGTTTGTCTTTCTGGCCCCCTGTTTGCACAGCCAATTATTTAAATAATTTGTTAATGATTACATTTATAATGATCTATAAGTCTAATTGAAAAATGAAACAGATTCTATGTTAACTAGAGCCCTTCTTCTCAGACTTACTTAATGAATCATATCTTTCTTATCTCTTCTTCATGGAGAGGCCAACCTGGCTGTAATTCATGTTTCTCAAATATGGGTGCCCCTATTTGTACCCAGAGAAATGCAGTGCACGCACTGATCTGTCTAAACCTCTGAGGAAGGTTAACCTTTTTTCCTTTCCTGTACCTTGACCACAGCGGAAGAAGCAGCAGTCATGTGAGGAAGTTTACTTTGCAGGTGCTACTTCAAAGCATCTTTCAACAGCCACTACGGCATCAAGGACAAGCCCCAGGACAGGCTTGCCCAGGATACGACTGAATGGCATCGCCGATGGAGTCCCTTCCTTTGGGGCATCCCAGGCTGCATCTGGGTGTCTGTCCTTCCTTAGCCTGAGGCTTCAGGGGCACATCAGACTTTGCTCTGACTCTACACCAAAGGCTTGAGCTTATAGTTGAACTCTGTACTCCAGAGGTTCAACAGAAAACCTCCTCAATAATAGGTGTCTCTGATTGATATCTGCAATATCTTACTATCTATTTATTCAGTAATGAGTCGATCAAGAAGCAACTGCCTATTTTGAATGATCCAGTTTGCTAGATATAGTAAGCTACCAGAGAAACATAATGTTTCTGGTCAAGCAGATGTGTGTTCTACATATTAGAAAACTAAAGTCAAATCAAGAAAGGTAAGAGGGGACAATGGAAGCAGCCTAGATCTCCATCGACCAGTGAATGGATACAGAAATTGTGGTACATATACACAATGGAATATTACTTGGCTATAAAAAAGAATGCATTCAAGTCAGTCCTAATGAGGTGGATGAACCTAGAGCCTATTATATAGAGTGAAGTAAGTCAGAAAAAGACAAATATTGTGTGTTAATGCGTGTGTATGGAATCTAGAAAGATGGCACTGAGGAACCTACTTGCAGGGCCGCAAAGGAGGGTGGCGCTAGTGGTAGAGAAACTGCCTGTCACTGCAGGAGACACAGAGACCTGGGTTCGATCCCTGGGTTGGGAAGATTCCCTGGAGGAAGGCATGGCAACCCACTCCAGTATTCTTGCCTGGGAATGCCCAGGAACAGAGGAGCCTGGTGGGCTATGGTCCGTAGGGTCACAAAGAGTTGGACATGACTGAAATGACTTAGCACACACGCACAATGGAGGTGCAGACATAGAGAACAGACTTGAGGACACAGAGGGGGAAGGAGAGGGTGCGATGAACTGAGAGAATAGCATGGAAGCATATACATTACCATACGTAAAACAGATAGCAAGTGGGAATTTGCTGTGTGACAGTGCTCTGTGACCACCTAGAGCCGTGCGGTGGGGTGGGAGGTGAGAAGGGGGTTCAGGAGGGAGGAGACCTATGTACACCTGTGGCTGATTCATGTTGATGTATGACAGAAAGCAGTACAACATTGTAAAGCAATTATTTAAAAAAAATTTTTAAAAAGAAAGATAAGAGGAAAAAACTCTACACTGAATGCACATGAACACAAATGAACCCCACTGTATTTTAAAGGAATAACAAAATAGTGCTGAAGAGGCATGAGGGTGGGGAGAATGAATCCAAGAGAAGGGGAAAAAAAATTGCCAATAAAGCTCGAACTTTTTTCAGTAGGTTTGTTTTGTGAGGTGACATGGCTGTGTCAATGAGTGTCATAGAATTGAGCAAGTGAGTAGAGGTGCTGGTACTGGGGGAGCTGAAGTCATTCCTGTGGAGGGAGGGATGTGCAAATGTGAACTGGAGGAAAACAAGGAAGCACTTGATAAGACCGGTCTGGAATCAGGTGTCAGTGCAACTGACGAGGTCTGCTCTTAACCTCTGAACTTGTTTTGAGTCTTTGATCTCTTGCCTCTGTCTCTGACCATCCTTTTCCCATCACAAAGAATTCTCTTCCTATCACGTCAGTGTATTCAAGCCATGCCCTTTCTCCACCATGTCTTCTATCTTCTCTCTCACTGTTTGGGAGTGATTTCCTCTTCTCTGAACTTCCATGTTTCCATAACTGAAATTTGTGAAAAGCACATTAATGTCTACCTTAGAACAAATTATTTATGGGTGTATAATCTTACACCCATAAGGAGAGTGAAAAAGTTGGCTTAAAGCTCAACATTCAGAACACTAAGATCATGGCATCTGGTCCCATCACTTCATGGCAAAATAGATGGGGAGACAGTGGAAACAGTGTCTGACTTTATTGTTTTGCGCTCCCAAATCACTGCAGATGGTGATTGCAGCCATGAAATTAAAAGACACTTACTCTTTGGAAAGAAAGTTAAGACCAACCTAGACAGCATCTTAAGAAGCAGAGACATTACTTTGTCATCAAAGGTCCGTCTAGTCAAGGCTATGGTTTTTCCAGTGGTCATGTATGGATGTGAGAATTGGACTATAAATAAACCTGAGCACTGAAGAATTGATGCTTTTGAACTGCGGTGTTGGAGAAGACGCTTGAGAGTCCCTTGGACTGCAAGGAGACCCAACCAGTCCATCCTAAAGGAGATCAGTCCTGGGTGTTCATTGGAAGGACTGATGCTGAAGCTGAAACTCCAATACTTTGGCCACCTGATGCGAAGAGCTGACTCATCTGAAAAGACCCTGATGTTGGGAAAGATTGAGGGCAGGAGGAGAAGGGTACTACAGAGGATGAGGTGATTGGATGGTATCACCGACTCGATGGACATGGGTTTGGGTGAACTCTGAGAGTTAGTGATGGACAGGGAGGCCTGGCATACTGCAGATCATGGGGTCGCAAAGAGTCAGACACGACTGAGCGACTGAACTGAACTGAACTGGTAGATAGAAGATGAGATCTCCAATCTAGAGGTAAACATGAGTCACCAGGAGATGAGACACCCAACTCTCACTGTCCCAAGCTATTCTTCATTCTCTCCTTCTGTACTTCTTTAAATAAAAGCTGTAGGAGAATTCATTTATTGATCACATTGTGTATGCAGAGCACGGTACTAGGTGTAAACTGTAAGGAGACATTTGACAGGTATATCAGTTAAATACTAACACATAATAAGGGAATGGCAATTCAGTCCAGTACTTCTGCCTGGAAAACTCCATGGACAGAGGAGCCTGGCAGGCTACAGTCCATGAGGTCACAAAGAGTTGGATATGACTAACAGATACACATAGTAAACCACATAAGACTTAGAGCTTAAAACAACAACCGTTCTCTTTATTCTATGGGTCAGCAGTTTGTGCTGGTTCCCTGGCAGCTCAGTTGGTAAATAATCCACCTGCAATACAGGAGACCCCGGTTCAGTTCCTGGGTCAAGAATATCCTCTGGAGAAGGGATAAGCTACCCACTCCAGTATTCTTGGGCTTCTCTTATGGCTCTGCCGGTAAAGAATCCGACTGCAATGCGGGAGACCTGGGTTTGATCCTTGGGTTGGGAAGATCCCCTGGAGAAGGGAAGGGCTACCCACTCCAGTATTCTGGCCTGGAGAATTCCGTGGACTGTATAGTCCATGGGGTTGCAAAGAGTCAGACACAACTGAGCGACTTTCACTTTCACTTTTAGCTAGTGGTTCTTATGCTGGGCTTGCCTAGAGTCCCTTGTTCGGTTGAAACCACACACCTGGCAACTCAGCTGAGACTGAGTGGTCTAATGTGCCCTCGCATGCAATGTCTGGAGGTTGGTGTTAGCCGTCAACTGGGTCATGTGTCTCTAACAGGCAGGCAACATTCCAATAAGGTAAACCTCAGGATAAATTTTTCAGGCTTCTTATATCCTGTTTGTGGATATCCCACTTGACCAAAGCAAGTCATTTAGTCAAAACCAGAGTCACCAGGGGAGGAGCCTCCCAAGGGCGTGGAGGTGGGATTCTCTGAGGACAACTGTCATGCTGATCTACCGCACTCGGTCTTGCAAGGCCAAGGCTGTATGCTTTACCATCAAACCACAGTCAAGGCTTCTTTGGGCTGCTCAAGGCTCCAAGCTAGGGCTCTTTCCCCAGTCCATACTCTCTCTGTCCTCCCCAGTCTAGCTCCTATTTCCTGGTTAATGTGCCATTCATGCCAGGCTGTGGTGGACTCGGATCTACACAACTTAAAAGACCTCCTAGGCTCCTAGGCTTTGAGCCCATCACTACTTCAATCCTGACCCACAGTTCCTCTTGGTTTTATTTGTGTTTTAACTACCTTAACTCTACAGAAAAACAAAATATACACCTGGTAAAATAAACCAAATAGTACATACGAATAAAAATGAAAAGAAGGGATCCTTCAAGCCTATCTACATAAACTACACTCCTCGATTGTTCTTCTGAAGTCATTCCAGCACTATCTGAGCTCCCAAGTCCGTTTCATTTCCCACTCAGGACTTCAAAGCCACAAGAATGCTCTGGCTCTGCCAAAGTGGGCAGGGATCAAGGAGGTTTTCCAGCCTCTGCAGATGACCTGCCATCTCCTGGCCCATCTCTCCCAGATGGCTGTTAAGTTCACATTTGTTAACTTCAGAGCTCTGGAGCAGAGTCTCCTCCACTACCCAGCGGCTTATTCCCGAGGGACTGGTAACAAGACTTGGGTTCTGATACAGCACTGAGCGGTGCTTCTGTGTCCACGTGAGAACAGGCGTGCATTACTTGATGGGAAAGCTTGAGCAACAGCTGGGGAGGGTGTTTTAAGGTGCTCCATGGAGGAGTATCACAGCATCCAGGATACCACTTCATCTCACATTCCACTTAAGAACTGATTTTCCCCCATCAAATAAAAGTTAAGCCCTCCCATTGGCAAACCATATGCACACTCTGAAGAACTAAACATTGCACCCTGGAGCAGGCAGACATGGGAAAGTGAACCGAGAGCACACACCCGTGAAAGGGAGCAAGGACAAGCCGGTGGACTCAACACCAGCCTAGATGGTAAGACTGCGCCAAAAAACAACCAAAACAACCACAACAAAACCCTGTGAACAAGAGCATCAGCAGAAACTGAAACTAAAATGATGACTCTGGTTCTCAGCCCAGGGTGGGACCTACAGAAAAGGAGTAGCCATGCCTGGACATAGGCAGAAGAGGAAGCCAGACCAGAGGGGAAAAAAGCACTGTTTTCTCAGTCACGCTAATCTGAGGTTTTTCACCTACCTCCCCATGCCTAGGAAATTAATACACTAATCATCTACTCCAGAAGTTCAGAATATGTATTTCCATGAAATGCTTATGCACAATATAAATTATTCTTCAGTTAGCTGCCCTAAACTGCAATTCTCATTTAATAACAGTGGTTTCTAGCTATTCTTATCAGATCTTTTTAATTGTCTACCTCAAATCCTGGATTAAAGAACTCTTGTAGGTTTTGTTAGAGGAGAATGTGTGGTCTGTGCAGACTCTCTCTAAATACTACTGTCAAAATGCTGGTGGCCAGAGTGGCAGGGCCCAGACAAGCCTTGCTCTTTGCTGAATCTTAATTTCATGAAGCTTATTTCCACCTGTTCTTGGGCTACATCATACTTCCTCATAAGATCTGAATTCACTCTTTCTGTTCAGATCTTCATTCTCCCAGACCGACTCTTTTCAGAGTAGCCTTTTGTTTCCATTCCACCTTCTTCTATTCCCCAATCACTTTTTGAAATAATATTTATTGTTATTAAACTTGCCCCATCATCTTTTTTATTTTTCCTCTGGGCTCTGGGAGAGTTTTCTAACCTTATCTTCCCCTTCCTTGATTTACATTTCTGTGGCATCCAGTGCCTCCGCTGGGGTTTGTAATTTGGCAATCACATTTTTCATCTCTGGCCTGCCTCTTCTGCTCTCAGATATCTCCTCCTCAAATTCGCTTTGATTGTTTTCCCAGCAGACATGTCCTCTTGGATCTTACTGAGAGCACAAATCAGATTTTTTTTTTTTTGCACTGAGTTGATTTCATAGTTTATTTCGCACATTTGCTTGATTCCTCGGACGGGTCCCCTTCAGAAGTGTGGAGTTCCTCCAGGTCTCATGCATTCTGTCTGAGTCAAGCCTTCCAGAGAGAAAAGGGTAGGGAGCTGAGATACAATCGTTACAAACGATGCGGTCACCTGTTTGAATTTTTCACACAAGAGATTGACTCTAGCTTCACTTTGTTAGGTCAGACTGGGTCCGGCTGCTTCAGCAGAGAGACAGCGGAAGTTGGGGGAAAAAGCAGGGGAAAAGGCAGAACCCTAGGCTCCTGGGCAGAGGACTTCCCCCACATGCCAGAGACCCCTTCTCACGTTTATGATGACACAGATGTCCTGCCTGAGGCAGCTGTGCTCTGAGCAAGCAGCTCCATGTTCCCCGACTCTGCCTGAGACCATAGTCCATTCCAAGAGCTGGAGCTGGAAACGACTGCGCCCCAAAGATGCTAAAGAGCTGGTGGACCTGGTGTTTCTCTCCCTCCCTTCTCTGCCCCCACCATCCCACACCCACTCTCCAGCCCTCGCCCTTAGATTTGGTGGATCCTGGTTGGGGGAGCGGGCGGCATGTCTAAGCCTCTTCCACTTCCCAGGTAAGTAGCTCCTTTATACATATATTTAATAAGAGAGTGGAATTGTGTTTACCAGAATTTCTCTTTAAGAGAGCACGGTATTTGGAAGAAATAAGTTGATCAGTTGCTTGATAGAGGGGATGAGACTCCAAAGGCATATTTGTATTACTAAGGATGATTTTACTACTAAAGATGATTGTTGAATTGTGGACCCTGAGACAGGGAGAGGAATTTGACTCCTGAGAAGCCAAAGAGAGAAAGAAAGAGGTGGAAAGAGAGGAATAGAAGAGGAAGTCATAGAGATGGCAGAAACCCACGGACTGTGCAATGCCCGCAGGCCCGTGACCTTTGCATCTTCAGTTAAAGTAGAGTTTCTCAAAGTCCCCACTGTTGACACTGGGGGCTGGGTCATGCTTTGTCGTGGGGGGGCGGGGGGCGCAGCCCTCGCCTCTACCCAGTAGATGCCACTAGCGTGTCTCCCCCAGCTGTGACAACCAGAGATGCCTCCAGACACTACCAAATGTCTCCTGGGGGTGCAAAATCGTCCACAGTGGAGGACAACTTGAGTTAAGACAACTAAACTCGTGAAGTGCCTGGGCTGAGTGAATTCTTTGTGGAATGGGTCGAGGGGTTTGAGTTTCTGATCAGGCTGAAACGGGGGCCAAGCCAGGGCAGCAGTGTGAGGGTCAGAGGGGTCAGAGGCAGAGGGGGCCGTGAGAACAGAAGCCCCAGGAATTCGTGGATGTGGTGGGTCAGGCTTTGAAGTTTCACGAGCTGTGGTCTCTGGAGGGTAGACCCCTGATGTCTGCAGGACAGACTTGGTCCCTCATCCTTGAATCTGGCCAGATGTAAGCTGTAGATGACAGAGACTCCTCCCTGTTCCCGGCATGTGGCAGTCAGTCACCCCTAGTCTCCAGCTCTACGACAGGCTGTTTCCGTTTCTTCGGTGGGAATCCAGGAGCCAGCTAGAGGTCACCCCACCAGAAGCTGTTCTATTAACCTAGTCTCTGCACCTGCTTTAAGTCCTTTGCATCAAGCAGAAACACCAGTGGCTACGTTTATGTTGACACAAAGAAAGACAGGCATTTCTGACAGGCACATCCTAAGACCTCAGGACAGTTTTTTTCAAACTCAAGGGGAGCAATACTTTCAGAAGCTTCCTGATGTATCCTGGAAAATGGCATGGCCAATTACTTTTTTTGTTTTTCATTTTTTTGCCTAGGTTGATCGATGCTTCACCATTTGCCATGAGCACCTGCTTTCTTCTCCCATGTGAGTGCTTGGACTAGTTTGTTTTATGTGGTGTCCACCTGCTTTTCTATAGCAAGCACCAAGATCCTTAGAAGCTTCCAAAATCCTTTCCTTCTCTCTTCTTCTACCAATTTCCTAAACACGAAACGGTGGTTTACCTGTTAATTCAACTCAATCAGCAAATATATGCTGAGGAGTTGGAACAGAATGATCTCCCGGAAACATGGACACCGTTTATTAAGCAATCTTCATGTGCCCTCTGCCCTGGTAGTTCAGACAATAAAGAACCTGCCTGCAATGCACGAGACCCAACTTCAATCCCTGGGTTAGAAAGAGCCCCTAGAGAAAGGAATGGCTATCCATTCTGGAGGAGGAAATGGCAATCCACTCCAGTATTCTTGCCTGGAGAGTCCCATGGACAGAGGAGCCTGGCGGGCTATAGTCCATGGTGTCACAAAGAGTTGGACATGACTGAAGCGATTTAGCACGCACCGATGTCCTTGCCCGGAGAATTCTATGAACTGAGGAGTCTGGCGGGCTATAGCCCATGGGGTCACAAAGAGTCAGACACTACTGAGCGACAAACACATTCTGATTCTTTAGGGAATTAATCTAACAGCAAAATCCCATTTTAAAGATAAAGAAACTGAAGTTCTGTATAGCCCAGGGAACTCTACTCATTACTCTGTAGTAACCTGAGAGAAGAATTTGAAAAAGGATAGATGCATGTATATATTTAACTGATCACTTTGCTGTACACCAGAAATAGGACAACACTGTCAATCAACTATACTCCAATATAAAATAATTTTCTAATTAAAATTACAAAATTTTTTAAAATTTAAAAGAAATAGGTTCACAGAGGTTAAGTAACTTGCCTATTGTCACAGTACTAGCGACTTTACAATTCAGCTGCACTTAATAAACTTTTCTGATTTTACAGTATTATAAAATGACATAAAAGAGGAGACTATCAGATATAATTTTGTGGGTTTGGGGCACAGCATAAATTTATGAAAGGAGAGTTTGCTTTTTTAAAAATGAGGTTATTTTCACAATATATAATGAGTTGAAAAATTTCCAAAGAAATTAACTGTGGTTCCTTTGGATAGCAAATATAATATTTAATGTGATAATACTGAAAAGCAATTTCATAAATAACATAGCTAATTAGCTAGCAATGTCCAAATACTTAATGTTATAAATCAAAGTGTTAACCTGTTAACTAAAATACACTATAGCTCTCTATTTTGACAAAAAGGACTCAATATAACAAAATACAATGTACATGTGAATTTACATTATTTTTACAACTAAAATAATTATTTTCAAAATTCATGCTTTCAGACAGATTCCTAAAGGTGGAATTTGGAGTCAAAGGTAATATACATAATCTCAAGGCTCATAGTACACATTGCCCAAGTTCCTTATTTTAAAATCTTTGCTATGTTGGTAGGTGAAAACAAGCTACCTTTTAATCTTATTGTGCATTCTTTCTTTATCTCTAAGACTGAAATTTCTTTCATGTTTTGAGTATCTGCACTTCCGTTCATGTCCTTTGTCTACTTTTTGATGCACTTTTTTCTTAACATTTTGTGAAGTTTGCTTATAAAATAAGGCTATGTACCCTTTATCACAGCATTAAATTATTTTTGTCATTTGCGTTTTTGGTTGCTTATTATTGCTTTAGACACTTAAGAACTTCTTTTATTTTGTTGGAAAAATCTCATTTTTTTCAAAATAGTTAATTGTATTGATGCAGCATGTAGAAAGTGCTCAATTCTGATATTTCCTTCTGATTTTAAAAAGCTTCGTGTTTTACTTTCAAGCTAATCCACCTGTGATGTATTCTTATCTATTAGGTGAGGCTGTAATTTTAATCTTTTACAAAATTTCCACCATTTTTGGACTAATCCAAATCTTTCTCCATTGGCCCCTTTATGATCTACTAGGTACTTAAATATTCTGGGGTGTCTTTAGGTTGACTGTTGTGTTCTGTCTAGTCTCTTATCAATTCTTTTGCCCACAGCATAGAGTTTTAAACTACTTTTCAGAGCTCCTTAGGTTTCCCAGGTGGCGCTAGTCATAAAGAATCTACCTGCCAATGCAGAAGACACAGGAGATGCAGGTTCAATTCCTGGGTCAGAAAGATCCCATGACATAGAAAGTGGTAGCCCACCCCAGTATTCTTGCCAGGAAAATCTCAGGGACAGAGGAGCCTGGCAGGCTACTGTCCATGGGGCCGCACGGAATCAGACATGACTGAGTGACTCAGCACATACAGATCTCCTTTAATATTTAAGACCTCTTCTCTGCTCATTATGCTTTCTCCAAACCTTCTTAACTCGATCGTTGTGTTTATTTTTCCAAATGAAGTTTAATTGGTACATCTTTTTTTTTTAAAGAGAAGCAACACCTTACTGCTATTTACGTGGAGGTTGGTTGGGATAGTTAACCTGTAGCTCTCCCAGTCTGCCTCTTGGGTCTTTTGCTCCATCTTTGCCTAGAATCCTTCCCCCGACTCCTACCCCAGGTCATCACCTAGGCAAATCCAGGCACTGGTTTAACTGCCCAGCTGTTCATCTGTCTCTTTCACGTCACCCTCCTCCTGCTCACACCCCCACCAAGTTGTGAACCTCTTAGGAGCAGAGGTGAAATCTGATTCTAGTCCTCTGTCCCAGAGTCTGACTTTCAGCAAAAGATGTTTAAATAAAAAATCAAGGTAGAGCCAAGTGGAGGTGAATGTGTGAGGTGAGTTTCAGCCTCGATATGGAGGAGGCTCAGGGTGCTCAGCTGGGCCTTCCTGATTTCAGAAGCCCCCTGAGGCCCCACCTTAATCTCCAGGGTCTCATCAAGACTCCTCTCACATCTATGCCTCACTCCAAACTTCTGCCGAACTGCTGTCACACAACCCACGTCAGAGAGATATTCTGAGACGATTTCTGCTAAAGGCCCAAGTCAAAGACTTATGGAACTGAATTTTAATGCTGGCAGTACAAAGTGTGAATAAACATTGCCATGCTTTATTGCTCTAAATCTGCTGCTAAATTCCTTGTTTCTCTTTGAGTTAGAAGCCCAATAAACAACTCCTGCAATGTTCCAATAACTACTTTGTCATTTCAGATACTCTGAATGATTCATAGAGTCTTCCTGCCGATTCCAACCATAGAAGTACTTTCTGTCTAAAGCATTAAGCCTGAAAATCCATAACTCACAGGGTCCTCGGAACAATCGGGAAAATAAGAGGCACTGAAAGTGATACCTGGAGCTGGAAATGGCCACAACAAGGCTTGGAGAGCAGCATCTTTCTACTTGATGAGCAGAAACACAGGTGAGGGTTACATACCTATTTTCATCCTTATGTCGCTTCCAGTTTCTAAGATGTAGGGAAGGTCTTACTCTTGCAAAGGAATGACTGTCTCATTGGCAACTGCACTGTGGGGCTTGAAATAGGAAGGGAGCCATGTTCCTCTCTAATTACATCTTCAACCGAATAGGCTTCGTTTGCCCTGGGTAAACAATCATCACCCCTGCTAAATCTGCACTCACACCCTGTATTAGAAAAGTAGAAGGACCTCAGATATAAGTAGGCGTGCTGAGTTTTCAAATCTGTGCTAAGATTTTATGAACAGGATCCTCCATGCTCTGGCTCTATACATACTTGGAGGAGCTGGGCCCTGCCTGAGTGGTAGGATTGAGAACACTGCTTACATTTATCGCCCAAGCCCACACACCCACGCCCAACTGTCACAGAGCCTGAAATTCCTACCATTAGAGTTGCTACTTTTGGTTGAGGCAGAGGGCTTCAAGAAAACCCTTGTTCAAGTATAAATATACCAGGCAGGAATTGTTCCACCACACTCAGCTGCAAGCAGCATCTCATTTCTTTATTTTTCTATTGCAAATAAAACAGGGTTGGATGGCTTTGAAAGAATAGAATATGGAAATGGAAATAGTGGTTTGACAGCAGTTAAAGTTTGCAGATACCGCCTTCAACAAGTGATGAGAGCTGACCTGACTGGTGATGTTATGTGGGTGTCAGGCTGATATGATGTAATGGGATGAAAAGGGCAAGTCTCCAAGTTCAATAGCCCCAGTCTAACATGAGAAAAACATGTGAAACCCAGGGACATTCTATAGGATAGCTAGCCAGCCCTCCTGAAAGGTGTCAAGGTCGTGAAAATCTAGGGAAGACTGAGAAACTGCCATAGATCAGAGAGGAGACTGAGGAGACCTTGGTTTAGATCCTGGAACAGAAAGAGAACATTAGTGGAGAAAACTAGTTACATCCAAATGAAGTTTCGAGTTTATTTAATATAGTGTACCAATGATGGTGTCTGAGTTTTAACAATGTACCACAGAAAAGTCACTGGTTCACAGTGTCTACCCCTCACTCAATTTGCCTCAGTTTGGGGCAAATTGAGTGAAGGGTAGACAGGAAATCTCTGAACTATCTCTGCAACATTTCTGTACATTTAAACTTTCCCAAAATAAGATATTTTAAGGATCAGGGAGAAGTCCAGAATCCATTTTATTCTTTGGACCTCCTACCACCAGTCTTGCGTTGTAAGGGACCCAGGGAGCTTAGTAGGGCTATAAATGATTCTCGAAGTGTAAACGTAAGGGCAGTAATAGCTGATCCCCTATGGGTGCAGTCCATGGCCATCTGTTCACTGCTGTGCGTGCGTTGGAAGCCAGCCTCACCAGCTCCATGAGCCCAGGCCAGCCTGGGCCAGGAAGTGGGCGGCAGTTAATGGTGAGTGCTCCACCCCTCACCTGCCAGGCCGGGCACCAGGGGGCACTTGCCTTGGCTGTTAGAGCATCTGACATCAGTACCTGATGGGCAGGTAACTAGCCTTTATCCAACGTGTCCACTTTCACGAGGTAGTGCCTGCAAGTTATGGTGGGTCTTCACGATTTCAGAACCTCCCTTCTTGCCTCTGGCCTCCACCCCCTGCGCCCTCCCCTTCAACCCACAGAGCCCTCATCATTCCAATGGATCCTATCTCCTGCAGGAATCTAGACTGTTGAAAACACAGGCATCTAACGTTCCCCTGAGATGACAGAAGTCCAGGCACCCAGGACAGAGTATCTGGCCCCTCTCTTGGGAGAAGGGGGGAAAAATGATTCTCATTTTTTCCTTATGAGCTTACAGTTGGGCAAAAATAGGCGTAGTTAGTTCTGAGCTAGTTATTCTACCAGGCTAAATGTTCAATATATAGCCCCGTACCACCAACCTGTGAGGTGTGACACATAACCCAGTCATGGGGAGAAGTAGCACCAGGCCCTGTACCATACTCCAACTCCCAAAGGGAGATGGAGAAAAAAAAAGGATGGAGCAGTCTTTTCCATAAATGACCCAGCAACCTTTGTCAAGAGTGTCAACAGCAGTAGCCAATAGAGAGTAGAAGGGGATCTTTGGGGCTTCCCCAGTGGCTTAGCAGGTAAAGAATCCACCTGCCTGTAGGAGATGCATGCAGTTCCTGGGTCAGGGAGATCCCCTGGAGAAGGGCATGGCAGCCCACTCCAGTATTCTCGCCTGGAGAATCTCCTGGACATAGGAGCCTGGTGGGCTACAGTCCACAGGGTCACAAAGAGTCAGATGCGACTGAAATGACTTAGCACGCATGCAGGGGTCCTTTACTGTCTGGGGGGCTTCCAAGGTGACCACTCTGCATAGAAATAAGCCTGGCTGTCCCTGCAGGAAAAGAGCCTCGCACTGCAGGTGAGAATTTTCTTTGCTGATATGAGTCTAGATTACACTACCGCTTGAGGCTTCATACCTGTCCCTCCTTTAGACGTGCACCAACTTGCTCTAACAGGCCAAGCAGTCAAATAAACAGGAGTGCCTGCCAGCCCCACAGCACAACAAGAAGAGGGCTCAGTTAGCAAGGGGAGTGGACCACCTCTTCAAACATTATTGACCATCAAGCTGAAGCCCCAGGTGTCATTCTCAACAGAAAGACTCCAATCTGAGCAAAAGCAAGAGGGGTACCAAAAGCATAGGGGTACCTATGCCTACAGGGATGTGGGCATAGTTTCAGAGCATGAGCCCCCTCCCATTGACTCAAGTTGAGTTTCCCAAAAAAGATGGGGGGAGATCCTCATACAGGTCTTTGGAGAGGGAGGAACAGTCTGAGAATCAGAGGATCCTAGTTCAGGTTTGGGGGTGTGCTGTGATGACCACTACAGCCAGTTTAATAACAGAGGACCTAGCAGTTTGTTCATTGTGAGATCTGGTCTAGGACAAACTGTAACCTCTTTGCCCAAAGTGAAGTCAGTGGAACATACCTGAGGACAGTTCCAGAATTGATGTCAGGGATTGTGGCTGATTACGCAGTCTCCAAGCTTTATTCTCCGGCCCCTGGAATTCTAGACATCATCTAGTGCACTTTAATAAATGCTTTTTCTGCTTCGAGGGGCCGGACTTGTTCTCTTGCTATTTTCCATTAAAACCTTAATTTAAAAAAAAAAAAAAAAACAACACCTTAATCAATACATGTTAACTCCTCTTATTCCAAATTGACATAGATAAATGTCCCACAGAGAAGATTCCCTGGAGCCTGGAAACAGTAAAACAGTACATTAAATGGACGTGATGGACTCTTTTAGCAAAAGGGACTAAAAATGTGTTTTTGTTTCCTCCTCCCATAATGCATATAAAATAACCCCTTCTCACATTACTTTCTGCACCTCAGAGACTCAGAAACCACTAGGAAGCAAAGGAGGGCTTGCGAGTTAATTATAACAGCTTCTGCAGGATCGGCTTGTGGTTTTCCTCTTACAATGAAATGAGAAGCATGGGGGAGGTGAGCTCTGCTGCCTGTTGCTGCTAATGTTTTTAACCAAGGATCTAAGGCCGTTTGATATTCTTGGCTTCCTCATTCCCATTTCCAGTCCTGTTTTGGAAATAAAGCAAGATTGAAGTCCGAAGGAGTTTCAGAACCACAAAATGGTCTGTTGGCCCAAGGCAAAAAGTTAAATTTCTGAGGTCCCCTTCTTCCCGTTTTTTTCAAGGTTTCTTTTGTCACATAGCATGGGCTTTCTGATGCTCTCTCAAGCATCCTCTTAGTGTAGTGAGCCATGCATCAGTCTCATAATCTGATGCCCTTTTGTTCTTTCCTCCTTAGTGCTTACTGTGAGTCTCCTTTCTGCCTCAGTTTATTGCAACATCTATTTTGTGGCTGTGGACTTATCTCTTCTTGGAACTCCTCCTGGACAGTGAGAGTTCAGATTCAGGACTGGGCACCAGAAGACTTTGCTGGTGGTCCATGGCTAAGACTCTGCGCTCCCAGTGCAGGGGCCCAGCTTTGATCACTGGTCAGGAAACTAGATCCTGCATGCCACAGCTAAGACCCAATGGAGCCAAATAAATAAATAATTAAAAAAAAAAAAAAGAAATCATAGAAAAATGCGAAGGAATAAAAACGAATATGTAGGTATGCATATAGTAAGGATATTTTAAAAAATCAGAAAAATACTATAAACATGTTTAGGCTTATACATTTCAACACAGATAATCTAAACAATTTTTCTAGAAAATTTTGTTTAAAATACCAGTTTGAGCCAGGAAGATATAAAGAACCTAAATAAAAGAATAATCATCAAAAAAAACAAAAGAAATTAAGGCCATCCCCACTTTGCTCTTGGATTCCTGCCCATACCCCATCAGGTGACTAGAACTCAACAAAAATGGGGTGCCCATGGCTGAGATCAGAGCTTGATTATATGCTCTTCATTTAACTTCAAAGTTTCAAAATTCAAGAAAGAGATCCAGGGTGTATGATGGTGTTGTTTTACTCTCTATGAATTTGTGCCATGCTTCCGTGCAGCTTGGGAAGCCCAAACAGTAAAAAATACCTGTCCCATGTACTTTACTTAAGGACAAGTGCAAACTCTTCTGGCTTCTGTACACTTCTGTACACTCCTATGTGTGTGTGTGTGTGTAACTGACCCTTATTTTCCATAGAACCCAGCTTCGCCTCACTATAGCAGACATTCAGTCTTTAAGAGTGACAGAATCTGAATTTTTCCACCCTGAGTTTAACCTATGTGGTTCCATTCCCCGCCCCAGGGTGACCTCCTCTGAGTTCTGAGCCTCCAGATCCTGAGCAGCCTCCTGTGATTGAGGAAGGAAGAGTCAGGGGAAGTTGTTGGAGGCAAGAGAGATTTTTAGCAGAGGTCCCCATAAGCTGCACAGGAAGACAAATTAGAAGTCTTCTCCTGCTTAACGACATTTCCTACAAAATTCATCTAGCCAAGATGCCATTCTGCATCATCTGTAGATAATGGATCACAGTGACCCAGTGTCCAGAAGAGTAGGTATGAAATCAATGGTAAAGAATAAACGAACGGAAACATGATTGGCATTTAAGCTCAAAGAGCCAAGAAAGCATGATATTTAGTAGCACCTTTGCCAATGCATCTTTTCCTGGAAAACTTGTCCTCCAAAGCTCGGGTATATATAGAGGATACAACTTTTATATTGGTCCATAAGACCTCCAGTCCTAAGCTGCTTATCTCACCCTTGTAAGATAATAACTTTCCCATCTGATGCCCTTCATAGTCACTTTTTTACTTACTTCATCTCATTCGACCTTCAACACAGGGAAGGAGAGGCAGTCTTACTCCAGTTTTCCCAGTGAGGAAACTGGGACTCTATTATGGGCTGAGTTGAAAGTAAAAAGTGAAAATCACTCAATCGTGTCTGACTCTTTGAGACCCCATGGACTGGAACCCACCAGGCTGCTATGTCCATGGAATTCTCCAGGCCAGAATACTGGAGTGGGTAGCCTTTCCCTTCTCCAGGGAATCTTCCCATCCCAGGAATCGAACAGGGTCTCCGGCATTGCAGGCGGATTCTTTACCAACTGAGCTATCAGGGAATGGGCTGAACTGTGTCCCAAACTCATGTATGGAAGCCTTACCCCCCAGGTCCTCAGAATGTGACTCTACTGGGGACAGTGTCAGTAGACAGTAGACTCTATTGGGGTCAGTTAAAGAGATAATTAAGGGACTTCCCTGGTGGTCCAGTGGTTAAGAAACTGCCTGCCAGCACCAGGCATACAGGCCTGATCCCTGGTCCAGGAAGTCTCCATATGTTGTGCGGCAAGTAAGCTGCAGTGTTACAGCTACTGAGCCCTTGCACCCTGGAGCCTGTGCTCTGCAAAGAGAGAAGCCACTGCAATGAGGAGCCTGCGCACTGCAACTAGAGAATAGCCCCCACTTGGCGCAACTAGAGAAGTTCTGCGTAGCAACAAGACCCAGTGCAGACAAAAGTAATCAATTTAGAAGAGAGGTAATTAAACTAAAATGGGGTTGTTAGGGTGGTCTAATCTGATTGGTATCCTTATAATGAAAGGATATTAGAACACAGAAAGAAGACATCAGGACATCACGGGAGCACAGAGATGACTGGGTGAGGACATGCAAGAAGGCAGCCTTCTACAAGCCAAGGAGTGAGACCTGAGAAAGAAGAAAACCTACCAACACCTTGATCTTTGACGTCTAGCCTCTGGGACTGTGAGAAAACATTGTTTAAGTCACCCAGTCTGCGGTCTTTTGTTATGGCAGCCATAACAGACTAGCCCCGGCTCAAAGACATTAACACCCTGTAAGAGACAGAATGAACTTCAGTCCACATGCCCCAATTTGAAAATTCTTTATCAAATAAAACAATTGACTTAAGGGGAAAACCCTTGCTTCATGGCTGCTAATGAGTCATGGGTCTCTAATTTACTCACTGCTTTCTCAGTGTTTAATTCCCTGAGGGGTTGTACACACACAGACACCAATTCCAATGTTCCTTTCATTTCAGGTGACTTTTCGTTCAATTAGTATTTAGAGTTAAAATTCAATTACTATTTAGTAGTGCTGGAAAATAACTCAGGATCCTCCTCCCCAACCCCCTCCACCTCCCGCTTCCCCCATGGGAAAGCTAAAACATCCCTCCTATATTCCCTGTTTATCCAATATTTACATTTCCTACTTGAGCAACACACAGAGAATCACAGAGATCTTGAGAAAAAATAGGCTTCTTCAGGTAGGCATAATTCCAATTAAAGCAGCCCTTGGACATGTGGACACGGTGGGGAAGGGGAGGGTGAAAGGAATTGGGAGACTAGGATTGACACACACACAGTACTATACGTAAAACAGATAGCTAGTGGGAAGTTGCTATATAGCACAGAGGGTTGGCTCTGTGCTCTGTGATGACCGAGAGAGGAGGGATGGGGGTGGGGGGTGAGTAGGGAGGAGGTCCAAGAAGGAAGGGAAATATGTATACATATAGCTGATTCGCTGCATGCTACAGCAGAAAGTAACACAAAATTGTAAAGCAATTATACTCCAATAATAATAGTAATAAACCAGCTCTTGGATCCTGACTTGTCTCCTTTGGGGAAAAGTGGAGTACACAGCTCCTCCCCTCAGGCCAGAAGTGGCTGGTCACTGCGAAGGGGCCAACGTTTTAACTCTATGTCAATATCTTCCCCATCTCCAGTTTACTTTCTCAGAAGTAGAGCAGAGCAGAACTCTTTGCAATTGTGTGTGCTAATTCGCTTCAGTCGGGTCCGACTCTGTGCTAATTCGCTTCAGTCGGGTCCGACTCTGTGCAACCCCGTGGACTGTAGCCTGCCAGGCTCCTCTGTCCATGGGATTTATAGGATTTCCCAGGCAAAAAAACTGGAGTGGGTTGCCATTTCCTTCTCCAGGGGATCTTGCTGAACCAGGGATCCAACCTGTGTCTCTTACATATCCTGCGTTGGCAGGCATGTTCTCTGCATCTGCCTGCGAAGCCCCCTCTGCATTCTGAAATGGAACTGAAACCTGGGTGTGAGCAGTGATTTCATTAGAAACCCATTTCCCCTTTTCCTCCCAGCCTCCGGAGGAACGCTCACCGTCTCACGTGGGTCTGACCTCTGGGGTTGGCTTTCTGAAGCCAAGAGGCCCCCTCAGTCCCTAAGACAGCTCTGTAGCAGGTGGCCCAGGTAAGTGAGTGAGTGCAAGTCACTCAGTTGTGTCCGATCTTTGCGACCCCATGGACTATACAGTCCATGGAATTCTCCAAGCCAGAATACTGGAGTGGGTAGCCTTCCCCTTCTCCAGCGGGTCTTCCCAACTCAGGGATCGAACCCAGGTCCCCTGCATTGCAGGAGGATTCTTTACCAGCTGAGCCACAAGGGAAGCCCAAGGTGGCCCAGGAGACAAGCTCTATTCTGGGCAGGACACACCCCCTGCCGAAAGGGCTAGAAATGCCCTTGTTACGCTGGGGTGGGAGGGGGGGCCGAGGAAGGACACAGCTGACTTTCCCAGCAGGCAGAGATCAGGCGCGACCTGGTTAAAATAGTAACTGCTGAAAGTGACAGCGACATAATCCATGCATGCAGCAGTCACCATCTGAGTTCTCCAGCCACATTCTGGCTGAGGACTGCCCTGGATCATTTTGTATCCTTCCTGGCTCCAGGACTAAAACCTAAGTGCTTTGAGAATTTGCATTCCTGTTCTTTAAGGTAAGTGCTAAACATTAACTGGTGTGCTGCAGTCCTTGGGGTCGCAAAGAGTCACACACGACTTAGCGACTGAACAACAAAAACATTAACTGGATTCCTTAAAAATGTGCCTCTGTCTTCAGTGTCATCATCTTTGTAGCTTTCGGGATGATCATTAGCTTGTTATCAATATATGCACAACTGTCAAAGATGCCAATCATGCCAATAAAGGCCAATCTCAAAATCTCTGATCTTCATGAGGAGTGGGGAAGTTGGCATCCCACCCAGACTGTGACGTAAGGATGACAACGGGGGTTGGGAGATGGGTGAATTTCTAGACCTGGTAGGCTCTAAGTGACGCAGCTCCTCCCTCTCTTCCAGTGGCCTTTGAAGTCAAGGCAAAACTAAACCTAATGGTCCCCAAGCATCATAAAATGAGGCATAGGAACCCCCAGGCGGCGGGTGATTGTCCATCTAAACAGCCACCATGGAGGATGTACTGCTGGTTCCCGATGCAGCATAACAGTCCTTTATTCAAGACTTCATTAAGGAAGACCATATTTTACACTCCCCATTAAAGCCAGTTTGGAAATGTCTAAGAATACTTCAGTATTATGACCAAAGCTCAAGAGACACACTCACTACTAAAGAAAATATGATCCTACATTAAATGAAAATAGCTCCCTGAAAAAAAAAACAAATTACCTGCATGTCAAGCCAGGAACCACCTAAAAGGAGAAAGACAAAATGAGTGTGATTGTCCTTCCTAGAGTGAAAACCACCGAGAAGGTTACTGGCAGCAGGGATCAGCCTCCCCGTGGACTGCGAGGGACCCCATGCAAAAGGAGGAGAAACCGGCCTTACACCCCGGATTGGGGGGCGGGGCTGGGCTCATGGGCACTGCTGGAGGTGGGGCTGGGGCTCTGGAAAGACAAGAAGGCCTGGGCCACGGTGCGAGCAGTGGGAAATCCTCAAGTGAGGAGGATTGGGGGAGTGAACGGGGACTCGCAGCGGTGAGCAAAGTGTTCGGAAGCCCCTAAGGGGGGCAGTTTCCAGCTCGCTCCCCACCCCCAGGGCATTTTCAAAGCCCTGTCCAGACATCTGCCAACAGAAGAGCCAGCAGAGAAATGAGGCTGCCTGAGGCTTCTCCCCTCTACAAAGCCTTCCTCTCCACCTCCAGCCGCCCCTGACCATGGGCCGGCGCTCTGCTCCCGACCTGGGCTTCCTTCCATTCACAGATGGCTGCGCTCCCAATAACCCTTGATAGACAGCGAGAGGAGGGGAACCTCCAGTCCCCGGCTTGGCTCGAGTGGGCAAGGGCAGTAGAGTTCCTTCAAAGATGGGAATGATTGTCTTGACTTAACTTGGAAGCTGCTGAACTTTATGTGCCCTTAATTTGAAAGCTGGATTTCTCCCCTACTTTCTTCCCAAAGCCGAGAAACAAATCCTTTTGCTGGAAAGCTCCAGCCCCAGAGAGAGCCTATGGCCACTGCGGCCATCACTCGCAGGAGGAAGGGCTCAATGGGTAGAAAAAATGCTCTGGTGACATCTCAGCAGACACCAGAAGCTAGGAGCTCCTCAGCAAGAAAGCACCGCCCAAGCGGGAGGTGGAGGCCCTGAACAGATCCCGGACTTGGGCTTTAATTGATGGTGGCTTAGGGCACAGGTGGGCTTCCCAGGGTGTGCTAGTGCTAAAGAACCTGCCTGCCAGTGCAGGGGATGTGAGAGTCGTGGGTTTGATCCCTGGGTGGGGACGATCCCCTGGAGAAGGGAATCTATCCACTGCAGTATTCTTGCCTGGAGAATCCCATGGACAGAGGAGTCTGGTGGGCTACAGTCCATGGGTCTCAGGGTCGGACACGACAGAAGCAGCCCACTTAGCACAAGTGGGGCACAGACAGAGGAGAGTGGGCTGCACCAGAGGACCTCTCTCAGGAGCCGTCTCCAACCCAGCTCCCGTCACCTGGATGAGGCGTCCTTTCACACGATGAGCTCTCCGTCCTGTCTGTCTATCACATGGCCTGCTGCCATCTCAGCTGGCCCTGTGCCAATCCTCAGTCACATCTGTCATGTAGAAATAGAAGAGGAGGACTTGATTCTTAAACCAAGGTCCTCAGCTAGCTACCTTTGGTTTTTCTCCAGACATTGGAACAATTAATTGAACGGTTGTGATAGGAGAAAGTTTCATTACTCTTAGCAATCTATGTTGAATATAATAAAATTCTGAGTCATAAAGCAGAGCCTGCTGGATTTTTTCTTCATGGGGTGGTGACGTGACATTAAAGCTGCATGTTCTCCAAGAGGGCATTTCCTCTCTGCTTACAGTGCTGCTTGATCAACCCCATCCTGAACTCTCTCCAGATAGAATATAATTGAGCCAGCACTCAGAAATAAAAACAGTGCTTTCTAGCTCAGACTGAGAACCTTATTTTTAAAGGAAGAAAAAGAAAAGAAAGAAAATTTTTAAAAAAGAGAAGACCCATTGATGAACCATTCAAGTTGAAACTGAATTAGCCTCTCAAACGTTGGAGTGTTAGAAACTATGCTCAGTAGCCAAAATGAATGATTTCTGAGATTAGGAAGTTAAAGGTTTTCATAGCGGTAGTGTTGTTGGCTCCTCCTGGGAGTGGGCAGGTTGAGAAGTGGATCTGACCACAGGAAGGGAGCAAGACAGCTGGGCAGTGTATTGGGCTCATTCTCTCTAACAAGTGTCTGCAGAGTGCTGCAGGAATGTTGCTTTTCTTCCAAATGTCCAGCTCTAGGAGACTCGACAATTTTTCAAAGGTTGGAAAACCTTTGGTATTTTCTTTTTAGGGATCTGGGCAACACACACACATTGTGTTATGCTAGTACCAGCCATCCAGGGCCACAGACTCCTCTGGGAGGTGAGTAGGTGGAACCACAGGGTCTAAAAGTCCAAGTTACAGGAAAGGTCTCTCAGGTTCCTCCAGACAGGGCTCCCTCCAGGTGATCAGGAAAGGGAGACACGCGCTTTTCCTAGTCTGTGATGATCGGCTGGTTTCATAACGTTCCTCTGCCACCTAGTGGCAGAGTCTACATGTACATTCCACAGAACTTTCTAGGGATTCCCATGTCAGGGAGGATTATCCGCAAGACTTTTATGAATTAACTTTATGTTTTACTCAGTTTTTAAAACATCCTTCCTGGGGCTTGTCAGAGAGGTGATCAATGAGAATTGACTCAGGTCTATGTTGCTGTCTGGGGTGATGACCACTTTACCATGTGGACCCTTTGCCTGAGAACTTGTAGCAAGTGACAGCTTTTTCCATCATAATAATGTGATCCACAGCACAAAAGCTACATACACACGTGCATGCACGCACGCATGCGCACACATACACACACACAATCCTTGCTCTCTTCATCACTAGAGACCAGGAGGTCCACCATAATTCCTTGACTAGCCTTTTAAAAGAATCCCCAAAGCAATACATATGGTAGAGGCTCCTGCTGCTGCTGCTAAGTTGTTTCAGACTCAAGCAACTTGGTAGCAGCAGGAGCCTCTAGCATGTGTATTGCGTTGGGGATTCTTTTATAAGGATCAGGCCAGTCTTTAATGACATCATGCCATCTACATGCCTGCAGTCTTTGCCTGGTGCCTATGACCTTGCACTGTTCTAAGCCTGGAAGAATCATGTCCACTTCTGGTGTTCTGAACTCTCAACCAATGCAATGGCTAGCATTTATTCAGTGCTCACACTGTGTGACAGAGTACATAGTGTAGACTCGTCATCTCATTTAATCTCACAGTAATGCTGTAAAGAAGGTATCTACCCTCACCATCATTGTACCTACGAGGAAACTGAAGCATGAAAAGGTATAGACGTTATTTGACATAAAACAAAAAAATTCTGTAAAGCAATTATCCTTCAATTTAAAATAAATAAATTGTTAAAAAATGATATAGTGGTTTGATCAACTGATTCAACCCATATGGTCAGATTCCAAAATGTACATTCTTTTGCTATTTTGGCAAAACTGCCTTCATGTTCCTATCATATCTCCACTGTTGGGCTTTTCGATGATGTAAAACATAGAATTTTTCAAATTGATCAAGTTGCTTGATTTATAGTCCAAGCTCATCACTGTGCACAAATATAAGGTCTCAGCAGGAGACATGAGAGACCTGGGCTCCATCCCTGGGTCAGGAAGATCCCCTGGAGGCGGGCATGGCAACCCACTCCAGTATCCTCGCCTGGAGAATCTCATGGACAGAGGAGCCTGGAGGGCTATGATCCATTTGATCACAAAGAGTTGGACACGACTGAAGCTACTTTAGTATGTGGCATAAAAAACCACAGCCTGATGCCAGGAGATGGGTGCCGTATTGCCAATGCATATCACATTGTATCAAGGACTTCTTAGCACTGAAGCAGAGGCCTAGAAGTGAATTACGCATGTGAAAGTTTTGTAGCATATTTCAGACTAGCAAATCTCAGGGAAGATTTCCCGGAGCCATTTCAAAGGAAGACCTTATAGATGATGTGAAGGAATGAAATGAGCCCAGATCCAAAGTCAGACACCGAGGCCTCTTATGCAGTCAAATGAATTCGGAACCTACTTTCATCAATCGCTAAAAATCATTCTTTTGACAAAGCTAAAAAGGAAAATAAACATTGAAATTTAAAATCTCGAAGAAAATGTGACAGCAGAAAAAAAGCATGCTTCTGTTTACACACTTTCAGGCACGCATAGGATGTCTTTTAGTGCTTTGACATGAATGAAATCATTCAGTCAGTCTTGGGCTTTTCAATTTTTAAAGCCACTTGAGGTTTTAAGGCCAAGCGTGGCTAACTCTGTTAGATGGCCTTGTCACCTCAGGGCGCTCCTAGATCTTTCAAAATTAGTTTTCATTTAGAGAAAGGGCACTCTGCTGAGGATAGAACAATGAGAAGGGTCAGAATTAGTAATATTAAAGAGAACAGACTCCAGAAAAACTGACACTCATGTCATTTGAGGTTGTTTAAAGTTTTTTTTTCAATTTGCCTTTTGAACAATGGTGTACAGGGCAGTAATTGATTGCACCCATATGATTAATTCTGTCTATCTCTACTTGTGTATTTCTACCTTCTCTGCATCTATTACAACAGGCATTTGATTCATGCCAATTATAAGATTAATTAATAATCTTGTTAATATCTTATATTAACAATTTATAATGATATTTAATTATTTTAATTAAATTTAAAAATATTTTTGTTAAATTAAATTTAAAGTTTAATTTAATATTTAAATAATAATTAATGAGTAATAATATACTAATTATTATAAGAAATGTCAATAAGGGAATCCAGTGGTTAAGACTCTGTGCTTTCACTGCTGGGACCTAGGCTCGATCCCTGGGTGGGGAACTAAGATCCTGCAAGCTACATGCCCATAAAACAGAAAAAGAGAGTAAAGACATGTCAGTAAGTCGGAAACGGGCAACTAGCTTTACTTGGCCTTGAAATCTTGGGTCTACTTGATCCATATCTTTATTTTACAATATATGTACAATTTTACATATTGAAACCCTTTCCCATCCAATAACGCTGAACTGTAACAGTTTTTACCTTGGCTGTTGGCAAATCAATCAACCAAAGTAGTTAACACACAAAAAATTTTTAATACATTGTTGGATTTTTAGCAAAATGTCTGCCAAGGAAACTTTTCAGTACAGAAAAGAAATATTTTTAGAATATAAATACATATTTATAAGTAGAAGATATATTTTAAAACATAAGGTGAGGGATTCCCTGGCAATTCAGTGGGTAGGACTCGGGCTTTCACTGCCAGGTTCCATTCCTGGTTGTAAAACTAAGATCCCACAAGCCATGCAGCATGGCCAAATATATGTATAATTTGAAGTAGTCCCAAGACAGTGTTGTTTTCTACTGCATATTAAAATGCAGTTTCAACTGCTTCCTTTCAACTAAAAATGTAGCCAGATACCAAAGGCAGTCCACAGCCGGACATTTCTTTGTCTTTCCTGAAGTCAGTGTCTTCTTGCATATCCTGCTAGAGAAAGTTGGCAAAGAGTGTCTACCTTTCCTAGATATACTACCCCATTGGCAAGAAATACATGCCATTTTTGTAAATTATAACAATCCAAGAATGCCATACTCTTTCTCAATGACCTGCAGAGCAAATTGTACCTTGGGCTGCACAAATTAATCTGAATTATCCAAGGAAAATGTGACCAGTACAGAGACCTATTGAGATATTGTTTATATGCCTGTATTAATTTTTCTTTGACATTGTGTAATTTGGTTTTGCAACTGCTTAGATAAATAGTAGTTAAGAGAACACTGAATAATTTATAATTCATTCACTTATTTGTTAAGTGGTGACTGCATTCTTTCAGTGCTGGGCTATGCTAGGGCTGAGGATTCTGGCAACTAGGACTCTGGTGTCCTTGCTGAGAGCAAAAAATTCTACAGTCATGTGGTCTGAATACCACCAGTTTCCCGAAAAGTAATTTATAATGATTTCCAGACTTATTTTTCCAAATGAAATGTCTATTATCTAAAGCCTACATTGGGTGTTGGGCTTCCCTGTGTCTCAGTGGTAAAGAATCCGCCTGCAATGCAGGAGATGCGGGTTAGATTCCAGGGTGGGGAAGATCCCCTGGAGGAGGGCATGGCAACACACTCCAGTATTCTTGCCTGGAGAATCCCATGGACAGAGGAGCCTGGAGGGTTATGGTCCATTGGGTCACAAAGAGTCAGACAGAACTGTAATGACTGAGTACGCACATTGGGTGTTAGGTTCCTCCTCCAGAATTTTAGGAGCCAGGCATGAGAAAAGAACATCACAGCTTTGAGGAGCCATACAAACGACCAGTGGGTACATGAAAAGGTGCTCAACCTCACTGATCATCGGGGAAATGCAAATCAAAACAACAATGAGCTATCAACTCACACCTGTTAGAAGGGCTTTTATGAAAAGGAGAAGTGTTGGCAAGGAGGTACTGCATGAAAGGGACCCATTTTACACTGTTGGTAAGCATGTAAATTGGTGCAGCTACTATGGAAAACAGCATGGAGGTTCCTTAAAAAATTAAAAGTAGACTTACCATAGGATCCAGCAATCCCATTTCCAGGTCCATAGCCAATGGAAATGAAATCGGCATTCCATGTTCACTGCAGCATTATTCACAAAGTAACCTAAATATCCGTCAACAAATGAATGGATTTAAAAATGTAGCATTTATATTCAACGGAGTATTATCCAGCATTAAAAATCCTTTTGTTGTTCACCTGAAATTATCACAACATTGTTAATCGGCTATATGCCAATGCAAAATAAAAAGCTTAAGTAAATTTAAAAAATTAAAAAAAAAAAAAAAAGAAGGCAATCCTTTTCAGGTCATCTGACGTACTTCACTCTCACTTTCAGCAGTAGTCTGGGTCTAGTCAGGAGCGAGAAACAATGCAGTAGGTTAAGCAAAATTTAAATACAAAGAATGACTAACTTTTTGAGAAAATGAACTCTTTGAGAAAAGAGTTACTATAAGATATGAGGAAATTCGATATGGTACCTTTGGCTGATGGAGAGAACCCAAGAAAACACAAACTCGGCAGGGATCAGACCTCATTGCAGAAGGTGTGGTCCAGCCCACTGTGCAGCAGAGGTGTTTGCGACTCTCTGGACCACATGTAACTGTGTGTAGCCCTGCAGGGGCTTTGCCTGCTATGCTGAGAAGGCTATGGAAAGGTCATCAGGTGCTGCAGAGTTGCAGAGGGATGGCTGGGGCAGGCTCACTAGATGTCCTCTCACTCACAAGGCTGATACTCAGCACCTTCCAGCAATTTCTAGAAGCTTCTTCCTCCTGTAATGTGCTTCCATTGCCCTCTGCTAAGGAAGCTTAACACCATGCTCACTTTGAAGGAGGCGTGGTTAAAGGAATTCTCCTGTTGGTCACAGGGCAGATATTTCACAGCACATTTGGACCTGAGAGGCAATAATTCAATAACCCACATACTTTCCATCTTCAGAGCTTCCTTAACTCATTCGGGGCTCGGAACCGAATATGTAGAGCCATAAGTTATTGCTACTAACTGTGATTCAGGCACTATCAGAGTCATCAGTGCCTCAAGGGCAAGGAAAAGCCTGGCACGGTGTGACCTCAGGCAGATCACTTCTTCCCATGGGCCTTTCCCCTCATCTTATACTGAGCGGCTAGAGTAGATCTGTGGTTTTCAAAGACCAGACCCCACTGAGGGGAGAAAAATAAATAGAGCTTTTCACAAAACTAAACTCATGCAATGTAAAAGTTAAATCTTTCAGCCTCTTTTTAAAAGTGTTAATGCTTCCTGTTTCATGAAATTATGGTGATAAATGGCAATTCTTTTTGATCCTCGCTTAGCAGAATAAAAGTTTGCAAGCTCAGAATTTTGTTTCTGGAATGTTATTAGCCTGTGGGACCTGAAAGTCTGTTCATCCTGGGCCTAGATGTTCTCTCAAGCCTTCCTCCATCTCTGAGAGCTGTGGTCCACATAGCACTGTGGTCTTTGCTTCCCACCATCCAACTCTAAAATGGGCAGAAGAAAATCTAGAAAAGGTGTTTGCTCCAGCAGCACGTGTAATAAATTTGGGTCCATCACAGAATTCATGTGGCCCCTACACAGTGATGACTCACGAATAAGTAAAGTATTTCCTATTTTTAAGATATTTTGTAAACCCCAGGGCAACCACTAAGACATTTTACAAAGAGGATTAACACCCAAGCCAATAATGGAGATATAATTGAATCATACAAAATAATCCAAGGGCAGACAGAAAATCTAGAAAAGGATGCAGAATTTATTTTACATGTGCATCTGGCTTAGCTTAAGGATTGAATCTTAGTGGCTGCAAACACAGCCCGAGTTCTATCAAAACACACATTGAGGGACTTCCCTGGTGGTCCAGTGGTTACGCATTTACCTTGCAGGAGATGCAGTTTCCATCCCATTGAGTTTCCATCTCGACCTTAGTTCCTTAGGTCGAGGAACTAAGATCCCACTTCCCAGCCAAGCCTGTGAGCCACAACTACTAAGCCTGACAACTAGAGAAAAGGAAAAGCCCTAACTCTGCAACAAAGACCCAGCACAGCCTAAATAATTAATTTAAAAATAAAATGGAAAATGTTTAAACATATACACCCTGAGTCAGGAGCAGTGCTTGAGTTATCTACATTGCTTTGAAAAACACTACAGCACCTAAATGAAATATTGATGATGGAGCTTTCATAAACTTGGAGAATGAGTGCCAACCTTGTGTCAGGGGGGACACGTGGTTAGTTGCCAGCACCTGTCTGCCTTCCTGTCCTCAACGGCACACCATGGCCCTGGTTAAACCCCCTGACCCAAGGACTAAAGCAGGCAAGTGTTGCCAACACCTTCCTTTGGCTGGGATTAGTAAAATTCCAAGCCCTGTCGTGCTTTTCCTCCCTTTTCTTCCCTTTTCCTAGCAAAGGTGAAACACCCACAGGACATCCATAGTAGAACCTGGCCCTTAGCACAGAGTCTGTGTGACCGTGTCAAACACATCTTAATTTTAAAGGTCCAGCCATCTAAACACTCTCCCTGTGGACACCTCAGTGGCTGTGCATGAGAGGATGGGGTTGGCTGGAAAATGAATAAGTGCAAAGGCGCCTGCATCCTTCTTATCCTGCAGCCGCTGCACTTGCCGTCCCACCTTCAGAAGTGGCATCAGGCTGCAGGTGTCTCCAGGTAGCATGAGGTCTGAATCTAGACTTGAATTCTAGATCTTCTCAGGGAGTGCTGTTCAAATGAACACTGGCAATTCATCACCTTCTCCTACCTCTTTCCAACTATATGAGAAAACTGAGCAATCTCCTTCAGGAGAATTAGAAAATTGAACAATAGGATCTTTCTAGATAATAAGTATGCGTGTTTATGTATATAATCTCCACCCCTGCCCCCTTCCTCCTATGGTGCCTGGCATGTGATATGATTCTTAGAATACAATTTTAAAAGCCACCTATAGCAAAAGATTGGTCAAAAGAAAATTTGGCCTTGGAGTACGGAATGAAGCAGGGCAAAGGCTAATAGAGTTTTGCCAAGAGAAAGCACTGGTCATAGCAAACACCCTCTTCCAACAACACAAGAGAAGACTCTACACATGGACATCACCAGATGGTCAACACCAAAATCAAATTGATTATATTCTTTGCAGCCAAAGATGGAGAAGTTCTATACAGTCAGCAAAAACAAGACCAGGAGCTGACTATGGCTCAGATCATGAACTCCTTATTGCCAAATTCAGTCTTAAATTGAAGAAAGTAGGGAAAACCATTAGACCATTCAGGTATGACCTAAATCAAATCCCTTATGATTATAAAGTGGAAGTGAGAAACAGATTTAAGGGACTAGATCTGATAGAGTGCCTGATGAACTATGGATGGAGGTTTGTGACATTGTACAGGAGACAGGGATCAAGACCATCCCTATGGAAAACAAATGCAAAGCAAAATGGCTGTCTGAAGAGGCCTTACAAACAGCTCTGAAAAGAAGAGAAGCGAAAAGCAAAGGAGAAAAGGAAAGATATTTCCATTTGAATGCAGAGTTCCAAAGAATAGCAAGGAGAGATAAGAAAGCCTTTCTCAGCGATCAATGCAAAGAAATAGAGGAAAACAACAGAATGGGAAAGACTAGAGATCTCTTCAAGAAAATTCGAGATACCAAGGGAACATTTCATGCAAAGATGGGTTCAATAAATGATAGAAATGGTAGGGACCTAACAGAAGCAGAAGATGGCAAGAATACACAGAAGAACTGTACAAAATGATCTTCAAGACCCAGATAATCATGATAGTGTGATCACTCACCTAGAGCCAGACATCCTGGAATGTGAAGTCAAGTAGGCCTTAGGAAGCATCACTACGAACAAAGCTAGTGGAGGTGATGGAATTCCAGTTGAGCTATTTCAAATCCTGAGAGATGATGCTGTGAAAGTGCTGCACTCAATATGCCAGCAAATTTGGAAAACTCAGCAGTGGCCACAGGACTGGAAAAGGTCACTTTTCATTCCAATCCCTAAGAAAGGCAATGCCAAAGAATGCTCAAACTACTGCACAAATGTACTCATCTCACACGCTAGTAAAGAAATGCTCAAAATTCTCCAAGCCAGGCTACAACAGAACGTGAACTGTGAACTTCCAGATGTTCAAGTTGGTTTTAGAAAAGGCAGAGGAACCAGAGATCAAATTGCCAACATCCACTGGATCATCAAAAAAGCAAGAGAGTTCCAGAAAAACATCTATTTCTGCTTTATTGACTATGCCAAAGCTTTGACTGTGTAGATCACAAGAAACTGTGGAAAATTCTGAAAGAGATGGGAATACCAGACCACCTGACTTGCCTCTTGAGAAACCTGTATGCAGGTCAGGAAGCAACAGTTAGAACTGGACATGGAACAACAGACTGGTTCCAAATAGGAAAAGGAGTACGTCAAGTCTGTATATTGTCACCCTGTTTATTTAACTTATATGCAGAGTACATCATGAGAAACGCTGGGCTGGAAGAAGCACAAGCTGGAATCAAAATTGCCGGGAGAAATATCAATACCCTCAGATATGCAGATGACACCACCCTTATGGCAGAAAGTGAAGAGGAACTAAAAAGCCTCTTGATGAAAGTGAAAGAGAGTGAAAAAGTTGGTTTAAAGCTCAACATTCAGAAAATTAAGATCATGGCATCTGGTCCCATCACTTCATGGCAAATAGATGGGGAAACAGTGGAAACAGTGACTGACTTTATTTTTCTGGGCTCCAAAATCACTGCAGATGGTGATTGCAACCATGAAATTAAGACACTTACTCCTTGGAAGGAAAGTTAAGACCAACCTAGATAGCATATTAAAAAGCAGAGACATTACTTTGCCAACAAAGGTCCATCTAGTCAAAGCTATGGTTTTTCCAGCAGTCATGTATGGATGTGAGAGTTGGACTGTGAAGAAAGCTGAGTGCCAAAGAATTAATGCTTTTGAACTGTGGTGTTGAAGGCTCTTGAGAGTCCCTTGGGCTGCAAGGAGATCCAACCAGTCCATCCTAAAGGAGATCAGTCCTGGGTGTTCATTGCAAGGACTGATGCTGAAGCTGAAACTCCAATACTTTGGCCACCTCATGCGAAGAGTTGACTCATTGGAAAAGACCCTGATGCTGGGAGGGATTGGGGGTAAGAGGAGAAGGGGACGACAGAGGATGAGATGGCTGGATGGTATCACTGACTCGATGGACATGAGTTTGAGTAAACTCCAGGAATTGGTGATGGACAGGGAGGCCTGGCATGCTGTGATTCATGGGGTTGCAAAGAGTCGGATACAACTGAGCAACTGAACTGAACTGAACTGATAGCAAAAGAGCACACACTCAATGAAAAATATCTTGGAAACAAGAATTTAAAGTGAAATATGAAAGTATACCGGGGACTTCCCTGGTGGTATACATGCAGTCCATGTCCAGTGGATAAGAATCCACCTCTCAATGCAGGAGACATGGGCTCGATCCCTGGTCCAGGAAGGTTCTACATGCCTTCTGAAGGCTGCATGGCTCTAGAGCTGGGGAGTCACAACTAATGAGCCCCTGTGCTGCAATTACTGAAGCCCATGTGCTTAGAGTCTTGCTCTCCAACAAGGAATCCACCTCTATAAGAAACCCGTGCACTCCAACTAGAGAGTAGCCCCCACTCTCTGCAACTAGAGAAAGCCCACATACAGCAATGTAGACCCAGCACAGCCACAAATAAATAAAAAATACAGCAGTGTGTACATGGCAATTTCAGGGAAGCACTTACATTAAAAAATCTTTTTAAAAGAAAATGTAGCACGCCTCAGGGGAAGCCACTGTTGAGTCTATGCATCTAATCAGAACTTTGGCTTTACATACACACAGTTGTATATTTAACAGTGCTTTTTCAGTCTGTGGTAAAGGCTATTCTATTAAATCAACGATCTTTATAATACACTTATATATGCACCCTTCAACATTTTAGTAATAGTATTTGCAAAAACAGGAATTGCCCCCTTTCTTTTTAAAGATATAGCTTATCTGTCCACATCTCAGAGCTTCACAGTTTACACAGTTCTTCCGCATTCAGTGCCAAATTTAATCCTCAGAACAGCTCTGCAAAGTGCGTTTTATCATCCCCATTTTACAGGTGAGAAAACTGAAGCTCAAAGAGGTTAAGTTGTGTGTTTGAGGTTTCACAATCAGTGGCAGGGCAGGGTCATGCAAGTCCGTGTCCACATCATTTTACAGCCCTCAGCGTTCTCCAGCTGCCTTAGATGGAAAGGGAGGCTCCATTAGAGTCACCAACAGGGCAGCAAGAAAAGATATACCCATAGGTAATTCAGAAGCTTAAGGAACCCAAAGTGTTGAAAAAATTATAGTATCATCCATTAATTGAGTCCTCTGCAAAACCATTACTGAGATTACAGAGAACAAAATGACTGATTTTTTACTTCTCTGATTTCAGTTAGAGGAAGAGCTTAGTCAAAAGACAATCAGAAAGAGGAAGAAAAGAGGGGCGCCAAGTCTCCAGCTAAGAGTCTGCTAAATCACCCAAGCTCGCACATCCATCTTCTGTAACAGTTGATTGGTCTTTTTGTTTAAACCATATTAATACAAACCATAATTATGACTTCAACCCACTCATGGATGTATTTGTGCTCTAACTGTGTTCCTTATCATTTCAAAAGGAAAACACACATTCTTAACATGCAAAAGCAGTATAGTACATCATATTTATTTCTGACCAGAGACACTAGGTCCTAAATGCTATTGGGCTACGTAAGTTCAGCATTGGGTAAACCCCTAGAACACTTAAGAGCACCTCTTGGGACAAACCATGTTCATATAGGAAACTACTTTTCTTATGCTGACAAGTGTCCAGAACCAATCAGAGGGGTTTTTAACTTCATTGTGGGAGGGATCATGCAACCAGCTGTATCAGAATGTGAGACTTAGGGCCCTCAAGCCGCCTCTTGCAGACCTCACCTTCACTTGAATTTGGTCCTTACCTCTACCCTACCCACCCCCAAACCTGATAAGTTCTCTGCTTCTCATTCCCACCACTCTATGACACCTATTGATCTGTTAATGAGCATTTAAGGCAGAAATTAATCTAGAAAAACATTTCAGTATACTCTGAATAATTCTTTCTTAGGATTGACTGGCTTTTTTTTAGAGGGAAAGTTTTAATAGAATCAACTTTAAATTATATAATACATGAATTTATCCTTTTAAAAAGGGCTTTCCTGATAGCTCCATTGGTAAAGAATCCACCTGCAGTGCGGGAGATCCCAGTTTGATTCCTGGGTCGGGAAGATTTGCTGGAGAAACGATAGGCTACCCACGCCTGCATTCTTCGGCTTCCCTTGTGGTGCAGCTGGTAAAGACTCCACCTTCGATGCGGGAGACCTGAGTTTAATCGCTGGGTTGGAAATCCCCTGGAGAAGGGAAAGGCTACCCACTCCAGTACTCTGGCTTAGAGAACTCCATGGACATCCAAGGGGTCTCAAAGAGTCAGACACGACAGACTTTCACTTTCATCCATTAAAAAACTGGAGCAGTCCTTAAACCTGGCACCCCCTCCTTCATCCCCCCTCAACACACAATCAGACAAAGTGATTTCTTCTAGTGTTTAGTGTTTTCTATTCAGTGTGTTAACTCTCTGGAAATTCTCTCCTTTTAAAAAATAATACATGTATGTTAAGCTGTACATCTCTAGTTGAACTTATAATTACAAAAATGTACAAGATGACATCAGGAATCACTATGGAACATCCTCTATAAACAGCCACTTTATATGGGTCCTGCCTCCCGTGGCATACCATCCATAGCACAGGGAAACCTATGTGTGATACAGAGCACTTCCACCATCAAAATAGTAATATGACAAGGAATTGAATGTGACAAGGAATCTTGCTGAACTTTCCCGTTTTCCCCTTTTATCTCTTGACTGACTTATAAAAAAAAGCCTACCCAAGCAGAATTTGAAGGAAGTGATGAAGGTTGGAAACTCAAGAGACAGCCAAACCAGCTCTGGGCAAGTAGTGTTCGGGTTGTTGTTTTGGGTGTGTGTTAAGTTGTGTGTGTGGGAGATGGGAGTGTGGACAGAGAAAAAAGGAAAAATTCTCTTCCGCTTTATCCTAAAGTTGTTACTGAAATGAAACTATATTATGCCTGTAGAGTGCGATCTTTAAAAATCATCAGCAACATTTGTGCTTTAAAGGACGGACTTTGCAAACAAGTGACTTGGACCTTCATGAGACTGTAAAATTGGGCCATCGAATTTCTCAGGAGGTATCTGCGGCTTGAGTGTGTGGAGCGCCATTCTGCCTTGAAGCTTCCAAGCAACTGCTTTAACTTTTTTTTTTGAAAGTTCGTGCCTTGGAGCTTAGAAAGCATTTAACCACATAAAAGTAAAGAAAAAATGTAATAACAAACACACAAAGCCTTCTTGCCCATAAATTTTGATGAGAGTTAGTCACTGTTTCAAAATAACCGTTTCTATAAGAAAGTGGATTCTGGATTCCAATTAGGAAGCAAGAGACTCTTCTTGACCTGCCAGTCCCAAGCAGGTTCTCCCTCCAGTCCTTCCAGGCTTCCCCAAATAACACAAAAACATAAAATTCAGGGAGAAACTGGTTCAGAGTCCAAAGCAACAGCCTTCTTTAGCATGAACTCCTAGGGAGCTGGGTTTTGGGGGGGGGGGGGGAGTTGGGATCTTTTGGGAGCCCTGGTGGGAAGAGCTCAAAGTGTTTCTGTCAAGTTGGTGGGCAGACTAGATCAACGGGAGCAGGGGTAGTGGGCGTTTGGTCAGACTTCATAAAAAAATAACCTGTTTAAGAAATACCATGGCAGGCTTAACTGCTTTGGGACAAGAAACATGTAAGGATGCTGAGAACACATCTTGCCCGTTGGTCTTTAATTATTAAAAATAAAAACACAGTGAAATGGATGATATGGAAAGCCATTCCAGTATTTAGTTTCCAAGTAAATGTAACTAGAAGTTGACCATCAACAGGTAACTCTTTATTTCAGTGAATGCTAAAATTTCAACGAACTTTTTGCACTGGGTTAAATGGCAGAGACTCCTCTTTCAGATACAACATCCTACCTCTCCCCCTTTTTTCCTGAAGTGCAATTATGGGTAGACCATCTGACTGGCTAGCAGCACGCCCTTTGAACAATTTAAAAGGCTAAAAATCCCTCAGAAGTAGAGTATGACTTAAGTGGCTGCTTCTTTTAAAAAATTAGAATCAAGTCTCCTAACTGTGATTTAGGAATTAATAGTGCATCTCTGCAAGGGCAGGGACAGTCTGGTCACACTGTTGTCAGCATTAGCCCTGGTCAGCCAGAGGCATCCTCCCAAGTTGCTGGTCCTCTTGAAGAAGTGTGCCCTCGTTGTACACTCACTGACTGAAGCAAACTTTAGTAAGAAAAAGCAGGACTTCCTTGGTAGCACAGTGGATAAGGATTCGCCTGCTAGCGCAGAGGACACAGGTTCCATCCCCGGTCCGGGAAGATGCCACAAGTGGAGAAGCAACTAAGCCGATGCACCAGAGCTAAGCCAGCATACCGCAACTGGCAGAGCCGGTGCTCTTGCAGCAAGAAGCCGCCACCTCGAGGCCGCGCACCGCAGTGAAGAGGAGGCCCTGCTCACTGCAACTAGAGAAGGCCCGCATGCAGCAATGAGGACCAGTGCAGCCAAAATATAAATTTTTTAAAAAAGAAATCATTTAAAAAAAGAAAAAAAAAAGCAGGCTTGGATTTAAGTTCATTGGAAGGGTCTTTCATAACTGCAGGTCACACTGACCAGTTAAGAACCATAAGCTAGTCTCTTCCAAAAACTCTTTATATACTCCTTTCTCTTGCAAAAAAATGTATAAGCCGCTGAAAACAGATTACGAAGTAAGTCAGCAAAGCTTCCTCAATCCTATTAATTGTACCTTTATTTTAAGGATCCTGATTTCAGGGAATTCCTTCCAATACTGAACTCTTTAAGGAATGTGGCATAATCTGTGTGTACCTGAACTGTTCTGAGAAATGGAAAACAACACACTGCGATGTGAAATATCCATCATACAGGTTACCTGCATGAAGCTAATGCCATTTCAGTATCTTTTTATTGAACCTACTAGATCTTTATTATTAAACCTAGATAATTTGGGCAAGTAAGTTCCATAGTTTTGTGGAAAATCTGAATTTATTACTGACTTGTCAAGTTCAACGAGAAATTTTCACATAGGCAGCCATTTACAAAAGGCCAGATTTTGCTATCAATAATTTAGACAAAAATTTAAAATACAACGTGGCATTGAATTTTACTATTGTTCACTGGCTTGTAATTAGTAGAACAAATACAAAAATAGAAAGCAAAAATTCTTATTAATACGGTTTAAAAAAGAACATTCAAGCAATTTGGATCAGTCTTGTGAAGTCTGGAGAATCAGTCTGTTAGTAGTGGTGTGTGTAAATAATCAAAGATACAAGTAAAATACAACTTGGTAAACAGGCATTTCCTATTTAATAAGTACAATATATACATAAAATTCTCTTGAAAAGCTTCATTTTATACAGAAAGATATTTACAAAATGAACAGTGTACTCAAACTAAAGATTATCTGTACAATCCACACATATATATATATATATGAACTTTGGAAGATAAACAAGTTTCATCATAGTCAAAATGGACAGCTCATATGCATTTTAAAAAAGAATTTCATTTCAGAAGAAAAATACATCTTTAAAATACAATTATATTTTTCATTTATTTTCCTGAAAAATTCTATTTGGATTCTCTTTTGATTATCTTCTCATGTTCAATCTTGAAAATTTTCAGGTTTCTAGTGCCACCAACCGGTATTAAACATGAACAATCTTAGTGTCAAAAAAGAAATCTTTTGTTTTAAAAAGGTTATTGGAAGACAGACCACTGAATCCAGCATTCATAAGGCAAATTAACCATATGGAATAACATGATTGATAAACATAAAAATATTTTCATTGGGGAACATATACAACATTTACAGTATTAATGGTTTCCAGTGCTTTTTTTCTTCCACTGGAAAATTCTGGTCTGAAATTATATGTAAAAATCTTTAGAAAATAATATACTGCTAAACAATTTAGAAACAAACATGACACCATGATTAGATTCATCTTTATGAGCATCAAGTGGACATTAATAATTTACTAAAATGGCAAAAATTAAGTGCCATTTTATGGTCTTTGGATTTTTTTTTCCCCTTCCTAAAACAATAATTAAACATAAAACTGTGAAAAAAGGAAATGTGCAGAATCACCACAAAAACAACAATCTGCTCTCAATGTACCTAAGGAAGGATTCGTTTCCTAAAGCTTCATGCGAGTGAGACTTCTGGATCACCTACTTGCACAAGTGCATTAACCTTCTACTGACAAGGGCTGGTTGTGGGCTGTAGACACTCAAAAGAGCAGCTCCTACTGCTTCCCAGCGGTTTTCACTAGACCATAAGCTCCATGCGGACACGAACTGCCCTGTCTGGTCTGTCTACAGTATAATGTTGACACCCTGTATGGTGCCTGGCAATCAAGGGGTTTTCAATAAATGTGTTTATTTAAATAACATTTGTTGGTAGCCTGACAAAATTTAATTTCAAGATAAATTGCTTTAAATGGTTATGGATAGAAAGCTTAAAAAACAAACTAAAGTTTAAACTCATTCTACTGTTCAAATCCACCATTTCCAATCCTTAGAGCTTAACAGACTAAAGTCTGAAGTGGTATGGGAAAAAGGCAGTCACAGTGCATATGTATGTATACATACACACAAAAATAATTTCCTCCTCAAAGAAATCAAAATAGCGCTAACAAAAACAGCCTTTGGTGTGTTTAATTAATAATAAACAGACAAACCAAAATTTCTCCCAGAAGTCAAGTTTATCGTTTATCCACACCATTTTCCTTTTCTGGACACCCCATTCTTCTTTCTATATATTGCCTTCTAAATGCTTAATCAGGATCTTTGGGTCAGTCTAGAGAGAGATCTGATAAATGCACATTGCTGTACACACTTTTGCTCAGTCATGATCTATATACAAAAGGATATAGTAGAAACTAAAGAACAAAAGGAAAATAAATCATTTCCTTCAAATTTTCCACAGTTCCTTACATTTATGGGGGGAGCAATAATAAGTCAACATATGGTTTATAATTGCATTCTTCTAAAACTGTTTAACCATTAAACGTCTTTAAATGAATGCTGGCACAAATGTCAATATTGGAATGCTTCATTTTCATATGCAATATATGTATGCAAAAATGTGTGTGTGTATGTACATATATATTTTAAAAGTGTACAGACATAGAATACTGTAGATCTGACCACTATTTGGTCTCCATTAACATATTTTGTGTCTTGGAAGGAAAAAACAAATACTGTAGTGTATGAACCTATATCACATAAGAAGATGTAAAAATTTAGTTGCATTGACTAAATAGTCTTTGGGAGCATCAATACTATTATCAAAAACAACTAGGAAAATAATTCAGATGTGATTGCACTTACCCTCATTTCTTTATTTTAATAAATTATTACTGGTAAAAAAGAGCAAGACACATTATGGTAAGACCAAAACTTTTACAGTTATTTTAAATTTAAAGTGTTTCTGAACTTATATTTCCATTTTGAAGTGAAAAGATTCTGTTTTTGGATGAAACCTATTAACTCAATATATAGAAAAAATAAGATGCTACAATGAATCATCTAACCTTTAGTAAATGATCTTTTTATACAATGGTAGGTTGATTAAAAAAAAAATTAAAATACATTAAAGGGATGTTGCCATCAAAAGCCCAGCCCAACTGGTAAAGCCATACAATTCTTTAAAGGCTTTTAATCCATCACCTCAACACTTACTTCTCTTGAGAGGAAAAGAAGGATGCAAAAATTCAAAACAAAAATGAAGCTTGCTGCAACATCTGTGTACGTGCCAAGGTATCGTTACAGAAATGATCTGAATATAACGAAATGTAGAAAATCACAGTGAGAAATTACAAGAGCCGAGAAAAAAATTCAGTGACAGAAATACCGATACTGTGACCAGCAACACTTGACTGTGTATCTTCAATAAATATTGTAAAAATCCAACAGGATACATAAATTTGGCTCTAAAACTCCTTTGGTTACAGAGATATAATTATTTTGTGTTTTAAATAAATACACTGAAACACAGCACATTTAGGGACTGTAAGATCACACCACTATAACATATAATTAAACTAACAGTAAAGAATGGCACACAGATAAAATGGTTATCAGTGCCCTACGCTGGATTCTCTTGGGAACTGGTTCTCCATAAGTATTTTATATTTATCTTTATACTTGATGTCAGTAAAGCTAAAGTATTTCTGTTTCCAAGAATTCATCATTCATCTCTTGGTTCTAACGACTAATGTACTTCACGTTTTAAAATACAACTTAGGTCCACAGGAATTTTCTAAATGAGCAAATTATTTCAAATCATAGTTTATGTAACTAGAGATTTTAAAAAACTTAACAATTAACTCAAATCTGAAAAAACTGTTCCTAGCACAAATAAGGAAGCCTGATAGAAGCATACAGTGCCCAATCACTGCTAGGTACCAAGAGCTAGCTTTCCCATTAGCTCCCATGAAGATCAAGGGGTTTAAGAACTCATTGGTGTCCCTAACAAACAAGCAAATGTTATATCAGAATATCAAAACAAAAGTTTTTCTCATTTCTTTAGTTTTATTCATGTTGGAGAAATAGCATATTACTGAATGATTAACACCTGTTCTTTCATGCATAATTTTGGAAAGTGAAATCATTTTTTTTGACATTATATATTTTAAAGGGAAGAAATACGGAGAAGGGGTTTTCAAAAGCCCTTGTTGTAATATTCAGCACTTCATATGACTATCAGCAAATTAAATTCCGTTGTTCAGATTCAATGACAGGCTGTCACTGTACAAGAACAAGTTTCCTCAGCGCTTACATTCTTACAGTATACACAGCAATGCATTTGTGTTGTAAAAAGGTACTTTTTTATACAGATGAAGCAAAACAAACTTTGTACTAGCTGCCACACAAAGCAGGGAGAAGTTTCCGGCAGTCATGGGCAGCGGCACCTGCTCCTCGTGTGGCTTTGTCTGTTCACTGAGGAAGAGCTTTGTGTTGGGTTTTCTTCGTCCTCTGTTCTAGTTCATGCTGGTGTTTAATCAGACGTTCTATTTCTGTTCCAAGTGTTTGCAGATTTTCCTTTAGCAGTTGGAAAAAGGGGGAAAAGAAAACAGAACTACTAAGTGTAATAAGTAAAAAGATTCGATTTGAACTATTTTCCCCTAAATTTTGAACTAAAGAGTGATAAACAGTCCTATCTGCCGTGTGAGATAAACTTTGCACACGGATGTTTTCAGTGTAGCAATCCTGTGTACTTCAGAGTCATACTTAAATCTTTTCACTGAAGCTATAGCAAATTTTAGTGCATAAAAGTATTATCAGATTAAAAAAATTATTTCTTAAACCTATTACTAACCATTAGGGCCCAAACAGCACAAACAGAATAGCTGGGTCAGATAACAGCTGCAAAAAATAAAATATAGCTGGAAAATACATTAGAAAATAAATACCTCAATCTTAATGCCTCAGTAATCAATTATAACTATTGTAATATATGTCAAAGACTTTCCATGAAGTAAACCACTCATTTAGGGAGTCTATCCAATAGTTATACTAATTTTTTTTTTTTTTTTTGCTATTTCTTTCTTTCCTTGTTAATTTTAAAAATTACATTTTTCAAAAAGAGAAAAACATAAAATTTCATCTATGGAAACAATGGTTACCCTTCATTACAGAAATAGTCCATCCATGTGTTAGACTGAATAAGAGAGGTATACCATTTCTGCCATGTTTCTTGGTTGGTAAGTGAATGAGAAATACAAATACCTTCAAAGTAATATTTTTCAGCAGTGTATCCTCCAAAACAGCCTGTAGTTTCCGGTTGATCTCCAAAGAGAGTTCCAATGTTAATCCACTATCAGCTGGATGGGACGTGTACAAAGATGCCATGATGCCACCGCGCCTACTTAAATGCACTTTGTTAAAATCAGATGCCTCTGAAGAAAGTGTGCCTGATTCTTCTCGTAAAATGTAACTCTGAATTATTCTGTAAAATAAAGCACTACGACAGTTATGTCCCTGCAGAATTTACAAATACTGCAATTTTCAAGAGTGAACTAATCCTAAGTGTAAAGATGATGCATAAAATAATTACATATTAGGTTAATAACAGAACTATATTAGAACACAGGGGACAAAAATAAAAAGAACTATATTAGAACATAGGGGCTTCTCAGGTGGCACTAGTGGTAAAGAACCAGCCTGCCAGTGAGACATAAAAGACTCAGGTTCAATCCCTGGGTTGGGAAGATCCTCTGGAGAAGGGCATGGCAACCCACTCCAGTATTCTTGCCTAGAGAATCCTATGGACAGAGGAGTCTGGCAGGCTACATACACTCTATAGGGTCACAGAATCGGACATGACTGAAGCAACTTAGCAAGTATTAGAAAATAAGGGAATTTTTCTTATTCAGATGGCTTCTCAAATGATTCCATTTTTGTTATACATGGTATTTAGATTTAAGATATATAAACATGGCTATATTTTTCCTTATGTAAATCAAAATATGTGAACAATTTATTGTTCCAGTTTCAGTTAACATTTTCTATTTTCTTGCCACTAAACTTAAAACTTGTGTTGTCCTCTTTTTCTTTTAAAAGTCATGGGCAAGGATGTCCCTGGTGGTCCAGAGGCTAAGATTCAATGCTCCTAATGTAGGGGCACAGGTTCAATCCTTGGTAGGTAAACTAGATCCCACACACTGCAACAGAAACCCAGCACAGATAAACATAAATAAATAAAAATAAACGTGTGGGAAAAAAAGAAGAATGGCTTTGGTAACTTAAACAATTTTTTTAAAAATAAAAGTCATGAGCAAATTTTTCCCTAAATCTGCTCAACAGGAACGATAATCCACAACCCCATTATCTCTTAGAATCACCATCTTGAAAATAAGAAGCTAAGCAGAGCACCATCTATTTTTAAGTTCAAAGTTATTCTAGTATCAAAAAAATTAACACCTACTGAACTCTGTATCACCTTAAAAGGAAAAACCTATGCTTTCTTTCATTTCTGTATTCCCAAAACCTAGAACAAAAATAAGTGACCAATAAAAGATTGAGAACTATATGATCATAGTTTTAAAAAAAATCTCTGAAAGAAAGGCTCTTGATATAATTAATTATGAACTCAGGAACTTTTTGATGTATGAATAATGGTATTTTAAACACGGATCCCAGTACCATAATAACACACACTTTGAGACTTCCCTGGTGGTTCAGTGGTTAGAATCCTCCTGCCAATTGTAGAGGACCTAGGTTCAGTCCCTGGTCTGAGAGGATTTCACGTGCCAAGGGGCAACTAAGCCCATGTGTCACAACTACTGAAGCCTGTGCGCCCTAGAGCCTGTGGTCTGCAAGGAGAGAAGCGCCCGCAATGAGAAGCTGAAGGGCCACAGCCAGAAGGGCCACAACTAGAGGGAGCTGGCACCCAACAATGAAAGCCCAGCACAGCCACAAGCAAACAAAAATGCAAAAAACACACACTTTGTTTTTTTCCTAATTTCTTCCACCAGCTGTTTGATGTGATCCTCCATAAATTCTATCTTCTCATTTTTCCGGGCATGTGCCTTTTGCAGCCTTACTATCCTCTCAATCAGCATGGCCTTGTCTACTTCTGGGAAGTTATCTACAGCTACTGACGACCCAGTATTTTCTGGAGATCGATCTTCTGCACTGCTTCGAGCATTGAGGGACCCTTAAGAAAAAAAAAAAAAAAAATTAACTTATTGTACTTAGTCTGGAGACAACTCTAATCTCAGGCATTATTTCTTCTACTATCATTTTCAAATATTCAATCTAACAGAGTTGGGCACAGAACTCAAGTCATATCTGACCTGAGTTCTTGTTTTTGAATAGACTGATGATAGAAAAAAGGGTCTAGTATGTTTCTAAAAAACAGAAATGGGAAGTGGCAATAGAGAAACGAGAAACTCAAGATACCAAAATTAAACGGAGACACACAGAAAGAGAAAAAATTCAAAAGACGGAATATAACCAGTAGGTTAAGCTCTGGAGCTAGTCCTCCTAGTAGCTTTGTGACTTTGGACTCTGTATCACAGTCACATCATTTAAAACTGGGAACCATATGATTTGCCCCGGTGGACTGCTATCCTCATTTAAATGAGTTAATATGTCTGAAGAGCTTAGAGCAGCATACAGTAAGCAATAAGTAAATGGTAGCTATTATTTTACCAATATCCGGTGAGAAGAATTTCTAATCTTTTTTAATCCTACAAAGACATATTTTTTTCAAATCCCATTTTGTAGATTTAAGTTAAGTAATATTATCTTATCTTATCTTAGGCTATACACTAGTAAATGGTAGAATTGGGATCTAAATACCTATGTGTAATCTCAAACCCATTTCTTTCTACTATACAATTTTTCCACTATTGTAAGAGTTGATGATGTTTTTTCCCTACTGTGCAACTCCTGGGAGGCAGTGAAAATGTCGTAGCATGCAGCTTCTAGAGTCTGAATTCTGTCACTGTGGATTTGGTGAAAGTCAGGACTGATTTCCTTTAGGATGGACTGGTTGGATCTCTCTGTGCAGTCCAAGGGACTCTCAAGGGTCTTCTCCAACACCACAGTTCAAAAGCATCAATTGTTCAGCGCTCAGCTGTCTTTATAGTCTAAATCTCACATTCATACATGACTACTGGAAAAGCCATAGCTTTGACTAAACAGACCTTTGTTGGCAAAGTAATGTCTCTGCTTTGTAATATGCTGTCTAAGCTGGTCGTTAACTTTTCTTCCAAGGAGCAAATGTCTTTTAATTTCATGGCTGCAGTCAACCAGTCCATCCTAAAGGAAATCAGTCCTGAATATTCACCGGAAGGACTGATGCTGAAGCTGAAACTCCAATACTTTGGCCACCTGATGCAAAGAACTGACTCATTGGAAAAGACCCTGAAGCTGGGAAAGAGTGAAGGTGGGAGGAGAAGGGGACAACAGAGGATGAGATGACTGCAAAGCATCACTGACTCAATGGACATGAGTCTGAGTAAATTCTGGGAGTTGGTGATGGACAGGGAGGCCTGGCGTGCTGCAGTCCATGGGGTTGCAAAGAGTCGGACACTACTGAGTGACTGAACTGAACTGATGGAACCACTCTGAATTTTAAGTTTCCCCATTTATAAAATGGGTATTACAACACCTACCTCACATGACTATTCTGTGAGTAGATAATATGTTTAAAGCATTCAGCATGGTTCCTGGCATTCCAAATAAAATAAATATGCTGATATTTTGCTAATTATCATTTTCACAATGCTATCAATCAATTTTATAAACTATTAATTTTTGCTTTAAACTAGAGGCATATTGTGGAAAAACAAATGGCAACCCACTCCAGTATTCTTGCCTTGAGAATCCCATAGACAGACTGGAGGGGCTGCAGTCCATGGGGTCGCAAAAAGAGTTGGACACGACTGAGCGACTCAACAATAAGAGGCATGAAAAAGCAAAAAGATTTAGAAATATATATATATATATGTATATATAATCTGAAATAAAATGATGACCCCATCTCATTAGGTCTCAGGTATTAAAAGCAATATAAAATTAAAAGAAAATGGAAGACATGCTATACCATATCTCTCTATAGAGATGGATACAAATCTGAACTGAAAAATGGAAGAAGAAATTGTTGCACAGAATGAAAAAGCAGATAAGGAAAAGGAGGTAAGAAGACGGATGGTATAGAACCCCGTGACAAACTTAAAATCCTGTGTAATGATTGGAACTTAAACGTTTTAACTGGAAATATTTTTTACAATGTAATTGCGTATAACCTCTGCTTTTTATAATTCAAAATTACAGAAAAACGTATCGATACCTTGTAAAACAAAAAATGCTATTTCTTTTTATACTCGATCACTGAAAAACAACTATAAAAGCGTTAGTTTTTCACCTGATGAACTAGAACGACTTCCCATGCTGCTGACTTCTTTATCACAGCTTCCATTCTCAACCTGATCTAACTTTCTTCGTGCTGCAGGAAAAGAAATGGATTACTTGTGACAACGATCATGACCATCTGCCCCCACTATCTCTGACTTTAATTGCTAAAATCACTTAGGCCAAAATGGCATAAGCGACAAAAGAAATTTCTTGAATATATACAACAGGAGGTCTGTAGGTTCATTGACATAAAATGACATCTAGAAACGCACAGGTCAAATACAAAATACATGAAAATAACATTATGATAACTGATACTGACATCATTTAGGCACACAGAACCTAACTTCTGGAGTTCTGAAAGATTTAAAAGAGTTCCACAGTACCAGAAAATCACCCCAAATTTCCCTTCAATTACATCTATGAAAACTAAATTCTTCTGGCAAGTATCTGAATATATTTCTATTAAGTAAATGCTAAGTCTCTTTTATCATATTACTGTATGTCACCCTATTTTAATACAAATAAAACAGTGGGGAGTAGTAGAGAACAGGATGTCAGAATATCTTATTCATCTGTGTATCCAATCACACAGCAGACTCCAATAACTGTATAAATTTTTAAATGACAGAAATTTGAGTTCTAGTTCTAGCTGTCAATTGCTGTGTTTGGGAAATTTATAGATTTTCTGGATCTCAGTTTCCCCTAAAATTAAGGGTTAGGATTCAACAATCTCTAAGTTAGAGGTCATCAAGGTGGGTGCAGGTACCCTAGATGCTGTACATAACAATTCATAGACAAGTGTAGGCAGAAAATACTAGCACTCTACTTATATTTTAATCTGATCTTCTTAAATTTATATCTTTCATGTTTTTCTAATGTGCATAGAGTAATACATGCTTACAATTTACAAACTGGAGAACAAATACTTAAACACTTTTCATTGACAGTAATATGTGATTAACAAAGTCTAGACATTGCTGTCCTAGAAAGGCACTTTCCCAATTCTTATATTCTGTGATTCTGTGAATAAATGTATTTTAGAATAGAACATGCTTTAAACTATTTATGAAATAACACGGTCAGTCATTTGGTTTATGAACATTAAAAAGAACCTACAGCTTTACCCAGTGTGGGAGAAACTAATGTAAAATATATTTTTTCTATAAATCCTTCAACAAAAACAAACAAGAACATTCAAGATCTAAGTGCAGAAGAATTTTATACCTTGCAGAAGTTGTTTGGTAAGATCCTTGACACTAGAGGCATGTTTACGTCTTTGAGTCACTAATTCATCTTTTAATTCTTCAACCTGGGTACTCAATGCTTTAACTTCAGTTTGTCTACAAGTGAGTTCAGCTTGCAGAGCCTGGACTTCCTCTTTTCGCAGTTCTTCTTCTTTTAACAATCTACTTTCCTAAATATTAAAATAAGATAAAAATACTGATTTTGATATGTTTTAATTATTGCTCAAAGTTTAAAACCTTAAAAATACAAGGTCTTTGGTAGTAAATTCTTCTATCATCACTCCTTACCAGGTTGTTTATTGTGTTCCTCAAATTTCTTATGCAATAAAGTGGGGTTGGGGGAGAAGGGGAGGAGTGATATATTAATGCATCTGCCACCCCACACAAGCAAAACAACATGCGATACAGGTCTCTGTAGTTTTGGACTAAAGTCTTAACTTAAGTCCCCCTCACAACGTGGAAATATTAAACCATTTTTAAGCTATAAAAATACAGAAATTTAAAGTCCTTTTAAGAAATACATAGTAATTCCAGTTAGGAATGACAAAAATCCTGGTTTTCTTACTTTCAAACGTGAAATATTTCTTCATAACAATGTTAGGGAGAAATTTTATTAAAAAACACGTAAGTTGAAAGGAAAAACTGACATTTCTCATAGCATTTGAATTTATCAGAAAGTCCGTGCTCGTCCCACCAAAAAGAGCTTAATCATCTACCCATTAGGTTTACATCTTTAGGGAAACTTAATTTGTGCTTCTTGCTGTGTTGCCGTAAAAGTTGAATGTACGCTAATACTTACCAAATTCATATTTGTCTGTTTCATGTGTTCACATTGACTTTGTAACTGACTTTCACTATAGGAAAGTTTATCAAACTGTGATTGCAAAGAATTGGATTCAGATTGAAGCTGTGCATTCTTACTAGTAAGCTTTTCTGTAAACAGTAGTAGCTCAGATTCTCTTTTCCTACTGCCTTCGATGTCTTTTTGTAGGTCATTAATCAAAGAATTAAGACTTTCCACTTCTTCCTTCAAATTTTCAATTTCTTGTTTACCTCTAAAAAACAAAGTTTATATTTAAGAAAAAAAATTAACTATTAAAGGACATTAAGGGTTTGAGAATTTTCATTGACTGAAATGCTTTATAAAGGTACTTTTATTCATTCATCCAAATACTTATTTGGATCACCACGAATGCCTAATATACTCTAGGAACTAAGAGCTCACTAAGAGCTATAAGCAAGACTGATCTAACTCCTGCTTTTGAAGAGCTTTTAATCAAGCACTGTGAAAAAAACATTTTTGATGATGAAAGTACAGACTGTAAGTGATTAAAATAATACCTAAAGGGTTAGCAAACCTTACCTATAAAAGACCCAGAGAGTAAACAATATAGGTTTCTGGGGCACATGGCCTTTGTTGCAACTGTTTTAACTAAGCCACAGTAGTGTGAAAGCAGCCACACAATACATAAAGGAATGAGAGTGGCTGTATACCCAAAAAAAGTTTCTCTAGAAAAAGAGGCAGTGAGCTGGAATTGCCTTGTGGGTCACAGAGTACAGATTCCTGGGTAAGAGCAGAAGTAGGAGTGAGCAGGAAAAGACAACACAGTCCAGGCCAAGGAAACAGTATGTGCAACGCTGGGAAGGGAACGAGAGAATGACATCTTGTTGATACTAACAGATAGATATTCAATACTGATGAGGATAAAGACTGTACTATATCATAGCACTTACACAGGGCTCCACACCTAGGAGACAGTTAATCAACGCTTGTTAACCAACTACTGCTGAAATACGGCATGAAAAAGGAGAATGCACAGAAGGAGAAGCAATGTTACAAATGATCATCCAAGCCATGTTAAGGCATCTGAACTCACTAGGCAATCCTTGAGGCGATCGGAAATCACTGAAAGGTCTGAGACTTCCTTTTTAAAAAAGATTATGTTAACTACACTGTAGTAAACTGACTAAAAGGGAGGTAGGCAAACAACAACAACAACAACAAACAGTTTAGAAGCCGTGGCAGTTTTCTAGATGAGAGCGGATAATGGCTTAGATGAAGGTAGTAGCAATGGGGGTGTAAAAAGTAATATCTTTAAAGATATTAATGAGTTAACGTCAAAAATATTTTGTGACTGGTGACGTGTGAGGGAAAGGATAGAAGAGCCAAGGGTAACCTCCAGGTTCCTGGATTGGAAAATCACTTGGATGTCACACTCATCACTCATCTCAGCAACATCAGAGAAACGTATCTACAGGCAAGACAGATGAACCAGTGTTGGACATGTTTAAAAGTTTAAGATATGTTTGATACTTGCATGTCTGGAGCTCAGCAAAAAGGGTTAAAGATAATAACTTGAAGGTTCTGCAACACATTACAGGAAGAGTTAGGATCACCCGGGGGTATAATAAAATAAGAATAAAAGACAGCTTTATGACAGAAAGAGAAGGCTGCAGAGCACACAAAAAAAGACTGGCCAGAAAGTTGGGGAGGAACACCAGGACAGCACAATGAAATGAAGCCAAAGGAATGGAGCACTTCAAGAAAGTAAGGGGCTTAGTGTGTGCATACTGGAAACTCAAGCATGGCTTAATCTGGGAAGTATCTACTATATTTAAGGATGCATTAGCAGTTTGCAATGGTACGTTGGGGAAGCTTGAATAAAATGGAGAGAAACAGAAGAGCAAAGGATGCAAAGAAATGGAGGAGGGCTGCAGATGATTCTATAAAGACGTGGTTGTGAATAAAAGGACAAGGGCGATCATAGGGTTTTTGAAGTTTTTAAGATGTAGTAACATTTAAATGCAGACAGAAGAAAAGAGGGAGTCAGTAAAAAGGAGGAGGTAAGAGATAAAGGAAAAAGAAGGAATCAAGAAAGACCCTGAGAAGGCAGAAGAGCATGGGATCCACAGTATAAGTAGAGACCACAGTTTGATTCAGAAATAGGAACATTTCCTTCACAAAACCACAAGCAAAAGAAAAACGAGTGCAGATGCAAGTTCACAGGACTGACAGCAAGAGGTGGAGAGAACTGTCACCCGACAGCCCCCTTTCTTCTGCCAAGAGTGAAGCACGAGGAGAGAGGAAAGATCACTGTGAAAGCGGTGTGGTTTGGGACGTGCTAAGAAGATGGGGGAGAAGATTCTAAGGACATATGGTAGGACTCGGGGTGCAGTAGCAGTCCCAGCTGAAGTTGCTAACCATGAATTTATAGCAGCATCAATCTGGATGATAGTGAAGGTATCTTCAGCAGCACTCAGCAGCCTGGGTGTTGGTAGGGTATAAAGAAGAAGATATTTGGATCCAGTCTGAATCTAGGCTTTGTCAGGTAAAGTCCTAAGTAGAACTCAGTTAACTGGTGTTATAAGAAGCCAAGGAATAATGTTACCTCCTGATTGAAAGCTACACACATGCAAAGATAGAGATACAAATCTACCTTTCAGAAGAAAAACTACTATGTGTAAGTAACAGAATTCGAAAGGTAAGGAATGGATCAAAAAAAACCACAATCCATTCTGTCTTATAAATAACTACTGCCAATGTTTACATATGAATATAAACTTTGATTTTTAGAAGCAGTGTTGGGAACCTCAAAAATAACCCGAAACAGTTCAAATGAAGACAGGAATTAAAAATTTTTTTTGCCTAGTAAAATATAAGATTATTCTTATTTATTGCAATGACTGCATTTAAAAACAGCAACTTAGATAGAATCAAAAAGCCTGTTGATTAGCACAAACAGAAGTTGCTCATTTTATACCTTTGATGCTGCTCCTGTATCTGATCTGCAACTTTCACTTTGTCCAACAAATTCTGAATTTCAGCTTTTTGGCGATTAATAATCTCTTTATATTTTGATAATTCGTCTTCTGTCCTCAATCGTTCATCTTCTAGACATTTTACCTATCAAATAATCATATGCAAGTTAAACTGCAAAATGATATTTTCTTATTCCTTATTAGCCGTTTCAGATAGTGGTTATGTGTTAATAATCTAAGCTGAATTGTGAAGCAGTATTAATTAACATGAAGAAAACACAGCGAGAAGTTAACACTCCTGTGTTTCAGTCTCAGATTTCTCATGATTTAGTCATGGCAGTTTTAACTTTCTGTTGTACCTCCATTTTCTCATCTGAAGAGGATATACCTTCCCTACCTACCTCAAAGTACTGGCATAAAGAAAAAGTAGAAGGGTACATGAAAGACACTTTAAAAATTAAGTGATCATAAATTCAAGATGGTTACCTAAAAGCCTATTTCTAAGTAAATGAAAGATACACAATGATAACATATTTGACACTTATATTAAAAGGGATATTATTCTTGTAATATAAGGACCCTAAATACTGGAAAAGATATAGGAGACTGTTAAAAATTAAACCTGTATACAAGATTATTAAATATATTCAAGAGAAATGTACAGTCTTTCTATTATTTTCTCACACAGTTCTAAAGCCCACGTATCTTCCCAATTAATTTGCTAGTAAGACTGCCTTTAGATCAGAGGTCCAAGGATAAGTTACAGATAGAGCAAATATGCTGTGAAACAGGAATGTTTGGCAAACACTTTAAAGGGACTGAAATGGAAGACATTTTTATTTCTCTAAGAGTCAATTTTGTTGCTAGGGAATTGACACACTACTTTTTGATTTTAGATTATTTCTATATAAATATCCTTTCCCCAACATTTAAAAATCAGAATGAGTACTAAATTAAAGTTGTTTACCCGTCCTCTAGAGTCACGGCTAAAGACTGAATTACCTTTGTTCTCAGTGTCCTTAGCTCATCCATGCCCTCCTTAAATGTCCTCTTCAGATCTTCTAGTTCCTTTATTTTGGCATGATGCATCTTTTTAAAAGTTTAAAAGAAATCACAAATCATTATACGCTAACCCAGAGCTAACATTTATTGCCTGCTCCTTCTAAAAGACCTTAAAAGTAGATGGCAATAAGCACTTGTTTCCCTCCTTCAATAGTACACCATCTAAGGTATACAAATACAGAGCTACTCACTTCTAACTGGTCAGATTTTTCTTGCATTTGTTTTTCAAGTTCTCCTTTTGTGACTCTAAGCTTGGCATCAAGCTCATTTGATTTAATTTCTTCTGACTCCTAAGGGAAAGAAACAACAAAAGTATGGCAAGTTTTAAAGTTTTATGCTTTGAAATGTCAAGATGGCTTTTGCAATTAAGTTTACTAATCATAAAATACATAGCTCATGCATCTAAAATTGATGACTGAATTCAAAAATTTTAAATATATCAATTTTGCACCAAGAGAAGAGCATATTTAATATACATATTATACAGAGTGGGCTTTTTTTCCCATAAGTTATACATTTCTTTGTACTCGTCTTTCTTCTAAAGTTTTAGAGTGTTTTTATTTGTCTAAAAACTTTTTAAATAAGATTTCTACTTAAGCTGCAAGTATTTTAACATAGGAAATAGCTTGCATTTAATTTAGTTGCCCTAGAAAATCTACTCCACACTTCAAATACTAGAGATACAAAAATTTATGAAACAAAAGAGTAGTAACATTTGATAAAACTTGTTCTAACTTGTTATAAAGAAATCTATTCAAAACTTTAGCATACCTGATATGTTTTTATCATATCTTGACAATTTTTCCTAATCTGATCAGCTTCTTCCTTTGCTTGAGTTAATTTTGTTGTTGTTTCTTTGAGTTTATCTTTGGTTTCCTGCATTGACAAAAAGACAGTGTGAGATAATAGAAAATATATATTGGTCTCTGCCCCCAGTTCCTGACAGAGCTCCTGAAACCCCTCACAGTCTGGGCCCGGGCCTGGCATCTGAAGTGGCAGGTTGGGAAGTTTTGTGGGACTGACACTCTCTCTGGATGGACAGTGTCAAAGTGAGTTCAACTGTAGGCCACTTGGCTGGTGTCACACACAACTGCTTGTTGTGGGGAAAAGCTTCCACACACTGGTAACCAGATGAGTCAGCAGTGAAGTGTTCTGTATAAAAGTAAAGGGGACGCACAAGAAGAAACACACAGGAGGGGAGAACTGGATTTTTCCCTATGCTGGAGGAAAACTTTTTTTTTTTTTTTCAATTTACAGACTAGCAACAAGGCTGGCACAGTGATGTTATGAATGGTGACAACAGTGACCAGAGTAAAGAAAGTTCTTGTCTTAGCACTGCTACTGGAGCCAGAAACAATTCCAGTAATCACACTTTGTGCTTCTGACAAAAAACTAATGTGGCCTGCACAGGTGATTGATCAAGTCATTAAATAAAGTCAAATTTGATAGTTTTCAGCAAATCACTAGAAGTTACTGACCTGAAAAGACAAAAATGCAAAATGTTTAAGCAGTTCTTTGAGACCCACATGAAAGACGATTCTTTGTTTTATGGCCAAGGTATCCATTCAAAACTTTTATTACAGATTCATGCTGCAATTTGGTTTCTCTTCCTAACCACTCTATTAGAATAGCCATTCTGATGGTTTCCATGGAAGACTTTCTCATCAGATCCAACTGCCTTTTCTAATTTCTTATTCCTGACGTACCTATTCCAGTTCTGATCACTCCTGACTCTTTCTTTTAATAGCCTCCCTCTGTCTATAAGGCAGTATATTTCTCTTTTTCTCCCCCACTTCTTGCCTTCTCTGTCTTCTTAACTCGCTAGACTTCCTGTGTTGATTGTCCAAGTACAGCCCTACCCTTCAGCTTCAACATTCTCCTTCAGATCACCCATAGAGTGCCATAATTCGTGCTATCACATGGATTTCAAATGAAAATTTAGGTATCATCTTCTCCTAGGAGGTTCCCTTCAGAAAGGGATAGAAGCTGCTATTCTACCTTCCCACAGAGAGAATCTAGGGAACCCTGACACTGTAACAAATGGTACTTTGTACTGTAGCTTATTACATGCTTCCCTGTTGAGAAGACAGCTTCTGGGTAACACCTAGCTCAGTATTCACATATGAACTGTTCATGCAATAAATGTTGAATTAATGAAGGAATACCTAACATGAATCTTCTGTTCTAGTTAGGCTGGTTTTCCCAAACACCAAATCTCCCTTTTCTCCTTATCTTGTTGTTACTTCACTTGGAATGCCTTTCCCTTCATCTCTTTTTTTTTTTTTCTCTTCATCTCTTGATATAAATTCCATCTACACTTCAGATACCACTTCTTATATGTCACTTTGTTTTCAGATAAATTTACTACCCAATTAAGTGTCTAGTTACATACTTTCAGTTGCAGGTCTTTTAATAATTTGGCTTATATTAAAATAGTGACTTTTAAAATATAAACATTTGAAGGTTTTTTAATATACTGTTTTTTAAAATATGAGAATATCAGCTCAACAAGAGGATGGAGAGATAAAGGAACTTTATCTGTACCCCCCCCCACACACACACACTTCCTATATCATCAATAACTATACCAGAGCTTGACACATAGAGGTACTCACTCCATTCATTCATAACATAGCAACCGAGACATTCCAATGTGTCAAATACAATTTTAAACGGTTTATAGCCCGGTGTGAACCCTAAGGATTCCTGCTCCTACTCCTTCTGGCAGTTATCAACAGTTCCCTAACACTCATCTGCTGATCAGCGATTAGCTCAGAAACCCACCACTCTCTGACCTCTGACCACTGTCAACACAGACACCCAAGATGGATGGGTCATGCTGGCGAGTCCTGACAAAACATGGTCCACGGGAGAAGGGAATGGCAAACCACATCAGTATTCTTGCCGTGAGAACCCCATGAACAGTATGAAAAGGCAAAAAGATAGGACACTGAAAGATGAACTACCCAGGTTGGTAGGTACCTAATATGTTACTGGAGATCAGTGGAGAAATAAGTCCAGAAAGAATGAAGGGGTGAAGCCAAAGCAAAAACACCACACAATTGTGGATGTGATTGGTGATAGAAGTCAAGTCTGATGCTAAAAAGAGCAATATTGCATAGGAACCTGGAATGTTAGGGCCATGAATCAAGGTAAATTGGAAGTGGTCAAACAGGAGATGGCAAGAGTGAACATTGACATTTTAGGAATCAGAGAACTAAAATGGACTGGAGTGGGTGAATTTAACTCAGATGATCATTGTATTTACTACTGTGGGCAAGAATCCCTTAGAAGAAATGGAGTAGCCCTCACAGTCAACAAGAGAGTCCGAAATGGAGTACTTGGATGCAATCTCAAAAACAACACAATGATTTCTGTTTGTTTCCAAGGCAAACGATTCAACATCACAGTAATCCAAGTCTATGCCCTGACCAGTAACACTGAAGAAGTTGAAGTTGAACGGTTCTTTGAAGACCTACACGATCCTCTAGAACCAACACCCAAAAAAGATGTTCTTTTCATAATAGGGGACTGGAATGCAGAAGTAGGAAGTCAAGACATACCTGGAGTAACAGGCAAATTTGGCCTTGGAGTACAGAATGAAGCAGGGCAAAGGCTAATAAGAGTTCTGCCAAGAGGACGCACTGGCCATAACAAACACCCTCTGCCAATAACACAAAAGAAGACTCTACATGTGGACCTCACCAGATGGTCAATATCGAAAACAGATTGATTATATTCTTTGCAACCAAAGATGGAGAAGTTCTATAAAAAGATCTTAATGACCCAGATAACCATGATGGTGTGATCACTCACCTAGAGCCAGACATCCTGGAGTGTGAAGTCATGTGAGCCTTAGGAACCATCACTATGAATGAAGTTAGTGGAGGTGATGGAATTCCAGTTGAGCTATTTCAAATCCTAAAAGATGATGCTATGAAAGTGCTGCACTCAATATGCCAGCAAATTTGGAAAACTCAGCAATGGCCACAGGACTGGAAAAAGTCACTTTTCATTCCAAACCCTAAGAAAGGCAATGCCAAAGAATGCTCAAACCACTGCACAATTGCACTCATCTCACACGCTAGTAAAGTAATGCTCAAAATTCTTCAAGTCAGGCTTCAGCAATATGTGAACTGTGAACTTCCAGATGTTCAAGCTGGAATTAGAAGAGGCAGAGGAACCAGAGATCAAACTGCTAACATCCGCTGGATCATCGAAAAGGCAAGAGAGTTCCAGAAAAACATCTATTTCTGCTTTATTGACTATGCCAAAGCCTTTGACTGTGTAGATCACAATAAACTGTGGAAAATTCTGAAAGAGATGGGAATACCAGACCACCTGACTGTCTCTTGAGAAACCTGTATGCAGGTCAGGAAGCAACAGTTAGAACTGGACATGGAACAACAGATTGATTCCAAATAGAAAAAGGAGTACGTCAAGGCAGTATATTGTCACCCTGCTTATTTAACTTATATGCAGAGTATGTCATGAGAAACGCTGGGCTGGAAGAAGCACAAGCTGGAATCAAGATGGCTGGGAGAAATATCAGTAACCTCAGACATGCAGATGACACCACCCTTATGGCAGAAAGTGTGGAAGAACTAAAGAGCCTCTTGATGAAAGTGAAAGAGGAGAGTGAAAAAGTTGGCTTAAAGCTCAACATTCAGAAAAGTAAGATCATGGCATTCGGTCCCATCACTTCATGGCAAATAGATGGGGAAACAGTGGAAATAGTAAGAGACTTTTATTTTGGGGGGCTCCAAAATCACTGCAGATGGTGACTGCAGCCATGAAATTAAAAGATGCTTACTCCTTGGAAGGAAAGTTATGACCAACCTAGACAGCATAATAAAAAGCAGAGACATTACTTTGTCAACAAAAGTCCATCTAGTCAAGGCTATGGTTTTTCCAGTGGTCAGGTATGGATGCGAGTGTTGGACTATAAGGAAAGCTGAATGCTGAAGAATTGATGCTTTTGAACTGTGGCGTTGGAGAAGACTCTTGGAGAGTCCCTTGGACTGCAAGGAGATCCAACCAGTCCATCCTAAAGGAGATCAGTCCTGGGTGTTCATTGGAAGAACTGATGTTGAAGCTGAAACTCTCAATCCTTTGGTCACCTGATGTGAAGAGCTGACTCATTTGAAAAGACCCTGATGCTAGGAAAGATTGAGGGCAGAAGGAGCAGGGTACAGCAGAGGATGAGAAGGTTGGATGGCATCACCGACTCAATGGACATGAGTTTAGGTAGGCTCTGGTAATTGGTGATGGACAGGGAGGCCTGGCGTGCTGCGGTTCATGGGCTCACAAAGAGTTGGACAGAACTGAGTGACTGAACTGAACTGAATCACCAAGTATTTTGGCTCAAGCTATCCTACAGGAGTCCCTAAAATAAGTTCTATGCCTGATTAATAACTATTACTCTATTTGTTCTTAAAACTGATTCTAATAGTTTTCCCACTGTGTGACGGTACTTACCTTATGTGAATCCATTTCTGCTTTTAACTTGTTTTGTGCCCATTTTACTTTAATGATGTGAGAGTTGATATCTTCCTTTAATTTGTCTATTTCTCTGATGAGTCTAGTAGCTTCACCTTCCTAAAATAATATCACTGGGTCATATTTTTCACTTAAACAATCAACAATCATTTGTGTGTCTTTCATATCTCAAGATAGTCAAAGCAATCCAGGGGCCAGCACGTTATGGCTTACAAGCGATAAAACTAAAGTTTAAATCACAAGAGGAAAGTAAAATCCTAAAACCAATGAACAGATATAAGATGATTAACATTTATACTTTAACCAACTATTATGTTTTGTGAGTATAATAAGCATACCTCTGGTGCTTCCCAAATGGCTGACATAAGGTGAAATATAAATTAAATTGGTCGTGCCAGAATTCCTGAGAACAATGACAACATTTCTGAACCAAAACTTAGTAGAAAATAACACTGATTATCAAGAAATGATAACCTGCTGGACACAAAACTATGCCATGAGGCTGTTAGTTAAAAGCAAGGGCTCTGAATAGCTCAGTAATTAAATCTCTTTAAACAGTATCTAAAAACATGTTCTTCTGCAGGAAAAATATAAATCCTATTCTATGAGCGTTACATTAAAATTCTGGTCAAATTATACCTCTAGCTCAAAAACTAGGCTTCCCTGGTAGCTCAGCTGTTAAAGAAATCTGCCTGCAATGCAGGAGACCCCAGTTCGATTCCTGGGTTGGGAAGATCCCCTGGAGAAGGGACAGGCTATCCATTCCATTATTCTTGGGCTCCCCTGGTGGCTCAGTTGGTAAAGAATCCGCCTGCAACGAGGGAGACCTGGGATTGATCCCTGGGTTGGGAAGATCCCCTAGAGAAGGGAACAGCTACCGACTCTATAGTCTTCTGGCCTAGAGGATTCCATGTACTGTATAGTCCATGGGGTCGCAAAGAGTCGGACATGACTGAGTGACTTTCACTTTCATGTGTATCTTTTACGAAAGTAAAATCTTCCTTTGAAGAACAAAGTCATTTCTACAACATGTAGATTTTAAAAGAAAGTTTTAAAAAAGATCTAATAAACAACATGTGTCAGTTTCTCATATTTTCACAGGAAAAACGTTTTGCAGCTAGCTAACAACATACTGGAATTATTAAAGCATTCACTTTCTTTGAAGGTAAACTAACAAAAACAGCTTTATGTTTAACAGTGGTTGAACCATGTTAATTTATGATTATTTAATTAAATAAGGAAAAGCAAAGAGAATAAGCTTCAGGTAAGGTACAATATCAAAAGTGATACCTTTGCTTCATACAGCTGGTGTAATCGTCCTTTCTCCTGAGAAAGTTGCTTAATTTTGTTAGTGTTTTTCTCACATTCTTTATTTGCATCTCTAAGTTTTTTTTCAAGTATCTCTTTTTCCTTTCGAAGGTCTAAAGATTCCTTCTCACCTCTTACATACTTCATTACCATTGCTTCTTTTTCCTGGCGTGCCTCTTCACATTTCTTGTTGGCCTTCGAAAAAAGTATCTAGCGTTAATACAACATGTTTTTTAAAGTAAAAATAAACTAAAATAAATAATATTTTCCTAAAATATCAACAATTTATTTTTTGATTTTTGCACATTTTGGGGACCTGTGTCATGAAATCATAAAAAAGAAGTGATACAATGAACAAACTCATATCACTAACATTTGCTTCTTCCCTTTCCTATTTCTTTTCCTCTAGCTAATACAGATGCTATATTCTGTTTCTGCCTTCAGATCACTTTTCTACTCTTTCCTAGCCTCACCTGTGCTCTGGGAAAATGACCATCAGGGACCATATTAACAAGTTTCTTTGTCCTCATATAAAGAAAAGGTTTGGAAGAAGACATGTTTTACAGTTTGAACTGTTATTGTGTACCATTTATTATCATTGTGTTTTGATTTTAAAACATAATTGTAATTCTAATAGTTATTTTAATGAAACTGTTTGGGTTCACTAAAACTATCTTCTTCTTAATTAGTATAAAAGTTTGAGAGCTGATAGTATAAGCGTTAAGCATGTAACATTCTTATTGCTCAGGGTCAGCATATTGTAAAGAATCACAGAAATAAAAGTTGAAGTTTTTTGTAGTTAACATACATTTATGTAATGCTTTAGCATTTTAAAAATCCTATTCCTAATACACACTGTCTAAAATTATCTAACAGGGTTAAATAAACAAAAAGTCAACAGAAAGTTAATAATAATGATGATCTGAAAAATACCTGTTCCATCCGATGGGCCATCTCTTTGTGTAATTGCTGAATTGCATTTTTGGCTGCAATGTCTTGAGCTAATACTTTATCTTTGGAAGCCTGAACTTCTTTATTAAGTTCCTCTAATCTTGTTTCTAACTGTAAAGAAAATTATTTCCAGATTATTTTTATAGCTATAACAAACAGACCACTAACATTTCAAATAAATATAAATTATATATATATGAGCATAAAGAATTCAAGAATATACTTGTCATAGACATAACAAGTAAACATTAATGATGTTCCAATATATCATTAGAATTAAGTCAGTATAAATCTGAAGCAGACTCGGAGAAGACAGATGGTAAGCTCTAAAGTAATTATCAATTAAATAACTAAAAAAAATAGTTAAAATATCATGAAAAAATTTAAATGTTACATATTTACTTAATGCAATATAAAGCAGTAAGTGAGGAATAGGGAAACAAAATAGGAACACAGCAGAAAAGACATAGAGAAACTGTAGACATAAAATACTCAAAAATGGTAGACATAAACCTATAAACCTAACCCATAACCCTAATCTTAAATACTGTAAAAGCTACATCTTGATAGAAATCTTGAAAAAATTACACTTAAAAGTTAGATATTACATGATTCTACTTATATGAAGGAAAAGGAAACATATATGATTCCATTTATATGAAATATTCAGAACTGGCAAATACACAGAGAGACAGAAAGTAGACTAGTTGTCCCCTAGGGCTGAGGGAAGACAACTGACAGGGGCTGGAGGGAAACGAAGGGTGACTATTAATGGGCTTTTAGTTTTTTCATGTGATAAAATTTTCTAAAATTGTGACAAAATGTACAACTAAAAATCACCAAACTGTATACTAAAATGAGTGAATTATGTGGTATGTGAATTATATATCAATGAAACTGCTATAAAAACCCTACTAGTTAGCTTACATATAGTACACATGTACTAATTTTCCGTATGTCAACACTGTCCAACAGCAATACAAGCCCAATTTTTTGGTAGCAACATTTTAAAAAGTAAAAAGAAACAGGAGAAATAAATGTTTTATTAAACCCAATGTATATAGAATATCATTTCAACATGTAGTCAACATTAAAAAACTGAGCCATTTTACCCCTTTTTGTACTAAGTCTCTTTAAAGGGCATATTTCACACTTACATCACCTCTTAATTTGGACTAGCCACCTTTTACATGCCCAATATCACGATGGCCAGTGGCAGCCATATTAAGTGGTACAGATTCAAAGATAAAATTAGGAAAGAAAACTCTGCTATACTGGCTAGCAAAAGAAAGGTGAATCAAATTTTCTCCTTTAATAGGGCACAACCACTAACAATCTCAGGAAAAGAACAGCTCTGGTTAGCCTCCATCTGTTTATTCTGAAGTTTCCGGTCATCAGCAGTGATCTGTCTACCAAAATTCATATTCAGCCCCACACTTTAAAATTAAGACACCTTCACTTTAAAATTCTAAGTTTGGTCTACATGTGGTAGACCACACACACACACACACACACAAATCAGGATTAAACTTTCCTGATAAAAGTATAATTTCATTAAGTATAACAAAGTGTAAGTAAGTGAAACTTGGTTTAGTGTTTCATTACAGTATTACCAGCTGTTTACTTTTATTTTCATTATATAGCTTTCTGTGAAAGATGAGGCAAAAACAAAGACTTTTAAGGCTACCATGTTTCTAACCTTTTCCATGGAAGAAAAATGAAAGTGAAAGTCGCTCAGTCATGTCTGACTCTTTGCAACCCCATGGACTACAGTCCATGGAATTCTCCTGGCCAGAGTACTGGAGTTGTAGCCTTTCCCTTCTCCAGAGGATCTTCCCAACCCAGGGATTGAACCCAGGTCTCCCAACATGCAGACAGATTCTTTACCAGCTGAGCAACAAGGGAAGCCCAAGAATACTGGAGTAGGTAGCCTATCCCTTCTCCAGTGGATCTTCCTAACCCAGAAATTGAACTGGGATCTCCTTCATTGCTGAGCTACTAGGGAAATTAAAAAAAAAAAAAGCAGCTCAAAAAGATAAAGAGCAGCTGAGCTACCAGTCTAGAATATGCACGCTGCTGATCCAAGCATCATAGTACATTTTTAAAAAAGAAAGGAAAGGAAAGGCTTGGGAAAACTAGCTAACCAGATAAAATCTGAAATAAAAGAGTCAGCCTTCAGTATAGTTTACAAAATACTAAGAACAGAACTGCATTAAACTATAAGCTTAAAAGGGCTTCCCAGGTGGCACTAGTGGTAAAGAATTCGCTTGCCAATGCAGGAGATGTAAGAGACACAGATTCGATCTCTGTGTCGGGAAGATCCCCTGGAGGAGCAAATGGCAACCCACTCCAGTATTCTTGCCTCAAGAATGCCATGGACAGAGGAGCCTGGTGGGCTATACTATATGGAGTCACACAGGGTGGGACACGACTGAAGCGACTAAGCATGCATGTACGCATAAGCTGTAAAACCTTCTAAAGCCAGATGCAAACGTTTAGGTATATACTGCTTCTTCTGAAACAATCTATTTGACTGCCAAACAAACTGTCTTTCCTTCTCAGATATCTATTATACATAGAATACTGCCACACATATCACATAAAAATATTAATTTACATGAAACAAAAAGATAAGGCTAGGAGTCCCATTTCATAAAAGAATGCTTCACATACCAAGCAATCTTCTGCATTTAAAGTATGATGTAATCTACAGAACTTCAACTTATATACAAATTTTCAGGAATGTATTTAAGAAGAGACTTCCAAGATTTTTGTCTTTTTACCTGTTTAATTGTGTTCATATGTTGCTTCTCTGTTTCGGTTCTTTTTTTAAGTTCTTCTCTTAAATTGTCTTTTTCTGAACAAATGTCTAAGATGAGTTCCTGATGCTTCTTATTTTCTTTAATTAACCTAAATATAAAAAGGCCAGTATAAGTAAAATATAATTAAAAATATGGAAAATAACCTGTTTGCAGACTGAGGTGGAGATACTTATGATTAATAAACAAATATTTCCAAGTAATTCTTTTGTAATGATATATTCTACTTTTCTTGGGCTTCAAAATCACTGCAGATGGTGACTATGGCCAAGAAATTTAAAAGACACTTGCTTCTTGGAAGAAAAGCTATGACAAACCTAGACAGCCTATTAAAAAGCAGAGATATCACTTTGCCGACAAATGTCCATATACTCAAAGCTATGGCTTTTCCAGTAGTCATGTATGGTTGTGAGAGTTGGGCCATAAAGAAGGCTGAGAACCAAAAAATTGATGCTTTCAAACTGTGCTGCTGGAGAAGACTCTTGACAGTCCCTTGGAGAGCAAGGAGATTAAACCAATCAATCCTAAAGGAAATCAACCCTGAATGTTCATTGGAAGGACTGATGCTGAAGCTCCAATACTTTGGCCACCTCATGTGAAGAGCCAACTCACCGGAAAAGACCCTGATGCTAGGAAAGACTGAGGGCAGGAGGAGAAGGGGGCAACAGAGGATGAGATGGTTGGATGGCATCATCAAGTTGATGGACATGAGTTTGAGCAAGCTCCAGGAGCTGGTGATGGACAGGGAAGCCTAGCATGCTGCAGTCCATAGGGTCGCAAAGAGTGGGACACGACTGAGCAACTAACACACATAGTTAGTAAGTGGGTGAAGATTAGATTTGGACCCAGGTCTAATTCCTTGCATCTTCTACTTTGAAGATCCCTCAGTTACTCAACAAACGTTGACTGAGTACCTACTATGTACCTATACTAGTCTATATGTTGGGGGTACGTCAGTGAACTGTCCCTGCACTCATAATGCTCACATTCTAAGAGAGAAATTATACAATAAATAGATATATAATGAAATGTCAAGTTGTGATTAAGTTCTATTAAGAAAACTAAAAAAAGGGCAAGCGAACAGGGAAAATGACTTGAACTATGACTATACGTCAGGTAATCAGGACAGACCTCTCTGATAGTACAGGAATGCAGTGAGGAGGTACATTGTGAAAATGCTTGGGAACAGAAAACTGTGTAGCAAACAAGCTTCTTCAAGCCTTTTATGGCACAGTGATTTAACTCAGATTATATGATAAAGATGAACACTCAATTTGTTGCAGGAAACAACTAGAAACACGAGAATCCTGATTATAGTTCATAAAGTAAACATTTTAGGGAGAAAGAAGTAAAGAACAGCAAGCCCTGAAATTATTATTCTTATATGCCAAGTGCACATAACTTGGAGTTAACTTTCTACTGTATTCCCAATGTTTTTAGATAAATTTAATAACATGTAACCTGTTCATTTCTGATAAGCACATTAAAAAAAAATCCACTTAAGCCAGACTAAATGGGTTCAGATTTTAACTTTGTCACTTAGTAACTTGTGACCCTGAGCAAGTTAGCACTTAACTTCTCTGTGCTTCAGGTACCTTATCTGTAAGATGGGAATAACAACTGTTCATACCGCATAGGGTTGTTTTGTGAGGATTCCATGCATTAATACATGGAAAGTGCCAGGCACACGAAGTCTTCTGGCTATTATTATCAAATCTATAACATCTTATCATTTACAAGAGAAACATGAAAGTGGTCAAGACTCAAAATCTAAGGAAAGTAGAAAGAAGTATCAGGAATAATCTCAAAGGGAAAGTTTAAAAGATTAAAGTATAGATAGCAGGAAATAAGGAAGTTACCCAGAAAAGCAAGAATGGCAGAAAAACTGATGGTCCAAGCATAAAATCATAGCTTTTTTCATAACAGCAGCATTCCAGTAAAGTTATTAGCAGCAGTAGCTGCCATTAGTTTTCAGGCAGTATTAAGAAAGTATCAAGAGATATCTGGAGTCTCAGCAGATATTTGTACACTCATGTTCACAGCATCATTATTCATGACAGTCAAACAGTAGAAGCAACCCAAATGTCCACTGATGGATGAACAGATAAACAATAAACAACATACATACAGTGGAATATTATTCAACCCTAAAAAGGAAAGAAACTGTAACACATACTACACAGTTTGGATGAACCTTGAGGACATTCGCTAAGTGAAACAAGCCAGTCACAAAAAGGCAAATATTGTACAATTTCATTTATGTGAAGCATCAACAGCAGTCAAACTCTTAGAAAGCACACCAGAGTGGTGGTTACCAGGGTCTAGGGCAGGGGAAATAGGGAGTTGTTTGATGGATGTAGAGCTTCAAATCAGTAAAATGAAAAGCTATGGTGCTGGTTGCATACTCTGTGAATATACTTAATACTACCAAAGTGCACATTGATAAATGGTTAAGGTGGCAAATGTTATGCTATGTGTATTTTATCACAATTTAAAAATTAAAAAAAGGCTCTGGATGCTGGTATTAAAATTCACTGGATAAACCAATTGCCTCCTCCCCTTTCTTTACACATGCCCCTCCCATTCCAAAAAACTTTTAAAGTATCACTTTTTAAAAAAGAGAATCAGTCGATATTAATGAAAGCTAGCAACTTTTATTGTCCTTTATAAGGGTTATAAGAGTATCTAAATATACGCACCACTTACACATATAAATATAAAATAAAAACACGGGGTGATATAACACCAGGAAAAGATAAAATGAAATTTAAACTGTTGTTAAAATAGAAGTTAACTCCACAAATTGAAGAGAAGTCAAAAATTAACTATATTCTTATTTACTGAATGATAATACACCAATTCTTCTGTTCTCTAAATTTTAATTTTTTAAACCAATAAATGTACAGTGGGGATTTTAAGAAAAATTTTTTAATTTCATGACTTCTCATTCCTTTTGAATTTATCTTAGTTCTGACAATGTAATGCTTTACATTCTCCTAAAACTGAAAAATTTGAGCTGTCTTTAAACATTTCTAGATCTTCAATGAACTTACACTTTAATAAAATATTTATTTTCTTTAACTTAACATAATAAGACTTCTATGTAAAACAAATTTTGAATCATATTCAAAACAGTGCCTTTACAGATATATATATTTCTATATATGTTAACATATTTAACATAGGTATATTATATATAACACTCATAAAAACACTATTTACCTATTATTTCTAAAACAATGAAAGTATCACATCCTAAAAAAAAAGTTACATATTAACTAGGCAAACTTGACATTTGCTCAATAACTTTACTTATGTGCATGGCTCTACTGTGGAAATAAAAGTAAATAAAATGATATTTTAAAGAATTTAATCTTTAATCCTCATGTAAAAAAATAACCTAGAAGAATAAAAAACTTACTTTTTTATGGTGTGCTCCTGTTGCAAATACTTATCTTGCACACACTTTTCAAACATAATTAATGCATTTTCTCCCTTATTCATTCCATTTGGTACTCGGTGATCTTTTGCAAACTCAGTAGATAAGAGCTCAGATTCTATTTCTTCCAACAAATCCTCTGATGTTGAAACATTCTTTATTTTTGAAATAAGTTTCTTGGTGCAGTCTGTATCATAAGGACTTTCTGAATAAGTCTTTTGATTACCTGCTTCTATAAATGTAGATGACCTTAATTCCGCCAATATTTGTGTAACTGCTTGTTCTGCTTCACTTGTTTTCAAAACTTGTTGTGTAAAATCTCCACCAGGAAAACTAGTTATTTGTTCAGAATTTTCTGGGCCTGTGTCTGTGTTAGCACAGGAATCCTTACCCCCACCGTGATCTGGAATATAATTTTCCTGTGTTTCAATCTGATTATTGTGTTCATTAGGCTGACATAAAGTTTTATCAAAGTTTAATGACAACAGTTTGGACTCATTTTCTAAGCTGCTGCTTTCATCACCAGAAAAGGAGTTGCATGAGTCTTCCTTTGTTTCCGATGTTTTCTCAATATCTTGATCAGAGGAAATGGAGGCTATGTGCTCTGTCTCTGACATGCTGACTGGCGCCGATTCACTGTGTACTTCAAATCCGTTCCTGATCTTCGTTTTACATCTAAGAAAGTCAAAACACACATTTTAAAAAAGGTTTTTTAAAATCAAGACTCCATATATAGTTGCATACATTTCATGATGTGGAAAACCTAAGGCTACATATTTTACCAGTAATAATTCTTTAAAAATTCCTTCCTTGGAGGGGGAAAAAAAAAGAATAAAACAGCTGATCCAAATGAGTCACCACAGGTCAGGTAGCATACAGGTTCACTCTCTTCTCCTTCGATCCTATCACTTCACTTCAACTGCAGTTTGACCTCATAAGATGTTGGGTACAGAATGATACTAATAATGAGAAGATTAGTGGCCAAGAATTATTAATAGAATTCCTTCAGCTCCACAAGGGGAAAAAAAGACTATGTAAAGAACTCATAACAAACTATTGCAGAAATCAGACAGGCAAAGAAAAAACTAGGCAAGAAATTACAAATCAAGGTAATAAAACAATGTACATTAACAATGATATTTACTGCCAAAGGAAAACTAGATAATAAAACACAGCTACCTACAAGCCCAGACACATATAGCTGACCTGAAAGAAGTCAAGGTGTAAAGGATTCCTGACAGGAATTCATGTTTCACCCTGGGATACAGAAGTATCATAGTGATTTCCAAACATTCTCATCAAGAACACATAATGTTCAGCACAACTCAAATGGACCCCACATGCACTGCCTCGCTCATTAAAGAAACATTTACAAACCTAATTCAACTATGTTAGCTTAAGTTAGTTTTTAAGCTGTTTATGAGGGGTACTAAGCTAGCTATTTTCTGAAAATTAGTCAACTTCAACTTATCCTGAGACAGAAAAATACAGAACAGTCCAACAATCTTAATGAAGAATTCTAAGAAAGGAAAAGATGAAATTGCCTGTTAAATATCCTGGCATCAAGTAATTAGACATTGGCCTTGATACTATAAATTACCTACTTGTACAACATACTTCCAAATAACCAATCATTATTATCTTGCTGCATGTATGTTACAACTAAGACAAAGTCCACACTAGCAATAAAGGTTTGGTTTAGGCAATATAAATAAATGCAGTAAGTTAATAAAAACCCTTATGAGTAACGTGTATTCCAAATCAAGGACAAAGTAAAATAATTCTCAAACAGGGACATTAGTACTATGTGGCTTCATCATTTGGAAGGAAGTCACTACCTTCCTCAAAATAATTAATTTTAAGACATAACTTATAAATGTGTTGCTGCTGAATTTGAAATCTTAATTTGGAAATCAATCTAAAAAGTGCTTTCAAACATCATAACTAGTCATAACTAGTCAATGTTATGTGATATCTATTGAAGTCGAACTCAGAGCTGACCAAAGGTAATGGACAGAAGATAAAGAATCTATTTAAAAGAGAATGAGTCTATGAAGGCATTGTGACTCTCCAGCATAGATTGACCAGAAGAAACTTTCATTTGATAACTCTATGGCTCTTGTCTGCGTGCCATGCTTTGTCAACAGAAAAGCATTACGCAAACAATGGTTATCTTCTTATCCAGCTTTCACATTCCCCAGGGTTCAGTCCACAGCTTTATTTTCCCTCCTAGAATTCATCCAATATGATTACTGAAACCACAAACTCATAGTTGATGCCCACTTTGTTTTCATTCCTGTGCTCTTGAATTATAGATAACAAATTACCTCTTCATTTTCACTTTATAATAATCTCAAATGAATAGTGGCATTTCCAATGGCTCAATTCAAAAAATGGCTAAATCTAGAATCACAACAGCACCTTCTAAGATTGAGAACACCTAATCTTTTATTTCTGTCATTGCTACCATTTTTCTTAGTCATAACTCTATCCTTTAGCCTCATATTCTTTTACTGATTTCATGTTTCCTGCAATTACACCCTCATTTCTACTGTCACTGTCCCCTACCTGCAACTCAACCCAGGCCTGATAACTTCCTATCCGGAACACTCGAGTTGTTGGCTTCTCAGTCTCACTCTATCCTCCCTCCAGTTCTCCTTCCTGAAACTCCAAGTCAAGGAGCAAGGAGGCTGATTTAAGGGCAGATGACCTGAGACAGCACCAGGTAAGTGTCATCCCACCCAGAGAAGGCATTAAGTGTACACCACACTGGCTCTGTCACAGAGGAACAGGAGATGCCCTACAAAGTGAGTCCTCAATGGCACAAGGGTCAAAGGAGTTACAAAACTGCCCCTTCTCCCAAAAATACCACACACACCACCTCCAGAGAGATCACCACCGAACACAACCAGATGAATCAGAGTAAAGGCAGAGCTACTGCTTCCCTCTTCCAAGTTTCAGATAGTGCGAACTCTGCCTCCACTGGTTGGTATTCCCCCAGCTCCGAAAGGACTAGTTAAGAGGAAGGAGGGGGGACAAATTTTAGAGCCAAATTACATCTCTTCTTTAATCCAAGCAGCTGGGAGCTAACAGTTTCAACATTTCTTCATAGAGAAGAAAGAGTTTATGATTAACGTGTTTTTGTTGCCTGCTTTTGTAAGCAAGTGAAACCTGTCTTAATTCCTGGAATAAGTTTTTTTCTAGTCATCAAAAGTGGCAGAAGAGTTTTGACACCAAACCAAGACATTATTAAAGGACTGTACCTCAGAGGGAAGTGGCGGGGATGTGAGCATTTCATGTTTATGCCTCAGAGTTACAGCTGTACTATTTTTCCAATCTTATCTCTCAACACAATCTTAAAATTCTAGTACTTCACTATAGGACCTTACCAGCCCTTGCCCAGACTACTTCAGATTCCTCCAAACAATGTGCACATTAACATTTTCATGGCTTTGCTCTTTTCTAGACAGGTCTGCCCTTCAGTCTAGTGGCAACAGTTTAGTCCCTAAGTTGTGTCCAATTCTTGTGACCCCATGGACTGTAGCCCACCAAGCTCCTCTGTTCATGGGATTCCCCAAGCAAGAGTTCTAAAGCCGGTTGCTACTTCCTTCTCCAGGGGATCTTTCCCCCCCAGGGATTGAACCGCTTCTCCTGCATTGCAGGAAGACTTTTTATTGCTGAGCTACCAAGGCAGGCCCTCCCTTCAGCCTATCCAGACCCTAATTATACTTAAAGGACAGACTCTAAGGTCATGTCTCCTCCGAATTTTCCCTAATGGCAAGCAAAAAAAAAAACCTCTCATGTAAATGAAAACATACTCATCAGGTACACAGTCATAGCCTTCCTTGTGATGTTTCTCAACAGCCTTTTAAATGATCTCTGTACTCACAAGGAAGAGGCATCTCACTCTAAACTGAATCAAACTTCTTAAATCTCAAGCAATATAACAGTAACAGTAAATAGATAAACAAATCCAACAAATACATTCTCTACTACATTTACAGTCATTCTTGCAAACACTGTTCAATGGTTCTCAGTGAGGGTGGGACTGAATTTACATAATGAGCTGGGGGTGCTGAAGGCATTTAGAGGGTGGAAACCAGGTTGTAAGAAGACTTGTTAAGTGCAAGACAGCACAGAACAACAAAAATGTCTCATTCTGCTGGCTATTCATCTAGGTTATAAATGAACACACACACATGTTCCTATAAATACATCAGCTTAGATTCTGTTTTACATATCATCCTTCTGCAAATTAAAGAAGGCTGTAGCTCAGACAGTAAAGAATCTGCCTGCAATGCAGGAGACCTGGGTTCAGCCCCTGGGTCAGGAAGATCCCCTGGAGAAGGAAGTAGCAACCCACTCCAATATTCTAGCCTGGAGAATTCCATGGACAGAGGAGCTTGGCAGGCTACAATACACGGGGTCACAGAGTCGGACACGACTACACGAGTAACACAAATGTAGTTCAATGTCAAAAGACAAGTGCTTTCTATATTGTTTCTCAGTAATATGCCCATGATCTTTGGAAAAAGTATCCATATAAACTGGCATCTGATAACCACTTAGTCTGCAAACTCAGTTTTTTAATGTTCAAATGAATACTGATGGGGCAAAAGGAAAGGCATTAAAGATTTGTGTGCCTATATGTAAAAAGCCATCACCAAGAGCAAGAAACTACACAAGAAAGATGCAGGGAGGGGCCACCATCATGTGCTTGACTGTCCATAACTGAGCAGGGGAAAAAACAGTCAGCTGAGTCCTCCTGTGGGCCTCCAGTTGGCAATGCTGATGCAGGCCAATCTGGCTGCGGTGCAAACTTTTTCTTGGGGGTGGGGGTAAAGGAGCAGATATCACGAAAGCTACCAATGATGGACTAGCCCAAGAGTATATTAAAGGGGTAGGATGCAAAACTATACATTTGTATATAAGATTGCTTCAATTAAGAAGTGCTTGTATAAATCAATTTCACACTCATATATAGACATAGTGACTACAATTACTAATTACAATCTCTATTGCTGAGGGTAAGAAAAAGCACAGGTTATTTGACTTTTTAGCAATTCTTACTCATTAGGGGAAGACACTATATTTAAATTTAGCCAAGTCACAAAATTCCTCTTAATTCAAGGGCTTTTTTTCCCCACAAGGGTTGTTTCTGTTTCTGACACAGTACTACAGGACCAATTCGCACTTTAAAACTGTTTCAGCAGAGTGAGAAGTGGTTTCGCTCTTACTGGAGCTCATCAGCTGTAGGCAACTGGTCAAGAAACACTCTTCACTTGCCTTAAAGCCAATCATTATCCACCACAGATTTTAATTCTTATAGAACCAGCAACTGTACAAAATTATTTCTATATAAGAACCTTATAAACAAAAACTCTGTTTTTAACAACTTTTAATACTATTTCTTGTTTGCCAGAAATTAGCAGTATAGCCCCACCTCCCACTCCCTCTGGGAAGAGGCCTGGGTCCTGCTGTTTCTTAGCTCTGTGAACATCAACTAGAAGAGTTTAGGCAAGGCAAGTGTAAGGCCCCTGATGGAGCTTAAGGGGCGTAGGATAGGTAAGTGGTATTGTCAATAGCCGACAGTGATCTAGGAGGTTTTAGTCTTCTCCTGGGGGGGGGGGGGGGGAGTGACTCAAATGGAAGCTTTTGTCAGAATTATACCATTTATAGAGAGAAGTTGAGAAAAAAGCTCCTTTTGTGTATGTCCCCCCTTTTCTAGCACATTCAACCAAGCAAGAGCCATTGGGACCCTACTGTGGACAGGCCAGGCTGATTCCCTAATTCCAGTGAAGGCAGTGCGAGCTGCAACACTCCAATAGCAATAAGCATACCTAGAACTCACATCTTGACTTCTTAATACTAGCCTCCACTGAAAGAAACTAGGACTCCTTGGAGAAATGTCCGGGGTTTAGAAAGGGAAAGTACAAATGAGCCTGGAACATCGTCATGCTTGAAAGTAAGGAAGTATTCAAAGAATAATGGAGGCACAGGTACCAGCTTAAAGGCACCACCAAACACCAAATCTCCTGGCCAGCCTCTAAGCTACCTCATGTCTCTATGAATTTGTTTATTCTAGGAAACGCATGTGAATGGATTCACACAGTATTTGTTCTTCTATGTCTGGCTTCTTCCAATTAACATAATGAATTCAAGCCCCATCCATGTTGTAGCATATATCAGAACTTCATTCCTTTTTATAGTAGGGCTAATATTCTTTTGTATTTATACACCACATGGTGTTTATTCGTTCATCTGCTGATGGACACTTGGGTTGTGAACACTGGCACACAAGTCTTAGTTCTTGCTTTCAGCTTTTAGATACACACCAAGGATTTGCTGGATTCCACTTGCTTTTTAATTCGTTCCACTTTGTTCTGAAAGTTTCTCTTATAGATAGCATAAAATCTATAAAGTTTTGTATTAAAGAAATGTAATACCTTTACATTAATTGTTGTAACATTTATTTAGTATATTATATTCATCACCTAAAGATGATTAAAAGCTTTTTTCTGATAAGGAAAAAAAAAAAGAAAGCAGTATAAACAAACAACAAAAGAACTTAAGCTTATTCAATAAATGCAAATACAAACTAATTCAAATCCACAGACATCTGGTAATAGATTATCAAACATACAAACCTCATACAAAAGTGCCAAACCAGAAATACATTTCTAAACTAGATATTAATTCATTTATTCACCACATATGTATTGAATACATATTATGTTCAGCACTGTCCTATGTGTTGGGAACAAAGCAGTGAATAAAACAGACATCTCTTCTGGAGTTTACCTTCTGGTGTAGTGAACTAACACACAAAATTTGTGTTATATCTTTTACTCTTTGTTTACAGTATTTTAACTGGAAGTCAGTGTTCCATGAGAAGCTATATAAGATACATGAGTGTTTAACTCCAACAGAAACATGTGACTCAGTTTAGCATAAATATTATCTATAACAAACTACAAATTTTAAACTTACAAATTGTACCATTTGAGTCTCAAATAATAGCAGCTGTAGCTTCTCAAGTAATGCCCATTAAGATAAGCAAGTTGAGCTTGTGATGGCACTCCTGTTTTTCAATGTAATAGTTTAATGTCCTCTGAAAAAAGAGTAAGTACATCAAAAGGTCTTTGTATTCCCCAAATACACTTTGAAAGCAGAATAAACAAAATGATAACTTCTCTTTCTGATCAGTTCTAATAATGTTCTAATAAAGCAATTAAAATCAGAAGCAATCAAAATCATCATCCACAATCCAACATAAACTGATCACAACCCCCAAATGTCTGACTTTTGATAGATATGAACTACAAAATATAAATACTTTCCTGGATAAAGTTTTTGTTTTTTTTTTTTTTTAATTTTTCAGTGGGTTTTGTCATACATTGATATGAATCAGCCATAGAGTTACACGTATTCCCCATCCCGATCCCCCCTCCCACCTCCCTCTCCACCCAATTCCTCTGGGTCTTCCCAGCCCACCAGGCCTGAGCACTTGACTCATGCATCCCACCTGGGCTGGTGGTCTGCTTCACCATAGATAATATACATGCTGTTCTTTTGAAACATCCCACCCTCACCTTCTCCCACAGAGTTCAAAAGTCTGTTCTGTATGTCTGTTCTCTTTTTCTGTTTTGCATATAGGGCCATCGTTACCATCTTTCTAATTTCCGTATATATGTGTTAGTATACTGTAATGTTCTTTATCTTTCTGGCTTACTTCACTCTGTATAATGGGCTCCAGTTTCATCCATCTCATTAGAACTGATTCAAATGAATTCTTTTTAACAGCTGAGTCATATTCCATGGTGTATATGTACCACAGCTTCCTTATCCATTCATCTGCTGATGGGCATCTAGGTTGCTTCCATGTCCTGGCTATTATAAACAGTGCTGTGATGAACATTGGGGTGCACGTGTCTCTTTCAGATCTGGATTCCTCAGTGTGTATGCCCAGGAGTGGTATTGCTGGGTCATATGGCAGTTCTATTTCCAGTTTTTTAAGAAATCTCCACACTGTTTTCCATAGTGGTTGTACTAGTTTGCATTCCCACCAACAGTGTAAGAGGGTTCCCTTTTCTCCACACCCCCTCCAGCATTTATAGTTTGTAGACTTTTGGATAGCAGCCATCCTGACTGGCGTGTAATGGTACCTCATTGTGGTTTTGATTTGCATTTCTCTGATAATGAGTGATGTTGAGCATCTTTTCATGTGTTTGTTAGCCATCTGTATGTCTTCTTTGGAGAAATGTCTGTTTAGTTCTTTGGCCCATTTACACAAAAATAAACTCAAAATGGATTAAAGATCTAAATGTAAGACCAGAAACTATAAAACTCCTAGAGGAGAACATAGGCAAAACACTCTCCGACATAAATCACAGCAAGATCTTCTATGACCCACCTCCCAGAATATTGGAAATAAAAGCAAAAATAAACAAATGGGACCTAATGAAAATTAAAAGCTTTTGCACAACAAAGGAAACTATAAGTAAGGTGAAAAGACAGCCCTCAGATTGGGAGAAAATAATAGCAAATGAGGAAACAGATAAAGGATTAATCTCAAAAATATACAAGCAACTCCTGAAGCTCAATTTCTGGATAAAGTTTTAAAACACAGAATACTGAACAGAAAAGAACCCATACAAGAGACATAAAAACTTCGTTTCACGTAATGAAAATATCTGACACTGTCGTTTATACATGGCGAATCAAATTCTACTCTTAAAAGATTAAAACCTGAGCTGGTTATTTCAAAGAACTCTAGACTAGTTCTATCAAAAGGAAGATTTATTCGTAAAGTAGTCACACTGTAAATGAGCTTTTGGGTAAAATTCAACTTGAATACACTGCGTTTCCGTTATGTGAAACACATCACTAGCTCTTTGTCCGTTAGTTTAAAGAGTGTATCATATGAGGCCAAGGTCAATTATCCCCGTAAGGGTTTGTTTAGCTTTGCACCCAGGGGTCAGGGCATTCAGAATTTTACAGTATGTATACTGTAACACACACAGAAAAAGACAGTGGAAAGACTCAGGGTGATAGATGCAGCAGGACACTCACCCCCACAAATAGTACCAAAACCTGTGATACGGTAACAAGAGAAATTACGGTCCATCAATACTCCAGGAAAAAGATGGAAAGTAGCCACATCGTATATCACATTACAAGTTATATGTCATATTATCAGTTTGGTATTTTAGATCCATGGAATTTTATATATCTCTTATAGTAACTTTTAAATCAGAAAAGTTATTAGCATAGAAATCTCATTTTGAAGTTCCTTGTATAGAACTCACTAAACAAACTTTAATGAGTCTACGAAAACATGGAAAGTATTTTCAGCTAATTTCCCCACAAAAATCTAAAAAACAAACAAACAAACAAACAAAAAAACACCCAGGAGGGCAGGATTGACCTACAGTTTCCTTTTCAAAATGGAACCAGCTAATATCATAAACAAAAAAGAGATACGTTTTAAGTCTGCCTTATATTAACAAGTTCTGGTTAATGTTTACATTTTGAAGCCACCTTTGGCCTGCGCTTGGTTAATTTGGTACAGTGCAGTTTATCAAAAAATTAAATTATTCGTTAGTTATGACATGATCATCTCTGAAGTAAGTCAATAGTTCATGTTTCTTAATGACAGGCAACTATACTCACAATCCAATTGATACTTTGCTGGGTTTGATTTGTACTTTCTATCTATTGCCCCTTCATGCCAGTACTTTTTCTTTTGTTTACTTCTTAGGCCAAATAGATTTTTAAAATCTCAGTAGCTGAGAAATAAAGTTCAAAGGTGGCTTCTGAAATAATATGATAAGATTACAGGGTTACTTGCAAATTTAAATTATCTATGCTCCCATCCTAAAGGAAATCAGTCCTGAATATTCATTGGAAGAACGGATGCTGAAGCTGAAATTCCAATACTTTGGCCACCTGATGCAAAGAACTTACTCATTTGCAAAGACCCTGATGCTGGGAAAGATTGCAGGTGGGAGAAGGGGACGACAGAAGACAAGATGGTTGGAAGGCATCACCGACTCAATGGACATGAGTTTGAGTAAGCTCCGATAGTTAGTGATGGACAGGGAAGCCTGGAGTGCCACAGTTCATGGGGTCGCAAGGAGTCGGACACGACTGAGCAACTGAACTGAAACTCCCAAAGTTGCCCTGAAATGACACTGAACATAATATTCCCAACACAGTAAGCCCAGTGACATGTTTGCAAGAAATTCAAGAATCAGCTTTAATTATTTAAAACTAGAGATAACAGGTAAAAGAAAAATCTAAACTTTGTGAAAGAAACATAACTTCAGGTTAAGGAGTCTTTAACGTGAAACTTAGATGAATTTGAAAAACTAGTACAGATTATTAGTCATTCTTCAAAGGAAAAGATGATTTTTCTAAATCTCTAAATAAAGGCTGCATCAACCTATCATCTCTTCTAAAGAGTAGACTTCTAAGAAGTTAGCATGTATTTGTAAATAGATGGTTTTAAGAAGAATATACTAAGCAATCCTCATTAGCTATGCTATCACTGAACAGCATCAAAGAACAACTCTCGTTTATGGTTGAAGGGACTAAAAGGTTAAAGGCCGGTTACTGTGTTCCACCACTCCTTTCCTGTTAGCAATAAACAAGACTGTGAAATATCAATGATACTCTATGGAATCTCCACTGTTTAAAAGGAACCTCTGAGTTTATGTGCAGGTATTATGAATAAGAAAAGGTCTTAAAAAGAATAAAACCAATATAAATGCAAGCCAGGCATTTACAGGTAGAATCTTTAGTGATTTAACACGCCCGGCTATTACAATGTAACAAGGGGTTTTAATTTTTTTACTGCTAAGTTTGTGAATCACTCAGTGTCCTCCACTGAATTTAAAATAATAGGAAAGGACCAAAAAGGAAGGAAAAAAGAGAAAAAGGAAAAGCCAATCATCACTGTTTTCTATCTGTGCAATGATGGATAAAGAATTTGAAAGTAGCTGAATAGAGAAGATACACAAGCAGATGGTCGGTTTTACTCTCACCATCTATCGCACCTTAATCTTTCCCACACTCTGCAAATAGGAAGGTGTAGTTAGCAGTCCGGAAGGCTACACCCACAACAAGCATACCTAAACACTTCCAGTTTTTTGGTGTGTTTGTTTGTTTGTTTTTGAGCGACTACCAGCATACCTCTTGAAACACTCTCACTGATTTGCCACATATTGTCCTCAGAAAAACTCCCAACTTATCATTTTAGAAGAAATTTTAAAAGGTAGGCACGAAAGGTAGATTACACAGGTACACACAGAGAAAACTGCCAAATGCCTGGGGCTGCCCGGCATTACCATACTACATAATTCTCCAAGGTAACAAGATTATCAAATCGAAGATAATCCAGATGTTTCAAATCCAGGCCTCTTTCCTCTAAACAAAATCAAGATGTAAAAATTAGCTAAAGTTCTCCATTGTTAACAGGCGATCAATAATTATACCTGCACTGTTTCCCAAGATTGCTACGAGGGGACATGTAGAAGGGGGTTTACCATTTAACAGGTTTGACAGACACATAAATTTGAAATCTGATCCTTAGCAACCAAGATTTATCAAATGCCTTGATGTCCGGGGCGGGGGGGGTGGGGGGGGGCAATATAAATACCAAGAAGGATTTCGCTCGTAACCACGATCCCCAAGAATCGTCTCTAAAATTACTTAAAATCACAGTAATGGAAGTGTTTAGAAGAGGGTTTAAAAAGTAACTACAGTAAACATGAAACACCAACACAGTCAACTTGGAGAGGAAGGGAGAAAGAGGCGACTGAGTCTGTGAGGGGTGGCCGAGCAAGTGGGGCTTAGCAGCTGTTCACACGGGGAGACCCGGTCGGCGGCCTGTGCTGCCGCTCTCTAGGGACCTCTCAGGCGGCGCGGCCCCCGGCGACCCCTCCGCCGCCTCCTGCCCGGGGGCCCGGGACTGACGGCCGGGAGGCAGAGAGGAGGGAACTCCTTCCCCCAGCGCTCACCTAACTCCCTCCAGAAGCCAGGCCGGGGAGCCGCCCCTGGACGTGCAGGACGGCGCAGGAGGTGGGAAGCCTGCCGCGCCACCACCGCGACTCTCCGGTCCTCCCGGGGCGCCCCTTTACGGTACTTACCCCACTGATCCGAGCCTCAGGCCACACCCCTAAAGAAGCCGCTGGAACTACCGCTCAGGGATCAACTTCTTCATAGAAGGGTCCCGCAGACCTGGAAGTGCGGGGGCGGTGGGGACAGCGGCGGGAAGAGCGCCAACAGCACGCTACCTCCTCCGCGGCTGCCCCAAGCCGCCGCGGAGCTGACACATCAACAAAGATGGCGGCGACGCCGAAGCCGGCCCGGCTACAGCTGAGGGGGCGGGGCTCCCCGGAGGAGCCAATCAACGAGACGAAGGCGTCGTGACGCAACGCACCTTGGGCCTAGGGAACCTGCCTGCAGTGGGCGGGGCCGACGCTCCGCTGTCTCCAGCTCGGCGAGCGTCCGGCCCAGGCGCTTCGTCTTCGGAGCTCCACACCCTTTGGCCACCCTGGCTAGCCGGCTGTCCTGCCTCGCTAGTCCGGCTCTACCTCTCACGCCCCTCCCCGACCCAAGTAGGTTATTGCTTCCTGTAGGACGCGCTCGTTGGAGCTGATCCTTCTTCACCCTTTGGCCCCTAGTCATCTTACTCAGGGACATGAAGAGAATTTGAAATTGTGACCTCCCAGCTCTGATGCGTTCGTCTTGCACCTGACGTGGGCGGAGTCAGCAGGAGCTGCCTACCTGCCCCTCAGACAGTTCATCTCCGGGAGAGGCTGTGGGGGTTTCCATAACACCGCATTCATGCCCACCGCTTGGCACCTACTGCCATTGTTTAATAGTAAACTGTGGGTGCGTTCCTCTCCAGTACCCGACTGTGAGCCTTGAGCACGGGAAGTGTCATCACCCCAGCACGCAAAGTGGGTTTGGCACGCCAGTGCTGCTCAATAATTAGCTGTATATATATACATATATATAGTGTACTGGGGCGGAAACGTGTACTGAATACAGTTGCCTAATCGCGTCTGGAGAAGGTGAGCAGTTTCAGTCTGGAGGTATTGCAGACTTACTCTGCCCACTTTAGTGTTGCTCTTTGATTTAAGGCTTCTTACTGCACAACTCATGAAAGAACAAAACCCCCAAAACAAACAAAAAGTATCACTTGAAAAACATTCAACACTGTGTAACTCTATTCCTCCTTCCAACAGGAAATGGCACCTCCCTCCTTAAGTGAAGATACTGGCTAAAACACATTATGCAGTTAAAGTGTGACAGTAAAGAAATGACTTGACTTTTAAGCAATAAATTTACCAAACATTCCTGTTGTTTAGTCACTCAGTCGCGTCCAACTCAGTGATCCCATGGACTGCGGCCCAAGCCCAGCAGGCTTCTCTGTCCATGGGATTTCCCAGCAAGAGAACTGGAGTGTTTCACCAAGCATTCCTATTGAGATGTTATTCCAAGGGGAAAAATATAAAAGAAACTTTAAGCTTTTTCAGTATGTTTATTGGCAGTAATATTGATAGTGTTATTTCTGAACTATATTAGTATAAAGCACATATGTAATCCTTGGAACCAAGATTTTCAGTATTGGGGAAAGGAAATACAAATATAAAAATCAAAGAAATTAAGTATAAAAACACTGCAATCCCATATTTGAATTTAGAAACATCAGTATGAATTACTAAATTTGAAATTAGAAATATTGGCATGAACTCATGGTACATTTCATTTCTGTTAAAAAGAAAAAAAGCCTGTCTACTGAAAAGGCCTAGAATAATGATCAACCCAATGGACACCCCTATTATCTACTCATCTCTAAATGTAATTTCCCACTAAAAGTAACCTAGGTTCCTCTTGGAACTGAAGGGCTAAATCTACAAGGCAAGAAATGTACAAGAAAATTTAGGATATTTTGGTTGTACCAGAAAGTAAAGATCAAAGGAGTTGTGTCAAAAACATTTGAGCCAATTTAAAGGTGTTCCCCATAGAAAGAAGACAATTTTAGCATTTAAAAGTAACAGCAAATGAGACAAATCTACCAGTTTAAAAATTAATGAGTGTGTTGATTTTTTTTTTAATGGTATTGGTCACCTTTGGAGGATGCCAATAAATCATCACATTTTGAAAACTAATAAAAGAATCAAACATCCTGCCTTTTCTGTTACAAACTGAATCTCAAATAGTTGATGTGACAAAGTTCTTCTATATGGACTTTCAGATAACAAATGCAGAGAAAAAGATTATTATCATTTTGGAAACACTTCCCTGGTAACTCAAAGGGTAAAGAATCTGCCTGCAATGCAGGAGACCTGGGTTCAATCCCTGGATCAGGAAGATCCCCTGGAGATGGGAATGGCAACCCATTCTAGTGTTCTTGCCTGGAAAATTGCATGGGCAGATGAGCCTGGGGGGCTACGGTCCATGGGGTCACAAAGAGTGGGACACTGTGTGACTAACACTTTCACTTCCAATGAAATAATGTATCTAGATAATGATCACCAGTGAATCCAGATTCCTATGAAAAGCTGGCTGGAAACGTTAGAGTGTATATCGCCCAAAGAGAAATGATTAGATATTAAGTGTCTTCAGAGTGAAGCAATAGAGGAACACAACAGTACCTGGAAGGTATTCTTGCCAGAGAGAATGTAATCAACAGAATTGTGAGAAAAACTGCCATTCCTTCAATATATAAGTTGCAAGAAGATGAAAAGATTAAAAGAGAAATCTCTTTTTAAAATACATCACTGAATGCAAATATAGGATCTGATTTGACCATACCTATTAAAAGTCATTTGAGACTATTTCAGAAGTTTTAAATACTAACTTTATGATATTATGAAATTATTTTTAAAGATGGGATAAATTTAGGTGATGTTTTTCAGAAGTTAAAATCTTTTAAAGATACATACTTAAATATACATGGATGTAAAGATACAATATACCAGAAAGAAAGAACATGTTTCAAAAAATAAAAACAGTCCCACATTGATGGGGGTATGTCAAAGAAGAACAAAACATAACTAAAAGAGTTGCCAGTAGCCAAAGTTGGGACAATTTGAGCAAGGAAATAAAGGAGTGTTGGATTATAACCCAGAGCATAAAGTGAATATCTGAGTCTCTGTTGATGTATGTATGATTGAATATGATTGAATCATCTGTTTCTGCTTTATTGACTATACCAAGGCTTTGACTATGTGGATCACAACAAACTGTGGAAAATTCTTAAAGAGATGGGAATACCAGACCACCTGACCTGCTTACTGAAAAATCTGTATACTGGTCAAGAAGCAACAGTTAGAACTGGACATGGAACAATAGACTGGCTCCAAATCGGGAAAGGAGTATGTCAAGGCTGTACACTGTCACCCGGCTTATTTAACTTATATGCAGAGTACATCATGAGAAATGCCGGGCTAAACGAAGCACAAGCTGGAATCAAGATTGCCAGGAGAAGTATCAATAACCTTAGATATGCAGATGACACCACCCTTATGGCAGAAAGTGAAGAACTAAAGAGCCTCTTGATGAAAGTGAAAGAGGAGAGTGGAAAAGTTGGCTTAAAACTCAACATTCAGAAAACTATGATCATGGCATCCAGTCCCATCACTTCATGGCAAATAGATGGGGAAACAGTGAGAGAGTTTATTTTTGGGGGCTCCCAAATCACTGCAGATGGTGACTGCAGCCATGAAATTAAAAGATGCTTGCTCCTTGGAAGGAAAGCTATGATCAACCTAGACAGCATATTAAAAAGCAGAGACATTACTTTGCCAACAAAGGTCTGTCTAGTCAAAGCTATGGTTGTTCCAGTAGTCATGTATGCATGTGAGAGTTGGACTATAAAGCAAGCTGAGCGCCAAAGAATTTATGCTTTTGAACTGGGGTGTTGGAGAAGACTCTTGAGAGTCCCTTGGACTGCAAGGAGATCCAACCAGTCTATCCTAAAGAAAATCAGTCCTGAATATTCATTGGAAGGACTGATGCTGAAGCTGAAACTTCAATCCTTTGACCACCTGATGTGAAGAACTGACTCACTAAAAAAGACCCTGATGCTGGGAAAGATGAAGGCGGGAGGAGAAGGGGACAACAGAGGATGAGATGGTTGGATGGCATCACTGACTCGCCGGACATGAGTTTGAGTAGGCTCTGGGAGTTGGTGATGGACAAGGAGGCCTGACCTGCTGCAGTTCATGGGGTCACAAAGAGTGGGACACGACTGAGTGACTGAACTGAACTGATTAAAAAGAGAACAGCATACAAGTAGGAATTTGCTTCCGACAATCACCAGAGATTGTTGCAACAGACAGACCTTAAATAGATACTATTGGAACTAGGTGATGGGTACATACAAGTAACATTTTTCTGAATTTTTTGTTAAAGTCATGGTTTAAAAAAACAAGTTCGCAAACGTTTTTCTTTGAGCAACATCAACTATAATGAAGTGCTCTCAGGGCAAACTGTGATCACGTGTACCTACTTTCCGCAAGCTCACAGAAGCAGGGATTGATTTGAAAAACCTTTTTTAAGACTTTAAGTGCTTAATATGACCCAAGTGACCTTTGAGGAGGCAAGGTCTGCATCTTTGCCTTTGGAGTTTCCAGAGACTCCTTTCTAGAAACTGGAACAACAGGTACCTTACGTATCCGCAGAGGATCGCCCTGAGCCTTTGTAGCCGCCCTCACAAAGCTGCACCACCAGGGCCGAAGCACGCCTCCGCATGCACGCGGAGGGTGCACGTGGACGCAGCGCAAGCACTTGGGCACGGACTGCGCAGGCGCCACGCTGGCGCCTGAAGGGCCAGCCGGGCACCCGGAGCGAGGTGAGCTCGGGGTGCGCAACTGGGAGGCAGGGCTCCTGGCACGGGCAGACGCCGCCACCACTACGAGGCTTCAGAGGCAGATCGGATCCACAGCCCTTTTGCCTTTTTCCAGGTTAGGGTTCCCATGTGCACGGGGGGAGCGAAAGGGGCTGCATGAGGGCTGCGGGGCTTCGGTCGTTGGGGGCCGGACGTTGGGCGCTGGACGTTGGGGTCGGGCGTTGAGGTCGGGCGTTGAGCGGGTACCAGGGGCCTGGAGGTGGAGAGAGTATCGAAGGTTTGGAGAGGTCCTGGGAGCTTGGGCGGGGAAGGCACGTCTGGGGTGGGAGGTTTTGGTGGGGGAAGATCCCGTATTGGGGGGAGGGACGAGAGATGTGAGAGTTGAGCTTTGGACGTGAGGGGGACTTGCAGCCTGTTTGGAAAATAGTTCATAACTTCCAGTCATGACTCTCCAGAGGGCAAACCTCCACTTGCATCCCCTTCAAGTACCCATATCCCCTTCTAGGAGAATCTGACTTGTGGATTCAGTGCTTTCATTTAACTCAAAGCTATAGTGCAAAGAATATTTTTTAGATTTTATCCCCCGCCTCCTTCCTACCTCCTGTAAAAGGAAGGTGCATTGCAGCATTCGCTTAGATATAGGTGAGGCAAGCCTGGTTCGTTTAACACGTGTCTGTAGCGTGTGTGCGGTGTGCAGTCGCTTCTCTTGGTACTCAGGCCCTGCTATAAATATGCTTGCCTTTTTGGCCTCTGGAATTAAGGAGCATGCCTCTGGTTGCCTTGCTGAGCCATCCGGGTATTGAATGCACAATTGCAAGGCCTAGGAACATGACCTGAATTTTTTCATCTCAACTGTGTAAGGGCCCTGGTCCTTGTGGGTTTGGAGAGTTACTAAACCTTCCCAGGTCTCCTTTCCTTCTCTGTAGGAATAAAGAAATAGGACTACTTGAAATCTTAAATTATTTCGCTCTTCAATGTGCAAACTAATTCCACATGAGTGGAAGAAAGTCCTTGAGTGGGGGAGTGGTACAGAAGTAAAGTAAAAATAGCAGCTGCCTCTTAAGGGTTTAGTAGGCTCCTGCCAACGTGCTAGGTGGTTGACATACAGCCTCGCGTTTAATCCTCATGATTAGATGTTATGAGGAAGTTACTGCTGCTGGCTAGATTTTACAGTCACTGAATCCTAGAAAGGTGAAGTGATTTGCCTGAGCTAGCATACTGAATGAGGAAGATGAAACTGCTCAGAGTTATATCTGACAGACTTTAAAGCTCATGTTCCTGTGGAACCGTTGAGATTCAGAGCTCGAAAAGTTGAATGTTTCCTTTGGGTAGCCATTCTCTCTGAATGCAAGGGGTTATCGGGAAGACAAAAGCAAACAGGAGGGGAAAAATGAGTTATCTACTGCGTGCACTTTCGGTATTTAGCTCCCTCGCGGCTCAGACCTTAAAGAATCCGCCCACAGTGCTTCCATCCCTGGGTTAGGAAGATCCCCTGGAGGAGGGCATGGCAACCCACTCCAGTATTCTTCCCTGGAGAATCCCTATGGACAGAGGAGTCTGGCAGGCTGCAGTCCATGGGTTCGCAAAGGGTTGGAAACGACTGAGCAATTAAGCACAGCACACTGTGAATTTACTCTCACCTCTTGGCTGTGGTCTCCTGAAAAGAGAGGAGAGGCCTTATGTCACCGTTTGTAGTGTATCCTGGAATGCTCCTGGCTTCATAGGGGAGGGGTTGCTGAATTCTAAGGGAATAAAAGAAAGTTTTTACCCTTGAAGGTGTGTCCAGTTTTGCTGAGATCAGTTCATGAAGCATAGAGCTAAAGGACAATACAAAACCAAGGCCTTATGTTTGCCTATAGAACTGCAGAAGTTAGTTACTTTCATTCCACTGCTGTTTTTTTACATCATCCTTAAAGAAATTTGGGGATCTTTCTAATTAACCTCTTGTGTTGGCTAAGAAAACAACAAAACTATTTACTGTGGATTTGAGGATGATTTTAAATTCATTTTATTCATCACCAGTAGCGTGTAAAAAAAATAGTGGATTTTATATGGAGGAACTACTTACTTTAAAACTGGGTGAGGTTAGGCCGTCCTCGAGGTATTATGACCTGCAGAGCAATATCTATACCTATATGTATTGGAAGTTTGCAACCCAAGGTTGGGAAGCACAGCATTATGGTGCCGAGCCCATTGACTCCATATTCAGTTATGCCTCAGTGACTGAACCAGGATGAAGCCAAGTGAAGACACATGCACATTCTCAGTGTTTCATAATGTTGAAACTCAGCTTTAAAACCCTTCTGTGTATCCCAATTGTGGTGGTTACATAAATCTTTATATGTGTTAAAATTCATAGAACTTATAAATCAGAAGAAAAGAGGCAGTTGCGTGGTATGATAATTATACATTACAAAAAAAAAATTGAGTTCCAAAAGATTTTAGATGGCTCCGTATGTGTGCTCACAGTGGTCCTGCTTCCTCCAAAAACTAGAGCATGGGTGAAAGTAGTTTTCAGAGTCAAGGACAGCACAGTTCTCCTGTTGACCATTTGTCAGCCCACATCTCGAATCCTGTGCTTTTAGGCGAGTCCTGTCTGTGTTTGGGTTGTGGATGAACTAGAGAAAGTGCTAAACTGTGGGAGGTCTGGCCGATCCTCAGCTGGTGAAGGACCTGGAGGAAAGTGGATGCGGTGCCCATTTCAGATGTTTGAAAGGTGGGGGTCACAGGGCGGCAACAGGACTCAGTAGTCAGTTGGAGAAGAGAATCATTTTATAGAGACACGTGCAGTACTATTGGCTGTCCAAAATTAAAGGATGTTAGAAGCCTCGAGTTATAGGACAGGTCCAGATGTCTGTTTGCCCTGGGGGTTGTAATGAAAATTCCTAAATTGGGTGAGGCAAGTGAACCTAAATTCTAACCTAAAGATTCCACCATAGGTGGAGCTTCTTTAAGCTTAAATCCTTTTTGTTTGCTGCTTCAATGTGGAAGACCTGGGTTCGATCCCTGGGTTGGGAAGATCCCCTGGAGAAGAGAAAGGCTACCCATTCCAGTATTCTTGCCTGGAGAATTCCATGGACTGTATAGTCCATGGGTTGCAAAGAGTCGGACACGACTGAGCAACTTCCACTAAGCAGGCTAAACTTTACATTAGGTCTAAGACTGATTCTGTTATCCTTCCTAAAGTCAATATTTATTAATTTTTGGACTTTGGAAGAGTTAAGACATGAATTATTGCTATTAAATTTCTGTAAACTCATACAATGATGTAATTCTCTATTTAGGATGGTCAGATGACATTTTCAGACAGTGAATTTAACTGTCCTGCCCAGGTTGTCAGGAAAACAGTGCAATAGGGCATGTTAGATAGTTTTTGTCATACAAGTATCTTTTGAATGCCTCTTTATACCAAACACCACAGTAGGTGCTATAGGAAATTAGAAGGGTTTTTGTTGTTAATTTTTTAGTAAGACATGGTTCCAGCACCAATTTAAAATAACTGTCTTTAGGTAACTGTACAGGGTAGTAAGGCGTTGTAGACTGACTGTCAGCCTTACCGAATAAAGAGAAAGGTAGGAAGGCTATTTTAGGAGTTAAAGACTGTGTGTTGAGGGTCCTGGTGGTGTCTTGAAAAGCTGTCTGTACCCTAGTTTTGTGGTTTAAGTATTACTGTGATTTTTTTTACTTGGTTTAAAATTAACCACACTTTAGGAAAAAGGTTTAATTGAACATGCAGTGATATTTTAACCCTTAAAATACTTTTTTTTATATAAAAGTAACTCATCCTTTAATATAATTTGGAAAATGAAAACAATAGTGAAAAAGATTTTCTTGTCAACTTAACCCACTCCAGACCACTGTTATTTAAAATTTAATGTATTTTGGTCTTCTTTTTTACATGGAGTTTTGTTCTTTTTTATTTTGCAGTTGTTATACTAAATAACTCAGTGTTTTTCTGATTTTTTGTTTGCTGTTCTAACAGATATTTTCCAGTGTTTCTGAAAACTAAAATCCTAAATGGTAGTGTAATATCCTATTAGAGTAGAATCCTATTAGAGTAGTAGAGGCATCACAGTTAACTTTCTCTTTTTTCTATTTAATTTATTTTTTCTTTGTTTTTATATTTTAAATGGATATTTACACATACCGTATTTTTTTTTTCCGTATTTTTTTTTTTTTATATTTACAATTATTTCAGTGGGATGATTTCTAGAAGTAGCCTTGTGTGGTGAGTGGCTATGGACATTTTTAAGAATATATATTATGTATATATTTATGTATGTCTATGTGCATATATATATATGTACACATATATGCAAGAGAACAAAATGCATATATAAATCTCCAAATTATTGCTCAGACAGAACATATTCATTTATATATTCCCGTCATCCCTGAGTGTTTTAATTACATATATGCTGCGTAGGAGGTAATACATAGTTATTCCCATTTGGATTTTTTTGTTACATGTGAGATTGAATGTTCCCCCCACCCCACCCCCAACCCCATATGTTAATCAGGTAATCTTCATCCTCTGTGCGTTTCGTTCACGCCTCTTGCGCGTTTATTTTATTGGTATCTGTATCCTTTGGGCAGCAAATAAGGGAAAACCCAAAGGTTTATTTTTCTGATGCCACAGCAGGTCTGTGCATAGGCTGATCCGGGCTAGAGTCAGAGCCTTTGCCAGGGGCAAAGACTGGTTATTTTCTACTCTGGTGTCCTGAAGTTGTACTGCTTGATTATGCTTATTGCTTCCTCATTGTGATGTGGGTGGTTCATCTTCAGGCCTCACGTCTGTGTGGCTGGAAGAAAAGAGTGAAAGACCCTGCTAGCCAAATCTGTCCCTATTCATCAGAAAAGGACAGGGCTTCCCGAGAAGCTCAACTCAGGAGAACTCCGATGATGGCCAGTGCTGTCTCTAACTCAGGCTGGCAAATCAGCCAGTCACCCACACTGTCTCCATGTTTCTTTACTGTTTATCCCACTTTTTAAAGGTATCCAATTTGTCATCTTTGAGTTAATACTTATTTCCTGATCTCTTCACTTTTTTTTGTAAGCTTTTAATTGTTGTTATAGTCAGGCTTGCCATCATTTCCTTTGTAATATTTTACTACTTTTAAACTAAAACAGGGATTTCCCTGGTAGTTCAGTGATTAAGACCACATGCTCCCAATGCAAGGGGCATGAGTTTGATCCCTCGTTGGGGAACTAAGATCCCACATGCCTCAGGGGGTGACCAGAAAGAAAAACAACTAAAACCAAAGCCAAACCCTTCATCTTCCACTGTGGGTTTTGTATGCTGATTTTCAGGGAAGTAAAATCTGAGGTGGACATTAGTATAGTGTGGTGAGTGAACTTGGCTTGTATGATACTAGTTTCTTTTGGAGTTAGATGAAGTAGACTTGGTAGTCCGTTATATCTCAGTGTTGGAAAAAATGAATATTCTTGGTTGTATTGGTCCCTACTAGATCAAGTTCATTGTGGTAGTTAAATGCATCTTATCACTGATTGTTTTCTTTCCCTTGACTAGTATGTTTCTAAAGTTGCTGTGTCCTTTTGGAGCTTGAATTTCTCTTCTAATCAGTTTTTACTTTATATTGATACATCTCAAGGCGATGTCATTGTGAGTTAGAGGTTCCTGGCTGCTCTCCTGGGAGTGTTTCTTTTATTAATATAAAATATCTCATGTTATCTGAATATTTTCTACCTTAGGTTCTTTTATCTGCTATTAATCATTAGCAGACCAACTTTATTTTGGTTATCTGCATAGCACATGTTATAGTCCTTTTATTTTCAAGCTTGCCATATATTTTGTTTAATGTATGTCTTTTGTGCATATTATCTACCTGGATATTTTTCTCCCTGGGTCTCTCTCTCTTCTTCTCTTTTAATTGAGACTTAATCATTGATACTTTGGTTACTTAGAGTTGGTGTGGTCATTTTATTTGGTGTTTTCTCTGTATCATACTCGAATTACCCCCTGGCTTGGATTTTGAAGTTACACATTGTTTCTGTCCTTGTGGTAGTTGCCCTAATTATTTAACTGGATGTTCTTTATATTTCTTGCACAGAGTCTAGTTACTCCCTGTTCATATCCTCACCCAGTATCCCCTGGAGCTGCTTTTTCCTTTTGTAGTTTTGCAGTATTTCTTTCTCACTGTATCCAGCGTTGTAGTTCTCAATCTGATCCTTCAGTTTAGTGTGCTTTTTGCTACAGGTAGGCTTTCCCTGACACCTGCCTCCCCACACAGATGCCCACCTGCAGGCCTTCTGTTAGGCATCGTCCCAGGACCTGGTCCCCTGAGAGTTCCCTCACCTTGACGTCTGCTTGTGTGTATCTTTTCTTTTAAAATTTCATGATCTTTCCTGTGTTGTCACTCAGTGGACATGAATTTGGGCAAACTCTGGAGGACGGAGGAACCTGGCGGGCTACCGTCCATGTGGTCGAAAAGAGTCAGATCCGACTTAGCAACTGAACAACAACAACAAGGCCTGGTTTAAAACAGAGATAGCAGTTTTAGGACACCAGGGGGGAGTATTTTTCTGCTTTTTCTTTATCTTCTATTTTAAACAATGTTACCCACCCCAGTATTCTTGGGCTTCCCTTATGGCTCAGCTGGTAAAGAATCTTGCCTACAATGCGAATTGCAGTGTGGAGACCTGGGTTTGATCCCTGGGTTGGGAAGATCCCCTGGAGATGGGAAAGGCTACCCACTCCAGTATTCTGGCCTGGAGAATTCCATGGACTGTATAGAGTCGGACACAACTGAGCGACTTGAATGTAAAATGTAATGTAAATAATATTTAGCTGTTACTCATACCAGTTTTGGCTATCTATGGCCTTTTTTTTTTTTCCCTCTTTCTGAGCTGTTTTGGAAAGATAGGCAGACGTTTTGCCTACAGGCTGAAGACAGAGCTATAGGTCAGTATTTCAAAGCTATAGGTCAGTGTTTCTCCACTTTTTTTTAACTTCCCCTGAGCACTTAGTATTCTCAAGGAGTAATAGAAAAACAAGAAGCCAGCCTAATGTCTGGATAGAGATTTCTCAGAGGCTCTCTGCAACAATATGTATACCTTACTTGTAACCAAGCGCTCGCACAGATAAATCTTCAGAAGCAACAGATGCAAGTTACAATTTATAAAGCCCAAATGGAGATTATGAAATAGAGAACTTGGGTGGGGGGGGAGGGAAACAGACCAAACAGAAATCAGCTGAGGCAAATTGTGAAGGAGGGCTAGGAAGCAAAGAGTTGACCAGGGGGATGAGAGCAAGGCCGTTCTGGGGACCAGGTTCAAGGTCATAGCAGAGCAACAAGCAGGAGAGGGTAGAGAGGTTCTGAAAGGCCCAACAGGCAGATGATGGCCCGATTTAAACACTCCCCTCTGTTACACTTCACCACTGAGTTGTAGGCTCTAGGTCAGAAATACATTAAAAAAAAAAAAACTAAGTAAGTGTTAGTCACCCAGTCATGCCCGACTCTCTGCGACCCCATGGACTGCAGCCCACCAGGCTCTTCTCTCCATGAGATTTTCCAGGCAGGGATACTGGAGTGGCTTGCCATTTCCTTCTCCAGGGGATCATCCAGACCCAGGGATCGAACCCAGATCTCCTGCACTGCAGGCAGATTCTTTACCGACTGAGCTCATAGTCCTTTTCTATCCTGGTTGTTTCCAGAAGCTTTTTAAAATAAGGAATGATGCGAAACAGAGGTGTGATGCTTAATGTCTCTTGAATTGTCCATTGTTGAATTTTGTTTAACTTGGAGTTTGTACTTAAATGATAAAGAATCATTCTTTTCTTGTGCCTGTAGAACAGGCTTTGGTACTGAAACCGTTCACCTCAGATTGGGACTTGAACCCATGTGACTGGGACTCAAACTCAGTCAAAACCCGGCTTGGGACTTGAACCCAACCCAGCCAAAACCCACAGTACCTGATTTCAGGACCTAATGAAGCTCGGGTTCTTGACATCTCATCGCAGAAAGAATTCAGTGAGAGACAAAGTGATAGGTAAGAAGTGGATTTATTCAGATACAGAGAGACGCACACTCCATAGAGTATGGGCCATGGCAGAGGACAAGTGCAGTTGAAAATCGGCATGGTTAGTTTTTATAGGCTGGGTAATTTCATATGCTAATGAGTGGGAGGCTTATTGTATCTGTTTTGGGGAAGGGGCGGAGACTTCCAGGATTTGGGCCACCACCCACTCCTTGGTCTTTTAACAGTGCCTTGGAACTGTCCTGGCACTTGTGGGGGTGTCATTTCCCTTGCTGATGGAGAATCAAGGTCCAGTCTTGTCTGCCAGCGTGGTCCCATTTGATTCTAATCCATCAGTGTTGTGTCCTTGGGCTGTGTTATTCTTTCACAAGTTGTGCCCTGCCCCTTTCCCTCCTTTTAGAGCATCGCAGTTAGTTACATCTGCTTTGGAGTCACTTATGAGAAGGAGCTGTTGCATAAAAAAGAAACCACCTGGGCCTGCAATGCTTCTATTTTTGGAATTAAAAGTTGCCTTTTAAATACATTTCTTCCTTTAGACTTCTGTGACTGCTAAACTGCCGCTTAATATGATGTCAAGAAATATTTTAGCAGCATCTACCTGTAAAATGACAGAGCCATTTAATTTTGAGAAAAAAGAAAGCAAGCTTCCATCACACGAGTCTTTAAGAAGCCCTGGAGGACATCCTAACCATCCTAATTTCAGGTTGAAAAGCCCAGAAATTGGAAATAAAAAGAACAATTTTTTGCTCTGTGAGCAAACCAAACAGTTTTTGGCTAGTCAGGAAGACAGTTCACCATCTTCACACTCTAACGGTGTCGATGGAGAAATGGCTGGATCCAAGGAAGAAAGGAAGATAGTGCCAACAGGTGAGTACAAACTGCAGGTTTAAAACTCACTTGATTATGATGGTTTCTTAGACTTACCGAAAGTATCTGTAACTACACACCAGGGGCCGATTAACAACGACCAAATGGCTGACTTACAGTATTTGCATGTAAATGTTAATTTAGAAGGGAAAACCAGATGCCAAGTAGCTACTTTGGTTACATTAATCACAGAAGGATGCTTGAGAAAGTATCTACAAATCAACTTCTCTCCCCAACCCCCCACCCAATTCAGAGAGACACTAGAAATGTAGAAAGGAAACACTGGCTTTTTATGAATGTTCTAAAGATTGGCCTTAGTCTAGAAATACTGTGCAAATTTTGTGCATATAATAGTTCACAGAGATGCATCAAAGACAATATTTTGTTTCATTTGATTTTTTAAAAAATCATTCCTTTAGTCTTAGTTCTAAAAATCTACTTTTTAAGGAGGTTGGGGCCTGGTGGAATTTAGCCTCTGTGAATGTATGTAAGGTATGACCTTTCAATATGGTGATGTAGTTCTCAGAGTTTGGCCCTTGGGCCTCTGAAAAAGTGCTAGTTGCTCAGTTGTGTCCCACTCTTGGCAACCCCATGGACTGTAGCCCGCCAGGCTCCTCCGTCCATGGAATTCTCCAGGCTAGAATACTGGAGCAGGTAGCCATTGCCTTCTCCTGGGGATCCTCCTGACCCACGATTGAAACCAAGCCTCCTGCACTGCAGGCAGATTCTTTACCATCAGAGGCACCAGGGAAGCCCATGGGCCTCTGACTGCTGCTGCTAGGTCGCTTCAGTCATGTCCGACTGTGGGCGACCCCATAGATGGCAGCCCACCAGGCTCCCCCATCCCTGGGATTCTCCAGGCAAGAACACTGGAGTGGGTTGCCATTTCCTTCTCCAATGCGTGAAAGTGAAATTGCTCAGTCGTGTCTGACTCTTCACGACCCCATGGACTGCAGCCCACCAGGCTCCTCCGTCCATGGGATTTTCCAGGCAAGAGTACTGGAGTGGGTTGCCGTTGCTTTCTCCATGGGCCTCTGGGGTCACAAGTATTTTCCTAATAATATTAAAACATTATTTGCTCTTCTTCACTATCCTGACGTCATGCAGGTGGTGCAGAAGCAGAGGTGGGTAGCCTCTAATACCTCATTAGCTCACCTTTAGCAGGGGTACCAGCCTGGGTTAGGGGTCACTGTTTTTCATTTGCTTTTAAGACAGAGCAAGCCAGAAATACCAGTTTTACGTAAGAATGCCCTTGATAAGGCAATACAAATTTATTAATAAGTTTTGACCCTTTTGTATTTTTAGTATTCTGTGTAACAAAATGAGAATTACCTCTAACTTTTGCTGCTTACTGAAGTATGAAAAGCATGTGTACAATTGTTTGAATTGTAGCTGAATGGAAACATTTTTAGAATTTTTTTTTTTAATTTTTCATTTTTGCTTGAAAAGAATGACAAACTGTGGTCATTCAGACTTAGATATCTGGCAGTCATTTTCTCAAAAATGGGCAAAGTGAGCCTGTCACTTCAAAGGAAACAGCTGACAGTATTTTGTTGCTAATGATAAAATACAATTTGAGGAAACGTGTATCTACCACTGTGAACTGGAGAGCTTCACAATACTTAGAAGATTTTTCTGCTGAGGTGCATGGTGATATTAACATTTAAGATTTTTTAATATTGTCTGATGAAATATGTCAACATTTGTAAGATCTGCATAACTCAGAGTTTCTTAGTCTTTTCCAAAAATCCAATGTGTAATGTTTTGTAGTCATGCATGGATAAAAATCCATTTAAAGTGCAAGATAAATCAGTGGATTCTAATGTAACAGATGAAAAGTTTATTGATATAACTTTAGATTCCATATTGCAACTAACCCTTAGACTACCACTTGAATTTTGGTGTGAATTAAAGGAAAGTATACACAGTTATCTGAGAAGGTCATGAAATACTATTCCTATTTGTAACCATATATGTGTGTGAGGCCAGATTTTCTTCAGGGACTTCAGTTAAAGCAACATATAACAACAGATTGGATTCAAAAGCAGATACGAGAATCCAGCTATCATTGGTGAAGCCAAACATTAAAGAGATGTGAATAAATGTAAAATGATGCCACTCTTCAGACAGTTGGGTGTTTTTTTTTTCCCCTTTGGAAAATGCAGTTTTTAAAAAAAATCATGGCAACATGTATACATTTGTTATTTTTAATAAATATTTTTAAATGTTTAGTTTTAATTTCTACTTCTTAATTTGTTTCTTTTTTTTGACTGTGTCATGTGGCGTGTAGGCCTTACCAGGGATTGAACTCAGGCCCTCAGCGGTGAGAACATGGAGTCCTAACCACTGGGCTGCCAGGGAATTCCCAGTTTTAATTTCTAATAATGCTAAATATTGATAGATATAAACCATGTAGACAAAAGCTCTTTGAGGTCCTCAGTAATTTATAAGAGGGCAAATGAGTCTGCAGTTCAGAAAGCCTGGTAACTGTTTCCTTTGTGAATGGAGAAAAGTTCACAGTGAGCGGGGTGTACTAGTAGAGGAAGTTTCAGCAAATCCTTATTTTCCATTAGGAAAAGTAGGATGTTGCTTATTTATAGTGTGGCTTTAAGGCTATGATGGTATAACCCCATTTGAATATTACAATGTTACTGTACATTTTCAGGAATAAAGTAATATTTGACTTTTATGTTTTCTATCCCCAGGTAACTCTGTTTCACCATTAAATGTTGGAAATAATTCACCACCCAGAGAAGTAAATAGTGTAAGTTAATGTGGATTTTCTTCTCTTTGGTGTTTCTGGATAAAAGATTCTAAACATGTTTTTGTATTATGTTAGTAAAGAATTACTCAGTTTGCAGGTAATATTCAAGGTCACACTGTTTTATCTTTAGCCTAGTATCTTTTTAAAAAATAACCTTTTTGTATTTAGGTAATTACAAGTTGTAAGAAATAATAGAGATCCTTTGTAGCCTTTACCCAGTGCTCCCTGTGGCCACACACTACACAGCTGCAGTGTAATATTACAACCAGGATAATGAAACAATACAGTCAAGATACAGAATATTTCTATCACTCCAAGGATCCCTTCCGCACCTTTTTGAGGTCACATCCATTTCCCTCCTGCCCCCTGTACCCCCTTCTTAACCTCTGGCAGCTATTAATCTAATCCATATTTCAAAATGTCATTTCTAGGATAGGATGTTATACAAACAGTATTATACAGTTTGTACCTTTTGTGATTGAATTTTTTTCACGCAGTGTGATTCTCTGAAAATTCATTGTGACTGTTGTTGGTATCAGAGTATTGCTTTTATATTGCTGAGGTCTATTTAATTCTGGACTGTTTCCAGTTTCTGCCTATTATAAGTACTACTATTATAAACATTCTTGTGTAGAGTTTTTTTGTGAACATAAGGTTTTTGTTTTTGCTTTAGAATAAGTGCCCAGGAGTGCAGTGTCTGGGTCATATAGTAGTTGCATATTTAGGTTTTTAAGAAGCTGCCAAAGTGTTCTGCAGAGTGGCTCTACCATTTTACATTCCCATCGAGAATATATAAGTGACCCCGATGCTCTGCATCCAGCATTCTCTCCAGTGTTTGCTAGTGTTAGTATTTTTAGTTTCCCTGTTTCCACATTTGTCTACTGACGGCTCATTGTGACCTTAATTTGTTTCCCTGATGGCTAAGGATAAACATCTTTTCATGTGTTTATCTGCCATCCGTGTCTCTTCTTTGGTGAAATATTCTTCATGTCTTTTGTCCATTTTCTAATTTGAATTGTTTATTTTTTATTTTCCTACTGAGTTTTGAAAGTTCTTTATGTATTCCAGATTCTAGTCTTTTGTCAAATATATGATTTCTAAATATTTTCTCCCAGTTTCTGACTTTTCTTTTCATTCTCTTAACAAGGTATTTAGCAGAGCAAAAGGTTTTAACTAAATCCTGGTCAGTTTTTCATTTTACGGAGTATTTATCGAGTATTTATGGAGTTGGTGTCATGTCTAAGAACTCTTTGCTGGTTTAGCTCCAGAAACTTTGGGATTTTTTTTAATACTCAAATAGAAATTTTTTAAATTTTACAGAAATATTTCTAGCAGTATTTTTAAAACAGCACCAAAATGTAAGCACATCAAGTCCAACAACCAAACTGAATGACAAACAAATGGACTAGTTAGCTAGTTAGTTAAGTCGCTCAATCGTGTCTGACTCTTTGCCACCCTGTGGACTGTAGCCCACCAGGCTCCTCCGTCCATGGGATTCTCCAGGCAAGAATACTGGAGTGGATTGCCATTTCTTTCTCCATGGGATTTTTTTTTCCCCCAAAGAAGTTTATAGTTTTATATTTAAATGTGTGGTCCATTTTGAGTTAATTCTAACTCATGAGGCTTAGGTTGAGGGTAAATTTTTTTGGCTAGGAATGTCCAGTTGCTCCAGCAGCATTTGTTAAAAATGTTCTCTTTCCTCCACTGAATTGCTCTTGCCCTTTTGTCACAAGTTAGCTAGACTAATTTGTGTGGGTCTGTTCTGGATTCGCTGTTTTTTTCTGCTGATCTCTCCCTGCATCAGTCAGTACCACACAGTACTGGAGCTGTGATACATAGTCATGAAGTTGGGTACAGTGATCCCTCCCATTTTCTCTTTTTCATCTTTCAAAATAGTTTTACCCGTCTTGTTTTTTTTCTTTCCAGTCTACATTTTGGAGTACTCTTGTTTGTAACTAGAAAAAATCTTGCTGGAATTTTGATAGAATTGCATTAAGCCTGTATATCAGTTTGAGAATTAGTGCCTCCTTTGCCGTGTTGGGGCTTTCCCTTGTGGCTCAGCTCGTAAAGGATCTGCCTGCAACCTAGACAGCGTATTTAAAAGCAGAGACGTTACTTTGCCAACAAAGGTCTGTCTAGTCAAAGCTATGGTTTTTCCAGTAGTCATGTATGGATGTGACAGTTGGACTATAAAGAAAGCTGAGTGCAGAAGAATTGATGCTTTTGAACTGTGGTGTTGGAGAAGACTCTTGAGAGTCCCTTGGATAGCAAGGAGATCCAGCCAGTCCATCCGAAAGGAAGTCAGTCCTGAATATTCACTGGAAGGACTGATGGTGAGCTGAAACTCCAATCCTTTGGCCACCTGATACGAAGAGCTGACTCATTTGAGAAGATCCTGATGCTGGGAAAGATTGAAGGTGGGAGGGAAAGGGGACGGCGGGGGATGAGATGGTTGGATGGCATCACTGACTCAATGGACTTGAGTTTGAATAAACTCCGGGAGTTGGTGATGAACAGGGAAGTCTAGCGTGCTGCAGTCCATGGGGTTGCAAAGAATTGGACACGACTGAGCAACTGAACTGAACTGAATTTGCTGGGTTGAATCTTCTAATTAACAGTCTGTCTTCCAATTCATTTAAATGTTCTTTGATTTCTTTCACTGTGGTTTTCAGTTTATAAGCTGTGCATGTTTTGTTAGATTTACACCTAAGTGGGTTTTTTTTATTTAAGTAAATTCTTTTATACACTTTACTTCCATGTGTCTTCATTTTCATTGCTAATATGTAAAAATACGGTTGATTTTGCATGTTTATCTTGTATCCTATGACTCTCCAGGAGCCACTTATTCTAGAAATTTTTTTGTAGATTGCTTGGGATTTTCTACATAGATAATTATATTATCTGCAAATAAAAGACAGTTTTATTTCTTCCTTTTTAAAATAAATGCTCTTTATTTCCTTTTCTTGCGTTATTGTGTGAGCTAAAACTCTAGCACTGTGTTAATAGTGATGAGAGTGAATATCTTTGGTTTGAAGCTTACAGGGAAAGCATTGAGTCTTTGCACTGTTGAGAATGTTAGCTATACGATTTTTGTAGATGATCTTTATCAGGTCGATGAAGCTTTCTCTCTTCCTACTTTGCTGAGAGCTTTCTTTTTATAATGAATAGGTATTGAATTTTTTTTTAATGCTTTTTCTTCATTCATTGATACTGTTGTGATTCTTTTCCCCTTTAACTTGTTAATTTGGTAGATTACATTGATTTTTTTTTTTAAGTTGTATCTCTGGAATAAACACCACTTGGTCATGATGTATAGTTATTTTTTATATATTACTGAATTATACCTAGTGTTGCTTTGAATAAGGATTTTTTTAATCCATTTTCATGAGTTTTGTCTGTAATTTTCTCTTTTTTATTGTCTTTTTATAGTTTGAGTGTCAAGGTAATGCTAGTTTTTTTGGGTATAGATTGTTTAGTATAAAGTCTTTAAACATTTGGTAGTGTTCTCCAATAATAAAAGCCATTTGGGCTTGAATATTTCTTTTTTGGGAGTTTTAAAATTATTCATTTTCTTTACTACCTATAGGGTTATTCAAATTATCTATTTCATATTATGATAATTTGTGATTTTTCAGGAATTGGTCCATTTTGCCACATTGTGCAATTTATGTAGAGTTGTTTGAAGTGTTCCATTATCATCTTTGTATCTTCATGGTCTGTAGTAATATATACCTATTTCGTTCCTGATATTGATAATTTCTGCCTTTGTTTTCTCCATTGTTAGCCTTGCTGGGGATTTATCAATTTTGTTAATCTTTTCAATGAACCAGGTCTTGTTTGATTGATTTTTTTCCTCCCAGTTTTATTTTTAATTTCATTGATTTCTACTTTTATCTTTATTGTTTCCTTCCTTCTGCTTGTTTTGGGCATGTTTTATTATTGTTTAGATTCTTGAGATGAGAACTTACAGTATTAATTTAAGACTTTACTCTTTTCTAATGTGTCGCTTTAGTGCTATAAATTTCTGTCTTAGCGATACATGCGTTATTTAGAAGTGTATTGTCTATAGTTTCCAAATGTGTGGAGCTTATCTCTTCTCATTCTGTTACTGATTTCTAATGTGAGTCCATTGTAGCCGAAGAACACCATTGTCTGTGTGATTTATGTCCCAGAATGTGCTCAGCTGGACAAGGATGGGAGTTAAGCTCCCCAGTGTCCTTACCACCCTCCCCCGACCCCACCATCTCCTCTCTACTTCCGTGGGGTGGAGGGAGGACTGGAGATGGGAGGATCTGGAGAGGCTCTACTCATTCCCATTGAATGGTGGTGGAAAATCCCGACTGTCTGCCAGGCTTCTTCTTAACCACCCCGGTGGTAGTGGTGATGGGGGTAAGAGGGACGCTCATTACTGCCAGGAGAAAGTCCAGGCCTCCACATGGCCTCTACAGGGAGACCCCACAGGGATGAAGTACTGGATGCCTGCTCTGTTGCCTTCTCCATATCCCCGGGTGGAGAGAGGAGTACCCCCTGTGCCCTGGTGCGGGTGGAGGTCTAGGCTCCCCAGTCTACCTTTGCTGGTGCGAGTGGGACCATAGTTTTTTTCTGCAGTGATTGTCTAGAGCAGTTACTGATGGAGGTTTTCTGTCTTGCTGGGCCGCCCCTTTCTTGGTCTTTTGGCCAGAGAGAGAGTGAGCAGGCTTTGTGCCGGGGCTTTTATTGTCTGTGCCTCTCCAGGACCCCATCTGGGTCCTTCTTTGGGCCCCAGCGTACCTCGTCTGTCTTCTGCCTTCCTTTAGACTTGCTGTGTGTTTGTCCATGTAAGTCCAAGGTGTTCGGTTGTAATTAATGGTAGGAGTAAGGAAAAGTACATCTACTTAATCTTCTCAGAAACAAAATCCCAAATCTATATTTAACAAATAAAAGAAAACAGAATATTCTTACCAAGTTTTTTTCCTTTTTTTTTTTTTTTTTTCAAGTTTCAGACTATTTATTCATCAGTGTAAATCCCACTACAATACACCAACATGATTCCGTGCATTTAGAGGGGAAATATTTCCTGGTTAAGTGGAAAATTGTGTGGATGGCTTCTGGAAGACCTTCATTCTAAGCAGCTTTAAGTGAAATATTTCATTTAGAAGTCTGGACCTTCTTTCTTCAGTTTGCTGTAATCTACGTTCACAGAGTAGAACTCGTACTGATCCTTAGGACCTAGTTTGTTCCAGGGCTCTGGGTTATTCTTTCTGTCCCAACTGACATCGGGATTGAACAGTGCCAGGCGTGTGACATACAGTGCTGCTCCAGTCCCTCCTGCTCCAATAAATATGAAGAGGGGGATCAAGCTAGGATGCTTCTTGGCCTGACCGATGATCTGGCGGAGCATGGTTGCGACAGAGGCCTCGAGCCCAAACCGAGAGAAAAACTAAGCCGCAAGGCCGGAGATTAAGCACTCACCCTCTTACCAAGTTTTAATACTGCTCTTCTCTTTTCTTCATAGAAGCCTGACAATCATGTGCCTCCTGCAAAGTCAAAGAGAGTACACAAGTTGGTTGAGAATTCCTTGTCCATAAGTAATCCAGCACTCTTCAACTCCTTAGGACCTCCTCTTCGATCAACAACTTGCCATCGCTGCGGTCTGTTTGGTAAACATATTGCTCTCAGATGCCTGTTGAATTGGGCTTCCCTGATAGCTCAGTTGGTAAAGAATCTGCCCGCAATGTGGGAGACCTGGGTTTGATCCCCGGGTTGGGAAGATCCTTTGGAGAAGGGGAAAGGCTACCCAGTCCGGGAGACCTGGATTTGATCCTTGGGTTGGGAAGATCCCTTGGAGAAGGGAAAGGCTACCCACTCCGGTATTGCTTGTTGAGTTTTTCCTTTTCACATTTGAAAAATATTTTCATGTAAAACATAAACAGATGAGTGTATATACTTCATATGCCCATTTCTGAGCTTCAGCAGCTGCCAACATTCTACCATTCCTATACATCCATATCTTCCCACTCTTACTGCTGCTTTGCTTGATTGTTTTTATACTTTTTTTTGAGATATTCAATAACATATAATATGCGCTGAAGTGCACAAACTGATAGCCCTGTCAAAATGAAGATTTCCATTTCTGCAGAAAGTTCTCTCCTGTCCCTTCCTAGTCATATACCTGCCCCACCTGAGGCAACCACTGTGGTGTCTTGACCATAATTTAATTTTTCCAGTTACAAAATTTCTCGTAAATGGAATCATACAATATGGACTCTGTGTGTGTGAAGCTTTTTCCGTTTAGAAAATATTCCTGAGTTGAATCCATGTTGTCACATGTACAGTTAATTTGTTTGTTGCTGAGTAGTATTTCACTGTGTGAGACCACAGTTTGTATATCTGTTCTGTTGAACATTTTGCTTGTGTCCAGCTTTGGGCTATTATGAATATAGCTCTCCCTGTTTTTGCATAAATCTTTGTGTGGACATAGGTTCTCGTTTCTTCTGGGTACAGACCTAGGGAGTGGGATTGCTGAGTCAAAGCTAGATGTAGGCTTCACTTTATAAGAAAAAGTCAAACCATTTTCCAAAGAGTTGTCCCATTTTGCATTCCCTCTGTTGTTGAGTTCTGATTGCTCCACCTCTTGTGTCGACATCTGGTGTTTCCAGTCCTTTTAATTTTAACTCTTCTTGTGGGTGTGTGTGGTGGTATCTCTCTGTGGTGTTAATTTTCATTTCCCCTCAGGTCAGTGATCTCGAGCAGTTTTCCTGTGCTTACTGTCTGCTTGGATGTTAGCCCCCTTTTTCCTATTTCTTCTAGAGCAGAGGCATTCGCGGTCAGCCTAGGTTTGTGGTTTTGTTTTTTTGTGGTTTTTGTTTTGTTTTTTAGATAACTTGTTTTCCTCCGTCTGGATACCGACAGCATTTTTTCTTTCAAGTTCATTTCAGAAACTTCCTGGGTTTTTCTAGGTGTGGTTGTCCCATTGGTTTTCGTTCTGTGCCTTCTTAAGAGCACAAGGTGAACCCCGCCCGTCAGACTCTGCTTGCGCACTGTCTGATACCACCGCCCCAGATTTTCTGTCCCCTTTGATTGTTCCTTTTCCAGCACGTGTTCTGGGTTCTACTTTAGCAAAGTCAGTGGTGTTTCCAGTCTGTCCTCCTGGTTTTCATCTCGGCACTCCTCTTTTTCTGCAGTTCAAGAGAGCTTTAAACGTTCAGTCTTAACCCGGAATCATGAACAGCATGATCCTCTCCATAGTCTCCTCGATAGGCTTAATAGAGTGGCACGTGATATGTCTGGTCTTTGAATCTGTCTTGCTCTTGGTGACAGATATTTGCAATAACACACTGGCGGTGTCACGGCTGTCTTCTGCAGGGTCGCTGAGGTGCTCACAGTGCAAGCAGACATACTACTGCTCCAGCATATGCCAGAGAAGGGACTGGGCCGCCCACAAAATCGTGTGCAAGCCTGTCCAACAGAAGTAAGTGTGAGTCTTAAGCATTTCATTAGAGGATATTTTAAAATGTGGGGGTTTTTTTTTTGGTAGTATAGGATCAAATCAGGTAAGCAGGCAGAAGTATGTAAATGTTGCTCCCTGTTACTTTTTTTACTGAAGTATAACAAAACGTACAAATCCAAAATGAACAACTGTATAATTTTTGATCCTCGGAACTCTGTTTTAGGTAACATAGGGATTATTTCCATTTTGCAGATAGGAACACTGAGGCTTGGAGAATAGGCTTGTCTCCCTTTGATTAGGCGGCTTTTGGCAAAAGCGCACCTGTGCACAGAGCAGACCATTGCATAGCCAGCATGGGTAGTATTGCCTTGTTACTACTGTGATTCTCTTCTGGAAGAGGCTGATTTGCTCTTTCTGGGTTTTGCAGAGAATTTAACATAGCTGTGGCCCCTACCACAATTATGTTACCATTAATTAGTTCTGTGCCATATGTTTTATAATTGGTTGCTTTATTTCAGTTTCCACAAACTTGAAGATTATAAATCACATTTTGAAACAAAGAACATGGAAGTGAAAGATGAGGTATGATATGTTTATACTCTTTCTTTGCCCTAAGAGCAAGTTTTTAATGATGCCCATTATTTCAAAATAAGAGGACTGAAGCTAAATAAAATATTTATGACTTATTTCTCCATTTCACCAGTGTTCTTTTTTTTTTATGTTAAATAAATCTGTACACCCTAGTGATCTTCGGTGACTGTAAGGGGTCTACAAGAATTGTTTATGCCCAGCTGTTTTTTTTTTTTTTTTTCCTAAAAATTAGGACTTGAGATGCTGTGTCTGGCTGTAGGCGGATGGCTGCGAGTTCTTTCTTTTTTTAGTCCCTGTGTGCACGGCTCTCTAGCTTTATGTACTGGATTCTGATAGGGCCCTGTTATCTAAAGGAACATTTTTTTCCTGTTAATATCTTTCTTCCATGTAGGTAAGTATGTGAAGTAAATCATTTGTAATCTGGAAAGTATCACTGAATCCAATTCATATAGATAAATTTTAGTCTTCTCTAGCTGGTCCTGGCTTCTACTTTCAAAAAGAAAACCCATCCCCATAAAAATGTTAACAAGGGAAAACTTAAAACACTGCCTCCTCCCCCTTCCCCCCCTCCCCTTTTTAAAATAAACTCAACATTGTTATCACCATCATGGCCTGATTCTTGCGTGATCCCAGTGCTGTGTACTCTGCCTGTGGGCAGTTTTGTTTTAATGACTCTTGAAGATGTGTGTTATTTCTCTATGCTTTTTTCCAAACCTGAGCTGTTTTGACCTTGATTCTAGCAAATACTGGCCATAGTTTTAAAAAGGGTGCTTGTAAAGTAACTCACTAACTTGTTTTGTTTTGTTTTCAAACCAGAGTGACTGTCCTCTCACAGTTACTAAAGAAAGAGCTATTTGTGCTGATAAAATAATGTTTTCTGATTTGAGAAGCCTACAACTCAGGAAGTCCATGGAAATAAAGGTATCTGCTGTTTAATTTCCACAGACAGAGATCCAAAGCACTACAGATTTTTTTTCCTTGTTTCCCGTGTTTAATTTGAATTTATAAGATCGCTCCAAAATAGTACTGAAATTGATACAAATTGCAGAAACTATCTCTAGCACTTTTTGTATCTTGTTACAGAGCTTTATAGAATTAACATTTGCTGTATTTCTCAGCAAATTACTGCAACTTTTTTGTCTTTGAAAGGGTACAGTTACTGAATTCAAACACCCAGGTGACTTCTATGTGCAGTTATATTCTTCAGAAGTTTTAGAATACATGAACCAACTCTCTGCGAGCTTAAAGGAAACTTATGCAAATAAGGCACACGAAGAAGATTATGTTCCTGTGAAGGGGGAAATTTGTGTTGCCAAGTACACTGTTGATCAGGTAACCCCTGATGAAATGAATTATTAAATAAGACGTTTTAATTTACTTTGGTTCTGTCAGCTCATCACCAGCGCTCTTAATGATGCGTTAGATGGCTTGAGGCGAGGTTCTGGTCACACCACCGTTTCTCTTCCTCAGTCAGGAGTCCAGGTCTGCTTGCTCACTTCCTTGATGCCCCAGGCCTCTCCAGCTCTACACGTAGGCTCCTCAGTTGCTGGGTGGGTAGGAGGGATTACGAGTCCTGGAGCTTGTGTTTGTTTGTATAGCCAAGTCTGCTGGACTAGGATAGCCTGGGGATTGTGCAGGTTAAAGCATCTAAAATGGACAAGTTTGGGGAATTCTGAGCCAGATTCTTAGGAAGTTAACTTGTTAATGGAGCATCTCAGAACAAAACAGTAACCTTTCCTTAGCAAGTTCTATAGATTGATTGAGAGTTTTTAAACCTAAGGTTGTGAAATGGTGTTTTGAAGCAGAACACTGTCATATTTCACTTTCAGACCTGGAACAGAGTAATAATTCAAGACGTTGATCTGCTGCAGAAGGTGGCACAAGTCTTATATATTGATTATGGAAATGAAGAAATAATCCCAGTAAACAGAATTCACCAACTAAACAGGAAAATTGACTTGTTTCCGCCTTGTGTGAGTCTCTTTTACTTTCTGAATTCCTACTAGTGTCCCAAAAAAGATGTTTTTAATGTTTTGATAGACACAGTATTTGCATGTTCTTTTACCATGGTTATTCTGAAAAAGTACCAATTGATATATCTTTTACTATGTAGAGAAATACTAATGGACTTTCTTGGCTCCACTTTATTAGGCCTTACTTAAAGTACTGCCACAGACTTCCCTGGTGGCTCAGACGGTAAAACGTCTGCCTACAATGCGGGAGACTGGGGTTTGATCCCTGGGTCGGGAAGATCCCCTGGAGAAGGAAATGGCAACCCACTCCAGTACTCTTGCCTGGAAAATCCCATGGACAGAGGGTCCCGGTAGGCTACAGTTCATGGGGTCGCAAAGAGTCGGACACAACTGAGCAACTTCACTTTCACTCACAGGTGAGGAACTTGGCATTTTTAGGGACACTTTATCAGTCTACTCTTTAGAAATAATCATTTCTATATTTATTACATTTGAAAGTGACTGGAATTTATGTGTAATTGAGGGATAATTACTGTCTTTTCATGGATTTCTCAAACTTCAAGACCCAAAAGGTAAAATGTCGTGGATAGACTTATCAAGAGGGACAAATAGTTATTCATAGAATTGTTTATCAGGTTAGTACTTGAAGATTTTTGATAAATCTTCAGCATGAAATACATTGTTCTTAAAAAAATCTTTACATAATTAGAAAAAAGTCATTTTCAAATACTAATCTCTAGTACCTTGTATAAAATCTTTCAGGCCATAAGATGCTTTGTGGCCAGTGTTATCCCAGCAGAGGGGAATTGGAGCAATGATTGTATCAAAACTATTAAATCGCTGTTAATGGAGCAGTACTGCTCTTTAAAGATAGTGGACATCTTAAAAGAGGAAGGGGTGACCTTTGCTGTGGATGTTATGATGACAAGTTCAGGTAAGATCTGACTCTTTCTTTTTAAGTGGAGCACTTAATGTTAACTCAGAGAAAAAATAGAAACATGAAGTGAGACCAAGTAAGCCCTGGTCTGGAGTCATTTAGATTGGGATGGAAAGTACGGCCTTGGCTCTGCTATTGCAGTTGGCAGTTTGTCAGAGACAAAGCATGAGTTTATAGAATTGAGTGTATTAAGAGCTAGATCTAGATGTAGTCTGGAAACACTGTATTATCTTTTTTATATAGCTATTATAATATTCCTAATTTCTACTCATTTACTGGGAAAATTCAGGAATTTCTCTCTGAATTTGACCATCCTCACCATCAGTGCTTTTTCTTTGAACAGCCTTCACAGAACTGGATTTGGTTAGCATTATTGTTGTTTAATCGCTAAGTCATGTCTGACTCTTCTGCGACCCCATGGACTCCTCTGCTGGGTCAGGGAAGATCTAGAGAAGGAAATGGCAACCCACTCCAGTATTCTTGCCTGAAAAATCCCAGGGACTGAGGAGCCTGGTGGGCTATAGTCCATAGGGTCACAAAGAATCTGCCATGGCTTAGTAACTAAACAACATCAAGAATTAAAGTTGTAGAAATGGAAGCAGTTTCAGATCCTGTTCTTCCTTTATGGCTTTGTACATATTTTAAAAGTGACTTTTTATATTCCCTTTATGTGCTTTTAATTGCCTCTTGATTTCCAAGGTATTATTACTCTTCTACTGTTTTAAGACCCATGGTTGGTTGGTTTTTGGTAGAAAATTCAGTTCACCTTTTTGTGAAATTAAGTATAAAATCTGTATGTTTTGTTTCTTTGCTGTGTGTGTTTCATATTACGACTTGAGCTTTTGGATACTGTTGATATTTCTCAGTCATACTTTAAATCTGAGATGCAGTAGTCTTATGTCTTAAATTTATTTTTTTCTTGTAAATGGTGATTATTCTAAGCATGCCAGTGAGGTGGTAGCTAAATCTTTGATGTTAGTCGTAATTTTTAAGTGAAATATTTTTATTAAGTTTTTTGTCAAGTAATGATTGGGTTTTTGCCTCAATTTTTAAAGCTGAGCATTAATAAACTATGTTTTTCAGCTAGAAGCTGAACTAGTAAAAAAGTTAGCCAGTATGTGAATACTTATAATCTCCAAATCATGTGACTAGGATGCATTTGTTTTGTGTTTATTCTCTTCCTCTAATACTTGGTGCATCTCAATGAAAATGTTTTCTGAATCACTTTTAGGAAAATTCTTAGACCACGTGCTTATAGAAATGGGATATGGTGTGAAACCTAAGGGACAGAATTCTAAGAAGCAAAGTACAGATTCAGGTGAGTATACAGGTTAATACTGAGCGGTATAGTGATTTTAGTTATTGAAGAATATATTCTCTACTAAATGAAAAAAGCACAACTATCACACTGTCAGATTTAATGGAAATGATAACCATTCTGTAAACTTTATAGAAGGAAAATGATAATCTTGAATTTAGTAGTGTATTATTTTCTTATTTCTTTCTTTTTTTTTTTTTTTTTTTTTTTTTTTTTATTTTCTTATTTCTAATCAGTCTTCCCTCATGTTTTCCTTCCTCTCTTACCAGCTAATTCTCCATTTGATAATTACCAGAGATTACGAAATACCAAACATCACGGCACTTTTGAGTTGAGGGATTTTTAGCTAACATTTCCGTAATTTGATTTGTTTTTCCTCCTTCCTTCTCGTTCTGGCAGTAATAAATAGGGCTATAGCATTCTCTTCTGGTAGGGTGGTATTTCTTCTTAAATTTTCCACTTATTTAATTGTGTAATTTTCATTTAATCCAACAGGAAAACCAACAAGTTTTGCTGTCAGCATTTTATTTTCTCTTTGCCTAGCCTTAATGTATTGCTTTTTGTAGTCTGCTTTCTCCTTTTTTTTTTTTTGCTCTTTTTCCAATGACTTTACATGTAGATGCACTTATTTTCTATTTCTCATTCTCTCAGATGATTGCTAGATTAACGATGCTGTGATGGAACACAGCCTGTCACAGAGAAACTTTAGTCCTTCTTAAATCTACTTTATCTCTCAGCTCCCATCTCTTATGCTATATAATTGGTTGCTAAATCTTTATTAGTTCTTCTTCCTAAATAGCATTTGTATATTTCTTTATTTTCGCTTCCTTTTTTAAAAACCTTTTTTTTTCCCTCCTGCCATTTTTCTGGTTCAGGAGTCCTCATCATTCATGGATCATTGCAACAGCCTCCCAATTTATCTCTCGTCTCCTGTCTGTATTTTTATAGTACTGCCTATATGAATCTCGGAAACATAAATCTGGGTGTGACAGCCCTGCTAAAAAGCTGTCAGTAGTTTTTTGCCATCTGGAGGCAAAAACCCGATACTTCATGGTCTGAAAGTAGTCACAGTTGAAACCATAAATGATGGTGGTGTCTTAGGGAGAGTGTAAAGTGAGGGAAATGAACCTGGGCTTAACAATACCAAGGGAGAAGCTGTGATGGGAGAGGTGGAAAGAGAACGTGGAGAATGTTGCCAGAATAACAGAAGAGTCGGTCTTCTGAGCGGGAGTCATCAGCAGTAACAGATGCTGTCCAGGGGTCCAGGGGAAGGAACAAAAGCCGCCCAGCGGAATACCTGTGGGCAATGCAGGCCCAGAGGGAAGGGGTTGTCAGATGACTGCTCGCAGAAGCACGGGGTGCGTACTGGGGGCCCTGGGGAGGGCACCTGACCACATTTGGAGGGAAGCCTTTCGCAGGGACGTCATACCGAGCAGGAAAGACTCCAGTTGTTGAGAGATCTGGGAGTATGTTCTGGAAAAAGGACCAGCATGTAGTGAGGCCTAGAGGTGTGAAAGAGCACGGGGCAGCCTGAAAAACCGGGAAATGGGATTAACAAAACCAGAATGGCTTACCTCTCTGTTTTCTGATAAGGTGATCTTGACGATGTCAGAAAAATGACCGCTGAAAACAAAATTGTCGTGGACAGAAGTGACCTCATCCCCAAAGTGTTGACTCTGAATGTAGGGGATGAGTTTTGTGGTGTGGTCGCCCACGTTCAGACTCCAGAAGACTTCTTTTGTCAACAGCTACAAAGTGGGCGTAAGTAAATCTTGATCAGTGCTGTCAATGTAACATACTTTATCTGTCAAGAGACTCCACCTGCAGATGTGCAGGTAACATGGAGACTTGCATTTCTGTGGTTTAAGATGTGGTTTTTGTCTCCAGGTAAGCTTGCTGAGCTTCAGAGGTCGCTCGGCGAGTACTGCAGCCAGGTACCTCCGCGCTCGGATTTCTATCCCACCATTGGTGACATCTGCTGTGCTCAGTTCTCCGGTAAGGAGGAGGGAGTGGTGTTAAATTTTCTACTTACAGTTAGGTACCAACAAGTGAAAGACTGAGGGCAGGAGGAGAAAGGGATGACCGAGGTGGGATGGCATCACCGACTCGATGCGTTTGAGCAAGCTCCGCAGAGTTGGTAATGGACAGGGAAGCCTGGCGTGCTTCAGTCCATGGGGTCGCAGAGTCGGACACGACGGGAGCGACAAAACTGAACTGAACCAACAAATGAAACAGTGTCTTGGGTTTGCATTAGATGGCTGCATTTGAAGTTTGTCCTGCACCAGTTATGTTTTTAAATATATCCAATTAAGCAGAATCAAAGTGCATGAGGGAGGAAGCTTTGAGGGTGTGGTGGTGTAGGAGGTTTTTATCTTATCAACTCTTTAGTTTAGGAGACTGATACAGATACTTGTTTATGTCATTTGGGAATGCGGAACTGCCCAGGGTCGTGTCTTGGCCAGTTCTCTTTGGACCAGGAAGAGGGTTTGGAGGCTCAGCCTCTGTAGCTCCTCAGATGATGACCCTGTGATGACCGGGTTCAGTCATTTGCTGGAGGGCAGTCCGGTGGCCCTCCCGAGAGGGGAGATACAAGCAGGCCTGCAGTAAATCTGTGGCTTGGTTGATGGAGTCTGGTTGACTCATATTGTCGGGTATTCTATAATTGATCAAGACTTCATGGATTCACCCACAAGACCAGGACATCTTCCCAGTCCTAATGAGTCTACTAGGGAGCCAAAGCATGGAAGTAAATAGCAACAGCAGCATGCAACTAGAGTGGCCTGGTAAGGGCTGAATAAAAGTGACATTTTAGGAGTTGAAAGCTTCTGATAGGCAAAAGTAGCAGTGTTGAATGAGCATACATTGTTCAGTAAAGCTTGATGTTACATGAAAAGAGAGTCTACCTTAAATGACCATCTAAATTGAGGAGGGAAGGTTTTTGTTTATATCTACATTAGAAAAAACATTTCCAATGAGTCTCTTCTGTTTTCAGAGGATGACCAGTGGTACCGTGCCTCTGTTCTGGCTTATGCTTCTGAGGAATCTGTGCTGGTCGGATATGTGGACTATGGAAACTTTGAGATCCTTAGCTTGACAAGACTTTGCCCCATAACTCCCAAGTTGCTGGAATTGCCAATGCAAGCTATAAAGTGTGTGCTGGCAGGTATATAATTTTTATGGTTCTCATATACTTAAAATACTGAAACCTAAAGTAAGAGCATTGGAATGGAAATTAAACTAGTGATCAAGGAATATGTTTAGATACAGCTTACCTTAATGCAAAAATAATCTTAATAAACCTTTGGGAAATACAGGTGACTCTTGTGCTGTCTGTGCTGTGCTTAGTCGCTTAGTCGTGTCCGACTCTCTGGGACCTGATGGACTGTAGGCCACCAGGCTCCTCTGTCCATGGAATTCTCTAGGCAAGAATACTGCAGTGGGTTGCCATGCCCTCCTCCAGGGGATCTTCCCAACCCAGGGACTGAACCTAGGTCTCCCACATTTCAGGTAGATTCTTTACCAACTGAGCCACCAAGGAAGCCCTTGCTATCTATAATAAAACTGAATATACCTGTGTTTATGAAATTGATTATTCTTTCCTTATTTCCTTGTGTTTTAATATAATCACAGCAGTCTGTTGGTTGGGTGTATTAGGGGAAAATCTGCTTTTAAATTCTACTGTTCATGGAAATTTTCGGGTAAGAATACTGGAGTAGGTTGCCATTTCCTTCTCTGGGGATCTTCTTGACCCAGGGATCTCAGGCGGTAAAGAATGTGCCTGTAATGTGGGAAATTTGGGTTTGATCCCTGGGTCAGGAATATTTCTCTGGAGAAGGAAATGGCAACCCACTCCACTGTTCTTGCCTGAAGAGTTCCACCGACAGAGGAGCCTGGTGGGCCACAGTCTGTAGGGTGGTAAAGAGTTGGACATGACTGAGCGACTTTTACTTTGACTGCTTTTAAAAACAGTAAGAACATGAATGATTGTATGCTTAGAAACTACTGTACATGTAATGTGTCCCTCTAGGAGCAGGAGCTTCTTTCCAACTTAAAAGATTGGCTTCTACAACTTTGATTCAAAGTACCATAATTTAGTATCTGCTTATCAGAAGGATATTTCCAAGTTTTTGCTACTAGCGGTGTTCTCTTAACTACATTTCACAACTTACCCAAGATGGTTTTGTTAGGAAGAGGTACAGGCTGCTATGTATAAATTAAATAAGCTGTATAGATATATAGTACAGGACAGAAAATGTAGCCAGTATTTTATAACTTTGAGTGGAGTATAAAAATACTGAATTGCTGTGTTGTACACCTGAAATTAATGCAGTACTGTAAATCAAATATACCTCAATTTAGAAATTAATTTTTTAGGTTAAAGCGTCTGCCTGCAATGTGGGAGACCTGGGTTCAATCCCTGGGTCAGGAAGATCCCCTGGAGAAGGAAATGGCAACCCACTCCAGTATTCTTGCCTGGAGAATCCCATGGACGGAGGAGCCTGGTGGGCTACAGTCCACGGTATCGCAAAGAGTCAGACACAACTGAGCGACTTCACTTTCTTTCTTTCTTTCTTTCCTTGGGATAGGTTGTAAAATATAGTCATATTGCAGAATGCCTCCTTAGGTGGAATGGAGGTGTCGGAGGTCTGCTGCTTTTCGTGTCTGTGTACCTGTTTTGATAGTTCTCTGGAAAAGGTGGAACTGCTGTACACACCTGCCAAAAATGTAGGAGGGAGTCAGCTCCTTCACTCAAATAGATACTTCTGTGTTATTTCATCTTGGCCAATTTTGATAAACTAAAACATTTTAGTCTGTTTCATTACAAATGAGATTGGAGGTTTTCTCGTAAGTTACTTGGCTCTTAGTTTTATGAAATGACTAGGCATAATGTCAGGATTGTTGATTCTGTGGCCCTTTCAGTAAATACTACAGATGTTTCGTACATCATCAGTGTTAGTGAGTGGGGTTTTTTCCTGGATTGTTCTATACTTTTGTTTATGATTTTCTTAACCTTATTGAGCTATAATTTATATACCATAAAAGTCACTGTTTTAGGTGTATAATACAATGATTTTTAGTAAATTTATCAAGTTGCACCACCATCTCCATAACCCAGTTTTGGAACGTTTCCATCACCCCACTGAGATCTCTTATGCCCATTTGTAGTTAATCCTAGCTTCCCAGGCAACCACTAATCTACTTTCTGTCTTGTAGGTTTGCTTTTTTGGACATTTCATATCGATGGATTTATGATGGTTTGTTTACATAGAAACATGGAAGTTTTTTTACAAACTTTGTAATGTTTTTTCATTTTCATGTCTAGAAATTCCTTCTCTAATGGATTTTTTGGTTCCAGTGTTTGTCATAGATTCCTTACGGTTAACTTTGTGGAAATTAGGAGCTAAATTTCTAGTATTTGAACATTCTTTTAAAAATTCTTTGTTAGGAGTAAAGCCATCATTAGGAATTTGGACTCCAGAAGCTGTTTGTCTGATGAAGAAAATTGTACAGAACAAAATGATCACAGTGAACGTGGTGGACAAGCTGGAAAACAGTTCCCTGGTGGAACTTATAGATCGGTCTGTGACACCCCACATCAGTGTCACCAAAGCACTCCTCAATGCAGGCTTTGCCGTGGAGGACAAGGGACTAGTGACAGATAAACCCAGTGACGTGAAAGAAACCAGTGGTGAGTAAGTTGTCTACCAGGTAATGTCCATGTTGGAATTCAGATGACTCTGTGAATGTGTGGGTTCTCATACTTTTAAAAAGAATTGACGTTGAGTACGTTTTGTCTTTTTAAATCCACCATTCATCCAGAGAGTATGTTTGGGTCACTGGCAGCTGAAGATTGATCAGAAATGTGAATTTGAAATTTGAAATTCAGTGAGAATAGTAATGGTTAATTCTGAGATTAATTAACTTTCCTGTAAAGTCAGTAAGAAAGTCATTGGAAGTTCTGTTCTTTGAAAACAGGTTCTTCCTGCCTTTGACCCACCACTCTGGCCATTTGTTTAGCAAAATATCCATTTATTTTCACAGTTCCTTTGGGTATAGAAGCAAAAGTCAATCCACCGGAGTGGACATGGGTTGAACTTGCTGTTGATGAAACAGTAGATGTTGTGGTCTGTGTGATTGATAGTCCTGGAGAATTTTACTGCCATATGCTTAAAGGGGATGATGGTAAGTTGACTCTTACCTACTTATGTTACATTGTCATAGATAATAAATCAAGAAAAGTTTGTGGTTGGGTGATGATACTGTTCCCTCTTCAGTAAGGGCCAAGTGGGTGTTTGTATTTCCAAGAAAGATAAGAATCCTGGAGTGAGTTGCCATTCCCTTCTCCAGGGGATTTTCCCCACCCAGGGATTGAACCTGGATCTCCTGCATTGCAGGCAGACTGTTTACCGTCTGAACTACCAGGGAAGCCCCCTGGCTACACTTGGTTGCCTTTTATTCTGTTGTAAGCCGTGATTTCTGTTTTCAATGGTGTCTCTTTTTTATCCAATTTGGGTTTCACAGATTGTCTCCTAAATTTATTTTTGGAAAAACTGAATCGTTGACTTCATTTAAGTATAACGTACACATAGAGAGGTGCACAGATAAGAGTGATGTGTGTGCTTGGGCCCTGGAGAGGGTGCCCTTGAGGTCAGACAGGCCCCTTCCCTCCGCAGCGTGTGAAAGTGCCCTCTCCCACACCATTTCCAACAGTGTGTGCTTACATTTTCTTATTTCGACTAATCTGAAAGGTGACAGTTCTAACTTGATGCAGTTTAACTTCCATTTCTGTGAATGGGCCTTTGCCACATGTTTAAAAGATATTTTCCTTCTACTTTGTATGGTGTTCAGATGGCTTTTTAAAGTTCTCCATGGCCCGTGTCTTTCTCATCACATCTCTGGTGTTTTTCTTCAGTGGCTCACCTTTCCACTCTCCTCTGCCAGACCACTCCCACCAAGTGTTTTTGGCTGCTTAATTTGGTCCTGTGCCTCAGAGCCGTTTCTTTTTCTGCAATGCCCTCTCCTTTCAGATTTCTCTATGAGACCTTTAGTGCACAGAGCCCACCTCTCTGAATTTCCTTCGCAGACACTGCCTGCACCACCCACTTAGTGGTGGTTCGTATATACTCCTTCAGGACAGCTTGTATGTGACTTCCTTTCTGTGCAGGCTTGTCTGCCGTTTCCCGGTATACACGCAAAAGCCCATGCTCTAGCCTACTGACAATGATGCCATCATTGTGGCTCCCTGCCCAGTAAATTGTTGGTATGGAGTTTACCGAGAATATTACCTAAATAATTAGCTAAATAAATAATATTAATATTATTTATTAATAATAATAAATAATATTAGCTAAATAATGATTGACTTGCCCAAGTTCTTAATAAGGAAAAGGGAAAGGCATTTGCTGTACTTTATAATTGTCTGCAGATGTACCTGGATTTTTATCATCAAAACACTTTCCAGCTTTAAAGGAAAGTCTGCTACTCAGCATGTTTTAAAAATGTTAAATGCCGTCTGTGTGTTGTGCTTTCAGCCCTAAAGGAGCTCAATGATTTGAACAACTTACTAGCAGAACACTGCCAGCAGAAGTCGCCTAGTGATTTTAAGGCAGAAGTAGGGCAGCCTTGTTGTGCTTGCTTTGTAGGTAAGTTGCAGTTGGCACAGTCTTGACTGTTAGAATCTTTTATTTCTTGACATCCAAACCTCATTTTTAGTGTGTATTTTCTTCCTGTTGTTTAGGCAGATATTTTTCATAATCAAAATTAGGTGAATGCTTAAGATCTTGTGTTTTCTCCCTTCTCTCTCTGTAACAAGGAGTCTCCAAATGATACTTTCTTACTTAACTTTGAAAGTGCTTTTCTTTCCAGAATTTCTGATAGCAGTGAAAGGGAGACCTGTTCACTGCAGGTTCATTGTTTTTTCTGGTTACCCTTTGCATGTTTATCTTGAAAATATATTTGATGAAATCCCTTAATTTCATTGCATGTTTTTCTGTTTATTTTTTATATTATTTACCAAGTAACAGGTAAAACAGTCTCATTAGCAATAACAGAATTATGTCCTCCAGTTTGACAAATATGTTCAAGCTTATTAAGTCTTTTCTTAATATTCTGCTTACTAAAAAATATATATATATATATTCTGCTTACTGGTTAGGTTATGAATGAAATCTTTATGTAGATGTAGAAGTGTGATGCTATAAAAACTTTGGGGATAATTCTAAGAATGAATTTTGAGAATTCTTCTAGAGATTTCTGAATTAAAAGCTAAAGGTAACATCTGGAAAAAGAACAAATTTATTAGCTACTTTAGACAAAGGATGGTCTTTTTCAAAATAAAAATTTCAAATCTCAATAGAAGGGAAATACTCCATGTTGTAAACTTTGTATTAAATCTAGGTGACAGTAATTGGTACCGTGCTTTGGTCAAGGAAATCTTACCAAATGGAAACTTTAAAGTACATTTTGTAGATTATGGAAACATTGAAGAAGTCACTGCAGATGAACTTCAAATGATCCCATCCAAGTTTTTAAAACTTCCATTTCAAGGGATACAGTGCTGGTTAGTAGGTATGATGCAAAATGAGAAATTTTGTCAATTGTCTTCTAATACTTAGATTACAAAAAATTCTCTGTTAATATATCTCTAATTTTAATATTTTGTGTAAGCTATTTTGTTTTAAAGAGCCTCAAGTATTTCAGCCTTTTGTTTTAGCAATTTTGCTTCTAATAATTCATCCTCCCAAAACAGTCTTATGAGTTCACCAAGTTCACCTACATGGATATTCATTACACTACTGTTAATCATGGCAGAACAATCTAAATAGCTAGAAATAGAGCCTTGGTTAAATGAGGATCCATATAGTAGGTAGTGAAAGTGTTAGGTACTCATTCATGTCTGATTCTTTGTGACCCCATGAACTATAGCCTGCCAGGCTCCTCTGTCCATGGAATTCTCCAGACAAAAATACAGGAGTAGGTCGCCATTCCCTTCTCCAGGGGATCTTTCCAACCCAGGGATCAAACCCGGGTATCCTGCATTGCAGGCAGATACTTTACCATCTGAGTCGCCAGGGAAGCCCATAGTGGGTAGTGGTGATGTCTATTTCATAAGGATGTTGTGAGAATTGTTGAGTGAATGTTTAGACCGGGGCCTAGCACTCAGAAAGTTCCATTAATTGTTCTTATTACACAGTCATTAAAATGTTAAATATGTATTGTTGATATGAAGAGCAGTTCTTGAATTAAGTGAAGGAAGCCAGTTATAAAAGAGATGCAGGGTAGTATTGTGATTAAGAGAACAGATTAGCACCACCTCTGCTGCCTGCTAGCCGTGAGGTCTTAGGTAAACTGGTTAAACTCTGTGCTTCCTTTCTCTCATCTGGAGAACTATTGTACCTTCCTCAAAAAGACATTAAGAATAAAAGAGATATAAAGTATAAAGCACTGAATACTGCCTAACGTAGTAATTTTTTAGCTATGAAATTTTTATAATTTTATATTATTTGTATAAGTTTTTAGTATTATAAAATTTCTTTATAAAAGAATCATGAATGTGTATCCATGTGAGTATTTCCATATACACGTAAAGATTATGGAAGGTTGCATACAAAAATGTTAGTAGCAGTCATGTATGGAAGCATTAGATGCTTTTTATTTTTCCTTTTGCCTGTCTGGTTTCTTATTTTACACTGAGTATGATTTGGATTATTATTTGTAATTACCATGTTTTATGTCAGTGCTTCTTAAAAGTGTGATCCCCTCCCACCCTACAACCAGTGAGTAGTATCAGTATGAGAGCTTGTTAAAAACACAAATTCTCAGTCCCCACCCAAGACCTGCTACTAAATTGGAAACTCTAGCGTGGGGCCCCCCAATCTGTGTTCACCAGCCCTCTAGGTAATTCAAATGCACAGCCACATTTGAGAATCACTGTTACGAAAATTAGGGTGTAAGTCAAAGTTATCCTAGAAAAATACTTTTTGGTTTCAAATTTAAGATGACATTTTAAAATTATCATTGGAAAATTATGTGAAAGTATGTTTTGTTTAAATCAGAATGATTGATACTGATGATTGTGTATATAACAATGATGGCTTCTAGAAAGAGTAATTCTGTTTTTGCCTATTGGGAAGAATGCCAGGTGAAGATAAGTTAGGGAGGAAAGTCATGACAGACCCTGAGTCTCCTAAAACCCCAGTAGTGAGTAGTGTTTTTGCAGATACATTATCTACAACACAGGCACAGAGGATGTAGATGTATAATTGACTATTGAGAAAAGATATTAAAAACCACTGACCTGAAAGGTAAACTTGGCAAGGGGAGTCCTGGATGTTATTGAGGCAAAAAATGTGGCTTTGGGGCACAGAATTCTTGTTAATGCTATTCTTATTTGTTAGGTATACAGCCTAGAAACAAACACTGGAGTAAAGAAGCCATAGCAAGATTTCAGACGTGTGTTGCCAGGATAAAACTACAAGCCCAAGTGGTTGAAATCACTGAAAACGGAGTGGGGATTGAACTCACTGATCTTTCCACTTCTTATCCCAGAATCATTAGCGATATTCTGATTGATGAACAACTGGTTTTAAAAGCTGGTTCACCACATATAGACTTAGTGAAAACCAGACCTGTTGATAAGCATGACCTTCAGATTGATACACTGGGGCTTCAAGGTAACATTTTTAAACTGTTATTTAAATTTGTGTTCTCCTTTGCTATTATAGGCTATGAAAATTGTGCTATTTCAAGTGACAGAATTTTCCTGTAGAAATACCGTTTGTGGAAATAGATTAGTAATAGGTAATTAAAATCAGTTTAGTGTTTATTGAATTCAACATCATGGTAATCAGTTTAATGTTTATTCATTCAATATCATGGTAATCCAACTCTATGCCCCAGCCAGTAATGAAGAAGCTAAAGTTGAATGGTTCTCTGAAGACCTACAAGACCTTCTAGAACTAACACCAAAAAAAGATGTCCTTTTCGTTATAGGGGACTGGAATGCAAAAGTAGGAAGTCAGGAAACACCTGGAGTAACAGGCAAATTTGGCCTTGGAGTACTGAATGAAGCAGGGCAAAGTCTAACAGAGTTTTGCCAAGAGAACGCACTGGCCATAGTAAACACCCTCTTCTGAGAACACAAGAGAGGCCTTACACATGACATCACCAGATGGTCAACACCGATATCAGATCGATTATTTCTTTACAGACAAAGATGGAGAAGCTCTATACAGTCAACAAAAACGAGACTAGGAGCTGACTGTGGCTCAGATCATGAACAATTTATTGCCAAATTCAGACTTAAGTTGAAGAAAGTAGGGAAAACCACTAGACCATTCAGATATGACCTAAATAAAATCCCTTACTATTATACAGTGGATGTGAGAAGTAAATTCAGGGATTAGATTTGATAGACAGAGTGCCTAATGAACTATGGACGGAGATTCGTGACATTGTATAGGAGATAGAGATCAAGACCATCCCCAAGAAAAAGAAATGCAAAAAACCAAAATGGCTATCTGAGGAGGCCTTACAAATAGCTGTGAAAAAAAGAGAAGCGAAAAGCAAAGGAGAAAACGAAATAAATACCCGTTTGAATGCAGAGTTCCAGATAACAGCAAGGAGAGATCAGAAAGCCTTTCTTTGTGATCAGTGCAAAGAAATAGAGGGAAATAAAAGAATGGGAAAGACTAAGAGATCTCATCAAGAAAATTAAGAGATACCAAGGGAACATTTCATGCAAAGATGGGCTCAATAAAGGACAGAAATGGTATGGAACGAACAGAAGCAGGAGACATTAAGAAGAGGTGGCCAAAAAAACACAGAACTATACAGAAAAGATCTTCATGACCCAGATAACCACGATGGTGTGATCACTCACCTAGAGCCAAACATCCTGGAGTGTGAAGTCAAGTGGGCCTTAGGAAGCATCACTATGAGCAAAGCTAGTGGAGGTGATGAAATTCCAGTTGCTGCTGCTGCTAAGTCACCTCAGTCGTGTCTGACTCTGCGCGACTCCACAGACGGCAGCCCACCAGTCTCCCCCGTCCCTGGGATTCTCCAGGCAAGAACACCGGAGTGGGTTGCCATTTCCTTCTCCAATGCACGAAAGTGAAAAGTGAAAGTGAAGTCGCTCAGTCGTGTCCGACTCTTTGCGACCCCATGTACTGCAGCCCACCAGGCTCTTCCTTCCATGGGATTTTCCAGGCAAGAGTAGTGGAGTGGGGTGCCATTGCCTTCTCTGAATTCCAGTTGAGGTATTCTAAATCCTGAAAGACGATGCTGTGAAAGTGCTGCACTCAGTATGCCAGCAAATTTGGAAAACTCAGCAGTGACCACAGGACTGGAAAAGGTCAGTTTTCATACCAGTCCCAAAGAAAGGCAATGCCAAAGAATGTTCAGACTACCTCACAATTGGACTCATCTCACATGCTAGCAAAGTAATGCTCAAAATTCTCCAAGCGAGGCTTCAACAGTACGTTAACTGTGAACTTTCAGATGTTCAAACTGGTTTTAGAAAAGGCAGAGGAACCAGAGGTCAAATTGCCAACATCTGTTGGATTATGGAAAAATCAAGAGAGTTCCAGAAAAACATCTGCTTTATTGACTATGCCAAAGCCTTTGACAGTGTGGATCACCACAAACTGTGGAAAATTCTGAAAGAGATGGGAATACCAGACCACCTGACTTGCCTCTTGAGAAATCTGTATGCAGGTCAGGAAGCAACAGTTAGAATTGGACATGGAACAACAGACTGGTTCCAAATAGGGAAAGGAGTACGTCAAGGCTGTATATTATCACCCTGCTTATTTAACTTATATGCAAGGTACATCATGATAAATGCTGGGCTGGATGAAGCACAAGCTGGAATCAAGATTGCCGGGAGAAATATCAATAACCTCAGATATGCAGATGATACCACCCTTATGGCAGAAAGAAGCGAAGAAGAACTAAAGAGCCTCTTGATATGAAAGAGCAGAGTGAAAAAGTTGGCTTAAAACTCAGCATTCAGAAAACTGAGATCACGGCATCTGGTCCTATCACTTCATGGCAAATGGATGGAGAAGCAGTGGAAACAGTGACATACTTTATTTTGGGGGGCTCCAAAGTCACTGCAGATGGTGACTGCAGTCATGAAATTAAAAGATGCTTGCTCCTTGGAAGAATAGTTATGACCAACCTAGACAGCATATTAAAAAGCAGAGACATTACTCTGCCAACAAAGGTCCATCTAGTCAAAGCTATGGTTTTTCTAGTAGTCATGTATGGATGTGACAGTTGGACTATAAAGAAAGCTGAGCACCAAAGAATTGATGCTTTTAAACTGTGGTGTTGAAGAGGACTCCTGAGAGTCCCTTAGACTGCAAGGAGATCCAACAAGTCCATCCTAAAGGAAATCAGCCCTGAACATTCATTGGAAGGACTGATGTTGAAGCTGAAACTCCAATACTTTGGCCACTTGATACGAAGAACTGACTCATTTGAAAAGACCCTGATCGTGGGAAAGATTGAAGGTGGGAGGAGAAGGGGACGACAGAGGATGCGATGGTTAGATGGCATCACCCACTCAATGGATGTGAGTTTGAGTAAACTCTGGTAGTTGGTGATGGACAGGGAGGCCTGTCATGCTGCATTCCATGGGGTCACAAAGAGATGGACACAACTGAACTGAATGTTTATTGAAACAGGGTTTTATTGAACACTATACTCATTTTTAATGTAGTTACTTGTCAGGTAAACCAACATACATCATACAGTTATGTATCCCTTAAAGTTTGAGTAAATGTTAATAATTAAATGTACTATAGAAATAAAAATAGACTATATGAGTGTCATAGTTTAAGGATTCTTGTTATATAGGTTGAGCTTTTTTGTAATGCACACCAAAGTCCCTCATATTAAACAAACTCTTTTGTGAAAATACAGATTTTCATTTTGGGACTTTGGGAGTGTTGATATTCAGTAGAATACTAAGTTTTATCTGTTTCATGAGAGGACTGTATTTCATGTATTTTCAGCCATCTCTTCAGCTAATCAGTGGAGTACGATAGAGTTGCCAGTTAATAAAACTGTACAAGCATGCATTTTAGAAATCGCAAATCCAAACTTGTTTTATGCTCTACCAAATGAAATGGCAGGTAAGAAATAAAAATTTGAGACATATTTATGTTAGTCTTTTAATTGTAGAATGAACTTACCTGAACTCCTTAGGAAGCGACAGGGAGAAGTGATGGTTTCCTTTCCACTCAGTGTTTTAATTGATCATAGTAATATGTAAGGAAAATTTGATTTTAAAAACAGATGTGAACATGCCCTGCATTCAGTCTCTACTCTGCCTGGTCTTGATCATCTGCAGCTTTTTATAACAAGGCAGTGTCCTTGATTACTGTATAATTTATTGTTTAAAAGTAGGTACTGTCTGTATGGAATTATACTTACTAACTTAACCTTCTATGAGCATTAAGAGAATTTCAACCAAATTCTGTTTTAGATATGTTGAAAAAGTACTTTGAAATCACTCTTTGATCACAGTGTTACTGAGTCCTAGGAACTTAGAGAACTGTTTGACAGTGCTTCTAATTGTGAAGAAGAGTAGCATATAAATGTTGACTTTAATTTTCCTTTTTTGTTTCATGAAAGATTGCAATTCAGTCATCTCATCAGTGTATTTGAGTTTATTCTTATAGTTCAGAAGCTGAGTTAGTACAATACAAGTTGGCTATTCAGAAAAATTTGCAGATACTTAAAAATGAACCTTTTTTTTTTAAGTGATCAACCCAAGAATTGTGGTGATACCAATAACTGCTCTTAAATTTATTCTCCGTTTTAGGAACAGTCATCTTTAAACTGTATAGTAGGAAGCATGGGCTCAGGGTTATTCCATCCTGGCAGCTACATACGGTGTGATAAATTGGAAGTACTTTGTTTCATTTTATTACCTATAACACACTGACAAGTATACGGAGCAATTGTAAAGCTGTAGCCTAACATCGTAGGTTTTTGTAGAACGAGCACACTGGGCTAACCACCCTGATCAACACATTAGCCCACCGGTGGCTTCCTTCTTACCCCTTCCCAGTACTGGGTCCCTTCCCCACAGTGTACCCCCTAGTGGTTTTATCTGTTTTTAAAACAGAAATGTATATTTTAAAATATACAGGGTCTTTGGAGTTTAGATTTAATTTTCCTTTTTATATACTTTTATAAATATTAGCACTGAAAGTTTCTTCACAGAACTTTTTTTTAATTTTTTTCCTTTATTTTTATTAGTTGGAGGCTAATTACTTTGCAATATTGTAGTGGTTTTTGCCATACATTGACATGAATCAGCCATGGATTTACATGTGTTCCCCATCCTGAACCCCCCCTCCCACCTCCTTCCCCGTTCCATCCCTCTGGGTCTTCCCAGTGCACCAGCCCCGAACACTTGTCTCATGCATCCAGCCTGGCTGGACTGGCGATCTGTTTCACACTTGATAATATACATGCTTCAATACTGTTCTCTCAGATCATCCCACCCTCGCCTTCTCTCATAGAGTCCAAAAGTCTGTTCTATACATCTGTGTCTCTTTTTCTGTCTTGCATACAGGGTTATTGTTACCATCTTTCTAAATTTCATATATATGCGTCAGTATACTGTATTGGTGTTTATCTTTCTGGCTTACTTCACTCTGTATAATGGGCTCCAGTTTCATCCACCTCATTAGAACTGCCATATGACCCAGGAATCCCACTCCTGGGCATACACACCGAGGAAACCAGATCTGAAAGAGGCACATGTACCCCAGTGTTCATCACAGCACTGTTTATAATAGCCAGGACATGGAAGCAACCTAGATGCCCATCAGCAGACAAATGGATAAGAAAGCTGTGGTACATATACACAATGGAATATTACTCAGCCATTAAAAAGAATTCATTTGAATCAGTTCTAATGAGGTGTTTTTTTTTAATATATATTTTAGAAGATCAGGAAAAACTGAGTGTATTGACGGCTGAATTGTTAGAATATTGCAATGCTCAGAAAAGCCGATCGCCCTATACACCGAAAATTGGAGATGCGTGTTGTGCCAGATACACAAGTAAGATTCTTTCTGTTACGCGGAACAGTGTGCATTTAAAACATTAGACTTACAGTTTTTAAAAGTATTTAATTTTCTATTTATTTTATATGACAACTGGATCTACAGTTTCCCTCTCTTTTCTTCCTGGTAGAAATGTGTCATAATTTTTGGTTAGATAATTATTCTGTGTTATGTTACTAGGGTTGCATAAAAGCAATTCACAGCCTAGCCATGTAGTCACTATAAATATTTCTGCGGCCTTTTTTTTGTTACTCGTGTTCTGTATACTTTCAGTAATGATCTCCAGTCCTCTGTACTGGTATCAATTCTCTCCAAGAGTACTTTATGTACTTGATCCACTTTTGTCATAATCGTAGGCAGCCCTGGCCTTTTTACCAGCTCCTATCTAGACTGCTTGTCTTTGGGACCTGAGCTGTCCTCCTGGAAGTTTCGTGTCACCATCACGCCAACCCTCTGTTGCTTGGATTTCTCTCCCACCCCCTCCTTGATGCCAGATTATCTCCCTCCCTCATCTTAACTTGCTTTCTGGATCCCTTACTTTTGACTTACTCTTAATATTTGGGTATATCTCATCCTCTGGAAGCTGAGAAAAGGTACATATAAAATTAAGTTTTCTGTTACCCTCCATGTTTGAAAAAGTATCCTACCCTAAACTTGATAGCTTACCTATAGATAGAATTCCAGGTTGGAAATCATCTTCCTCTTAAACTTTTGAAGGCATTGCTTTTATATTGTCTTTTAGCTGCAGGTGTTGCTGGTGGAGAGGTAGAAGGCGTTGAGCTTCTCCAAACTTTGTACATATTTTTTTCCTTCTTTCTGGAACTTGTGGTAATCTCTTCATCCCGAGTTTTGCATTTTATGATGTGACTTAGCATTGGTTTTCTTTCTTCCTTTTTTTGGCTGCTCCACACAGCTTGTGGAATCTTAGTTCGCCAACCAGGGATTGAACCCGGGCCCCGTCAGGGAAAGTGTAGAGTCCTAACCGGGGACTCCCCCCAGCACTGGTTTTCTTTCACTGTTGTACTGAGTGAGCACTCAGTGGGTGGGCCTGTTAATCTTGAAATTTATGGGCTTTAGTTTTGAAATTTTTCCCTGAATTTTTTGTATTCCTTTCTTTCATTTTCTGCTCTTTTATGAACTTCCAAGTATTCTAATGTTAGGCTTAAACTCTTCTGCTGAATTTCCTCTGCTGTTTCATCTTTTTTATACTGTTCAAGAGGTTTCCTCGGTTTTCTCTTCCGGCCTTTCTTATCTCATTTTTAATATCACATTTTTTTGTTTCAGTAGTTTTTATGTTTCTCAGGTGTGTGGTTTTAACACTTCCTTATACTTGTTTTAAGGATGGAAGGTCATTTCTCTGAGGATGGTCATGTTCTTTTAATTTTCGTGGTTTCCTCTGTCCTTGGCCTCTGTTTCCTTGATATCCCGTTTGTTTGGTCTGGTCTTCTCTTTCTTCTTCTGTTTGGTCATCCTTTGCTGTTTGTCTTTATAAGGTGAGGCACTAAGAAGCTAATTGGAAGTTCCTTTGAGTGGGGGCAGAGCTTGTCTGTGGGGTGACCTGGCTCTGCTGTTTCACTGGGAAGTCTTCACGCTGGTGTCTTCAGGTGCTTTTGCTTGAGATGTCGTCTCCTGCCTGAAGTGCGGACTGGCCTGACAGGGATCTCTGCTCTGCCTCGTGTTCCCCAGTCCGTAGTCTCTCTGGTCCGTCCTCTCTGAAGAAGAAACTAGTCTTCTGTCCTTGGGTAGGAGACATTACCTAGAAAGGGGGACCTTTCTAAGTGTTATTAAAACATGCAAACACAAAGCTAATCATAAAGCTTCATCACCTGTAAAAATAGTTATTATGTGTAAATGTGTTTATAAACTAAAGTTTATTCACATGTCCTGGGGAAGGAACTCTGCTTCCACATTCAGTCACCATCTCAGTTTCATATTTACTCCTACTTTTGAATGACTATCACCAATTATTGAGCCTTGATTACTTGGGGATTTGAAATGCAAACTGGGATGCTTCTTGGCTTCCTTACAGCAGCTTCAGTTGAACTCTGCTAAGTTATTTCCATTCATGTATCTGCTTTCCAGCTTCCCAACGTTACATCGTCATCTCTCTTGTTCTCCATCCTTGTGGTCTTAGCCTTTTTTCTGTTCAATCCTGTAACTGTCTTTTCAGTAGAATCTGCAAGAAGTAGAGGTGATGCTTGTATTTAATCTAGAATCCTTGGCATGAAGTCAGAAATCTTGGTGTGAATTTCCAAGTGATGTCAATGTAACTATGAATAACCATCGTAAGGGAGGAGGGCCTCATTGAAGGTAACTGAGACTCCATTCCATTTTTAGGTGATGATTGCTGGTACCGTGCCATTGTGCTGGGGACATCAGATGCCGACGTGAAAGTGCTCTATGCGGACTATGGAAACATGGAAACTCTGCCTCTCTGCCGAGTGCAGCCCATCTCTGCCAGCCACCTGGAGCTTCCTTTCCAAGTTATCAGATGTTCCCTTGATGGTAGACAATTAAGTCACTTTCCAGTATGGCTGTCTGTGGGATTTTTTTTTTCTTTCTTCTATAACATTAAGTCTGAAACAAATGGGTATCTTAAGTAACTGCCCAGATTTCTAAATATCAAGCAGAGTTTACCCAAAAAAAAAAAAAAAAAAAAAAAAACCAACTCATGTCTTTTATTCTTTCTTTGATTCTCACAAAAATTATATTCAGTCATTCCATCTTTGGTTTTACAGATGAGTGGCAGAGAGTCAAGGCTCAGAGATTCTGGTTGGTCTCAGGTTGCACACCTAGAAAGTGGCAGAGCCAGGACCAGCTGGGGTCACTGCTCTGACCTCTCTTGTGGGGGTCTTTCTGCCTTGTTGCAGACTAGAGATGTTCTCATGACACTGTTTTAGCCTACCTTACTATTTGTACTCTTACCTATATCTGCATATTTATTCAACCCTTCAGTTGGAATTTGAATATAAGGAACCAAAATGCTGAAGTAGCTTTTTATTCTTACTCCTAATTTCTTTACCTAGAGGTTCCACCAGATAATAATGGACTGCCTCACCGTCTACTTTGGTTTTGACTCAGAAAGTTAGAAAATTCTCTTTATCATTGTTTGCGTCTCCCATTAGAACAGAAGTCCACATAGGCAGACATTTGTCAGTGTTCTGGCTTGTAGACCTAAATTAAGTGTTTAACAGGGCTTCTCTGATGGCTCAGCTGGTATAGAATCCGCCTGCAATGCAGGAGACCCTGGTTCGATTCCTGGGTCAGGAAGATCCCCTGGAGAAGGGACAGGCTCTAGTATTCTTGGGCTTTCCTTGTGGCTCGGCTGGTGAAGAATACGCCTGCAATGTGGGAGATCTGGGTTCGACCCCTGAGTTGGGAAGATCCCCTGGAGAAGGGAAAGGCTACCCACTCCAGTACTCTGGCCTGGAGAATTTCCATGGACTGTATAGTCCATGGGGGTCGCAGAGTAGGAAACGACAGCGATTTTCACTTCACTAGCGCTTGACACATAATAAGGATTGAGGATTTGTCAGGTTTGATTTTTTTCGAAGGCAGCAGCTTTTTACGTTACAGCGTATGTAACTAAAGCTAGCTAAAATCAGTGAGCCTTTTATTATCCTTAGACAATTAAGTTAAATATTATCCTTTAGGAACTTGTTGATTAGTACTCAGTTTTTTTCCAGGACTAATGGAGTTGAATGGAAGATGTTCTTACCTAATGATAGAGCTACTGAAGAATTTCATGTTGAATCAGAATGTAATGATTTCTGTAAAAGGAGTTATCAAGAATGTTCACACGGTGTCAGTTGAGAAGTGTTCCGAGAATGGTACTATCAATATAGCTGATAAGCTGGTGATGTATGGTCTGGCAAAAAACATCACATCTGAAAATCCAAGTGCTGTAAATAAAGGTATTGTTTTTTCAAGTTTAATTAATAACAGATGTAAGTGTAACCAGAAACAGATGTCATCATATAGTAGGTCTGATCCTTCTTTATTCTCATGGCTATGTTTGTTCCCTTTGTCGTCCTCTTCTATGAATCCGGCAGTGGGGTACTGACTCATGTTGCTACCTCAGAGGAGCCTGGAAGGAAGCCGACCTCCCAGTCCAGATTTTCCTTATATCAGGCTCGGAAACCTTGTCCATAGCATTAATGCTCCAAGGTTTAAAAAAGTCAAGCATTCAGTTACTTCCTACTTCCTTTTGATCCTGATCAAAGTGAGAAGAACTCATATACTTGAGACTGGGTCTTACTAGTCATTTCATAAGATGATTAGTCAGGCCTGATCTCCACCAAAAAGAGATACACTGTGCAGGACAGGCAAGACCCAAAACCCTGGACGGGTGAGGGCGCTCACTTGGTAGAACACAGGACACAGTAGTGGGCAGCATTAAAGCGCTGATGAGAAGTTTAATCCATCTAGTCCTTTGGGGTTGGAAAGGATCTGCCCTGCAGGGTAGGCTTGTGTATGTTCAAACTCCAGGTTTGTTTTTTTCCCTGTTATTTATAGCTAAGAGGTCTAACAGCTTTTTGCATTTGCTTTTAGAAACGGCAAACAGGATGAACTGCTGCTGCACGAAGCTACAGAAACAAGTGGGTAAATTTCCCTAAAGTTAAATTATACTCCCAACATTTTAAGGAATGAAATAACACTATTTTCTTTCTCACCCTCAGGTTGAAAAGCATGAGCAAATTCTTCTCTTCCTTTTAAACAATCCAACCAATGAAAATAAATTTATTGAAATGAAAAAATTGTTAAAAAGTAAGTTAAATTTGATGTTATTTATCCTCTTAACTCAACCCCCAACAGGACATCTCCAGTCATTTTGTCAGGGCAGAGCACGTGTTTGGAGGCTGTGCTTTACTCTGTGGTCTGATGATCAGAGGGCTGGCTATAATGATTCTGCCTTCTTCCAAGCTTTCGTTTGGTAGCCTCCCTTTGACACTGCTTGTGGAACTGAGTCCAGGGCCATCCTGTCCTTAACTGTTGCTTGACATAGAGAAAGCTCTTGATGGTATGTGCAGGGACGTGTAAAAATTGTCGTGAGGTCAAGCTTAGCCTGAAGTTCTTTTGTGTCTAGAGTGAAATTAACACTTTCTTGTACACACTTCTATGAAGATGGCTAATACTTTTTGTGAAGAAGTTCTGAGGCGTCAAGAAAATGGGCTGCACTGATAGATTTCATTTCAGAACAAAGCATATTCTTCCTTCTTTAGCTCCGGTGACTCTAGTGGTTAAAGATGCTATCAGTGGGTTTTATTTATTTTTTCTTTTTAATTGAATTGAATTTTATTTTTTCTTTTTACAACATTGTGTTGGTTTGTGCCATGTATCAACATGAATTGGCCATCAGTCATAGGTAAACCCATAGTGGGTTTTAAATAGTGGTTCCCTTGCTGTGGCTTCTTATTTTTTCTGCCTGGGATCCTGTGATCTAAGATAACCCTTGGAAAGTGTTCTGTGATCAGTAACCAATTAGGACTTCTGGTCAAAATGAAGTTGTCCTTCTTGCCACTTTGAATTGATAGAATTTCAACTAAAAGCAAAAGAACTTTGACTTAATTCCTGCACTCTGGCGGGCTCAAGTGACCATTGCAAGTAGCTCCTGAGGTCCTTCTGCTCTCTGGGGCTCTGTGAGTGTAGCAGCTCTTAAGGAGGTACCTACTGGGGTCACATTTATTCTCCATATGTTAACGCACAGTTGTTTGTTTCTGTTTCTGAGAAAGTATGACTAAGTTCTAAGCTAACTGTCATTCATGCAGGATCATCAGTTTTGATTCTCATGATTTATTTTGAGATGATTTATTTACTTTACTTCACAAGTTTTGGGTTACTTCTTTAATAAATGCTAACTTGCAATTCAACTTTCAATCCTTTCTAATACATTGTTTTTAACACTGACAGCTGTTTTGTGTTCAGTTCAGTCGCTCAGTCGTGTCCGACTCTTTGCGACCCTCTGAATTGCAGCATGCCAGGCCTCCCTGTCCATCACCAACTCCCGGAGTTTACTCAGACTCATGTCCATCGAGTCGGTGATGTCATCCAGCCATCTCATCCTCTGTCGTCCCCTTCTCCTCCTGCCCCCAATCCCTCCCAGCATCAGGGTCTTTTCCAATTAGTCAGCTCTTCGCATGAGGTGGCCAAAGTATTGGAGTTGCAACTTCAGCATCAGTCCTTCCAGTGAACACCCAGGATTGCTGTTCTGTGTACTTGAGTTTAAAATCTGAAATTTAATGATACTTTAAATTTCATAGATTGGGGAATGTGCAATGACATGAACTTCTGGCATTTAGTCCTAGCGCCAAGTCATCATATTTTTAATCAAGTTGATTAACTTGTATGTGCTTTTATCTTTTTATCTGTGAAATAAGTTCTTTTTTCCCCATAGGAGTATTGAATGTTGCATATACAATCTCAGATGAAACCAGTGTTTTCTGTTTCTAAATATATTGAAGACATTATGTTAAAACAACAACAACAACACATCGCTTCATTTAAAGCATAGTGGTTGAACTGGTTTCTCCTTTACTGTAGGAGTAAATACACATTTTTGACTACCTTCGAATACTGTGCCATGCCCTGAATTTGAGTAGTGCATTAGTTAAAAATCACTTTTACATCTGGTCACACATTTAATTTTCACAGTATCTGGAAGATTAAAAGAAAGTAAGCCTCATTTTATAGATGAGGAAGTGAAAGCTCCAGGAGGTTAAATGGTTGCCCTGAAACCACACACACAGACAGGAAAGGCGGTCTTCTGACTCGCAGCCGAGTTCTCCGTGCTGCCCTCTGCTGCTCACCTGCGGCTGTGCTGCGGTGTCATTTAGATTAGATCAGCTCTGAAGGGCAGGAAACTACAAGGTTATGGGATGAGGAAAATTACCATACATGGCTCCTTAAGCATCCTTCATTGTCATGAAAGTGTAGTTGAATGATTCTTTAAATTATTTTTCCTAGAGATGGAGAAAATGTGCTTAGTTTCATTGTTTCATCATTTGTGGAGAAATGTTTAATTTGTTAGTTCAGTTCAGTCACTCAGTCGTGTCTGACTCCTTGAGACCCCATGGACTGCAGCACCCCAGGCTCCCCTGTCCATCATCAACTCCCACAGCTTGCTCAAACTCATGTCCATTGAGCTGGTGTTGCCATCCAACCATCTCATCCTCTGTCATCCCCTTCTCCTCCTGCCTTTAGTCTTTCTCAGCATCTGGGTCTTTTCCAAGGAGTCCGTTCTATTCATCAGGTGGCCAAAGTATTGGAGATTCAGCTTCAGCCTCAGTCCTTCCAGTGAATATTCAGGACTGATTTCCTTTAGGATGGACTGGTTGGATCTCCTTGCTATCCAAGGGACTCTTCAAGAGTCTTCTCCAACACCACAGTTCAAAAGCATCAATTCTTTGGTGCTCAGGTTTCTTTATGGTCCAGCTCTCACATCCATACATGATTACTGGAAAAACCATAGCTTTGACTAGACGGACCTTTGTTGGCAAAGTAATGTCTCTGCTTTTTAATATGCTGTCTAGGTTGGTCATAGCTTTTCTTGCAAGGAGTAAACATCTTTTAATTTCATGGCTGCAGTCACCATCTGCAGTGATTTTGGAGCCCAGAAAAATAAAATGTCACTGTTTCCATTGTTTCATCATTTATTTGCCAGGAAGTGATGGGACCAGATGCCATGATCTTCATTTCATGAATGCTGAGTTTTAAGCCAGCCTTTTCCCTCTCCTCTTCCACTTTCATCAAGAGGCTCTTTAGTTCCTCTTTGCTTTCTGCCACAAGGATCACCACATATTTGAGGTTATTGATATTTCTCCCTGCAGTCTTGATTCCAGCTTGTGCTTCATCCAGCCCAGCATTTTGCATGATGTAATCTGCATATAAGTTAAATAGGGTGACATTATACAGCCTTGACGTATTCCTTTCCTGATTTGGAACCAGTCTCTTGTTCCATGTCCGGTTCTAACTGTTGCTTCCTACCCTGCATACAGGTTTCTCAGGAGACAGGTAAAGTTGTCTGATATTCCCACCTCTTGAAGAATTTTCCATGGTTTGTTGTGATCCACACAGTCAAAGGCTTTGGTGTAGTCAATAAAGCAGAATTAGATGTTTTATTAAAAATCCCTTGCTTTTTTTGATTATCCAGCAGATGTTGGCAATTTGATCTCTGGTTCCTCTGCCTTTTCTAAATCCAGCTTGAACATCTGGAGCTTCACAGTTCATGTACTGCTGAAGCCTGCCTTGCTTGGAGAATTTTGAGCATTAACTTTGCTAGCATGTGAAATGAGTGCAATTGTGTGGTAGTTTGAGCAGTCTTTGGGATTGCCTTTCTTTGGGATTGGAATGAAAACTGACCTTTTCCAGTCCTGTGGCCACTGCTGAGTTTTCCAAATTTGCTGGCATATTGAGTGCAGCACTTTCACAGCATCCTCTTTTAGGATTTGCAATAGCTCATCTGGAATTCCATCACCTCCACTAGCTTTGTTCTTAGTGATGCTTCCTCAGCATCACTTGACTTCACATTCCAGGATGCCTGGCTCTAGGTGAGTGATCACATCATCATGGTTATCTTGGTCATGATCTTTTCTGTATAGTTCTTCTGTGTATTCTTGCCACCTCTTAATATCTTCTGTTTCTGTTAGGTCCATGCCATTTCTGTCCTTAATTGTGCCCATCTTTGCATGAAATGTTCCCTTGGTATATTAATTTTCTTGATGAGATCTCTGGTCTTTCTCATTCTATTGTTTTCCTCTATTTCTTTGCATTGATCACTGAAGAAGGCTTTCTTATCTCTCTTTGCTATTCTTTGTAACTCTGCATTCAGATGGGTTTATCTGTCCTTTTCTCCTTTGCCTTTAGCTTCTTTTCTTTTCTCAGATATTTGTAAGGTCTTCTCAGACAACCATTTTGCCTTTTTGCATTTCTTTTTCTTGGGGATGGTCTTGATCACTGCTTCCTATACAGCGTCATGAACCTCCGTCCGTAGTTCTTCAGGCACTCTGCCTATCAGATCTAATCCCTTGAACTTATTTGTCACTTCCACTGTATAATCGTAAGGGATTTGATTTAGGTCATACCTGAATGGTTTGTCTAGTGGTTTCCCTACTTTCTTCAATTTAACTCTGAATTTTGCAGTAAGGAAAAGGGAGAAGGGAATGGCAAACCACTTCAATATTCTTACCTTGAGAATCCCCTGAACAGTATGAAAAGGCAAAAAGATATGACGTTGAAAGATGAACTCCCCAGGTTGGTAGGTGCCCAATATCATACTGGAGAAGAGTGGAGAAATAACTCCAGAAAGAATGAAGAGATGGAGCCAAAATGAAAACAACACCCAGTTGTGGATGTGACTGGTGATGGAAGTAAAGTCCGATGCTGTAAAGAACAATATCGCATAGGAAGCTGGAATGTTAGGTCCATGAATCACGGTAAACTGGAAGTGGTCAAACAGGAGATGGCAAGAGTGAACATCAGCATTTTACGAATCAGTGACCTAAAATGGACTGGAATGGGCGAATTTAATCCAGACATCTACTACTGTGGGCAAGAATCCCTTAGAAGAATTGATTATATTCTTTGCAGCCAAAGATGGAGAAGCTGTATACAGTCAGCAAAAACAAGGAGCTGACTGTGGCTCAGATCATGAATTCCTGATTGCAAAAATTTGTTAGTAGCTTAATTGTAAAATTGCTGAACTAAGAGTGATACACTTATGAGAACATAAAACTCTGGTCCTGAGTTGAGAAGATTCTCCTGAAGGAGACTGGCAATTCACCAGTATTCTAGCTTGGAAAATCCCATGGACAGAGGAGCCTGGCGTGCTATAGACCACGGGGTCACAAAGAGTCAAACACGACTGAGCATGCATTCATATGTCATATATATATAATTGTAAAATTGCTGAACTAGGAATGGTGTGTTTATGAGAACATAAAACTGTAATCTCTTCATCAAAGAGATAAGTATTTCAGCATACAGGTTAGTATAAAATATTTTTTATATTTGGAGGGGAGCATATCTGTGAAGGGGAGTACAAACAGCTATACTTAACATAAAGCCCTGTTATTGCAGTGGTGAATTTTTTTAACTGGCAGATCTGACTTAAAGAAATGTGGAATTTCAGATTAAAAGTGAGTATTTGGTTTTCTTGTACTTGAGATAGAAATTAAGAACCACAGTGACTGGGTTTTTATATGAGGCATACTGAGAACTGATTTTTGTCTTGCAGAAACAGCCTCTCTTGAAGATCAACTGTAATGAGACTGGAAACAGAGAAGGCTAGATTTAGGAGAGAAAGTACCACATCTTGTGTTTTTGCTTATTGGAAGCTTTTTCTTTAATGACCTTTTATGTCTGCATTTTTGTTTGCTTACCATTCTTCTGTCTAGGTTGGGTAGGTGTTTTTTTTTTCCCCCTCTAAATGCATCCTCTCAGTAAGTCTCGAATGAAAGTACATGGGAGCATCAAGAAGGGATACATAAGGGATACTGTCTAGTCTGCATAGAGCTTTTTATTACTTAAAGGTACTGAAGAAAATATGACTCCAGGTTAATACTGTGTCATTTGAGTTGTTGGACACACAAGTTTTATTTTTTGGACTTCTCACTGTATGTTTGATGTGTTTCATAATAAAATACACCCTGCTCTTCCTGTCACAGCCTGTCTCTTCCACATAATACAAGTTCTCTGGTTTGTTGTTGCTCAGGCGCCTGCCCTTCTTTTCCTGTCCACTCTGAGGTCATCAGTTTCTCTCTCCCCATCCTCACTCGGATCACTTTTCTTTCAGCCCTTGGGCTCTCACCACTCTGACCAGGAAGGCACTTTCTGCTCCTGCCGTCCGTAGGTACCTTTCCAAATCTGTGGCCACTTGGATTTTTAGTGTAGTGGAATTTACATTTTCTGAAGCACAAGTTCCTGGAGCACAGTTAACAGCTTAATGTAAAAAGCCAAGTTAGAGTATATATTTTTCTTGACGCACATAAAGACATCTTAAACTCTCTAAACTCACATGTGTGGAATTATGGGCCAGCCAGCCTTCCTGCCAGCGCAGAAGTTTCTGTTTGGGAATTTTTCCACGATTTAAGTATCAGACAGTGAAAGCCTAAGAAGATGTCACCAGCTCAAAGAAAAAACTTGACTTTGTTTTTTGTTTGTTTGTTTGTTCTTTTAAAATGTACCTTTGCTGGTAATGTGTGTCAGCTAGGTTAAATGGAGTTTTACCTCATGTAAAAAGTTGTTCAAACATTGATATGCTTCCATTAGATAAAAATTTAAGCTGCTGTGCCCAATAAAATCCTTTTACTTCACAGCCAGATTTCCCTTGTGTTCTTATCACCAGCAGCATTTTGCTAATTTCCTTTTCTTACTGGCACATACTAGGAGCACTGGGCGCTTGGTTTGTTCTTACTCTGTTCAATTCCATCCACAGTGCAAATGCAGATGAAATCTATGGAATCACAGAACTGTCCTTTTTATTAAGGGAAGTTAGGAAAATGTCACAGAACACACTAAGGAAAGCGTAAGTCAAAGTTCGTCAGATCCCAAGGTTTTATCCTATGGTACAGACTGGAAATTGGGATAGAAACAATCTAAATTAAATGCAGTTTAATATTACTTGATGATTCAGCTAGTCTCACACTAGATGGATTGAATATCTCCTGGATTGATTCAACATATTTCCATACTGGACCACCAGATCTTGTTTTCGATCTTTTCACATTCACATATTTATTGACCTGTGTGCCTGGCACTGAGGTTAGTGATGTATTTATCATCCAGTAGGGCCATGTATGGTCTGTCACATGCACCAACCCCAGTCTTGGGGTTTCCTCAGAATACCTAGTTCACTCATAGATAAGTACTCTAGAGCTGAGACCAGATAAATAAATAGTTTATTCCTTGGCAGAGGCCTTGTTTATTGAGACAAATCAGATCCGTTTTGCAAGAGAAGAGATTCTTAACCATGCATAGATTAAGAATAGTGGGGGGAGTAGGGGAAGAAGACATACTTGGTATGCTTTTTATTTTGGTGGAATGTGTTTTTCTAGGGCTGCTGGAAATGTGAAAGTTTCAAGATTGTGAACGAGGGTGAGGGATAGTCTAAATTCGAGCTCTCTTGCTCCAGTGAACCTGAGGATCATTCTCAGCAGAGCCCTAAACTGCCAAATTGTAGAGGAGGAATAAAGTCACTGTGAGGCCTGCCACTCTGAGGCTGCCAGCCCAGGGCAATAAACTGAGTGTGTAACTGGTGGCCTTATCGCCAGCACAGCTGTAGCTGCCCAGGTTTGGCAAATTGAGCTCTTCTAGGATTAGCCCAATAACTCCAATACTTTGGCCACCTTATGCAAAGAACTGACTCCTTGGAAAAGATGCTGATGCTGGGAGAGATTGAAGACAGGAAGAGAAGGGGACGACAGAGGATGAGATGGTTGGATGGCATCACTAACTCGATGAACCAGAGTTTGAGCAAACTCTGGGAGTGGGTGATGGACAGGGAAGCCTGGCGTGCTGCAGCCCATGGGGTCCCAAAGAGTCAGACACGACTGAGTGACTGAACTGACCGCAGCACCTCAAGGTGAAAAGAAAGCATATGAAAGTGACTGAGGCTGGGCAGCTAAAGCCTTACATGAAACTAATCCTAGGTTATATGAAAGCTGCTGCCAGGATTTGAGAGGCTTCCTAGGGACGTTAGACCGCTTGCCTACAGGGTGGCTTGAACAATGTTCAGGCATAGAAAAAGGGTAAGCGCTTCTCTGGGTGGGACTTCTACCACTGTCATCCCGAGCAAATGGGCAGAAGTCTTGCCGAATCTGAGTCTTCCTTTAATCCCAGCAAGCAAAAACCATCGTACAACTCCTAACTGCACGATTGGAACCACAGGCTGCCCTCCAATTCCTCTTATTTGGAAAAAAAAAAAAAGCCACAGACAGCAGCCTTGAGGAACTTGGGTTTAATGAGTCAGCTCTGCTTGGCTGCGAGTCTTGCCTACAGAACTACCCACACTGGTGAGGGTCCCAGGGCTCACTCGTGGGCTAATCCTTCAGTTGCTCAGTCGTGTCTGACTCTTTGCAACCCCAGGAACTGCAGCATGCCAGGCTTCCCTGTTCTTTACCCTCTCCTGGAGCTTGCTCAGACTGATGTCCAGAGGATGAGATGGTTGGATGGCATCACCAACTTTGATGGACATGAGTTTTAGCAAGCTCCAGGAGTTGGTGATGGACAGGGAAGTCTAGCGTACTACAGTCCAAGGGTTGGCAAAGAGTCAGACATGACTGAGCTACTGACTGAACTGAACTGAGGAAATGGGATGGTCTGTGAGGTTGATTATAGGTCAGGCAGGGCCTACTTCACTACCTCCAAGGGTGTACCCAGATTCCTCTGAAAATGCATTCAATGAATACTTAACATTAGGGCATGCACATGTATGTGAAAACTAAAGATGCAGAATTTGAAAGCATTCAGTTCAATCATTTGTGTCCGACTCTGCAACCCCATGGACTGCAGCACACCAGGCTACCCTGTCCATCACCCACTCCCGGAGCTTGCTCAAACTCCTGTCCATGAAGTCGGTGATGCCATCCAACCATCTCACCCTCTGTCATCCCCTTCTCCTCCTGCCTTCAATCTTTCCTAGCATGAGGGTGTTTTCCAAGGAGTCAGTTCTTCACATCACATGGCCAAAGTATTGGAACTTCAGCGTCAGTCCTTCCAGTGAATATTCAGGACTGATTTGCTATAGGATTAACTGGTTTGATCTCCTTGCAATCCAAGGGACTCTCAAGAGTCCTCTCCAACACCACAGTTCCAAAGATCTTCGGTACTCAGCTTTCTTTATAGTCCAACTCTCACATCCATACTTGACTACTGGAAAAACCATAACTGACTAGATGGACCTTTGTTGGCAAAGTAATGTCTCTGCTTTTTAATATGCTACCTAGGTTGGTCACTGCTTTTCTTCCAAGTAGCACACATCTTTTAATTTCATGGCATTGACTTAGTGCTTCTGTGGTATTGGATGTAGACTGCATGACTAAATGTTACCCAAGCCTTTGCCTTTGTAGACATACCGTGCTTACTTGTTGCAGCCAGAAGGTATCACATTTTCTAAAAGCAAATTCAGCTATACCTTCTGCATAATTTTTCTAACTATCTTAAGGACTTGAGATACTTTCGCCCTAAGAACAGCAGTTGGTGCCTGCCCCAAACCTAAGGGTCTTCAGCTGTGAGATGGCAGTGTTTCTGTTCCTTATGCCCCCGGCCACACCTTTGTTTCCTGTTGCTGCCATGAGCTCCACAGTTTTTGCTTCGGCTTAATTTGTTGCCTATGGACTACTTGAGAACCAAGCCCTTCGTTTCCTCTGAGATGGTTTCCTTGCCATTTAATATGCATTGTTTCCTATTCTTTTATTTTTTAACAAGAGAGTTCTGGAAAAGATACAAGTTTTGTGGCTCTGTTACGAATCCTCCTCGGGGTATTTAAATATGTGCTTCACCCTGCTTCATCATTTGGGGGACGGCACGCAAAGAATTTGAATTGGGCTTCTGTAAGTCTGGGAACTACCATGCCCATCAACTTTTAATTTTGTAGTCCAGGAACCTTAACACTTAAAAATTAAGCATCTTATCTCTATCAGAAAGTCAGTAGGGAAGAGAGCTGGATGGGGAATCCCATACCTCCTCATCTCTGAAGGGACATCTCCCTCTGCACATTGCTGAGAGCTGAAGTCTGCCTTTATCTCTTCGTGGAATTCAAAGTTGTCTTCATGCCTTGTGTGTTTACAACTGAGACATGCCCTACATGGCAGATCACAAATTAATTCACATTTTGGTTTCACAGGTGGCTCAGCTGGTAAAGAATCCTCCTGCACTGTGGGAGACCTGGGTTCGTTCCCTGGGTCGGGAAGATTCCCTGTAGGAGGGAAAGGGTACTCACTCCAGTATTCTGGCCTGGAGAATTCCATGGACCATATGGTCCATGGGGTCATAAAGAGTCGGACATGACTGAGCAACTTTCACTATGTATAATTTCCGGGCACTGGGCCCACAAAGATGAATCTGCCAGGTCCTTGGAAACAAGGGGCTCGCAAGCCCTTTGGGATGAAGATCTTTCATGGTGACTATTTTTTAAATTTCCACAAAGCTTCACAAAGCAGGGATTGCCATGGATGACAAAAGTAGTTGCCCAGCTTCTCTCTGTATTAAAAGCTTCTACCCCTGCTAGTCAACCACTCAGCACCCTCCATCACTTGGGCTGCTGGCTTTTCTGCCTCCTTCCCACACATACCTGGTGGAAAGGTACAGGTGATTAAATTTTGATTGAAAGAGTTTGAAGCAACTAATATTGTTACCCAAAGTGGGGGGTCCAGCTGCTCGCCACTCTGAAACCAATAAAGAGGCAAAGTTGCTGGAAAAGGAATTTGCTTTATTTTCAGTGCTGACAGCCTGAGAGGAGGGCAGACTCCTGTCCAAAGGCTGATTTCCCCCGCAAGGTAAAGGGAAGGGACTATGTGCAGAAGCAGCTCTGACGGTCATTTTGAAGTTGGTCATGCGGTGGTTTGATCAGTGTCATCTTGATTTAAGTATAATTAGTCTTTAGTGCCAAGGTTGATTAGTTTCCATTGCTTTAAGGCTAGCTCTCAGAATTGTAGCAGCTTAAGTCATGGCTGCATGTCTTCATGTGGTTAACTTCTTCCACCTGGTGGGGATTTTAGTCTCTATAAGATAGTTCAGAGGAAATGGCTCAGAATATTATCTATAGCCCTTGAAAAGGAACTTAAAATCCTTGATTATGCTTAATGACTAAATCTTGTTTGAGTGTTTTCCTTTGTTTCTGCCTTTTCTCACTTCTCTGATTAAATTTATTCTTTGGCTGAAGTTTTCTTACAGACAAAAGACTGGCTGAGGTCATAGTCCCCTAGGACCATAGGGTCCTGCTCTTTTTTGGTGTCTCCACCAGTATTTATAGTTTCAGCTTTTTTACTTCTTAATCATGGAATGAAAATGTGAAATACTTCCAACCACACATATAAAGCTGTCAGGACATCCAGAATTAAAATGTAGCTTCTGTGTGTATGTGTGTATATATATATACACATCATACAATAAGAATGTATATAATTCTTGCAGTTTACTCCAGGGAGTTACTGGGTTAAACACAAATATCTAAAGATTAAAATTAAAAGTTGATAGGTTAAGCACACTAGAACATTAAAAGTGGATGAAAGCCACAGAAAGATGTCAAAAAGGGACAAAGAAAATCTGGCTATGATACACTATACATGGAATGCTGCTGCTATTTAGTCATGAAGTCATGTTGGACTCTTGTGACCTCAAGGACAGTAGCCTGCCAGGCTCCTCTGTCCATGGGATTTCCCAGGCAAGAATGGTGGTGTGGGTTCCCATTTCCTTTGCCAGGGGATTTTCCTGACCCAGGAATCGAACCCCCAGTCTCTTACTTCTCCTGCATTAGCTGGCAGGTTCTTTACCACTGAGCCACCAGGGAAGCCCATGCATGGAACAAGCTAACGATAAAATTTTGAGTAGACTCATGCTGCAAGAAGAAACACCATAATGTTAACAGGATTATCTCTGGGTGGTGGAGTAGGTGTGGTTTGCTTCACCGCATTTTCTTTCTTTTTTTTTTTTTTTGTAATGAGCACACGTTATGCAATGACACTTTTTTTGATGAAGTATGGAAACTATAGATTATGCAATAAAAGACTTGTTTTTAAGTGCTTACTATGCACAAGGTGGTGTGCCAGACTGAGCTACTTTTGCTTTATGGTATTTGATTACAAAAAAAAAAAAAAAAAAAATCAGGGCACCTTCCAGATTTCAATGAGGATGCTGGCCAAAAGGCCCAATTATTATCGTCCAACGGCAGTAACAGAACACACAGGTAAACAAAGGGCAACTGCCATGACAAATAGAAATGATGCCAAAGTCAACATTTTCGCAAGGGTCGAAGCAATAAACTCCTGCGGAGTCCAAGGCGGATGGCACAGTGCTCCCTGCCGCACCGCTCGGGGGCTGGGAGACCAGAGCAGAAGTACCTTTGTTTGTCTCCCGACCTTGGCCAACGCGTTGCTTAAAAACGCGAGGGGCGGCTGCGGGCTGGCTTTCCAGCAACGCGATGCACCGCGCTCGGGAGAGCGGCCCTAGCGGGGTCGGCCGGCGCCGCGCCCCCCGCCTCCCCTCTGTACGGAACACAGGTGTCCCACGTGGCTCCCGCCCGTGCGCCCTCCCCGGGCTTAGCAGCGCCCCCTGGCCCGGGCCGGATCCCGCCGCGCGCTCCTAGCCGTGAGTCCGGCCGGCGGGGTTTCCTCGTCGCTGGAACCCCCTTCCTTCCCGGCGCTCGCACCGGAGGAGAGGCCCCGCCCCCGGGCGCCCCTGCCCCGCGTGCAGAGACGGTGCGTCCCGCTTGGATGCGGCGTCGGCGCGGCGGGTTCGGTTCGTCATTGTCTGCGCTCCACCCGAGCAGGCGGCGGGGCCTGCACGCCTCTCCGGGGAGTCGGCGTCCCGGGCTGAAAGCACCTGGCGCGCCCCTCCTCGGGGCACCCCTCCTTCGCTCCCGGGGCGAGCCGGCGGGGGTCTTGGGAGCCAGCGCGCTGAGGGCCCGGCAGCAGCCCCTCCGGTGGGTCCCCCGGGAACGCCAAGCGGAGCGGCTCTGACCGCAGGTAAAGGGGACGGGCGTTCGGTGACTATGAGTGGAGGAGGGAACCTCGTATTACACCTGGCCGGCTTAGCAGAGTCGTGGAACCCCTAACCTGGCTCGCCTTTTGAATAAAGGCTTTGGGGACAAGCCGATCCCTCCTTCCCCCCGCAGCGCCTCCCATTTTACAGAACAGATGCAGGTGTTAAAGTCACTCTTGCGTGGTTTTTCCAAGCAGCCCAGTGCCCCCAGAGAGGTCTCTGCATGCAGAGCCTGAGGGGGCCCGTGGCCCCGAAAAACTCGCCCTTGGCCTTTGCGAAGCCTAAGGGATTTATTTTCCATGGTGATTCACCTGCTTGGACACCAAGCCCCCCACCAACTCCACTCTGGCCAGCTGGTCCAGCCCGGCTTCCTGCACTTCTTCTCCAGGTCGGACCCCAGGGTCTCAGAATTGCACCTTAAAAGCTTGCCAGGGGGCATGAGTTTTTAAAAATTTGGTGGACACTCAGGCAGAAGCGAGGAGAGGAGGGTACCTTGCTTCCCTTCCACTGTGGAATCCGTGGCTGTCCTGCTGAGAAGGGCTTTTCCATGGGGACACTATGAAGTGTGTTTAGTATCTTGGAATTAAACGTGTACAATTTTCAATTTAGGTGGACCTTTAAAAACAACCCCTCTAGAACCTCTTAAGTGTTATAAATTAAAGTCTAAAAATTCAAGGTCTATTTTGCTTTCTCTGTGACATTATATTAAGAAACTTGCAGTTATTGAGAGGAGTCAGAAAAGAAGGAAACCGAAATCTCAGCGCTGCAGCTGGCAAAGGCCATGGGAGTTAATTTGTAAATGCTGCTGGCTTTCAGTAGCTTTTAGCCATTCTCTTCCTTCGATTGATGGGATACAAAGCTTCACTGGATTGTTCTTTGTGTGGGATATGGCCCTTACTCTTCTTTGTAGAAATCCAGCTCAGAGCCATCTCTTGATGTATTAAGGTTTTCCCAGTCTGGATCCCGAAGCAAATCCCGGAGGTTCACGGGGATTCCATCCTTCCTTCATCATACCTGTCTCTTTGAAAACCATCCATGACATTTTTCTTTAAATCCGGCTTTTTGGTCCACCACCCAGAGCTTAGAGTAGCTGTTTCCCTTCCGCCTCACTAGGCTCAGGCTCTTGCAATGAATTAGAGTCAGATGCCCATGTTCTTAGAGATGAGGAGACTGAGACCTAAAAAGGGTGGAAGACTGCCCGAGGGAGAACGGGAGAGCCTGCCAGGAACCCTGGCTCCTGGGTCTGTAATGAGCACAGTCACTAATTGGCAAGTGGTGACACTGAGGATAAACCACTGGTGCAGATGTAAAAGCCCTTTGTTAAGAATGTTTCCACCAGGTGCGCATCTTATGGAGTTTTTTTCACCACATCCCCACCACCTGGGAGAGTGCTGAGCGCAGGGCAGATGCTTAATAGTTGTTATTGAATAAGTTAAATTTCACGTCATTGTATCAGTGGAAGGGTCAATACCGTGAGTGTGTTAAAACGGTGATTCCCACACTTTGAGTAGTAAGAAAAAAAAAAGAACAGTTTTAATTGAGAGGACTGTAACGGAATTGCTAATTTTTAATTTTATCCCACAAGGGTGTTTTTTAAAATGCGATAAACCCCTCACATCATCTAGAAAGCTATTGGAGGCCTTTTGCGGGCCCTGCATAAGAGAGGGTCTAGGCCATGCGAGATACCCCTGCTTCAGTATCCCAAGCCATCAACCCAAGACAGCTGGACACACTCAAAGGCCCTTCTTTTAGTTCACCCTTTCATCTTCTAAACAGCTCCAGCTACTTACTGTTCCACCACAAAACCACCTGCTGGGGTTCCCTGATTGTGACCCTTCAATTCCTCACTTCCCTTCCTGATCCTGGGTCCCTTCTCTTAACTAGATTTCCTGATCTCCACTTGGGCACCTCTGCCCTTGCCCAGAGGACTTTGGCACTGTTGGCTCATGGGATCCTGGCAATAACCTTTCCAGGTAAATAGGGTGTGTAATGTAATCCGCATTTTTGAAAGAAGAAAATTGAGTTGACTAAAGTGAAAGAACGTACTTGGGAGGTTGGTGCTCAGGTCTCCTGACGTCAGATTGGTGCCCTTTGCACACCAACTGTGTGCTGCATGCTTCTTGTCACGTCTGGGCTGCCCACATCCGAAGAACTGGGCCTGACGCCAAACTTGTGATTTACCAGCTCTTTGACCTTGGGCCCCAACTTCTCCAAGACCATTTTCACAAGTGTGAAAGTGGAATTGATTGTGTCTACCCTATAGGGTATATGAACGTAGTTATATGACGTTAATATGTGAAATGCAGTGATAATCTTTTAACACCATGTTTAAAAAGTCTTTTACCATTATGGGGGACTTTCACACTATTTCACTGGATCTTTACAACACTGTCAGTTATGAAACAGATGACTGAGGTGGGAAGTTGGTGTTTGCAGAGTTACTCACCTGGTTAGAAGCAGAGCTAGTCAGGAATTCCATCTTTGGAGTTCCAGTTCTATGGATGCACTTTCCAGAATCCTATGACAGTGAATTTGGTGGCTCAGATGATAAAGAATCTGCCTGCAGTGCAGGAGACCCATTCAATCCCTGAGTCAGGAAGATTCCCTGAAGAAAGGAATGGCTACCCACTCCAGTATTCTTGTCTGGAGAATTCCATGAACAGAAGAGCCTGGCGGGCTACAGTCTGTGGGGTCTCAAAGAGTTGGACACGAGTGAGTGACTAATACACATACAGTTTCAATAAAGGATTTTCAAATACCATCAAAACAAGCATCAAAATCTCTTGGCAGGTACAGTGTGTGGGAAGCCTGTGGTTTACGCCCAATCTGCTTCTTCTCCCCAGCCATCCAGGGACGCAAAGGGCACAGTTTGTCCCTTGTGGCTGATTTCTGGTTGCCAGACTGTTGGGTTCTGAAAATTTGTGATTTTGTTAGAGAAAGCATAGCGTGCCCAGAACAACTTGTAAAATGCTCTTCATGCCGTATCGGACTAGAAACGTGTCAACCACTTCCCATGACTGTCTGGGTCTGAGCCAAGTATTTTGCCAAGTGAACAAGGAAGATGTTTGTTACAGCAAAAGACCACAGGCTTCCTGGCTGACTTACCTCCAGTTTGAAAGTCTTTCTTTTCTGGTGTGGACTGTTTTTGTAAAGGGTTCAGATTTCCATTCTGCTGATGGAGAGGAGACTGCCCAGGGCTAATCTAATATTTGAGGTTGGAATTGCATTTTGTAAGGAGGTGGAAGTGCTCTCCTTTTTCACCCTGTCCTTGTTTCACTTCCGATCTTAGAGGAGAAGGTGGGTATTGTCCTGCAAAACCGCCTTTAGCTATTGCTCGGTCTGGCCCTTCTTTATCAAAAGTAGCCTTGTTTGGCCTTTGCTTTCTGTTTCTTGGAAAATGCAATCTCTGGGCAGCACAGAGTGTGATGTTTTGCGGTGCCTTGCAGCAAACCTCACACATCTGCTGTTCCATGTGCTGATGTTGCTGCAAGGAATCAGGATTTGAAAATAACAATCATCAGGTAAGAAGACTAGAGAGTCGGGGAGGGATCCAGGTCCATCTGTGAGAACCCCAGAAGCCAGGAATGACGTGTGAGGTTAGCATGAGTAATGGAATAGAAATGATGAGCCAGGTGTTTTGTAATGGAAGAGGCTTGACGAGGTGTGCCTGGGAGTGGAGGTTCTGTTTCTGCCCCTGGGTTGCAGACCACTCCCGTCTGCTTAGTACAAGACTGCAGAAAGTTCTCGAAATCTACTCAAGTTATGTGCTCGGGAGTGGGAGTTGCTGGCAGCTGATGGAAGACTGCCAACAGGTGAGATTCAGGGTGGCAGGTTTTTAATTTGGCTCTGTTCCTCTGTCCTGATCCCCCATAATCAGGAAGGTGACAGATGGAACGGAACACAGGGAGGCCAGGAGGAGTAGGATCCACTCATTAACTGTCTCACCTGGGGCAGAATACTTGGCTTCTCCCTGTCTCAGCTTTCCCATCCGTCAAATGGGGGCTTGCTGCGAGCATTAGGAGAGAGAAGATAATGTAAGTATGGAGCCTGGTGTGTGTTAATCTCTGTCATGGCCAACTCTTTGGGACCCCATGGATTGTAGCCCGCTAAGTTCCTCCGTCCATGGAATTCTCTAGGCAAGAATACTGGAGTGGGTAGCCATTCCCTTCTCCAGGGGATCTTCCCGAACCAGGGATCAAACCCAGGTTTCCTGCATTGCAGGCAGATTCTTTACCGTCTGAGTCACCAGGGAAGCCCATGGAGCCTGGTACTGGGTGCTTTAGTGAGTAAATAACGCTCACTAGATGGGAGCAGCTGTGTTTTTTTGTTTTTTTTTTTTTTTTACTGTGGAATTCATCCTTTCAAGTCTTAGATGTTGGGTTGTATTTAGAATGTTGAATTAGTATTGAAAGAAAGTGTTGGCTGTGTGAGGAGGGGGGATTGAGCTGAATATTTGAGATGATTGGGTGGGAATAGATAGAATACTATTAATTCTGTATCATCATTGAAACAACATTACGTTCATTTATCTTGGTATAAAAAAGGATGCCGTGAGTGCAGTGAGCACGGATTCATCTGGAAGTATCCCTCTAGCCCCCCTGCCTGAAGCATTACGATGCTGATTTCCAGCCAGCACGTGTCTCACCTACTACGTGCCAGGCACATGCAGAGACTGACACACAGTCCCTAGTCCCTGAGCCATTTGCCACTCGGCAGGCAAGTTCAGCGTGGGCTGCGTGACCACGGGGATGTCGGTGGGGGAGGTGATGCTGAGGTCTCAGGGTCAGCACCACCTGAACCTGGCACTCACTAGGAGGCATTTGGTTTCTTATATTGATTTCCAGGTTGCCAACCTAAATTTTGTTTTAATGAGCAGAACCTTGGGAGTCTCTGGAAAAATATTTACCTGGGCAAGCAGAGGCACATGGTGGAGCCAGATGGATCTGCCTAGGTTTGTCCGCTAGTACGGGGAGGAGCCCGTGTTCACGAACAGCATGCTCTGTGGCAGGAAACTTCTGTGCTCCCTTTTGCCTTGTCCTCCCAGGAGGCCGCTAGAATCCTAGTTTTGTTTAAAAAAAAAAAAAATAACAGGCGTGAGTCTCAGAGTCCTGCGTGTGCCCATGGTCGGAAGCTGTGATCCCAGCAAATCTTGAGCCTCAGGGCTGGATGGCACAGGGTTGCCCTCTCCTCCTCCTCCGAGCTGGCCCTTATCCCCAGGCCTCACCCCTGGCTGGCTCCCAGGTGGCAGGTATGGACTTGTCCTGCGGCTGTTGTGTGGAGTAAGAGGAAAGAGAACAGGAGGCATGTCCGCGCCCCCACTGGTCAGCATCCTCTCCGGCCACCTCTCTCCCGACCATACCTGGGAAGCTCCCGCCCTCCTCCCTCCTGTAGTGCCTCGTCTCCGGTTCTCACTTAGATGAGGTGAGGCTGGGAAACCTCTCAGTTCCTTGAAGCACAGAGACTCTCAGCTGGTTAGGTGATTCCATTTAGTATGCTTCAGAAAAGTTTTGAAATCCAGAGAGCTGAATAAACAGTGGAGTAGGGTCTGACCGTCATAGGACCATGGTGGAGAGGAGATCAAGAGGGGATTTTCTTTCTTTTCTTTCTTTTTTTTTTTTAACCAGAAGACATCTCAGCAGCCTCTGGTCCACCCTTCTCATTTTTAGGTGAGGAACTGTGGCCAATTTCAGGGTCGCAGAGCATCAGATGAGACATGGGACCTGTGGATCCAGGGTGCACACTCTCTGTCACCGGGGGCAGAGGTAGCTCCCGAGTCACGGTGTACCAGCTCAGGGTGCATGGAGTTCAGGGGCATGGCCTGTGGACCTCGAGCTGGCCTCGGCTCTAGGAGTAGCATGGTTAGAAGAAAGCCCATTCGACGGGGACCTGGAGACTCGGGACACCTCCCTTCTGAGTCTCAGGGACACCTTCCCGTTCACTTCTGGGGTGTGTGTGCTTATTCACTGAGTCTCCTCCTTAGTTTGATACCAGAGCGTGCCCCCTGAGGGTAGAAGTGCAGGCCCCCATGGTGTGGGGGGCATGGTCAGTGCTGTCCAGGAAAGCACCACCCTCCCCACCCCACCGCCCCACTTATTCATATTTCCTGCAGTTCCAGTGAGGTCTTCATGCACACCAGCTGGGTCATTTTAACTTTTCTGCAAATCACAAGAATCTGCATTTCCTGGGTGACTTCGATGTTCAAGGCAGCCCTTGCTCTCAGCCTGGTTGGCAAATCCTCTGAATTAGAATCCAGCTGTGTTTTGTTCCTGCCTCAGCCAGTTGTGTTTTCAGTGCCCGGACAGAGGTGGTTGGGATGCATCAGACAAGTAACACATTCATTTTAGCGCAGATTAAGTTAGAGGCACGTGGCTGAGTCACCGATGACCAGGAGACTCCTACCTGGTGTTTTAGAGAAGTGGTGTCCCTAATGGAGGTGGGGAGGGGCGGTCCCAAGGGCCAAGATCCCTGAATGGAATCTTGGGCCCTCTGCTTTGCTATCCATATTTGCGCGCACGTGTGTGTGTGTGTGTGTGTGTGTATGGCTTTGATGGATCTTTGTTGCTTTGTGTGGGCTTTCTCTAGTTGCAGGGAGCAGGGGCTATTCTTCACTGCTGTGGCTCCTCTTGTTTTGGAGACAGGCTCGAGGCTGCGTGGGGTTCAGTAGTTGCAGCACACAGGCTCAGTAGTTGTGGCTTAGTTACCCCGAGGCATGTGGAATCTTCATGAACCAGGGATGGAATCCTTGTCCCCTGCATTGGCAGGCGGATTCTTAACCACTGGACCACCAGGGAAGTCCCTATCCATGTTCTTAGGTGCAGGAGCATGGCCCTCATTGAGGATGTCAGGTTGACTTTCGAGAGCGTCAGATTGAAGTGAGTTTTCTCTGTCCATGGAATTCTACAGGCAAGAACACTGGAGTGGATTGCCATTCCTTCTCCAGGAGATCTTCCTGACCCAGGGATTGAGCCCGGGTCTCCTGCACTGCAGGCAGGTTCTTTACCGACTGAGCAACCAGGGAAGGGAAGATGTTAAGGCTGTCCTTTAAAATCAGTCGTTGGAGTAAAGTCTTCTCCAGACTACTGTAGTTATCATGCGAGCAGCAGTCTCTAGGGTCGTATCTGTGACCCGGGAAAGGCTGAGCCCTTGTCATCTTGTTTGGGGGTATGACTTGGGAGAGCTGACAGAACTGATTGCTGATCTTTTTTTTTTTTTTTCCACTTTTCCTTGTCCTGACCCTCTAGTCATATCAACATGCCCTCTCTCCTGTTGCTGGAAGCCATCTGCATTGTCCTGTTTGCTGGAGGTGAGTGTTCTTGGTGTGGGGAGAGGTGGGTGAGGTGTTGAGGGGTTTGATGCACCTCACATCTGGTGGATTTTGACTTCTAAAGGACTCTTGAGTGCATACATTTTTCTCCACTTCTGGCCACCTGCCTAGTCTAAGCCCCATCTTCTGGTGCTTGGACCACTGCAGTAGCCTCCTGACTCATCTCTCTGGATTCACCCGGAGCCCCTCTATCCTGTTCTTCACACATTTCAAAGTACAAATCTGGTCATATCTGGACCCCTCTCCATTCCCACTGCCTACCTGAAACGTTTAGGTGATATTCCATTACTCTTAAGACGCCCTGCCTGATCTGACCTTGTGGTGTCCCCTCTGGAGCCCCCTCCCTCCTCCTCTTTGCTGCAGCCCACACTCCTTCCAGGCCAGCCCAGCACCCTTGCTCCCTCCCACCCTGGGGTTCTCAGTTATGGTGGCCCGTCTGCCTGTATCACAGACTCACCCAGCACCTCTACCCTGCTAAACTCCTACTCATCCTCCAGCACCCAGCTCAGTTCCTCTTGAATCCCCAGGTCAGGTCAGATCCCCGTGCTAAAACCCCTTGTCCCATTGGGTCTCTCTGTTGTGTTGCATTAATACAGATATGAGTTTATTTCTGTGTGAATTTTAAAAAATGAGCGTTCGTCTTCTCCGCTGGACACAGGCTGTGTAGTCTTGGCACCTAGCACTGGCCTTGGCACATAATCTGTGCTCAAGAAATAGATTAGTGAATGAATAATGGAGCAAATTGGTTTTCTATTTTCTTCTCACGTTGGCGCTCCCACATTCTAGACTGTTTGAAATATGAGACGGTAGAAAGGAATAGGTGTGTTTTGTGGGTTGGCTGATGAGTAAGAATGAGCGGGCTGGGTGGCTGGCTGCCTGAGGCTCGCCCAGGGTCCTCTTGCAGTCTCGGAGGCTCTCTTGCAGCTCCTCCCTGGTCTGTTTTCTGTGAGTAGGGGTATCCTCACTATTCGTTGGCTGCTGTCACCATCTGCTTGTTTTCTGGAACCTCAGGGAGATAGAGGCTGGAAGAAGGGCATGGTTGTCCAGTTCTCCCATCCCCTCTCTTGAAGCCGTGTGTGTGATCTATGTCACATAGTAGCTTCATGACCAAGGGACTGGGATGAAATGAGACATGTTTGGGGACACGCGGTCCCTGCGGGCCCAGGCACAGTAAAGCTTCTGTTTTAACTCACTTCGGAAGCTCACCATCGCCTGTCTAGTTTACAGAGCACTGGATCTGACACCCCTCGGTTGTACTGAAGAGGCAGGGATGGCTCAGAGAGGCTAAGTGGTTTGCCTGAGGCTGCACAGCTTTCAGGGGCAGGACTGGGATGAAAACCCAAACCTGAGTCTCCCCACCCTGTCCAGGAAGGCGGTCCTCAGAGGCGAAGGCTGACTTGGTTGGGAGAGGAAGCCGTCATCACATGTTCACAGACTCTCTGTTCCAGGGGGGACGTCTGCAGAGTCCTGAGGTAGTTTCACAGCAGCACCATGGGATGCCACTGGGTACCCGCTCCCTGGAAGGAGGTCTCACCCGAAGCCTGGCACCTGCCAGGACTGCTGAGCGCATGATACGGTTATATAAGCTGAGTCACATCCGTCGTGAGTGCTCCCTGGTCACGGAGCTCCTCCTCCCATCTCCCATCCAGGGGTGGTGGCTGGTCAGTCTCCAGCTGGAGAATGTGCCAGTAAAACATTTCCAAAGACCTTAGGGATTCCTCAGGGACCTCCCTGAGGTCCAGACAGTAAAGAATCTGCCTGCAATGCGGGAGACCCTGGTTCAATCCCTGGGTTGGGAAGATCCCCTGGAGAAGGGAATGGCAACTTAGTCCAGTATTCTTGCCTGGAGAATTCCATGGACAGAGGAGTCTGATGGGCTACAGTCCGTGGGGTCATATAGAGTCAGACATGACTGAGCTACTGACACTTTCACTTGAAGGATTCCTCAACTCCTGGACCTTTTGTCAGTGATTCATGGGCTCATTCAGGAAAGCTTGCTGCTTTCCTGCTTTGACTTCAGGGTCAAAGGAGGTGAGCGTTTTTAATTCATTTGGCCAAACTGTGTGCAGAAGGCTGAGCTGGGCTCTGTGGAGATAGGTGAAGTTCCCCCAGGGAACTTCGGGGGGCACGGGGCCCATGGGAGCAGCACTTCACTGTAGAGTGGGCTGTAGCAGGGTCCCCCAATTTGGCAAGATCTTGAGGATGTCTGAACGCAGTGACGTAGAAAGCCTCCGTTTTCTGGGAGACCAGTCTGCTGAATTACTGAGTGACTTTTGAGTTCTTTTGTTTTGGGATTTTAGGGGGAAGTGTTGCCTCTGTCCCAACATATGCCAAGTTTTAGGGAAGTGGAGGATTTTTCTCTTTAACTCAGTCTACTGTCTGTGTTGTAGTTTATGTCTTGTTTCTGCCTCTGGGAAAATGGCGGTGGTGGACTCTCTTAGACCTCATGACAGACACGTATTTGTCTGACAACTTTTGACTATGGAGCTAATGCTGGTTCAGCATCTTGTCCTAGAGCCATCTTCTCTAGTAGAGATTGAGGGGAGGGCATATAAGGTGAGCAGAAACTCCAAAGATAGGGTTGAGGTGGAAGTAGACCCTGGTTCAGCCTGTTATTTGGGGACCAGTGAGGAGAGAGGAGCCACAGAAAGTGGAACTGGGGCCAGCCGTGGGGGTGGCTGACTAGTGAACTCCAGCGGGTACTGCCAACTAGAGGTACCCCTCCCCCCGGAACCTGACCTCATCTTTTGGTGTCCTCTTCCTCGTCACCATCCTGGCCGTGGCAGATCCCCCTGAGCCCAACTTCCCTGTGTTATGTGATTCCTACCACACCCCTACCTCCTCCCCAGCCTGATTCCATCTCCTTTACCTCTTTCCCCAGCAGCCTCCCCCCCACCTCATATTCCTTCATCTGCCCCTGGCCTGGCCTGGCCTGCTCCTAGGTTCTGCACACCCTCACTTTGTGCCTTATGTGCTTATCTACAGGACGTGGACATATATAAGCCTCTGCATGTCTGCTTTGTCTGACAGTGGGCATGCATGTTTAGCTTTTCAAATAACCCCTCCAAGTGGCAGCTCATTGTCTTCAGGACTTTCATTGTGGTTGGCTTGCTGTTCAGTGCCTGGCATGTTACCTGCCCTCAGTTTATTTTGTAAATTATTATTGACTGCTCACATGCCATTACCACAATTTTACAGGGTATCACATAGAAGAAAAAGGTGTATCCACAAGCTTCCTACCCAAAACTTTTTAGCTTTTGTTCATGTTAACTGCATTGAATGATTGTATCAGTGTTATTCTGAATCCTATCTCTATGGGTATTTTTCATCACCTTCATTCCTCTGAAACAAATAATATTTTCCCTTCCCTAAAATTGTTTTTCCTTTGGATCAATTCGTGTGATGCTATGTAGCCTAACCCCTTTTAATCATTTGGCTAATTGTTTTCCAAAAAGGTTGTGCCAATTTACTGTGCCACTATTGGAAAAGGTTGTCCTGATTTAATCTTTCCAGTTACATTTAAATTTAAACTTTGATCATCTAAATTTCACGTTTAAAAGGGTACCCCATGGTTTGAGTTACAGCATTTTGTCAGCTATTTGAAAATTTTCCCTGTGCTTTTCTAGGAATTCCCTTCTTTCTGTGAATTGTCTGTTCATGTTCAAGGTTAATTTTTATGGCAAGATGCTGCACCCCAGAGGGGCACCCGGTTCTTGCCTAACCAGGGGCAAAACTCATCAGAATCAAGGCTCTCTATATCCCCTGGGTAGATATTTTTAATTTTTCTCTTCAAAATACCCAAAGTTAAATGCAGAGGTGCCTGATAAAGTTGGAGTAATTGGAGAGGGCGTTATTTGTGTTATCCACCTGGTAATTTTTAAGATACAGTATCATTAAACTCTTCCACGTTCCTGTTTTCTCCATTGTTACCTGTTCATTCTGGCCACATAACATGGAGACTAAGACTCCTCCCTTTTCTGCCTTGTAATGTGTGCTTATGTTTTCTCTCCCAGTGCCCCCATCCCTCCCTCTTCAGGAAGTCCACGTGAGCAAGGAGATTATTGGGAAGATTTCAGTCGCCAGCAAAAGTAAGCCCATGTTTTTCTCGACCCTCCAAACCCTCCCACTTCGGCCTCTACGTAACGGACCCAAGGGAAATCTTTTGGCTTCCGACATTTTCTTTCCCATCCCTGTCTTCCTTCACACTGTGGCCAGAGTGATTTCCCCCAAGCAGAGGCCTGACCAAGTTCCTCTCCTGGGTGAAAAAACCTAGGAAGATCCCTACTGCTGAATTTCTTGGCCCTTGCTTCAGGGTTCTTCTGTTTTATGACCACCGTCTACCCAACCAGCCTCATCGGCTGCTATATTTCTTCCTCTTTCTCTCTGCTTGGCATTCCCTCCACATGCTCAAGCCTGCCCTCCTGCTTGCAGGGACTGTCCGGCCACCTTCCCTCCCTCTCTGGTGAAATCCCCCTAGCTTGTTGCTACTGGGTGGCACCTTCTCACTGGTGCTCCTCTGACTGCCACTCTCTCATCTTCATGGGAGGTGACAGGCTGTAGACTCTGACACCCTGGGTTGGACTCCTGGCTACACCACTTCCTGGTACTTTGACCTCAGGAAAGTTCCCTGAATTGCCCTGTACCCTGCTCTCTTTATCTTGCCAATGGGAATACAAATTGTAAATCTATTTAGGGGTGGGAGTGGGGGGGCTAGGAAGCTGCTAGCTAAAGGGAACAGAGTTTCCTTTTGAGGAGATGAAAGATGTTCTAAAATTGACTGTGATGGTAGAATATCTCTTTGAATATACCAAACGCCATTGATGAGATTGTTGGATGGCATCATTGACTCAGTGGACTTGAGTTTGAGCAAACTCTGGGAGATGGTGAAGGACAGGGAAGCCTGGCATGCTGCAGTCCATGGGGTCACAAAGAGTCAAACACAACAGAGCAACTAAAAAAAGCCACTGAAGTGTATAGTTCAAATGTTGACTTGTATGTGAGTGACATCTCAAGATAACTGTGAAAAAATAAATTATAATCTATCTCAAGGTGGTTATGAGAATTAAATAAATTAGTGCATTTAAAGTGTTTAAAGCAGAGTATCCAGCCTATAGGAAAGATGTGGTTAGGCTTGTGATTACTTAGACATACATCCTTATGTCCCAGGGTGCCTGACTGTCCCAGGCTAGATTGTGAACCACGAGGGTGGGATCCAAGGTTCTTGGGTATCTCTCCATGGCTCCAGCGGCCCCTCCTCTCAGATGGCTTAGTTAGTGTTGTTGAATTAGCCTCTTCCATTATCACACAGACTTTCATCAGTGTTGGGCCCATGGTAGGTCCATGCTTCCCACTGCAGGGGAGCATTGCCTGTGGCCCAGAATCGTCTCCAGTGTTATCTCCCCCACTGTACTAAGAGGAGCTTGACCCACTGCAAGATTGTTTCCACCTCCACTCTGCTCTGGGAGGAAGATCTTCTCAGGACCAGCCCACAGGGAAGCTGGCTGTCACTCATGTTGCCCCACTCTCCCCTAGTGATGTGGTGCTCGGCTGCAGTGGACGTCCTGTTTCTGATGGATGGCTCTCACAGTGTCGGGAAAGGGAGCTTTGAAAGATCCAAGCACTTTGCCATCACGGTCTGTGATGCTCTGGACATCAACCCCAGGAAGGTGAGTGCAAGTCTCATTGTCTTTGTATTAGGGTGTCTGGGTGCAAGAGACAGAAAGCCCGTTTTAAGTGGAAGAGTGCATTTCCTGGCTTGTAGAACCAGGAAGACCAAGGGGATGGATCCTGGTTGCAGGCACAGTGGAATCCCAGGCCTAATCGCTCTTTTTCTCCTCCTCTCCATTTTGCTTTCCTCATTTGGCGTCCTCCCCAGGCAGGTTCTCCTTACTCAGCAGAGTTGCCCTACACAGTCCTTGCAGCTAGTCATCCCCAGAAAAAGAACGCGCACTTCTTTCCCTGTGGAGCTGGCGGATGTCCTCAGGAGGGCTCTGATTGGGCAGATGTAGGTCACATGACAACCCCTTTGCCAATCACAGAAGTCAGAGGGAAGCGCTTGTCTGGCCATGGCCAAGTCACTGTGCTTATCCTCCTCCTTGGGGTGGGGACGAACACTTGGGATTTCCTGCTAGAAAGAGAGGTTGTGCTTGCGGAACTGCGGGAAAAGGAAAGCATGCTGTTTCAAAAAGTTTTTGAAACAGACAAAAAGTTTCAGACAAAAACTTTCTGAAGACTAAGGTCTTAATACAGATCAGCTCCTACCCTTTGTGTTTGCTTGAAGGGAGCAGCTCCTGCCTGGTGAATCCAGCCAGTATCTTCATTTCTTGTTCTTCCTGGTTCCACATAGCAAGTCTTAAATGTCAGCAGACTGTGCTAGCTGTGGCTTTTGTTGCTAAAAAATGTCATTTGGGAACAGCTCAACAGAAAAATGGAGAAGGAAATGGCAACCCACTGCAGTACTCTTGCCTGGAAAATCCCATGGATGGAGGACCCTGGTAGGCTACAGTCCATGGGATCGCAAAGAGTCGGACACAACTGAGCGACTTCACTTCACTTCAACAGAAAAATGGACAATAAACAAAGACAGTTCCCAGAAAATGAAACACAGATGGCCCTCTGACATAAGAAAAGATGCCCAGCCTCATTCAATGAAATAGCAAATCTCTGACTGATACACTATTTTCTATTTAACTGGATTACCAAAATCTAAAGTTTGGTCCCATGCTTCATTGGCAAGCCTGTAGGAAACTGATGTTCTCATGCTGGTGGGAATGTGCAGCCTCATTATGGAAGAATTTAACAGGGTCCATCCAAATGACAAAGGCTGGGACTCTTTCATTTAGTAATTTATCCTATAGATACTCCCACAGGTACAAAATAACTCACACGAAGTTATTCATTGCAGTATTGTTTGTAATTGTAAAAGATTTCAGGCAACCCAAAGGCCCACTCACAGGGGTAAATCCTTTATGGTGTCTTCATATAATGAAACACAGGGCTGCTGTCAAAAGTGAATGAGAAAAAATCTTTGATGTGGAAAAACACCAACACAAATGGAGTATAAAAGTAAGGTGCAGATGGTATGTATGATATGTTACTCTTTATGAAAAATGGAGATGAAAAGAGCCTGTATTTATATTTGTTTATATGTGCATGAAGAAACTCTGGGGGTGTTTGTAAGAGGCAAAGAGCTGTGGTTTCCCATTGAGGGAGGGAGTAGGAGCTGAGCAGATGGGGCACAAGTCCGGGGGGAGGCCCATTGGTATGAATGTTTTTATACTTTTGAATCGTGTGAACTGACTCAAAAATCAAGTAAAAATCTAAGAAGGGAATTTTGGTTTGGAAAGCTGTAATTACATGAATGAGAGACTAGACACATACAGGTGGAGGAAGGAAGTGGTTTTCCAAGATGACATTCCTGGATTAATCCTAGAAAAACCTCCAGGATTTAGGAGCAAAAGGGGCTTTTAATGAGAGCCAGATTTCTTCCAGAAATGACATGTCATTTGTGAGTGAGCACCTTACCCTGGACTTCAGGCTGTCTTGTATGGTTGTAGCTGACATCATTCTGTCTAGATACCGACAGCTGGAAGTTCCAAGTGTAAGGTCAACCCATCGTGGACTCTCAGATGGTCAAGGCCAGAGGCTGCTGAGTCTCTGCCCTCCTTCCCACGGGGCCCTGCTTTTTAAAGGAAGTGATTCCTCGGGGTGGAGGTGGGGGGTTGCTAGTTTTTTCATGGAGGCAGAGCCATAAAGATCAAACACTGTTGACCTTGAAATGGATGCAGTATGTCCTGAAATGGGTGGTCTGGAGATCCCAGTAGATGACAAGTTGGAAGAGAAGAACTTCCCGGATTATTAGAGGATGTTTTATAGATGAAGATACAGGCTCAGAGAGGCTAAGTCACTGCCTAGGGTCACACAGCAATCTTAGAGGAGAGCTCTCAGCACGGAAGAACTGGGGGCTCTTGAACCTCAGCCCAGGACTTCACATTCTGGTCTCACAGTCACAGAGGCCGTGGACAGCTGGTGACATGGTGGGGTGTATGTGTCTGTACATGGACGTGGGTGCTGATGGAATTCAGCATCCTCAAAGAGAGCGTAAGGAAACTGTGACCAAAAAACAGTATGGGTGGTACTTCTGCGAGCAACTCTCCCAACCCACAGGTTGGGAGAATTCAGGGAATTTAATGTTGCCAAGCCACATCTAGAATATGGCATTTTTAAGGTGGTAATGAAGTCGCTAAGTAGCATCGCTCTTTGCGACCCCATTTATTGTAGCCTGCCGGGCTCCTCTGTCCAATGAGATTTCCCAGGCAAGAGTACTGGAGTGGGTTGTCGTTCCCTTCTGCAGGGGATCTTCCAGACCCAGGGATCAAACCCACATTTCCTGCATTGCAGGCAGATTCTTTACCAGTGAGCCACCAGGGAAGGCCTAATTTTTTTAAGGTTAGATATTGGCAAACTAGACAGTATCCACAACAAGGAGACAGGATAGTGAGAGGCCTGGACATTTTCGTATGAGGGAACCTGACTGTCACTTTCACTGGAAGGAGGGTGACTAGTGGCTCTGTTTTATTAACAGGACAAAGTCTGGGTGTTGAGGGAGCTGTATTTGGGTTTGACATGAGAAAACTTTCTCATAGCAAGACTTGTTGAGCTAAAGAGTTGGTGTCTTTTTCGCAAGCAAATGAGCGCCTCTACCCTCCAAGCTGCTCAGTGGAATTGCTAGTTGAAAAAAGATTTTTGCATTAGGGTGGTTTCAGATGCTTCAGTCTCACCTGTGGCTTCAGGTTTGTTGTGTTTGCAGCTGCATTTGAGGTGTCATCGTCTTGTTATTGGGCTTCCCATGTGGCACTAGTAGTAAAGAACCCGCCTGTCAATGCAGGAGACTGAAGAGAGGCAGGTTTGATCCCTGGGTCAGGAAGATCCCCTGGAGGAGATCATGGCAGCCCACTCCAGTACTCTTGCCTGGAGAATCCCATGGACAGAGGAACCTGGAGGGCTACAGTCCGTGGGGCCACAGAGAATCGAATACAACTGAAGCGACTTAGCCCAGCATGGCATGTCTTGTTATCTCCGTGTATTGAATGCAAGGGATTTGACTTGCACTTTATTTTACTTTCTGGGAAGAAATTGTCAAGTAGTTATCAATTAAAGCTTTTTATGGAGGCTCTGTATTGAGTTGGATTTAAGGTGTTTGAAGTCCTCCTCTCAACACTTGAGCTGAGAAGTTCACTTCCTGACTCTAATATAATGACTTCAGCAGTGATTACAGTGTGGTGAGAAATCAGGGCAGGCTTGCTTCTGAGCATACAGTAAACTGAAGATAAAAGGTAGCTATTTTGCTCCCAAACCGCCAATTAAATTAAATGCCTTGACTACTGACTCAAGCTGTTTCTATCTTGTTTTGAAGTTGGTTCCTTCCTGTTTAAGTAAATACATCCAGCTGTTGGTCTCAAGGGAGTCTTTTTTTTTTTAACCAATTCATTCACATGGTTCAAAACAAAGACATTCAATGAAAAGTATCCCTCCCAGTCACATATTTTCTATTTGCCCTGTCCTCCCTACCCCCACCGCTGCTGTCTTGGGCATCCTTACAGAATTGCTTCATGCAGATAGAAGCACTATGAATATATATTCTAATTTTTGCCATTTTTTTACACAAAGGGTAGCATGCTATACAGTTTTATCTCTCACCTCTTTCTCCTCACATTATCTTGAAAGTCTTTCCTATCTAGGTAGATAGATAATATAGGTATTAATATAGGCATATATCATTTTTATGTGTTTCCCAGGTGGCTCAGTGGTAAAGAATCTGCCTGCTGATGCAGGAGATGTGGGTTTGATCCCTGGGTAGGAAAGATCCCCTGGAGCAGGAAATAGCAACCCACTCCAGTATTCTTGCCTGGGAAATCCCATGGACAGAGGAGCCTGGCGGACTACAGTCCATAGGAGTTGTAAAGAGTCAGACACAACCGAGTGAGCATGCACGAGCATGCGTTTTTACAGCTGATTAATGTTCCATCTTGAGAATTTACCAAGGTTTAGTTAACCAGAATATGTGTGTTTTGCTCAGTTGTGTCTGTATTTCCTCTTCTGTGATCTCTGTTCATATTCTTGGCCTATTTTTCTGTCGGATTGTTGATCTTTCACATATCAGTTGCTAGATACCCTTTATGTATTGGTGAAAGTAACTGTTTGTCTCTGACGTGAGGAGCAAATAACTTTTCATTTGTCTTTATTTTTTGGTTGCAGTATGACATTTTTTGCCCTGTAGAAGTTGTCTTCATAGAGTCAGATTTATCATTTTTTTCCTTTACAGCTTATGGACTACAAGTCATAGTGATGTCTTTGTTACTTTGCAATTACAGAGGAATTGTCCCAAGTTTTCTTCTAGAACTTTTATGGTTACACTTTTCACACTTCACTGGTGAATCCATTTGCAAGCTTTCCTCTATTCTTTTGCAGATGGCTGTCCTGTTGTCCCAGTATATCTTACTGATGGCACCATCTTTTCCCAATGGTTTGAGATGACCTAATGGTTTATCACATGCTAAATTTGAGAGAAAAAGGGTCACTTCTCAGAAACTTCTTCCTGAGGTTCTCTACTACTCTGCTTTCCCATGTGCATCCTACATGCCCACCCAAGACTTGTCTAACCCTAACCCAAGACTTGTATTTCTTCCTGCTTAAGATGCCCGGCAACTCCTACTCAGAACTTCCGGTGGGAGGAAAGTTGATGGGCTGTGCTCCCTGCAAGCCGATGCAGCTGGCCAAGTGCTTTGATCGGCTCCCAAGCACCAGGCCTGCTAAGGGATCAGCAGTGAAGGAATTCACATAGCAAGAAAAAGTCAGCATTGTTGTTTAAATATGAATCACTTGGCCCATCTGCTCTCTTGACCAGAATTCATTGTGAGATGAGTAACTGAGAATGTAATTTCTCCAGGACTTGAGAGAGCCAGCAACTAGGTGCAGGGGTTAGGCTCTCAAGAGGAAACTTAAATGTTTAAACCCTTCTCTAATCTTGACACGCTAATCTTAAGAGTTCAGAGAATGACTTTACTCACAGTTTCCCTCCTCCTGTTTTGCAAGGCGTTGGATTTTTCTCCTGTGGCCTTCTGAATGAGGATGCAGAATCAGGAATCACCGGTGGCTCTCGCTTCCTCTGCTACAGAGGAACTTCAGCTCCAGTGGTGATTGTCTCACATTAGGGAGTTGCTTGGCCCCCAGTCTTACTCTGGCTTGGAGATCTGGTCTTCCCCTCGTTTAGCAGGAGGAGGCCTGGAAGGGTGCCCCCTCCTCAACCAAGGATGGGTGTGTGGTGGCTGTGGTTAGTGATGGGCCACCAGTTGATGGTGGCTGTGATTAACTTCTGGTTGGGTGTTTTGCTGGAAGCCTGTGCTGGCTGCTGAGGGGACAGTTGCTATAACAGGCTTAGTGAAGATCACAGACCCCAAGTCCAATGGCCGTGTTCATTTCTTTCTGGCCCTGGGGCAGGTCTGTATCCTCTCTTTTAGTTTCTCCGGCAGTAATTATGGGTATGAATAGGGCCTCTGTGGATTAAATGAAATGTATTGAGAAGGCTTAAAAGAGTGCCTACACCTGGACTTAGTGTGAGCAGAGACCCTGAAGTGCTCACAACTCCACCCAGAGAGCTGTCGAAATGAGGGTCGAATTGGTGGTGGTCAGCGCAGAGCACAGGCACGTTTGGGCGTCTCCTTCCAAGTTCTCCTCCCCGTCTTTGGAGCTTTCTTCCAGGGAGATCACAGAAATACCAGCACTGGTATTTGCAAGTGGGCAGGAGGCAGAGTCGTTAGCCTTTCTTGTCCCTTCTCCCAGGGAGGTTTGTGACCTGACCCCGCGCTCAGCCCCTGGGCCCTCTTTCTCCCACTGCAGGTCAGGGTGGGAGCCATCCAGTTCAGTTCTGCCCCTCGTCTGGAATTCCCCTTGGATGCGTTTTCAACCCAACAGGAAGTGAAGGCAGAAATCAAGAGGATGGTTTTCAAGTAAGTACAATCAGATACTGCTGCAATTAGAGCAATGCTAACTGCTCTCAGAATTGCCCTTGAAGGGTTGCACCTGCTCTTGACCCCACAGAGAGAGAGAGGGCTGTGGCCCGGCTTCTAGAAGCCCAGGGGTACACAGTGGGTAATGAGAATTCCCTGCCCAAAGCTGCCCCTTATTATAAAATGTCCAAGGTGGGAACTTAATGCAAGTTAAAAAAAAAAAAAAAGAGAAGTTTTGCTTCTGTTGTGTGTGGTTGTCAGCTGGGGGAAAGGTCCAGTGAGGGTGGAGACAGATTAAGAGCATGAGGTGGTGGGAAGAATCCTGGGTCCTTCTCCCGGTTCTCTCCCTGGTGACCATTCAGCCAGGATGACTCACCACGCTTCTTGGAGCCTCATTTTTGTGACCTAAAAAGAGCACTCCTCTGTTACGGAAAGCACTTTAAGAATGATAACCTGCTCTTTATGTGCTCATACACATTCTATAAATATATATATGTAGTGGGTCATGGGCTTCCCAGGTGGTGCCAGTGGTAAAGAACCCGCCTATCAATGCAGGAGACATAAGAGATGCAGGTTCGATCCCTGGGTTGGGAAGATCCCCTGGAGGAAAGCATGGAAACCCACTCCAGCATTCTTGCCTGGAGAATGCCCTGGACAGAGGAGCCTGGTGGGCTGCAGTCCATAGCGTTGCAAAGAGTTGGACACAACTGAAGTGACTTAGCACGCACATGCACGAGATGGGTCATGATTTTAGTCACATTACAAGTCAGCTAATGTGTGTATATGTATATACATATATGTATATATTTTATATATACATAAAATATGTATATTTTATGTATGTGTATTATACATATATGGCTATATGGATATAAACGTGTGTTATACACACACATGTATATGCATACACATATTCAATGTTTTTCATAAGCCCTCACAGAAGAATGCCTTTATTGGCCACTTGCTACTTTGATCTCTGAATCTTCTTTGGCCTCTGCTGTCCTTGCCCTCGTGTCTACTGAAATCTTGTTCAAGTCCATAGTCCCAGCCAGGTACACCTGTCACCTCCACTTGCAAAGGCCCTGAGCTTTGAGATCCGTTCATCAGCCTCAGGCCTGTAAGTCCCCAGTGCTCTCAATAAGCCAGAATCCACACACTGGGAACAGACCTCCAGGAATCCTACAGGTCCCAGAGACCTCCAGTGACTCTTATTTTAAAATTTATTTTATATTGGACTATAGTTGATTTGCAATGTCATGTTAGTTTCAGGTATACAACAAATTGATTCAGTTATACATATATCTATTCTTTTTCAGATTCTGTTCTCATTTAGGTTAGTATAGAATATTGAGCAGAGTTCCCTGTACTATACAGTAGGTCTTTGTTGCTTATATATCTTAAATACTTTGTTATTTTATATTTTAAATTTCTTCAGAGAAATGCCCCTTTAGGTCTTCTGCCCATTTTTTATATTGGATTGTTTGTTTGTTTTTTTACTTTGAGCTGCATGAGCTTTTTAAAATTTTGGCAATTAATGTCTTGTTTGTTGCAGTGTTTGCAAATATTTGCTCCCATTCTATGAGTTATCTTTTCATTTTCTTTATGGTTTCCTTTGCTATGGAAAAGTTTTTGAGTTTAATTAGGTCCCATTTGTTTATATTTGTTTTATGTGGGTCAAAAAAGATATGGCTGAGATTTATACCAAAGACTGTTCTATGTTTTCCTCTAAGAGTTTTATAGTATTTAGTGTTACATTTAGGTCTTTAATCCATTTTGAGTTTATTTTTGTGTACAGTGTTAGAGAATGTTCTAATTCCATGTAGCTTTCATGAATTTAGAAAGCTTTCATGAAATTTTCATGTAGCTTCATGTACATGTAATTTCTTTTGCATGTAGCTGTCCAGTTTTCTCAGCACCATTTATTGAAAAGACTGTCTCGTCTCCATTGTATAGTCTTGCCTCCTTTGACATAGATAAATTGACCATAGATTTATTTCTGGGCTTTCTATTCTGTTCCATTGATCTATATTTCTGTTTTTGTGCCAGTACCATACTCTTTTGATTACTGTAGCTTTCTAGTATAGTCTGAAGTCAGGGAGCCTGACTCCTCTAGTTTCATTTTTCTTTCTCAAGATTGTTTTGGCTACTTGGGGTCTTTTGTGTCTCCATACATATTTTTTTTTTGTTCTAGTTCTGTGAAAAATGCCATCAGTAATTTGAATTGCATTAAATTTGAATTGCATTGAATATGTAGATTGCCTTGGGTAATATAGTCATTTGGATTATATTGGTTCTTGGTTAATATTGATCCTATTGATTCTTCCAATACAAGGACATGTTATATCTTTCCATCTATTTGTGTCAATTTTTTTTCTTTCATCAGTGTCTTATAGTTTACAGAGTCCAAGTCTTTTGCCTCCTTAGGTAGGTTTGTCCCTAAGTATTTTATTAATTTTGATGTGATGGTAAATGGGATTTTTCTTTAATTTCTGTTTCCTCATCTGTCATTGTTAGTGTATAGAAATGCAACAGGTTTCTGTGTATTAATTCTGCAACTTTGCAAATTCATTGATGAGTTCTAGTAGTTTTCTGGAAGCATCTTTAGAATTTTCTATGTATAGTATCATATCATCTGCAAACAGTGACAGTTTTATTCTTCTTTTCCAATTTGGATTCCTTTTATTTCTTCTTCTCTGATTGCCATGGCTAGAACTTCCAAAACTATGTTGAATAAAAGTGGTGAAAGTGGACATCCTTGTCTTGTCCCTGACCTTAGAGGAAATGTTTTCAGTTTTTTAACATTGAATAAGATGTTGGCTGTAAGTTTGTCATATACAGCCTTTATTATATTGAGGTAAGTCTCCTCTGTGCCCACTTTCTGGAGAGTTTTCATCATAAATGGGTGTTAAATTTTGTCAAAACCTTTTTCTACATCTATTGAGATAATATGGTTTTTATTTTTCAATTTATTAATGTGGTGCATCACACTGATTGACTTGAGAATATTGAAAATCCTTACATCCCTGCAATAAATCCCACTTGATCATGGTATATGATCCTTTTAATGTATTGCTGGATTCAGTTTGCTGGTATCTTGTGGAGGATTTTGGTGCCTATGTTTATCAGTGATATTGGCCTATAATTTTCTTTTTTTGTGGTATATTTGCTTGGTTTTGGTATCAGCGGGATAGTGGCCTCATAGAATGAGTTTGGGAGTGTTTCTTCCTCTGAAATTTTTTTTGGCTGAGTTTCAGAAAGATAGGTGTTAACGCTTCTCTAAATGTTTGATAGAGAAGTGTGAAGTTGTCTGGTCCTGGACTTTTGTTTGTTGGGAGTTTTTAAACCATGGTTTCAATTTCATTACTTGTTATTTGTCTGTTCATATTTTCTATTTCTTTATGACTCTGTCTTGGGAGATTGATCTTTCTAAGAATGTGTCCATTTCTTCTAGATTGTCCATTTTATTGGCATGTAGCTGCTTGTATATGTCTCTTACAAGCCTTTGTGTTCTGTGGCATCAGTTGTAACTTCTCCCTTTTTCATTTCTAATTTTATTGATTTGAGCCCACTCCCTTTTTTATTTTTTCTTTCTTGATGAGTCTGGCTAAATGTTTATCAGTTTTCTTTTCAAAGAAACAACTTTTAGTTTCTTGGTCTTTTCTATTGGTTTCTTTGTCTCAATTTCATTTATTTCTGCTCTGATCTTTATGATTTCTTTCCCTCTACTAACTTTGGGTTTTGTTAGTTCTTTTCTCTCTAGTTGCTTTAGGTATAAGGTTAGGTTGTTTATTTTGGATTTTTCTTGTCTCCTGAGGTAAGATTATATTGCTCTAAACTTCTTTCTTAGAACTGCTTTTGCTGTGTCCCATAGATTTTGGATCATCATACTTTCCTTTGTCTCTGGGTATTTTTTGATTTCCTCTTTTATTTCTTTAAGGATCCATTTTTTGTTTGATAGCATATTGTTTAGCCTCCATGTGTTTATGTTTTTTTACAGTTTTTTTTCCTTGTAGTTGATTTCTAATCTCATAGCATTGTGGATGGAAAAAATGCTTGATATGATTTAAGAAAATTTACCAAGGCTTACTTTGTAGCCCAGCATGTGATCAATCCTGGAAAATATTCCATATGCAATTGAAAATAATGTGTATTCTGCTGCTTTTGGATGTAATGCTCTATAAGTATCAATTAAGTCCATTTGGCCTAATGTGTCATTAAAGGCCTGTGTTTCCTTATTGATTTTCTGTCTGGATGATGTGGTGTCCATTGATGAAAGTGGGGTATTAAAATCCCCCATTATTTTTGTCACTGTCAATTTCTCCTTTTGTGGGTGTATCTTCTTCTTGTATCTTCTTCTTGGGTCAATCCCTTGATTTTTATGTAGTGTCCTTCTGTGTCTCTTACAGTGGTCTTTATTTTAAAGTCCATTTTGTCTGATATGAGTATTGCTACTGTAGCTTTCTTTTGATTGCCATTTGCATGAAATACTTTTTTCTATCCCTGAGTTTCAGTCTGTATGTATCCCTAGATCTGAAGTGGGTTTCTTGTAGACAGCATACATATAGGCCTTGGTTTTGATCCCTTCAGCCTGTTTGTGTCTAATGTTTGGAGCATTTAATCTATTTTGTATTTAAAGTAATTACCCCCACCTCTGCTGGAAACCCTCCAACACCACCAGGTAGGTCTGGCCCAGGCTCTTAGGAGGTCACAGATTTTGTCCCTGGGATCTGGTATGAAACCTTGTGTGCACCCTTTAAGAGTGGAGCTTCTGTTTCCCCAGTTCTGTGGCAGTCTGCTACTAAACGCTGCTGGCCTTCAAAGCCAGATACTCTTGAGTCTCCGCTCCTGATGCCAAACCCGCAGGCTGGGGAGTCTGACATGCAGCTCAGAACTTTCACTCCAGTGGGAGAGCCTCTATAATATAATTATTTTTCAGTTTGTGGGTCGCTCACCCAGTGGTTATGGGATTTGATTTTATCATGATTGCACTTTTCCTACCATCTTGCTGTGGCTTCTTTTCTGTCTTTGGATGTAGAATATCTTTTTTAGTAGGTTTCAGAGTTTGTTGTTGTTGTTGTTGATGGACTTGGACTCAGATGACTCAGTCCTGCTCTCATGTGAAAAGTTATGCCAGTTTCAGTGACTGGTACCAAAAGGCACTTTATAGACGTCACCCTGTACCTCTTCCAGCCCCTTATTTTATGGAGGAGGATACTGAGGTTGAGAAGGAGCAGGTGACTTGGCCAGGACCACAGGATTACACTGCCCAGCCAGTAGGCCCCATGGAACTGTCCTTTCTCACCTCTGCCTGCCCTCTCCTCAGCCTCTACCTCCTAACACTTAGCTGAGCCTCTTGTTAGCTGTGTTCATGCCTAAGGGCTGTCATTCATGACCCATGACATGCAGAGACGCATTGAGAATGTGCCAGATGAAGACACTGGCGTGGGGAAAGATGCCTCTTCACATGTCTGCACAAGGTCAGCTCTTTGGGGATGTGCACAGTTAGCACTTGTGTATCCCAGGACAACTGTAAGACAACAAACCAGGACCGGAGGCAGTAACTGGCCTTTTGGCGAAGGTTGCAGGGTCACTGAGGACATTGAATGTTGAGACACTCTTATTAATCAGAACAGAGGAATGTTGGCTGACCGGGAGTGATGACCTCCCCAGGGCACTTTACCCTTTTTCTTCAGTGGAGTTTGAAATTCTGGACTGATGAACACAGCTCTGCCCCAAACCCAGAACACTTGCCTTTCCAGACCAAGGCAGTCCCCTAAAAGCGTGTCTTGAAATGGCTAAGAAACCACTGTGACAATCACCTTATTGCTATTTTGTGATAACTTTGGGAAATATTACAAGCAAACCTTCCAACGTTATACCTCGTGATAACCTAAAATCAGAAAAAACACAGCCAGAAATTGGCCTCCGAATGCTTAGAACTCTGGCCAGGGGGACTGTGCAAGTCTGTTCCATCATCTGATTAATTTCATAATTACACAACTCTGAGTTTTCTGTGATTGAATTTTTTTTGACCCCGTCTGTAGCTTTATTAGCATTGTAGTATGTTTAAATAGCTTTACAGAAATAGCACTCACCACATTACTTTTGCACGAAGCCTTTTATAGCAGCTGTGGCTTATTTCAAGCTACATTAACATTTAAACATAGTTTTAAAAATAGTTAAAATTATAAAACTTTTTTTTTTTTTACTTAATATTTTTTGGTGTGTATTTTTTCATAAAGTTGCATTATTTCCCATGTTGAGCCCTTTTAATGGTTATATAATAAACCAGTGAATTTGGCTATTACAATGTAGTAAATCAGTCGCTAAAACAGGGCTACCCAACCCCTGGGCCATGAGCGATTACTGGTCCATAGCCTGTTAGGAGCTGGACCACACAGCAGGAGGTGAGCGACAGTCGTAGTTACAGCCACTCCCCATCACTCATATTACCACCTCAGCTCCACTTCCTGTCAGATCAGCAGCGGCATGAGCTCACAGGAGAGTGAGCCCTACTGTGAACTGCGCATGTGAGGCATGTAGGTTGCATTCTCCTTATGAGAATCATCATGAAACTATCCCCCCACCAGCCTCAGTTCATGGAAAAATTATCTTCCACGAAACGGGTCCCTGGTGCCAAAAAGGTTGGTAACCACTGTCCTAAAAGAACACATTTAGCTTGATTCCAGGATTTTTAGCCACTGCTGAAACCAACAACAACAGAAACTCCTGTGATCAACATCCCTGTGCCTACAGTGAGTGTTCTTATGAATTATTTTTCAAAAAGTCTGTTCCACGCACTACCTGTGTCAGAATCACGGTAGGTGGGGGAAGGCAGGCAGGTTTAAAATACAGGTTCTCAGGCCTGGTTGCACATCCACCAGTTTGGACTCTGGGAGGATGGAATCTGAGAATCCACATTATTAATTCGCCTGAGGGATTTTCGTGCTCACTAGAATTTGAGATGAACTCAAAAGATAAACTTCTTGGAATAGACTGCTGGGTGGTCATTATAATGACCATTGATGGAGTGCTTACTAGGTACCAGGAGGCACTGGGAACAGCATTTAACCCTCAAACAGTACTGTTACTTTGCTTATGTTAGCAAGGTTAACAGGAATCTCAGGCTAAGTAGCTTTGCTGAGTTTAGCTGGTCAGTATACCACAGGACTTGGTATCTGTGTCCCTGTTCTTGTTCAGCCTGTGCGTTGCTCTCATAAACAGCAGTCTATCTGTGAACCTTCACTTTCTACCTAGTTTCGTCCCATTGGAGATAAATTAGAAAAACATTAGATTCTGGACTCAGACGTCTAGTTCTGGAGCCAGATGCTGAGCTGAGAACAGACTCGGTGAGGAACGCTCCAAGAAAGAAGGAAAGTGGAGGCAGCAGGGTTTCTTCTGTCTTTCTGGGAGTCGGAAGCCATTAGGCATCTCACCTGAGCTGGTCGGTGGAGTCAGCAGGTCAGGTGCAGAGGTGGAGAGGGCGGTTGGCACGGGCATTTGTGTGCTGAGCGATGCAGAGGGTGGACACCGCAGAGGCCAGCGGAGTAGTGACCCGGGCCCTCCCATCCTTGAAATTTAATTTCTCTCTGGCCACAGGCTGGTGACTCTGAAGAGGGGGCCCAGACCCACTCTGAAAATCTGGTTGAAAAGCAAAGATAAAGTGTGACACTGGGGGTGCTGAAGGCAGGCCTGTATGAGAAATGAGAATGGATTTCTGGAGAACAAGTGCTTTTTTCCTGATCCTAAAGCGTTGAACCCATAGGAAAAGAAGTGACGGTCGGAGGGGTGACAGAGGAAGGGCGTATTTTCAGGAGAGAAAGCTGAGGCTGGCTGAGAAAGTAAGGCTGCAGGGTCACAGCCAGAGGCTCGTGGGAATCACCGCCAGGGGAAGCCCCAGGGAGCGCCTGGCCTTCAGTGAGGAGTGTTTTGTGACCATTTGGACAATAGTACAGAGCCAGGGTCAGCAAACCTTTTCATCAGAGACCATACAGTAAATATCTTAATGCTCTGCTGGCCACGTGGTCTGGGTAGATAGTACATAAATGAATGGGCACCCGTTTTCTGTGCCCATTTGCCCCGAGGCTTTAAATTGCCGACTCCCTCAAAGGAATGACCATTGGCTTTGGAATCAGCCTGACTGTGTTTAAACTGCAGTTCTGACCTCCACTAGCCAGGTAGAGGCAGGTTGTATAACACGATGGTAAGAACTGGGACTCTGGAAGTTCTGGGTTCAAGTCCTGCCTCTACCCCCCATGAACTGTGTCACTTTAGCTAAGGCCCTTCTCTGAACTCTCCTGTCTCAGAGCTCTGGTGAGAATTACATGAGCCAAGCACCTTTATATACACGCTTAGTGGTGCTTGGCACATGGTAGGTGGACAGTAAATATTAGCAGTTAGTTTTACTGGTCTCTGAGCAGGGGATTCCTCATCTGTTACCATCCACTGAAAGGCTTTGCCCAAAATCTATTGTAGTAAGTCATTATTTTCTGCTTAGGTGACACCCAGAGCTGGCAGTCCACTCTCTGCAGATGTAGGCATGAGTCTCCTATGGTGAGATTTAGTAGGGATTCTGTGCTGGGATTCCAAGCTCAGCCAACAGTCTCCATAACTCCACTGTGAGGAATGCAGAATCTTAGCCTCCTGATGAAATGGGACCATAGTCACTTGCCCTGCTCTGAAAGTAGTCAAATGGTTCAGCCTTCCAACACCCAACCCTGAACCTGGAAGTGAGACACAGGCTTGATCTTGAAAATGACCCTTGCATCAAAGCTCAGAAATCCTTACCAAGCTCAGTTACCTGCTTTCCCAAGGACTTGTTGAACTGTAACAAGAAGGGAATGGTTCAGGGATGAGGAGATAGGAGGTGGGTGTTAGAGAACTGATGAGAATCGTGCCTTGGAGCCACCATGGAGAAAGAACACAAATGAATACATGAATAACATTATTATATAATACAACACATGTGCAGGCTGAGTGCTAAGTCCAGGGGAAAAATTCATTCTTCTTCATCACTGTGGTCTACATCTTACTCTCTCTTTTTCTCCTAATATATGCATTTAACACTGTGTATGTGCTCAGTGGTGTCTGACTCTGCGATCCCATGGACTGTAGCCCACCAGGTTCCTCTGTCTGTGGAATTCTCCAGGCAAGAATACTGGAGGGGGTTGCCATTTCCTTCTCCAGGGGGATCTTCCCAACCCACGGATCAAACCTGCATCTCTTGCATCTCCTGCATTGGCAGACGGATTCTTTACCACTGATGCCACCTGGGAAGCTCCATCACTGTGGTTTAGATGGTGAGAGAGTAAAGATCATGTGGGAGTTGTCCCTTTGAGCTTCTGCTGGGAGAAGGTGGCTGTTGTCTCAGGTTCTCATTCCAACTTCACCCCTGGATCGCTGACTCTTTCTCCTTTTTTTTTTCCTTCTGGGTGAGCTCAGAGGAGGGCGCACAGAGACAAGCCTTGCTCTGAAATACCTTCTGCGCAAAGGATTCCCGGGGGGCAGAAATGCCTCTGTGCCCCAGGTCCTCATCATCATCACCGACGGGAGGTCCCAAGGGCACGTGGCCCTGCCCGCCAAGCAACTCAAGCTGAGGGGCGTCACTGTGTTCACCGTGGGCATCCGCTTCCCGAGGTAAGAGATTTTCGTTGTGCTGGGTCAGTCCTCTGGGTCAGCCTGGCGGGCTGGGTCAATCCTCTGGGAGCTGGGAAAACCATTCAAGATCTTCGGGGACCCGTCTTTTCCTCACTTTGGAGTATTGTTGCTGGCACACAGGGAACTCCAGCTCTTTGGAAATGTGAGAGTTTGTGTTGTCTTTAGTCTGAACACTTGGTTTCAAGTGTCAGAAACTTGACTCCCACGTATTTGGGCAGAAATGGAAATTCAGGGACTCATATAACTGCACCAGTGGGTCAGCGGTCTCTCGGGGTCAGCAGGAGTTAAGGATTTCGCTGCCTTTTAGAGTCTTTCTGTCCCCCATCCAATTGTCTCTGCTGTTCTCTCAGCCCGGCTTTCTCAGGAAGCTGGGACTGTGGGTGCAGGCAGAGCCCCAGGCCCTATCTTCCCAGCTCCATCCTGGAGACAAAAGACTCATTTCCCCAGTTTCAAGTTGAATAATCCAAGCAAGTGTTCTGATGAGCCTGAGGCTGGTCTGTGTCTGGCTCCCCCCTTCTCCAACCATCTTTCTCCAGGTGCTGAAATCTGCCTTCCTGGTGGGAGGAGTGGGATATGTTCTCAGCCCTAAAAATGGAGGTGACCTCTATGAACGTCTAGTTGTTGTGGGTATCAAGTGAAGTGACTCTGGTCCTGGCATCGTGCCTGTACACAGACATCTCTGTTAATTTTAGTACTGTCATTCCAGAACCAACTCCCTACCCCCAGGACACCGCAGTCCATGGATGTTCACGTCCTTTATTTAGCCCTCCCATATCCGTAGATCACAAACATAGCACAGGAGCCAAGTTAGTTGAATTTGTAAGTGTAGAACCTAGGGATCTGGAAGGCCCACTGTACTTTTCTATTCTCTCAATAAATATAGGTTGTCTTCCTTGTGCCAGACACTATTCTAGGTTCTCAGGATACAGAGACAATAATATTATACAAAGTCCTTGCCTTCATGGAACTCCATTCTAGGAAAGGAACTAGATAACAAACAAGTAAGTGAATAAATAAGTAACAATTTCAGGTGGAAATAAAATGCAGAGAAGAAAAATAAAGCAGGTAAGAGGTTACAGAATGATGGGAGTAGGGAAGATAGCTATTATTTTTGGTGGGGAGAGCACGCCATGCAGCTATTGGAATTTTAGTTTCACAACCAGGGATTGAACCAACAGTGAGAGTGCTGAGTCCTAACCACTGGACTGTCAGGGAATTCCCAAGATGGTAGAGCTATTTTCGATAGGAGGATTCTGGCAAGGCTCCCCCTCAAGGAGTTGATTTTTGAGCAGAAACTTAAGTGAGGAACAAGCCTTCCAAGTAACAAAAAAGAGCAAGTGAGGCAGGCAGATGGCAAGTGCAAAGGCCCTGAGGCAGCAGCTTAGCTGAGTGTCTTTTAGAAACAGCAAGACAGCCAGAGAGCAGCTGGAGGTCAACCAGCAAGGGGTGAACTACAAGAAATAAGGTAGAAGAGGTGGTCAGGAGTTGGGGCTACAGACTTTGCAGGTTATTGTAGAGACTGAGGTTTGTAATGAGTAGTGTGGGAAGTCTGTGGAGGGTTTTGAGCAGGAGAATTACATGAACTGGCTTACATCTTGAGGAGATCACACTGGCTGCCAGGAAGATAATAGACTGACGGACCGAGGGAGAGGCAATGATGGGGCAGTGGGGAATCTAGGAGCCGGTGGAGCAGCTCACATGCAATTTAATGGTGGTTTGTCATAGGGCAGCAGCTGTGATCCGCAGGGGAATGGCTGGATCTAGGGTGTGTTTGGAAGGCAGAGCACTGGAGTGACTGGTGTGTTGGGTGTGGGTGTATGAGAGAAGAATAGAAGGTTTTGGCTTGAGCCCCAGCGTAAATGGTGATGCTACTTACTGACATGAGAAAGACTGGGAAAGGAAATTGAATTCTGTTACAGACAGGGCAGGTCTGAGATTCATATTGGCCATCTCGGTAGAGAGGCTGAGTGGAGAGTTGGATGGAAGAGTCTGGCACACAGGAGAAAGGACAGGCGTCGAGATGGAAACTGAAGATAGTGTTTACAGCCTAAATAAGATCGCCGGGAGCTGAGTGTCGAGTGAGAGGACCTCTGAGGACCAGCGGGTGCAGGTCAGAAAGAGGAAGATAGGAGACTGAGGCTGCAGGTACCGTGGGGCTACCCCGATTGTGCTGTGTCCGGGTGCAGTGATGACAGCCACCGCTGCTGTTGTCGTTGTAACTTGGTAGTAAACACAAGCTGCCTTATAGCTGGCTCTTTTTGTGTTCTCAGATATAAGGAACATAAACCCCTTGAGAGAGGAGAAGGGATGTTACTTTATGGCTCCCTGCCCACCCTCCTGCCCAGTAGAGTGTCTTATACATAATAGTTGCCCAAGATCTGTTGCTGAGGATGGAACTCCCCACAAGATGGAAATACTGGCCCATTCTGGGGCTTTCTTCTCCAGCTGCTAGCTGAAGGAGTGCTTCTCAAACTATATGTGGTGAAGGTCCAGTTTTGTGTTTTTTTTTTTCCTAATTGATCATGTCATGATGCTTAAAAAAAATTACAATAAAAATGAATTACCAGAAAAATGAAATAAAAACAAAGATAAAATAGAAGCTCAAATTCTTATTAATTGACCCAACAGACTAAAAATGGCTCTCTCAAGTTGCCATATGATTAGCTTATAAATGCCTGGTATCTATGCTTATGAGATTCTGAATCAGGGTGAGAAGTTTGGGGACCTGCGCTGGCCCATAGACCACACTTTGAGCATGCCTGGTGTAGAGAAATTAAGAAGCCAGTTGGTCAGGAGAGGGGGGTATCACTAAGGTTTGAAAGCCCTAGTTTTGCAGACGCAGGCAGCCTCTGAGGAAGCCTGCTGGGCTCCCAGGCCCACCTAACCCCTTCCCGACTCCTAGTAGAAGGCCGGTGCACTGTTGACCGGGACTTATCCAGGTGTGTTCCTTGGACCAGAAGCATCAGCAGCGTCTAGAGCTTGTTAGAAACCCTCGCACTCCGGCCGCACCTCATTGAATCCAAAACTCTGGGACTAGGAGCCTTGGTCTCTGCTTTTTCTGGTCCTCAGTGATGCTGATACCACCAAAGTCTGAGAACCTCTGTAGAGAGATTAAAGACTGATGCCGCTCAAACTCTTCCCTCCCCACCCGCCTTTAGTGTATTTAAAACCCATTCTCTGAGGATTCTCAACTCTGGCTGAGTATCTGGATTACCCAGGGAGCTTTTAGGAAGGTCTCTTTGGGGGCTGGGAGAGCTAAGGGTGGGGCCTGGCAGAGCTGCCCACTCAAAGCTACTGTGAGTCTAGAACTAAGAAGCCCCTCCTTCGTGCCAGGCGCTGTCCTAGGTACTGCATGAAACGGCTGTTTTCCGTGCCTTCAGAGGAGAATCGGAGTTTTACATGAGGCGGTTGAGAGATCTGTGAAGGTTTTGCTGTATTGCCAAGCCTTGGTCTATTTTGATGAATTTTTTTGATGGGCAAGATTCTAAATGTGTTACTGACTGCCTTGTCTTCCTGAAAACAGGTTTTTTTCAACATCCTTTAACCCTTCTTCATGCACTAAGGTCATCATCCCACACATCATTTCTGTTCCAGGCACTAACAGTGCCCTTTAGTTGTTGAACTATGCCAATTCCCTCCTCTATATGGCCTCACATTGCTGGCCTCTGAGTTCTTATCGCCATGGTTTATAATCGTCAGGATTTTTTTCTTTCCTATTACTAGTTGTTCCTATGTGTGCTTCTCTTGGCATCACCTAGAACCACGAACCACTTTCCTTCATTTCCTTTCTGCTTAAATTTTTCTCATCAGCTATAAGTTATAAAACCGGATGACTAGATCTGTTAGGACCGAGTCTCAAATAAGAGCTGACAGTTCGAGTGGGAGGCTCTCCTCTGAGGAAGTTGGTGGGTTGCTGGAGCATGCACACATTACTTCCCACAGCTCAGCATCCTCGGTCTTTCTGTGGTTCACATCTAGACCTTCCCTGCATCCTAGATGGACGAGGTTGCAGTTAGGTGGCTCCTGTCTTGGTGGGTGGCGGTGCTGTCCACACAGAACCCGGGGTCTAGGAGATGGGTGGGCAGGAGGTGGGTGAGCGCGGGGCGACGAGCCGTTGTGACTTCTCTGCTGGGGCCGGGACTCAGGTGGGAGGAGCTGCACTCGCTGGCCAGCGAGCCAAGGGAGCGGCACGTGCTGATGGCCGAGCAGGTGGAGGACGCCGCCAACGGCCTCTTCAGCACCCTCAGCGGCTCCGCCATCTGCACCACCGCCTCTCCAGGTGAGTAAGGGCCTCCCAGCCGGGAAGGAGTGACCTTGCCCATATGGAAATGGGATGCCAGGGTGGGGAGGGTTCCCCAGGGCCAGAGATCAGGACACAGGAGGCTCCCCAGGGAAGCAGCAGAAGAGGGACAGGACCTAGCAGCTTCGGCCCGGGGACACTCGGCTTTGTTCAGCCTCCCCATGTCAGGCCCTCTGGGGATTTTGGCTGGGAATCCTGAGACTATCTTTGAGGGATTGAGAGGCTCAGGGCTTGGGACCCAGATATGGGGGGTCCCCTGTGCCTTTCCACTGCTTGGGAGGCGGAAGGAGCCAGCTCCCCACACTGTCAGCACAGGGAGGCTTCATCTGGGGGTGAGATCCCTGTATGCGTAGTCAGCTTTGTCAGGGTCCATCCGGGAGCTGGAGTGACGTATGTGGAATGAAAGGTACACGTGTGCACAGGATGGAAGAGCTGTGAGGGGCGGGGCCTGTGCAGAGGAGATGCTCAGAGACTGGCTGGTGCTGTGTGCTCTGCCTAGAGGGAGTGAGGACAGGGGTGGGTGGGACCGTGGGGAATGATGCTTAACTCTGTCTTCCTTGTCTTGGGCATGCATGGTGGACACAGACTGCAAGGTCCAACCTCACCCCTGTGAGCGCAAGACGCTGGAGACGGTCAGGGAGCTTGCTGGCCTTGCCCCGTGCTGGAGAGGATCTCGGAGCGCTGACGCTGTGCTGGCTGCCCTCTGTCCCTTCTCCAGGTTTGTCCTCATGGTCTGGAGTCCGAGCCCAAGGGCTTGGCCTGGACAGGGTTGGCCAGGGCCTCACGGGCTGCGGGGAGAACGGCTCTCTGGGGCCTTGGCTGTGGAGCCTGTGATGGGGATCGGAGGAGACCAGAGAGGGAGCCAGGGACAGGGTTTCAGGGACACATGCGGGGGCGCAGGTACTCAGCGTCGGAGTCTTGTAGACCTGCCAGCCAGGCACCCAGGGTGAGTGAGCGGGGCAGGTCACAGCCATTCTGGAAGGCTGGCGGGTCAGCCAAAAACTGGTTGGATAGGGCAGTGGTTTGGACGTGGGTTAGTGGTCTGGTAACTTGGTTCCTCTGAGCACCAGTTTCCACCTTTATGGGGGCTGAGCAAACCAAGAGGCTTAAATAAGATCCTTGCATGAACTCCAGTTGTAGAGGCCATGGGGGAGGCTGGATTCTTCAGCACAGGAGCTCGGGTATTGGAGAGCACCCGCTGCCCCGCTGTCAGCCACTGCCCTGCAGACTCCCCAGACCGTCCCTCGGCACTTTATCTGGATCACCTCCAGTATGGCCCCTGGTTAGCAATTCGTGATCCAGCCCACCCCTCCTTTCTAGAGAGCCAGGGTAGCGTTCGAACCAGCTGCATCTTACCCCTTGGCCTGGCCTCTGCGATGAGATCAGAGCATGTACACGGCAATGAGATGGAACAGCCGAGAAGCTGCAAGGGCCATGGTGGGCCGATGCCGAGTCCAAACGCCGCCCCGGCAGGGAAGAGCCATTCCCCCGACATGGATCAGAGGAACTGAGGCCTGGGGCCCTGTCATAGGCCATTAGAGGCTCTCTCCTGAACCTGAGCTTTCAAGTGAATGGAGGTAGTTCTTTGTTCTCTGGTGAACATGTTTAAGTGCCCCTCTGAGCCGGACGGTGTGACAAGGAGGCGGACACAGTCACTGCCCCCAGTGCTCTTGGTCCAGAGAGAGCCTCCCAAGTGCTGGAATGGGGCCTGTTTCCTTCTCGCACATCGTGGAGAGGGGGCTGCTTGAACAGACTTTATATATATATATACACAAATGTATAAAATTATAAAGTCTTTATATATATAGTTTTATTTACTTATGGCTGCACTGGGTCTTTGTTGCTGTGTGTGAGCTCTCTCAGAGGATTTGTCTGGAGCATGCAGCAGTTAATACATCAAGGCTTCTAGAATAATGCATATAGCAGGTTTTTCATCAATCCCTTCATTCAAGAAATCTTCACGGAGGCTCTCCTGAGCTCTCAGCACTGCTCCAGGTCCTGAGGAATCTGCGTGAGCATCTCAGAAACAAATCAGGCCCCATGAGCAAGAGGCAGCAGTGAACAAAGTGAATAGCTAGAGGAACTCTTAGGTGATGCCAAGTGCCTACTGGGGAAAGAATGAGGGGTGGGGGAGACAGAGTGGGGTAACTAGGTGGTTGGGGCAGGGTAGCACTCTTAATTACAGTAGGCAGGGAAGGCAGAGAATGTGGCATCTGAGTCCAGAGTGGAGGGAGGTGGCAGGTGGTGGGGTGGGGCGGCAAGCCGAGTACAGGTCCAGGCAAAGGCCTGTAGACACTATCTGCCCAGTAGCACGGGTTCCCAGTGCTGGGCTGGGTAGGGAGGGCAGGGTCCGTGCAACTTTCTGGGCTTAGATGTGTGGTTTTATGAGGTTGTCACTGGGAGTAGACACAGAAGGGAAGAAGAGTTCTCTTTAATGAGCTGGAGGCTTGGCAGAGTTTTGACTTCAGCAACCCCTTGAGTTCAGAATTGACTTGGCTTTTATCCCAAGTGGATGTTTTGCCTCGGGTAAGCTCCTGCCCTAGCGATGAGCCCCATTAGCCGCCCTTCAGCTGGGCAACCCTGGGGTGGGATTTCACTGGGAGAAGCCTTCTTGGGAAGGTTTTAGAGAACTTTATTGCCAAGGCCCTGAGAGAATCTCCTGAGATGAGGCCACTGTGGAGCTGCTGCCAGGCTAGGGGAGGGCTTCCTACCCGAGGGACAAGGACCCCCTCTTGCCTTGGCTGGTGTGTGACCCCGCAGACTCAGGAGAGCTGGGGCGGGGGAGGCCCAGAGGGCAACGTGCATGGGCTTTGGAGTCCAAGACAGAGCTCAGATCCCAGCTCTGCTGTGTTTTGATAACCGTGTGACTTTGGGCCCCTTAATTCAGCCCTCTGAGCCCTCCTCTCCATCTGAAAGAGGTTACTGTCTCTTCAAGTAGCTGAGGACTTGATGTAACGATGGGGACGGATGGAGCATGGAAGCCAGCGCAGGAATGGTGCCTTCTGTTGTCTGAAGGTTGGCAACCAAACAGGCCTCAGGGGCCATTGAGACCAGCCAGTGGTTTGCACACCCTCCTGAGCTACAATAGAGGCTTGTATGGACCCTTGTCCTGCAGACCAGAAAAAGCACATTTGGGTTGGGGGCAGAGCTGTGGCGCTGCGGGAGTCGTGAACAGCCCTGTTCCCTCTCCACTGAGGCTCCAAGGAACACAGTTGAAAACTACCCAATAGATTATTACACAGAAGCGGGGACTGAGGACCAGAGAAGGAAAGAAACTTGCCTGGTGTCACACAGCCAGAATCCAGCTGCCTAATCCCAGTATTTCCTGCCCCCCAACTCACTGTGGTGGCCCCAGAAAGTAATTTATAATAGCTGTTCATGTAGCTCACAGTTTTGAACACAGACATCTGTAACTTCTGACAGGCTAGCCAGCTTACATTATCTTCTTTTTTTTTTTAATTGTCTTTGATTAGTTTAAAACGTTTCCTACTCCATGTGCAGACAAAAGTTGGGGTGGAATCAGGGGGAAAAATAGGTTTCTTGAGTCACTTCTGCATTGGCATCTTACGTCAGCTCTTAGTGTTTTAAATAACCTTTCCTGTTAAACCTCTGATCTGTACCGTTTGATGTCTTGGGTCGTAGCTGGAAGAGAGTGTTCTTCACCCACCCCACCACCTGCTACAGGACCACCTGCCCAGGTACAGTCTGCCTCTTTGATTCTCCTCTTCTTTCTGGCCCCGGGACGAGGCTGGCTCCTGAAGGGGCATTTGTACTCCCGGGGCACTGAGTAGGGTTGGACCCAGCTCCAGGGCAGAGGCACGGGCATTTCAGAGGCAGAGCAACATGCTCGTGTGATCCTCAAGGCTTGCGTTATTCAGTGGTATCTTTTCACTGAGAATGGAGCGACGCTTTGGAATTACTTCCTTAACCGGGACTCTGCATTGACAAGAGGCAGAGCAGGGCATGCACTGACCCCTAACTTTGCAAACAGAAAACCTCATATCCAGCACCAAACCCAGAGCAAGATACCTGAGCCTTACTTTCTTCCTCTCTAAAATGAGGGCAATGTTTGCCCCATGTCTGGACTCCCCATCTCCCTGCTCTGGGTGGTAGAGGGTACCATACATGGACTCCTAGGGAAGATTCAGTAGATGATGTCCACCCACGTGCTTCATCAGTTACAAAGTCCCCAGCAAACAGGAGGACTCATCAACCCCATTAAGATCATTCGGCCTGGCTCCCCAGTGGGCCCTCCCTACTCATCACTCCAGGGTCTAGAGCATCTCACGGATGCAGGAGCATGGCAGTTGGTTGTCTTGGCATCGGTGCTTGTGTGGATTTGCTGCTTCTGATGAGGTCAGGTACCCGGCCGCTGAAGAGCCAGAGGCTTGTGTGCAGGCAGGAGGGTACTTCTTACCTGGGGTTAGATGACCCGCTGGGCATCTTTTTTTAAAGTTCCAAGGTGGCTGGCCTCTGACAGCTGGCAGGAACTGAAAGTCTGGTTGTTTCCACTCAGAAATAAAAGGTCAGGGACTTATGGTTTTGAAACCAGAATAACTTGGGTTTGAGTTCCAGCTCTGCTGCTTTCCAAGTAGCTAACCTTCAGTGTGTGACTTCTGTTTGTTGAGTTTCAGCTTCCTGTCTGTGACATGGGGGTTCACAGTACTTGCTTTATTTGGTTGTATCAGTGAAATGAGATCATGCATGTGTAACCTTCAGCTCAGTTCAGTTCAGTCTCTCAGTCGTATCTGACTCTTTGTGACCCTGTGGACTGCAGCACGCCAGGCTTCCCTGTCCATCACCAACTTCCAGGGCCTACTCAAACTCATGTCTATTGCGTCGGTGATGGCATCCAACATCTCATCCTCTGTTGTCCCCTTCTCCTTCCACCTTCAATCTTTCCCAGCATCAGGGTCTTTTCCAAGGAGTCAGTTCTTCACATTAGGTGGCCAAAGTATTGGAGTTTCACCTTTAGCATCAGTCCTTCCAATGAATATTCAGGGTTGACTTCCTTTAGGATGGACTGGTTGGATCTCCTTGCAGTCCAAGGGACTCTCAGGAGTCTTCTCTAACACCACAGTTCAAAAGCATCAATTCTTTGGCGCTCAGCTTTCTTTATAGTCCAACTGTCACGTCCTTACATGACTACTGGAAAAACCATAGCTTTGACTAGATGGATCTTTGTTAGTACTGTCTCTGCTTTTTAATATGCTGTCTAGGTTGGTCATAACTTTTCTTCCAAGGAGCAAGCGTCTTTTAATTTCACAGTACCTGACCCTGTGATAGCTGCTCATTTAAAGGCTACTGTTGGTGCTGTTAATGAACCCCCAGTCGTTTCCATGAAACTCCTGCTGATAGAACCGCAGGCCTGGGTGCCCAAAATTACTCTCAATTCCTACCTTTCAAAAGTATACACTTTAATTACAATCATGTGACCACTAAGTAATATATTAACATTTTTAAGGTATTGGGGGTTTGGACTCCTACATATGAATATTCACTGGAAGGACTGAATGAATAAATCTTCATAGTTTTAAAGTTTTAAAACTTCATAGTTTTAAAAATTCTTCAACTTCACCATCCTTCACCATCTTCAGCTGGAGCTGAAGCTCCAATACTTTGGCCATGTGATGCTAAGAGCAGACTCATTGGAAAAAGCCCTGATGCTGGAAAAGATTGCAGGCAGAAGGAGGAGGAGGCGACAGAGGATGAGATGGATGGATGGCATCATTGACTCAACAGACATGAGTTTGAACAAACTCTGGGAGATAGTGAAGGACAGGGAAGCCTGGTGTGCTGCAGTTCATGGGGTTGCAAGAGTCAGACATGACTTGGTGACTGAATGACAACATATGAATGGGGAGAGGAGACGTAATTCAGTCTGTAACATGTGCTCCCAGCATAGAGCCAGATCCCATTGGCAGACCCACGGTGAGCCTGTACTTCACACAGAGCCTTAACTGAGCCCACCACTGAGTATCTGTTATTTCCCGTACCTTAAGCCCTCATTTGCTGTTCTTTTCGGTCTTTGGCTACAGGTGTTGAGACCAATTTCCTAGTGCATCCCGGGAAAGGAAGGGGCCGGGCCCTGGTGGGGCAGGGTGGCCAAAGCCCTTCCATCTCTGGGCAGATATGCCAGGCTGTTAACAGGCATCTCTCTGGTAGGCCCCTGTGACTCACAGCCCTGCCAGAATGGAGGCACGTGTGTTCCAGAAGCACCGGACAGGTACCGCTGCCTCTGCCCGCTGGCTTTTGGAGGGGAAGCCAACTGCGGTACGTGTGCCCAGGACATCCCAGACTCCAGTTTTTGGGGAACAGTGGAGTCTGGGCCCCTGCTCTTCGTCCGCCACCCCATTAGCCACTAGGTAGGAACTGGCCCAGGAGTTTGTGCCACCGGCATTTCAGGTACACCACTGAGCTGATGTCTCAGGTGATACCCTAAGGGCTCCAGGGTATAACTCGGGTGGTGGAGGTCTGGGTAGGACACGGCCCCTAGCTTCTTAGCTTTAGAAGGGCTTGATCTGTGGGCATCAGGGAACCCAGCTGTAGGCTGGAGCCAGCCCATCAGGTTCAAGGTTCTGGGCAGTATCCCTTCACCCCTCTTCCAGAAGAGGAATGAGAAGCCTCAACCCCTCTTGATTTTAAAACTGTGAAGATTATAATTGACTTTTACTGCCCTGTGGTTATGGGAGTTTGAAATAAGATTCTGTACGTGAAGTGCTCAGCACAATGCTTGACACAGAGGATGGGACTTGTTAAATAATAACTTTTTAAAACCTGTCGTGCTAGGTCAACTGGAGACTTATCCGGGAAAAAGTATATCTTGATTCCCCCACCTCACAAAGTTATACAAAATCAATTCCAGATGGATCATTGATTTAAGTGTAGACAGCAAAGTGGTGAAACTTCTGGAAGAAAACATAGGAGCCTATTGTCATGATTTGGGGGTAGACAAAGATTTCGCCAACAGGACCCAGGAAGCACTAACCATAGTGGGGGAAGAGTATAGACTCTATTTTTCTTTTGAAAAAGAGGAGAGCGAGCAAGATCCTGGGTGGGAGCCGGGGAGCCCTGTCTAACTCGGTGATGGGCTCTGGTCACTAGCCTTTGGAGCCTCAGTGTCATGGCCCCATCCCTCTCCTAGGAGGGCGCCCCACGTGGGGTTGGGCATCCCAGGTGGGACGGTGGTCCACGTGCTCCCTAGGGTGATGGCGGCTGTGTCCCGGCAGCTCTGAATCTGAGCCTGAAGTGCAGAGTGGATGTCCTGTTCCTGCTGGCCAGCTCAGCGGACACCAGCCCGGAGGGCTTCCAGCGGGCCAAGGCCTTCGTCAAGCGGTTTGTGCGGGCGGCGCTGACCGGGGACTCCCGGGCGCGCGTGGGGGTGGCCCGCTACGGCGCGGAGCTGACCGTCGCCGTGCCCGTGGGCGAGTACCAGGACGTGCCGGACCTGGTCCGGAGCCTCGACAGCCTGCCCTTCGACGGCGGCGCCACGCTGACGGGCCGGGCCCTGCGGCAGGCGGCGGAGCGCGGCTTCGGGAGTGCCCCCGGGACAGGCCTGGACCGGCCGCGACGGGCGGTGGTCCTGATGACCGAGGCGCGCTCCCAGGACGAGGTGGCCGGCCCGGCGGGCTTCGCGAGGGCCCGGGAGCTGCTCCTCCTGGGCATGGGCAGCGAGGACGTGCGGGCGGAACTGGAGGTGATCACTGGCGGCCCGGAGCGCGTGCTGACCTACACCGGCCCACAGGACCTATTCGGCCAGATCCCAAAGCTGCAGGGCAAGCTCTGCAACAGGCCGCGCCCAGGTAGGGAACATCCCCACAGCCGTGCCAGCTGCGGGCCAGCCTCACCTGACCTTGGGGCCAGCTGGCCAGTGGTAGAACCTTCCACCTTTTGGTAGGGACTTAACCAGGGTCTCTGACGTGGGCTGGAGCCACAGCCCCGCTTTTTTTATATACTAGCCTTGTGATGAGTATCTTCTCAGTTTTGCTTTTGTTCAGTTGCTAAGTCATGTCTGACTCTTTGCAACCCCGTGGATCCTCTGTCCTCCACCATCTCCGAGTTTGCTCAAATTCATGTCCCCTGAGTTATGATGCTGTCTAGCCATCTCATTTTACTGGTCACCACAATCTGGCAAATAGTAGCACCTCCTGAGGGGCTTTTATGAGGATTACGTAGGGCAAGCAAGATGCACACTAGTACAGAGTAAGCTCAGAGTGTGCACTCAGAATTGTAGGTATTGCTGTATTCATTTTTATTGTTATAGTTAATAAGGAGCTCTCAATCTACTAAGTGTAACTCTAGAATGGCAGCTTCCCAGTTTCTTGTTGGCAAGAAAGAAATGCATTCCCAGTACACACATATGCCTGCAGAGGCATAAACGTCTAGAACAAGCCAAGCCTTTCATGAAATGCTACTTGTCATTTCTACCTGAGATGTGCTCTGACTTCATTCTGTTCTATGACCCATGTTGATTTCCATGACCCGCCACTAGAGGGTGCCCTGGAGAACACAACCTGGGAGTAGATATCCCTGTCAGGGGTGGGGGCCTGGCCCACGGTCAGAGACAGGGGTAGGTGAAACACACCCTCCACAGGGCTCCGGACTTCTCCTCTAAAGAAGCTGCGGGTGGATTTCAGCTTCTCAGCCCCAGGTATCACTCTCACTAGTGGTGAGACATTCCCTCCTGCTGGGGGAAGGACAGGGCTCTGCCTGCCCACCTCTACTGTGCCCCGCCAGTCTTATCTTCCCTTGGCAGCTGGAGAATTTTTTTAAAAAATAGTTTTAGAGTTCACCTGTGTTCCATACCTGGTGTCCCTCTTGTAAGATGTTAACCAGGGACAGTTATCACAATTAATGAACCAACATTGATGTTGTTCAGTCACTCAGTTGTGTCCAACCCTTTGCAACCTCATGGACTGCAGCATGCCAGGCTTCCCTGTCCTTCACCATCTCCTGGAGTTTGCTCAGTCTCATGTCCATTGAGTCGGTGATGCCATCCAACCATCTCATCCTCTGTCACCCACTTCTCCTCCTGACTTCAATCTTTCCCAGCATCCATGTCTTTTCTAATGAGTAGGCTCTTGCCATCAGGTGGCCAAAGTATTGGAACTTCAACTTCAGTATCAGTCCTTCCAATGACTATTCAGGACTCATTTTCTTTAGGATTGATTGGTTTGATCACTTTGCTGTCCAAGGGACTCTCAAGAGTCTTCTCCAGCACCACAATTCAAAAGCATCAATTCTTTGATGCTCAGCCTTCTTTATGGTCCAACTCACACATCTGTACATGACTACTGGAAAAACTGCAGCTTTGATTATCTGGACCTTTGTCAGCAAAGTGATATCTCTGCTTTTTAATATGATGTCTGGGTTTGTCATAGCTTTCCTTCCAAGGAGCATCTCTTAATTTCATGGCTGCAGTCACTTGTCTGCTGGAGCCCAAGAAAATAAAATCTGTCACTGTTTCCACTTTTCCCCTTCTATTCGCTATGAAGTGCCATGATCTTAGTTTTTTGATTGTTGAGTTTTAAGCCAGCTTTTTCACTCTCCTCTTTCACCCTCATCAAGAGGCTCTTTAGTTTCTCTTTGCTTTCTGCCATTAGAGTGGTATCAGAATATATGAGGTTGTTGCTATTTCTCCCAGAAATTCCAGTTTGTGATTCATCCAGCCTGGCACTTCCCATGATGTACTCTAGTAGCATATAGGTTAAATAAGCAGAGTGACAATATATAGCTTTGATGTACTCCTTTCCCAATTTGGAACCAGTCAGTTGTTCCATGTCTGGTTCTAACTGTTGCTTCTTGACCTGAATACAGGTTTCTCAGCAGGCAGGTAGAGTGGTCTGGTATTCCCATCTCTTTAAGAATTTTCCACAGTTTGTTGTGACCCACATAGTCAAAGGCTTTAGTGTAGTCAGTAAAGCAGATGTTTTTCTGGAATTCCCCAGCTTTCTCTATGATCCAGGGAATGTTGGCAATTTGATGTCTGGTTCCTCTGCCTTTTCTAAACCCAGCTTGTACATCTGGAAGTTCTCAGTTCATGTACTGCTGAAGACTAGCCTGAAGGATGTTGAGTATTACCTTCCCAGTATGCAAAATGAGTGCAACTGTACAGTACAGTGAGTGTAACTGAACATTCTTTGCATTGCCTTTCTTTGGGATTGGAATGAAAACTGACCTTTTCCAGTCCTGTGGCCACTGAGTTTTCCAAATTTGCTGCTATATTGAGTGCAGCACTTTAACAGCATCATCTTTTAGGATGCAAAATAGCTCAGCTGGAATTCCATCACTTCCACTAGCTTTATTGGTAGTAATGCTTCCTAAGGCACACTTCACCTCACACACCAGGATATCTGGCTCTAGGTGAGTGCCCACACCATCGTGGTTATCCAGGTCATTAAGACCTTTTATTGTACAGTTTTTCTGTGTATTCTTGCCACCTCTTCTTAATCTCTTTGCTTCTGTTAGCTCCTTGCTATTTCTGTCCTTTATTGTACCCATTTTTGCATGAAATGTTCCCTTGGTATCTCCAGTATTTTTGAAAAGGTCTCTAGTCTTTCCCAGTCTACTGTTTATTTCTTTGCATTGTTTACTTAAGAAGGCCTTCTTATCTCTCTTTGCTATTCTCTGGAACTCTGCATTCAGTTGGGTATATCTTTCTTTTTCTCATTTGCTTTTTGCTTCTTTTCTCAGCTATTTCTGAAGCCTCCTCAGACAACCATTTTGCCTTCTTGCATTTCTTTTTCCTGGGGATGGTTTTGGTCACTGCCTCGGGTACAAAGATACGAACCTCTGTCCATAGTTCGTCATTATTTATTACAGTCTGCACTTTATTCCAACTTCCTTAGTTGTTACCTAATGTCTTTTTTCTGTTCCAAGGATCCCATCCAGGATACATTTTACATTTCGTTCTTCCTGTCTTCTTAGACTCCTCTTGGCTTTGACAGTTCCTCGGATTCTTCTTATGCTAGAGTGGTTTGTAAAAACCAATGAATCAGATCCTCTTCCTGCATACTTTACTCCTGGTGGGCTACAGTCCATGGGGTCACAAGAATCAGACACAACTTAGCGACTAAACCACCACTACCATACAGTGCATGGCACCTGGAGGCATAGATGGAGCCCCAGAGCCCCATGGCTTACATACAGCAGTTGTTTATTCCTCTCCCATCACAGTTCAGAGGTGAGCGGCCTGGGCCAGCAGGATGGTTCAGCTGTCTGCTAACTCCAGGGGCTGCTGTTTCTCAGACAGCAGGAAGAGGGCAGAGGGGAAGTGGAAGACAAGCAGCTTCCTTTCGGGGACATAACTTGGAAATTGCAGTTACTTTCCATTACATCCTATCGGATAGAACTATCATGTGGCCACACCCAGCTGCCAGCGGGGAGGCTAGGAGTATGGTCCAGCTGAGCCTTCGTGTCCCCCCTTCCAGGAGGGGGTGGGGGCCGGCTGCTGCGGTGGAGACCGGCTGACCTGGGCTCTGCTCACCCCAGAGCAGTGCCCCACCCCGGCTACCCCGAGGGCCGCTGTGCTTCTTCTACAGGCTGCCAGGCCCAGTCGCTGGACCTGGTCTTCATGCTGGACGCCTCGGTCTCAGTGGGGCCTGAGAACTTCGCCCAGATGCAGAGCTTCGTGAGAAGCTGCGCCCTCCGGTTTGACGTGAACCCCGACGTGACGCAGATCGGCCTGGTGGTGTACGGCGGCCGCGTCCAGACAGCCTTCGGGCTGGACGCCCACCTCAGCCGCGCTGCAGTGCTGCGGGCCCTGAGCCAGGCCCCCTACCTGGGGGGGGTGGGCTCGGCAGGCACGGCCTTGCTGCACATCTATGACAAGGTGATGACGGTCCAGGGCGGCGCCCGGCCTGGCGTCCCCAAAGCGGTGGTGGTGGTCACGGGTGGGAGTGGGGTGGAGGACGCGGCTGTCCCAGCCCAGAAGCTGAGGGACAACGGCGTCTCAGTCTTGGTGGTGGGTGTGGGGCCTGTCCTGAGGGAGGCATTGTGGAGGCTCGCGGGTCCCCGCGATGCCCTGATCCACGTGGCAACCTACGCAGACCTGAGCCACCACCAGGATGCACTCATCGAGTGGATGTGCAGAGGTGAGTGGGGGAATCTGCAACTTCGGGGTTGCCTCTGAAGGACAGACCTCAGCCAGAGCCTTCATGGACATCTTCACGGGAACAGCAGCTCCTCCCAACTACCCGGGACTTTCCACGTGCCGGGCTCTGTGCTAAATCCCATAGTCACACGGAACCCTGCGGGAGGCACACACAACTGTCCCCACTTAAGGTGCAGAGAATTTTAGACAAGCATCTCTCCCCAAACTTAATGTATGTGCCCCACCTAAAAGGAAGAGATTTGTCAGGATATCCACCAAGACCCCAGGATGGCACTGACCTGGTAGGAACAGACACAGCCAGGCTAGCCTGACTCCAAGCCGCCTTCTACCAGGAACATTCTCTGCACCTTTTAAAAAGCCTGTGGCCGTAGTAATAACAACAGTAAGCGCTGCTGTGTGCTCATCCCATCTTAAAGAAAGCGGCTGTTTGCCTGCAGGCAAGCTGAATGGAGGCTGGGTCTTTGATCGGCCATGTGGTATGGGGCCCACCTATGTGCTCACCTGTGGCTCAAGGGCCACAGAGCCGCTGTGATGTGTAAGACCCTGCTCTGGGGGCCCCACCTTTGTCCTGGGTGAAGGTAGGGTCCGCAGGGCCGACCCGTCTGCTGCCACGTCCTCCCTTGCAGAAGCCAAGCAGCCAGTTAACCTCTGCAAACCCAGCCCATGCATGAACGAGGGCACCTGTGTCCTGTACAACGGGAGTTACCGCTGCGAGTGCCAGGGTGGCTGGGAGGGCCACCACTGCGAGAACCGTGAGTGTGGCATCAGCTCCCATGTAGGGGCTGGCGGGGTGGTCTCTGTCCTCCTGTTCCCCAGGACTGTAGCCAAAGGAGGTTCTAGGGCATCGACAGAAGGAGTCAGTCATTTGTTCATTCATACACGAAACATTTAGTGGGTGCCCCCTACATCCCAGGTGCCATGCTGGGTGAGAAGAACAGAGCAGGAAACAAGACATTGAGAATCTCTGCCCTCCTGAGAGTTCTAGTCGAGTGAGGGAGACACAACCAGTAAGTACAGCCTGTGGTATATTAGCTGAGCACCAAAGAATTGATGCTTTTGAACTGTGGCATTGGAGAAAAGGCTCTTGAGAGTCCCTTGGACTGCAAGGAGATCCAACCAGTCCATCCTAAAGGAAATCAGTCCTGAATATTCACTGGAAGGACTGATGCTGAAGTGCCAGTACTTTGACCACCTGATGCGAAGAACTGACTTATTGGAAAAGACCCTGATGCTGGGAAAGATTGAAGACAGGAGAAGGGGACGACAGAGGATGAGATGGTTGAATGGCGTCACTGACTCAATAGACATGACTTTGAGTAAGCTCAGTGAGTTGGTGATGGACAGGGAAGCCTGGTGTGCTGCAGTCCGTGGGGTCGCAAAGAGTCGGACACGACTGAACTGAACACACTCTGATGAAAATCCAAGGAGACTTGGGGAGGAAGCACAGCGGACACAGAGTAACCAGAAGGCAGGCAGAGGACATGGGCACAGGTTCGAGTGGGTGGGCGGATGGGGCAGTGGAAGTTGGTGGGAATTCTTTTTGTAAGTGTCTCTCTCTGCTCAATGGAGAGTGAGGACGTGGAGGAGGTGCTGGAGATTTGAGGAAAGAAGAGAATTAGTAACCATCTAGGAGAGAAGGAGACTAGAGTAAGGACATAGAAAAACGATTGTTGTGCAGCCTCCTAGCCCCCGTGGCTGCGGTTCATGAATTTAAAGGTAGAAAAGCCAGCAGCAGCCAGTGGACGATTCCCATTGGAGCCCTGCGTTTGCCGGCCCTGGCAGAGGTGGTTTTCCTAATACGGGGAGGGCTGTGAGGGGCACTTTCTTCTTGGCTTACCCTAAGCTCAAGGCACAATAGGGCCCATAAGGTTGCTAGTTGGTTAAGAAGACGACTCAGACGCTCGTCACATCCTCAAAGTTCACAGGGGCCCTGAGAGGAGATGCCCTCAAGGCACGTGGCTCCAGTCGAGAGCCTGCAGGAGGGCAGCCGCTGCGCCCCTCCCGGCTGGGCCTGCCGAGAAGGCGTGGGCCCCCCGGGCGCTGAAAGGGAGCCCACCTTCAGCAAAGCACCTGTCCTGTGGGCTCTGCCTCCAGCCCCCTCTGGAGCCCTCCTGCCCCAGGGAGAAGAGAGGGCTCAGCTGCAGACAGAGCTGCCCAGGGACAGGGTAGCAGGTGGTTACCCTGCTCATGACCACAGAGATCGCCTCACATGGTTTGCTGACCTAACTGTGCACTGCCGAGCTGGTGTCGTCGGCCGCGTGTCCCCCGAGGAGCAGCAGAGGAACCTGGAGACTTCTGACGGCCTCTTTGAAGCTCATGTTGCCCACGATGATGGCTAAACAGGATACTGCTGGGGCAGTTATGCCCAAGGCGGCGGTGATGACAGACCCCTGACTCGACGATGGCATTTCAAGATGGATGAAGGGGGGACCTTTAAACACATCTTTCCCCGAAGATGCCCCAGATGGATTCGTTCTTTAGTTTGAGGAGGGGCTTGAGTGGCATTTGTGACTCGTTCTGGTGACGGGATCCCTGTGTGGGACTTGGAAAGGCCTCAGTCTGGAAGGAGACTGATTGACCAGCTGTTTGCCTGAGGGGGAGGGGCTGAGTGTGCAGACAGCTCGGGACTCGAGGGGCCACCTGAGCTGATCAGCTCTCCCTTCGAGAGACTTCTTAGTGTTTACTTAGGAGGGTTCATTGTGGGGTGTTTCTTGAGTGCTTGTCTTACTCTCCCTTTGGGGGTCAAAAAGGAGCAGAATTCTTAAACTCAGTCAGTATAGAACAAAGAGATTTGAAGGGGTTGGCTTTTTTAGATATAGATCTTGCGCTGCCTTGGTTTTAGTTTTGTTTCTCATACCTGGTTTTAAAAGGAATATTTCAAGAAGTGATGTTGGTCGTGTTTATTTAACAGGAGCATTTGTCCCAGAATGGCGAAAAGGCTTAGATGGAATATTCTCTGGCGAACTGGATATTTGCTTATCCCACAGTCCTTAACAAATCAATTCTCTCCCCAGGCGGTGGAGTTGGGAGTTGGTTTTCAGTAGAAGCCTTTGCAGAACTCTGCTTTAAATCCAGACACTTTATCATAGTTTTTATCTTTAATGTAAATACCTTAATGTGATGTTTTATGGGCAAACATTCAAGGCTACTTTGACTTAAATACTGCTTTAGCTTTAAGAACTTCAGGATTTCTGGTGCCAAGAAAAGTACTTGGAAGGTCATCACCGTGGTTTTATTAGATGTTAAAAACAAGTCCAGTGTGCCAAGCACTGTGCATGACAGTCATTTCCATTCAAGGGCTATTTCCATTTCCATTCCAGTCGCCGCCTCTGCCAAGGCAGAAGCAATATCAGAGCCGCGTCACGTGACCACCTGGCAGGTGTTGATAGCTGATGTCAGAGAATTCCGTTGTCTTTACGTTAACAGCAGCTTAATCATTTCATAATGTAGGTTCTTGTCTGGCTCAGGGTTCATATTTGGATGTCCCATTTGAACTGGACTTAAAACTCCACAAAACTGGGCCCTAGGCCTAGCCTACATATTAAAAACCTTACTGTTGCTATTTTTAGGTTTCAGCCCTTGGGGGAAAAAGATCTCTTTTTTAACCTTTTCTAGTGAAGGTAACACTGAAGAGTTTAACCCTTTCTGGGTCCTATTAGGGCAAGAGGGAATTCCTGACAAAATAACCTTAAGTGATCTTTTCCCAGCCGACCCTTTTTCTTTCTTTCTAAAGAAACTGGCTCTTATTTTAATTACATAATATACAAACATGTTCTCCTTGTAAAAACTTAAACAGTGCCGATAGATCATAAATCTTTTATTTTCACCAAGTGATTCTTATTCCAGGCAGCTGCTCTAGTTTTAATAGTTGATTCTCTTTCTTTTCTAGAAAGATAGCATTTACAAGTAATGACAGTTTTGTCTCTCCTTTTGAAATTTTATACTACTTTTTCTTGTCATTTTGCCTTGTCTAGGACCTCCAGAATGATGTTTTAACAAGTAGAGGAATGTAGCTGGTTCTTGACTTGAAAGGATGTTTTTATCATTGTTACTCTCTGTGCATTACTTGATAAGGAATGCTTGCTTCTATTCCTGGATTACAGAGTGTTTATTAGGAGTATTGAGATTTGTGGTTTGCTTTTCTGCTCGAGATGTTTTTTCACATTTGATTGATTAATATGATAAATTACCTACTTGTGTTTTCAGTTGTTGAACCACCTTTGATTTCTTGGATAAATGCTATCTGGTTGCTATGTCTGGTTCTTTAAACACTGCTGAATTTCATTTGCCAATATTTTAAAGTTTTTTTCCAATCTGTGTTAAAAAATGAGGTTGTCTTTTATAATATATTGGAATGTTTTCCTTTTTATGTGTTGGAATTTTGGTATCAGAGCTGTGCTAACTTTCTAAAATGAAAAATATTAATATATAGTCCTCAAACTTTCAAGCTGCTATATTCATAGTATTTTCTTGTAATTCAAAAGGGCTGTCAGTATCGGTACTTAAAGGCCTCTTTTTTTTCAGTCCCATCATTTAATATTGCTGTAGGCTGTCTTTTTAATGAGTCAGAAATTTGGTTTTGCCATTTTTAAAACCAGCATGTTTATGCTGTGAACTTTCTTAATTATTACTGCAACTAAGGCAACATTTCAAGTATTGGTATGATTTTTACTCCCCTAAGAATTATTTAGGAGTGTGTTTAATTCAGTCACTTTTATATATGATCAGCTTCCAACGATGTTTCCCATGTGTTAATTATAATGCTGAAATCTTTCAGCCTTACCTCTGCTGCTTGATGTAAGGAGGCTTACAGTCTCCCGCTAGGATCCCACCTTATAGTCTTGTGTTTTTACTCATAGTCTGAAGTCCAGTGTGTAAATAACCGCAACGTTTCCCCCAGAAGTAGAAATCTACCGGGCCTTGCCGCGTTGTCCCGTGAAATACAAGAAAACCCAAAACACGATGAGCATTTTATTAAAAAAAGAAAAAATCTAACTCACCACTTGGGACACCAAGTGTTCATGACAAAGGAAATAAATGCCCTGGGAATAGAAAGACAAGAAGACAGACTCAAAAGACCTTTAGTTCCCAGGAGCCAGTGTTAAAGAACTCTGATTCAGAACCCCCAGAATTGAGGCAGAGATGATAGATGAAATGTTTCTAACCTGTGTTAACAATGCCATCGGAAGAGAAGAACAGGCAACATAAACGAGAGCACTGTCAATTTTAAGAAAAGAGACCACCTGAAGCAAAATTTGCCCCCCCCTTTTTTTTTCTTGGAAAGGGCCTGGACATCCAGCACGACTTAAAAAACAGGGGCTAAGAGAGCATTGTATTAAATAACTCTTCTCTTAAAGATGGCCTTTCCATGGGACTGAATCTGTAAACACAGGATCATCTTGTTTCTATGGTAATGTAAAAAGTCAGTTAAATCTCAAAAGACACTTTTCACTGTTCTAAATTACAGGATTTTAAACATTTTTTTTCCCTATATAATACAGCATCATTTAAAATTTTTATTTAAAAGCCATTGGTTCAGGCCCACTTTAGCTTGAAGAGTCTTTAATTTACCAGGAACAGTGCCTCTGCTTGGTCCCAAATATTTTCCCAATTACCATTTCTTAAAAAAAAACAACCCATAGATGGTTTTTACACAGTTGAAGACAAGGACGGTTTAACCCCTGACACTGCTAAGTATCAGATAGGAGATGATGGTCAGGAGTTGAGATATATTCTCACCAAAGCCCTGTGACCAGTGAGACAAGGCCCTGCTACCTTGATTTCTCCTCCACACTAGAAACTTTTCATTTAAAAAGTCTGATAAAACAATTGATGAAAATTTCAAGGAAGAGACACAGAATACCCCTAACTACAGCAATGCCCTGTTTACAACCAATAGACTTGGGTCTCAAAAAAAGTCTGTATTATTTCCTTCGGCCCCGCACAGGAACAGAGCCTCCTCTCAGCCGAAGTATTCCATTCACAGAACCCCAGTTCTTCCTTTTGCTTGTAAACAGACTCACCCTTTCACAGAGTTGCTGCTTGAACGAAGACGGTAACGAAGCAGGATTGTCACCAAGGTCCATATGGACAGGAGCGTCTTTAGATGAAGTTCGTTTCCTAACTTGCTCCTTTCTTCTCCCATTCCTAGGGTACCATTCAAACACCAGCATCCCGCCCCCCAAGAGAAGAAAGTTAGTTATCCTCCGTAGCCAACCTACTTATTCATAGAAGAAGCTGGGAAGAGAGACAGCAATTAAGGTTCAACCCCCGTGTGTTCCCTGTTGCTTGGAGCACCTGTTCAGGGATTTTGAGGCCACGGAGCAACAGAGAGCAGCTGAGTGATGTCTGCCTCGGTGCTCATGTGCTTACATGGATTTAATACTCAGGCATTGGTACAGGTGCCTCACAGTACCTCCCGCAGGTAATAAGCAGGGCTGCAGTGAGAGCTGCCTGTGGTTAGGAGCACCATTTGCCAACAACACAGGCAGCTCTAGGCACGCTCGTTACTGTACAAATGAGTCAAGGGTTCATAACGCTCTTCGACCAGCCCCCAGGGACAAATCTGCTCTCGTTGGCCCCTCACAGTCACCCGCCTGAATCTGCTGCTTTCATTCTCCTGACAGACGCCCTTCAGAATCGTTGAGGTTCTCTTAAAATCTGAAAGCTCTCCAGCCCCACTCTATCTCTGCGCTTCTCTCCCCCACAGGAATCTACTGCTAATCGCGCGGTGGGCCGCCCCAGCGTTCGCACGCCCCCAGGCGGACTCGCAAGGACACCTTTCTGGCTGGTCAAGGCCAAAGACACAGCCGAGTCCCAGCCCCCGCCTCTCCCCGCAGAGCCCGCGCTCAGAGGAGGGAAGTGCCGCCCGGGTCAGAAGGGCCCCCCACCCCAGCCCTGGGTACAGTCCTGTCCTCCGGGGGGCCCTGAAAGCGCACAGGAGCGACCGCTTACCTTGGCTTTCTGGAGGACGGTGCCTTTGCCCGTGACCATGACCGACAGAGGCCTGTTCTTGAGCGCAGTTGCAGAGTTGACCGGGGTACAGTCGGGGGCAGGAGTCGGGGTGGCTGCTTTGGGCTGTGGTGTCGGAGGAGAGCGAGGGCTGCGTTAAGGGGGAAGGAGGCATGGTTCATCCCCGCGCTTGGTCCATGGGGACGGGGCACCCGGACTCACCCGGGGGCCCACGTTCTCCAGGTGGGTGGTGTCCACGGTGGTGCCCAGCGTCACGGGCCCGGCCTCGGCCTTCTTGAGGCTGTCCTTCACCTCCACGATGCTGAGCTCCAGGTCCACACGCCTGCGCTCCTCCACCCTGCACTCCTCGTCCATCTCCTTGAGCTTCTGCTCCAGGCTGGCCACCGCCCCCTTGTCTGCAGAGAGAAGTTAGCAGCCTTTGGGGAACAGCCTTTCAGCTGGAAGTCGCGCCGGGGGCAGGATGGATTCATACACACACCATGCCGAAACACGACCCCCAAGGGGCTGTGGACCACCGCTCTGGCTCCGACCCTCAGAGTAGGGACAGGCCTCTTGGTGGGTGGCGGATAGCCTCCAAGCCCAGGAGTCCAGGCCCTGTGTCTCCATTCTGCAAAGGCTGGGGAGGCCCCGGGAGCAGAGCTCTGCCTTCACAAGAGGGCCTGAATCTGAGGCCTAACATCCCTCCTGGTAGGTGCTTAGGGACTCTTGTTGTTTCAATACCTGCCGTGGTGATAGCAACCTCAAAGGGAGAAAGCTTTATTAGTGATCTCTGGAGGACGGTTGGGCTGTTTCAACTTGCCCCCCGTGGTTCCTTCAATCCTCCTGGCACATGCTGCTTCCCTGGGCCTAATGGAGCTATGGTCCTCAACCCTGCCACCTTCTCAGCCCTGTCTTACCCCCCTCTTCACCCTGGTGTTCTCAGACTGTTCCTGTGGCACCAAGAAATGATGACTCAGCCAAGAGTCCATGCTAGGAGCTCACTGCAGAGGAAAGGATGTTCATGTCCGTACCACATGTTCAGTACGGAATCCTGAGCACCGAGTGACTGCCCGTGAGTATGGGCGATGGAAATGTTCTCAACTTGACTCTGGTGATGGCTGCACAACTCTGTGAATATACTGAAAACCATGTGCAAATAGGTCATCATATGGTCTATGAATTCTTATCAGTGAAGATGTAATCTTTTTTAAAAAGTGGGTTACATCATGCCCCCCTTGACTTTCTTCTACTAATCATGTTTATAAGATTCTTGTGGATCAACTGCTTATGTTGGTTAGTGTGAGTCTAATGGGCTTCACTGATAGCTCAATTGGTAAAGAATCTGCCTGCAGTGCAGGAGACCCCAGTTCGATTCCTGGGTCAGGAAGATCCGCTGGAGAAAGTAAAGGCTACCCACTCCAGTATTCTTGCACTTCCCTTGTGTCTCAGCTGGTAAAGAATCCGCCTGCAATGCAGGAGACCTGGGTTTGATCCCTAGGTTGGGAAGATCCCCTGGAGAAGGGAAAGACTACCCACTCCAGTATTCTGGCCTGGAGAATTACATGGACTGTATAGTCTATGGGGTCACACACAGTCAGACACGACTGAGCGACTTTCACTTTCACAGCTTAAATATTAAATGTGCACAGAGTTACTCTCTGAAAATGAAGTCAAATACTGCTAAAAGGTCTTACGAGGGACAAGCCGCTAGGGAACAGCTGAAGGATGATATGAGGCTGACTTGGAAAATAATCTACAAGGATGCCGATTTCTTTAAAATGAACAGACTTGAGCCGCTTGTAAAGAGATGGCCAGATGAAGCGTTCAGTTCAGTTCAGTTGCTCAGTCATGTCTGACTCTTTGTGACCCCATGAATCGCAGCACACCAGGCCTCCCTGTCCATCACAAACTCCCAGAGTTTACTCCAACTCATGCCCATTGAGTCGGTGATGCCATTCAGCCATCTCATCCTCTGTCGTCCCCTTCTCCTCCTGCCCCCAATCCTTCCCAGCATCAGGGTCTTTTCCACTGGGTCAACTCCCTGCATGAGGTGGCCAAAGTATTGGAGTTTCAGCTTCAGCATCAGTCCTTCCAATGAACACATAAGAGGTATGGTTAATGCAGGAACCATGACCTGGGGCTCCCGTCAGCCAGCCCCGAGGGGCAGGGAAAGACCCTGGCATTACTGCAGAAGATGGGCCAAGAAATAGACATTTGTCTTAAATGAGAATGACACATTTCAGGTCTAGACACATAATTTTTAGAGATTTCCCGCTTTTTCAACTAAGTCCTGATCCAGGACAGTGACCTTTCAGATAGGCTGGAAGGGGAGGATTTTGCAGGGAGCACCCACCTGTGCCAAAGGTTGAGGGGGCTGCAGGCCATGTGCAGACCTGGATTCGCGCCGCCCGCCCCGGAAAGCCCCGGCCCCTCCAGGGGCCATCCCCTTGGAGGAGGGGGTGCCTACCTGTGCACTTTAACAGGGTCTCCTTCAGCTCCCGTTTCTCCCTCCGGAGCTGAGCCAGGTGCCCTCGGATCTCTTCCTTCTTCTTCTCAAGCCTCTCCTTCTCCTCCGTGTACCGCTTCACCTCGGCCTCTGTCCGGTTCTTGCCAAGTTTGATCTCTGCAGACCCAGAGCGAGGGGAGCCCCTGGGTGAGTCAGGCTGGCCCCTGAGGGCAGTCCCACCCCACGCTGCAGGCTCGAGCAGAACCCAGCACTCTGGAAGTAGATTAGAGGTGGATGCCAGGCCAGTCTAGCAGGGGCAGAAAAGGAAACCGAGCCTACCCCTTCTTTGCTATGAGACACTGGGCAAGTCCTCCAACTCTCTGGGCCTTTCTTTACTCATCTGAAAGGGAGGCAATCGGACTAACCTCACCAAGTAAAAGTATTAGTCGCTCAGTCGTGTCCAACTCTTGGTACCCCCGTGGACTATATCCCACCAGGCTCCTCTGTCCATGGAATTCTCCAGGCAAAAATACTGGAGTGGGTTGCCATTTCCTACTCCAGAGAACCCGAGTCTCCTGCGTTACAGGCAGACTCTTTACCATCTGAGCCCCCAGGGAAGCCCCCAAGCCCCTTCCGAAAGCTTCGACTCTTATCTAGCACAGGCACCTGCACTGGTTGCCTTCAGCCTGTCCTTCACAGGGGGGCTGGACCCGGCTGGGGTGACAGCTGCCGCCTCAGGGCTGCTCGGTGGGAAGGAGGTCTTCTGCTGTCCAGCCTGGAGTTTGACCTCTGTGCCTCCCAGGGAGGGCTCCTCAGGTTCCTGACTCTCCTGCTGCATCTGGGTTGGGAGAAAGCGAATAGGATTCAGTCGGCCATGGGGCAGCCCCCACCCTGCCCCGAGAAGGTAAGGCTGGCTCACCCCCTGGGGGACCCCCGTACCTGCAACTCGGGGTTCTCTGGAGACTGTATGAGGGGCTCATCGGGGGCGGGGTCCGAGTCTTCAGGGAGAGGGAGCGTCTCGGCCGGGGGGTCCTGGGGGGGCGGCGTGGGTGAGGGGGCCCAGGCCTGTGCACCGCTGTCGCTGTGTAGGAAGGACTTGATGGGCGTGAGGTCCAGGTACACGCGGTCGGGGTCAGGCTCACCCGGAGCATCTGTTGCAGGGGTGGCTTCCTCGGGGGCTTCCCCCTGCATGGGAAAGAATCGGGGGGCTCTCTCCACTGCCTCGGGTCCCTGAGCCCTGGAGGGGACGCCAGCCCTGCTGTCTCTTCCCTGTGCCCAAGTTCACCAGGCCTCCTTCCCGAGGAGCCTCCTGCAGAGCTGGAGTTAGAAGGCCCGGGCTCGCCTCCTGGGTCAGCCGTTCAGGAGGTGGGAGACCCAGGGCACAGTGCTTCATCTCCCTGACGTGACTTCCTCATCTGGAGAGAAGAGACCAGGAGTCCCTCCCTCTCAGGTGGCTGGGATGAAGTGAGATCGCCCACAGATGCCCTTAGCACAGAGGTCCATGCCCCGTGATAGGAGCCAGGTGTCAGGGTGATGATTCCACCTCCGCCACCAATCTGAGCCTCAAAGGCTAATGGTGTCTGGACAGCTATGTCTAAGCAACAAGATTTGAACATTTCCTCATACCACAGTTGAGAAATAATCCCAAAAGGAATTAAAGACCACAATGTAAGACTGGAAACCGCAAAACTCCTAGAAGAGAACATAGAATACTCTTTGACAGAAATCATGCAATATTTTGGGGGGTCTCTCTAATAAGGCAAAAGAAATAAAAGCAAAAATAAACGGGACCTAGTTAAAAAATTATTGCACAGCAAAGGAAACCATCAACAAGATAAAAAGACGATCTGTGGAATGTGAGAAAATATTTTCAAATGATATGACCCACAAGGGGTTAATATTCAAAATATATAAATAGCTCATATATCTCTATATAAAAAAAAAAACAACCAATTAAAAAGTGGGTGGAAGACCAGAGTAGACATTTTTTCCAAAGAAGACAGACAGATGGCCAACAGACAACATGAAAACGTGCTCGGCATCACTAATTATTAGAGAAATGCAACAGAAACAAAATGAGAAACTGTCTCACACCTATCAGGATAGCTGTCTTCAAAAAGCCTACAAATAACAAGTGTTGACAAGGATGTGGATAAAAAGGAAGTTGTTCACTGATGGTGGGAATGTAAACTGTTGCAGTCACTATGGATAACAGTCAAGAGGTGCCTCAAAGCACTAAAAATAGAACTACCATATGACCCAGGAATTCCATACCATGGAGAAAGCAAAAACACAAACTTGGAAAGATACATGAGTGCATAGCAGAGTTCATAGCAGCACTACGTACAGTAGCCAAGACGGAAGCAACCCGAGTGTCCATCAACAGATGAACGGATAAAGATGTGTGCATGTATACATACACACACAATGCAACAGCACTCAACCATAAAAGAGGATGGAATTCTGCCATTTGCAGCAATGTGGACGGACCTAGAGAATATTATGCCCAGTGAAATAAAGTCAGATAGAGAAGGACAAATACTGTATGGTATCACTTCTGTGTGGAATCTAAAAACTAGTACAAATGAATTACATATAGCAAAACAGACGCGCTGATACAGAAAAGAACCTAGTCGTTACCAGTAGGAAGAGGGGAGGGGGAAGGGGCAACAGAGGGGTATGTGGCTAAGACATACAAATCACTATGTATAAAATAGATGAGCAATAAGAATGTTGTGTAGTATGGGGAATTATAGCCATTATTTTGTAATAACTTTCACTGGCATATAATCTATAAAAATACTAACCATGCTGTATATCTGAAACATATATAATATTGCAAATCAACTATACTTCAGTTTCCTAGAAAAGGCCAATGGTGTCGCTGTTCTCCATCCCAATACCACACTGTTCACCCCAGCATGGACCAGAGTGGTTAACTAGCTCTTTTATCTAGACAAGTCCCTAGGCCAGGCAGATGGTACCACCCCAGCAGATAAAAGAGAACCTCACTGCACCCCGCTTTCTCCACTGATGGCCCCGCAGGTGACTTGGAGCCATTCCTCTCGGGGGCCATCTAACAACCTCTGGCGTTCAGGCTTTGGGTCTTGGCAGGAAGGGGATGGACAGCCCCAGGCCGCCGCCCAGCCAGCATCCTCACCATGGTTGTCAGCTCTGACACCTCCACATCATCATACAGCAGCTCCTGGCGATCCTGGCTGGGCAGGCCGTCGATGTAAGTGTTCGGCTCGGAGAACTTTCTCTGCATCAGTCTGGAAGACACAGTGAGAGAGGATTGAGGATGGGGTAGGGTTAAAAGCCACCAGTCTCAAAGACTTCGAAACAATGAGAGGTGCAGTGAAATCCACAGGCTGTGCAGGAGACCTGGGGACAAACCCTGATCTCCTTGTAAAATGAATTCGTTTATTTAGGGGTATCTCCTCTCTCTCTCCCCAGGGTCTTCTTATTAGAACTCCTTGTTCCTAATGTCTCTTCATGAAAAATAATCTTCCCTTGCCCCGTACCCCTCCTCTTTGACATGACTGAGCGACTAAGCACAGTACAGCCGTCTTCTCACCCAGATTCCACCCTTTCATGACCTCCTTCCAACAACTAAATCCTCTGTCATTTCATCTTCACAGTACACTTGGGCCAGCACCAACAGACAATCTCCCCATTTCAGCTGTTTGCTTCCACTCATGCAGGAAGGAGATCCAACCAGTCCATCCTAAAGGAAATCAATCCTGAATATTCTTGGAAGGACTGCTGCTGAAGCTCCAATACTTTGGCCACCTGATGTGAAGAGCGGACTCATTTGAAAAGACCCTGATGCTGGGAAAGATGGAAGGCAGGAGGAGAAGGGGCCAGCAGAAGATGAGATGGTTGGACGGCATCACTGACTCAATGGACATGAGACTGAGCAAACTCCAGGAGACAGTGAAGGACCAGGAAGCCTGGGGTGCTGCAGTCCATGGGGTCACAAAGAGTTGGACGCAACTGAGCAATGGGACATCAATGCTGCCTCTACCCGAGACCACTTCTCCCCAAGACCCAGTTTGCTCACCCAGGAGGCAGAAGTACCCGCTGTCGGCTTACACCAGCGTGTGCTGGGACTCAGCAGGGGAGCCATGCAGAGGTGCTGCCTCTACAGCAAGGAAAGCGAAGGCCAGGAGAGGCGCCCACTCTGCCTTCAGGAGCTGAACAGTGTCTAATTAGAGCCAGGCATGCGGTGGCTGCCCCCGGGCCAGTGGCCGGGCTTGGCTCCTTGCTGGGCCTCCCTGAGGGTGCTCCCTGGCCCTGGTCTTCCTGCTGCAGCGGGGAACACGGCCCACCCAGAGTCCCCAGCTGCTCGAGGGACCACCAGAGGCCAGTGTAGGCCTTCTGTGGAAGCACGGCTAGGAGTGAGAGGTCCCCGAATACTCACAGCAGAGAGGTTTTGGCAGCGCTCACGATACAGGAAACCCTATCGGCATCCACATAGTCATAGGTGAATTCTTCCGGGTCTGTCTTGGAGCCCGACTCAGAGAGCAGGAGGCCTAGCCAGTGGCCCATTTCCTCGGAAGACTTGGCCTGGGAGGAAGCCGAGAGGGACATGAGCAGGGCTGGAGCGTGCTGCCTGGCGCCCAGACCTCCTCACCTCTTCCCCGATGCCCACCCTGCTGGGCAAGGCCTCTGAGAGCCCTGAGGCCATGTTCCTCATTTTCGCTGCTAGAATCCAGCCCCCAGGAACCCCAAATAATATTTCCTGCTTCTAGTGATACCCTGGTGCCATCTCAGTGATGCTGTGGGCATTTGTCCCCAGTATCACATGTAATGTTTATCAAGATGTATTTCTAGAGGGCTTCCCCAATGGCTCAGCAGGTAAAGAATCTGCCTGCAATGCAGGAGATGCAGGCAGGAGACGCGGGTTGGATCTCTGGGTGGGAAAGATTCCCTGGAGAATGGAATGGCAACTCACTCCAGTATTCTTGCCTGGGAAATCCCATGGAGAGAGGAGCTTGGCAGGCTACAGTCCAAAGGGTTGCAGAGAGTCGGACATGACTAAGTGATGAATCATGCACACACCATCACATGTAATGTTTATAAACATGTATTTCTAGGAGGCTAATGGACTAGGAGAGGACTGTTAAAATGTATGCATTTTAGGTTGACGCCTCTATTTTATGAATTATCACAGCTTACAACCCTAATGCATATATACAAGACTACCTGGGTCCCTGCTAAGAAATAACAAAATTCAAATTTATTTTTGTTTATGGTTTTAATAATCAAACTGTCTTTTACATCTTAATGCCAGGTCAGCCACCTCTGACAAATCATGAACTAAATCCCAGTGAAGTCGGTGCCTGGTTTTCTCCAGGGGACAACACATTCCAATCAAACATGTACACTGAGTATTTTCTATTAAAATGCCAGCATGGTTTCTGGGCTTTATAATGAGAAAGAACTGGGAATCCCATAAATGCTGCAGGTTTACTTTCATGACCAAAAGAACCACCGTGCTGGCTTTACCCAACACAGCTCTGCCACCTTCCTGCTCTGTGTTCATGATGAGAAGGGCAGCTAAAAGTGCAGTTTGACATTGGTTTCCTTTTCGTACTCATTTTCAAGTGGATTTCTCAATACAGCTTTTCACAGGCTGCCTCTAGTTCCTGCTGCCACCATTACCACCCTGGGCGATGGGTCTCATTTTATCCCTTCCTGTCCCCCTTCCCCCTTCCTCCTTCCCACCCAGCAGATGGAGGACACATCTTGGAATCCAAATCTGAACATGACACCCTCCCTTGAAACCCTTCAGGGTTTTTGTTGTTCAGTCATTCTGTCGTGTCTGACTCTTTGTGATCCCATGGACTGCAGCGCGCCAGGCTTCCCTGTCCTTCACCATCTCCTGGAGCTTGCTCAAACTCATGTCCATCAAGTCGGCAATGCCATCTAGCCATCTCATCCTCTGTTTCCCCCCTTTCCTCCTGCCTTCGATCTTTCCCAGCATCAGGGTCTTTCCCAGTGAGTTGGCTCTTTGATCAGGTAGCCGGAGTATTGGAGCTGCAGCTTCAGTCCTTCCAATGAATATTCAGGATTGATTCCCTTTACGATGAACTGGGTAGATCTCCTTGCAGTCCACGGGACTCTCAAGAGTCTTCTCCAACACCACAATTCAAAAGCATCAGTTCTTCAGTGTTCAGCTTTCTTTATGGTCCAGCTCTCACATCCATGCATGAATACAGGGTCTACCACTGCTCTTAAGATCAGCCCCCATCCCCTCCCACAGGCTTTCTCTACACAGCCCCACCCACCCAGCATTCACACTCCGATACAGATTCACAGCTCCTGTCCCATTGCTCAGTGATTACTAGGTTACCATTACTAGTCATTACTTAGCGATTACAAGGTCAGCAGTAGCTAGAGGCAGCCCATGAAAAGTGACAAAGTGGATACTGAATAACATCTCACTCTTGTTCTTGAAGGTAAGTCCCATGCCAGGGAACACATCTGTCTCGTTCACCATATCATGGTACTGAATAGGTATCTGTCAATAGGATGGCTGGATGCAGGAAGGGACACAGGCTTGTCCTTGGGACGCAACTGCCCCTTTTAGCCACAAGAGGGCAGTGTTGGAGCAAATTCAGGATGAAGACCCCTGGAGCCAGGACTAGGTGAACAGGAATGAACTGGGGTGTGTGCTTAAGTGCGTATAAAGCACCCTGGCTTGGGCCTGCCCAGCTCATGGCAAGGCATTATGTCACCTCTTTTTTTGTAAATGCAACATAACATCAAACAGAGGGTGGGGAGTGAGAATAATGCAATTGTATCACAAACCTTATTCTTCCCCCAAGATAAACCCTAACCGTCTGCATTTTTATGTACTGGGTCCCATCTGGTGATACACAAACGAAATCACAAACCCGCTTTGAGTCCCCAGAAAGTTTTTCCAGCAACTTAGGGAGTTATAAATACTCCTTCTACCCTAAGTGCAGGAAATAGCTCATTGTCCCGTTCCTATAACACAACCACCCTGAGGTCAGAAAGGGAATGGAAATTTTTAAAAAACGCAAACAATCTCAGGCAGAGCAAGTAAAAATAAAGTGCAGCTGAGTTGAATCTCCCGTGGTAGGGCTGCGGTCCTGACCGTGACCCCCGCCCTGGCCGTGTCTGCCTGCCCACCCACCCCCCACCGCCCCGGCCAGCGGTACCTCGAGCTTGGCCAGCTCCTCGCCGTTGTGGAGAATGCGGAAGGAGTAGAGGTGGTCCGGGCTCGGGTCCGGCACCACCTCACAGCCCAGCAGGCTGAGGGGCTGCTGGGCCGCCTTGCTCCGGTTCCGGTCCTGGTAGAAGTACAGGTGACTGTCCCTGACGGAGCACCAGCGCGACTTCCACTGGCTGTTGACCAGCACGTTCAGGTAGCCTGCGGGCAGGGACACGGCTGAGGGCGTGTCGGTGGCCGCGGGCGCCCAGGACTGCCCTTGCCTGCCCCTGGACCTCCGGAAACGCTCCTCTTAAGTCTCGGCCCCAAGACTTGCCAGGCTTTGCCCGAGAGAACTTCTTAACCTCGTAGAGGCTGTGAACCTCAGTCTTTCTGCTTCCTTTGTGTGAGGGGCTAGACCCGTTGAAGGAGGGGAGCACGCAGCCCTACTGGTTTTTGGAAAAGGCGTGTCCAGAGGGCAGTGAACTGTGTCTTGGGCTAGACCAGGCCAGGGGGTGTGGGGGTGTGGGGGTGTGGGGGTGGGGGTGTGTGGGGGTGTGTGTGTGGGGGGGTGTGGGGGTGTGTGTGGGGGGGGGTGTGGGTTTGGGTGGGTGTGGGTGTGTGTGTGGGGTGTGTGGGTGTGTGTGTGGGGGGGGTGGTGTGGGTTTGGGTGTGGGTGTGTGGGGGGGACGGTGTGGGTGTGCGGGTGTGTGTGCTGGACCGAGGCTCCCCGGCCTGGCCTCGTCTCCCGGCTCTAAGCCCGTGCCTGCAGCAGCCCTCCCCCAGCTCTGCCGGCCCAAGCCACCTGCAGGAAGCCCCCTTCCAGCCATGATCCATCCCCTCACCTCCACAGCCTTAGCTTCCTAAGAGCCCCTGACACTTTGCCATCCCTGGGTCACTCAGTTTCAGCCTGCAGAGGCCTCCTCCCCTTGGCCAAGTCCTCCTCATCCTCCCAGGGGCGCTGGCCCTGGCTCTGTCGGTTTCTGCACACCTCCCCACCCCCACCAGCTCTGCTAGCCTCGGAACACTTGAGAACTGGAACAGTGACACTCTGCTTCCATGTCAGCTTCCCAGCTGGACACAGAGCCTGTCAAGACTCTGTCATGGCAGAACCTGCTATGTCCATCTCGAGCATCCAGGTCTGTGCCCCGTGGCTCCTCCACTAGGGAGGCCTCCTTTCTCCACCAGCACCCAGGGCCTCCCAGCGCTGGGGTACACCCATCCTTCAGGCCTTTCTTGCTTTTAGATGGTTGCATGTGTTGGGTTCAGCTTCCTTCCCAACTTAGATGAATGTTTATGGAGCTGACACCATGTGCCAAAGCACAGACTTGTCCCCGGGGCTGGAAAGACCAGTGAAAGTCCAGCCTGCGGGACCCTCTCCCACCTCCAGGCAGTGAGCTGACGTCTGTCTGTGCTGCTCATCTTCCCAGAGGCACTGGTTTGCAGCGTGGATGCCTTCTCCATCTTAAGGGAGCAGCATCTGCTCTGACCCTTAGCCAGGATGACCCAGGCCCACATACCAGAGTCAAAGTGCATGGCCACCTCTGCACCTGGCCCAGTGCTGGACTCTCAGTGGGGGTCATGAATTTCCCAGAGCCACGTGACCATCCCATCACAGCAGCAACGTGGAAGAATGTGAGCCCGAGACCTCGAAACACTGGCTCATTGAGGCAGGCGCCTCGCTCGCCCATCACAGTTCTCTGGGCCAGAGAGAGGCAGGGAGCTGAGTTGCCAAGCCCTGGGAAGGAGTCTGTGTTCTCCCTGGCCCTTCCCCAGCCACAGGGGACAGAAGCATGCTTCCCTGCTGAGTAACGTCCAGCAATAGCCCAGCTGCATCTCCCAAAGTGACTCACTGGGACCAGGCTCCCAGGCCCAACGCCGTGCCCTCTCAGGCTGCAAAGGCTGGCCGGGCTGGTACCCAGGGCCCTGGCTGGAGGACCAGCCAGCTCCGAAGAGAAGACCCCATCTTCTGCTGCCTGCCTGTCTCGCCAGCCCACCCTGCCAGCCACGAAGCACAGAGTGAACTGGGACTCAGGAAAAGAGCCCAGGGCTGGGACACGGGTTCCGTGAAGAGGAAGGAAAGGCCCAAGGATGGACAGTGGTGGCCTTCTGGCCCCAGCGGCAAGCACAGCAACGAGCCTCAGGCTGGAAGCCAGGGTATTTTCTGGGCAAGTCTCTTATCTCTCCTGTCTTTCTCTCTCTCTCTCTCCCTTGGCCTCAGTTTGCTCAAGGTCGAGTCATAGCAGTAGAGATGACCTCGAGGGTCTCCCAGCACCCACACCCACACCCACACCCTCTACCAGTAGCACGGGATTCTGTCGCCCCTAGTGGGTCTTCCTGCGGCCCTCCCAGTCTCCGCTCCTGCCTGCGGGGCCAGCCCAGCCCGTTCAGCTCGTGCCCGCTCTTCAAGGCTCAGGTTCAGGAAGCCGTCTCTGACCACAGAGTAAGAGAGGTTCTTTCTGTCCCTGAGTTCTTGGAGCTCTTAAGACCTAACAGTTTGTGCTTCTGGGTATAAAGCTGTCCTCTCTCTTGAGCTGGAAGCTCTTGGGACTGTTCTTCTGTCTCCTTAGTCCCCCTTCCCTAACACCACGCCTACCATGCTCCATCCATATTGATCAAATGAACACAGTCTTAAAGACCATTATGAGAACAGTCATCAATTACCCTTCACTTCCATACAGGAGCCAGCACTGCAGCAAGAGAGCCTGGGGAGTCATAAAGAGCTCCCTGCAGCGAAGATCAACAGAAACTGTGAGCCGTGGGCTCACCCGCCAGGGAGGGGGTAGAGCAAAACCCCACAGCCCTGCCTTCGCTGTCTGAGCTGCCTTCCCAGATTCCAGCCGCAGCCCTGGGGGGACAGCCGGCCCTCTGGTCCTGGAGGCGGCTGCAAGTCTTACTGGATGTCTCGAGGGACCTGTCCGGAGGCTCCAGCGAGGTAGATTTCTTCCTGCCCAGGTTCATCAGGTTGCTCAGTTTGAGACCAGCAGAACATTTCTTCTTGACTATCAAGATGAGAGGAAAAGTCATCAGCCTTGCACACAGCCTACCGACGTGGTCTCATGAAAGACAGAAAAAAATAGCAGAACTGTTCCCTTGCTGTCTGTTCCTCACTGTGGACGCATGTATGCACACGCATGAGCACGCACACACACACACACACACACACACACATCTGTTCTTCACAGATGCACACCCACACGCACACGTCTGTGCTCAAGGCCAGACTCCGCAGGTCAAAGTCGGTATCTCTAGAATCACACCCTCAAGAGGAGCCCACCAACCTCTTATAGAATATGTCAGTGCTGAAGAATCTTTACATACTGAACTGGCTCAGAGAGATCTGAACCAGGGTTAGCAAACAAGAGATGAAAGAATATTCTGCCCCAGCAATTCATGACACTCGCGTCAGTTTGGGCCACTCTCTTTTTCCAGTATCTATCAGCTGTATATTTAGCAGTTTAGAAATTGGAGGCATGCTGCAATTAGCTGTTAAAACCCCGTAGGCTTGAGCCAGATGGCCAAGCCTCACAGACTGGGATACCACCCTTCTCCCCGCCCTAGGCCGAGAGCCAAAGTGTTTGTACCGTCTTTGGTCTCTGGGACTTCAGGGTGACCATCTATGGGGCTTCCACACTCCGAAGCTGGTAGGTACTTCTCCGTTATATCTGGCTGTGGAAGAGAGAGACACAAGTGGGTGATCCTGTCTGGAAATGGTTACCTTGGAGACCACAATGGAAGGGAAATAATAGATGACTCTTGGGTGTAGGCCAGGGGTGACCTTGGAGTCCCAGTCACTGGTGGCACATAGCCAGGCTTCCCTGGGGTTCCCTGGAGGACCTGCCTTTGCCCTCCCTTCTGAGCTTCCCTGCCGCATCCCAGAGCATCTTCCCCTTCTTCAAGCCTCCCACATATCCTCGTTCACGAGTTCTCAGGGTGACTGCTCCACTGATGTGACGGTGGCCCTGTCACGGGGGAGAGCAGGTAGCCAGCCTCAGGGGTGCATGAGAGTCAGCGCTGCAACTGGAGCTGACTGTTAGGGCCCTGGGACGCACCCCCAGCAGGAGGGTGCGAGGATGTCTTCTGAGAACTGACTGTGCCACCCACACGTCAGGCTTTGGAGAAGGGCTGGTTTGTGTGCACAGGGTCAGACCATGATTCAAATCCCACTTAGAACACTCTCTAATCAGGCGGGACCTCTCTGAAGTCCATCCTGCATGTGTCTAAGATAGGGAGACTGTCCCTGTCTGCATTCCCAGGGCTGTTGTGAGACTACAGACAGTCCCCTAGAGCAGACACTCAGCATATTCCAATCAGGCTTCTCCTAGAACCACTGACTCCAGACCTTTGGAAGACAAACCAGGGATTCCCAACCACAGCACCTTCACCAGAGGCCAAGGACTGCAGGACCTGACCAGAGCATCTGCACTCCAGGTCTGTAGGGAGAACTCTCATTTCTCATCCCAACATGGAGAAATCCCCAGGTATGCTCGGACTTTTCTTATCAGTGACCAAAAAATGAATAAGACAAGGAAAACATCAGGCCCTCTTCTGTCACTCTAGAAGGCTGTGGGTTCTCCTGCCTGGGGGTGGCCCATGTCCACCTGCCTGCCACAGGTGGAGACCTCAAAATGAGAAACAGGAACCCTCTGTTCTGTGCACACCAGGCTTCAGGTACCCACCTGCAGATACCTGGGGACATGGAGTGTGACCCCTTGGTGACAGCACCACCACCACCACCCCCCCCCCCCCCGCCCCCGGGCCAGCACCCAGCCCAACTTTACTGACTTTGACACCAAAGCAGGGGCCCCACAGCTCCAAGCAAATGAGCAGCAGGACTCTTTGGTTGGAGTCCACACCTACATGGTTTCCCAGCCCCTGAAGATCTACCAGGGAGTAAGTGGGAAGGAAGAGCCTAGAAAAATAAATCTCCCTGCCCAAGAAGGGAGGCAAGTGACTTCCGTCCCAATAAATTTTCCCCCAAGCAAGATAATGTTATAAAGTCTTTATCATCCTCATCAGTTTCCCTGCCAAGCTGAAGCTACTGCCCTCAGTCAAGCATGGTATGTTTCTTATCAATCTGGCTAAAGTACAAAAGCAAAGCTCCCAATTTTCCATCTGTAATTTTATGCAGGAAAAAAAACAAAAAACCAGAATCAAACTCTCTTCTGGGCCCCGATGGAACTGAACCCTCTCGCCGCATCCTGGGCAGGGGCAAAGGCTTTGGGCTTTCCCAGTAGCCAAGTCAGTAAAGAATCCGCCTGCAACGCAGGAGACGGGTTCGATCCCTGGGTTGGGAAGATGTCCTGGGGAAGGAAATAGCAACCCATTCCAGTATTCTTGACTGGGAAATCCCACAGAGAAGCCTGGTAGGCTACAGTCCATGGGGTCACAAGAGTCGGACATTAACTTAGCAACTGAACCACACCGGGCAGAGGCGTACCTTCGGACAGCTCAGGCGCTGGGCATCTGGGATGAACTGGTTTCCCTCACAAGCTCCTTCGGAAGGCAGGCCGCTCACCTCCTGAATGACCTGAAGGAAGAGGAAGGGCCTTTAGACCTGCACTCACAGCCAGACCACAGCTGGAGCCCCCGCTAGGTCGGGGGAGGGCGGGTGCGCCCCCCCTAGGTCAGCCACCCCAGGCGGGTGGGGGTGAGAGAGAGAGGTTGCAGAATTTCCGAGGAGCAGAGCACCCGGCCTCCACCCCTGCACCCAGCCCACCTATGTTTTCGGGTCCCAGCTGGGTGAAGGGGGTTCCCTGGCCCTAGGTCCAGCAGGCCCCACGCATTCTGGTGGGGCACCAGGGACTGGTGGGTGGGGTTTGCAGCAGAACCCAAGCAGGCCTAGAGTAGCCGCCCTGAGCTCCAAAAGCCCCCTCTCATCCCATCCTGGGCGGGGGTGGCTGCTCCTTGTGGAGGTAAAAGCGACATTTGCCAGATGGTCCTCTGGCCCCTGGGGGCTGTGGCACTCACTGTGGAGGGCCTGCGTGCTGCCTTGGTCAAACCCCAGTTCCCAGACTTGCCTGTCACTGTCCACACTGCCCCCTTTGGGAGGAGCATTTTCACGGGCCAGCAATGCCTCCCTGGAGGCCAGAAGACAAGTGGATTTCAGCTGGAGCCCAAGTCCAGGTGGCTGCCAAGGCCGCAGACCTGGCTACTGAGCCCTGTGATCCATCTCCCCAAGACAGATCACTCCCACTTAGGACAAGGGAAGCCCTGCAGATTTGAAGGATGGTAGACTCTCTACCCTGACCGCAGTCATCCCTTTGAAAAATCAGGGGAGCCGGGACTGCAGGAACCCCTGGGGGCCGCAGAGGGGAGTGGGTCCGCTTCCCGTAGGCCCGGCGCCTCCCTCACCCTGAGCCACTGCTCCGCCTGGTCCCTGCTCTGCAGGCCCAGCACGATCACGTCGGCGTTCAGCGGTGTGATCTTCAGCTTGTGTTCCTTCTTCCTCACTTGCTTCTCCTTGTGCACCACGCTGCTGCCCAGCAAGCTGACATCCAGCTGAGGACTGTGGTCCTTGGAGGATTTGTAACACTGCAAGAGAGGAGAGGCGTGACGCTGTCGGCTGGGTTCTGCAGAGGAGGGGGCGCTGCTGGGGGGGCAGGGCCCGCTGAGAGCTGGACCAGAAGGCCGGAGCCCTTTGTGCAAGGGCAGAACCGTGACCTCAAACGTCAGCAGAGTGTGTTGTCAGCATCAGAACCACCAGGCAGCTCATCTGTGTCTCCCTCTAGCCTCACCCTCCAACTCTCCAGAGACACTCCAGGGCCCTGCTTACCCAAGCAGCTCTAATCTCCCTGCAGGTCTGGGCTGGCTCCTATTTTAGGAGTCCTCTGTGGGCAATCCCCACCTCCCCAGGGTGGAAGGCACTTTCCCCAGCTCTCTGCCTCTCTGCTTCTCTTTCTGGCTCAACTTTCCCAGTAAGGGGTCCAAAGGGGAAGAAGGCCAAGTTTATCATTCACTTAGATGATGTGTGAGCAAAGAAAGGAAGCGACTCTCTTCCCTATCAGGGAAAATGTACAACCCTCCGTTTCTCACTTGTAAAATGGGGGTTCTTATGAAGCTGCTTAACAGGACTACCTGAAAACATCTGCACACAGCAGGGCAGGTTTTAACTAGCAAAAAGGGGGTGTTTGTAATGACTCCATGGAACCTCAAATTGGGGCATAAAACCAAGGTTTAATTTAAAATAACAAGAAACAGGGCTGTGGTCAGAATACCATCTTCTGATGCCGTTAGGGGTCTTACGATCAGTCATTCAGAACATTCCAGCTTCTGAGCAGAGATGCCTATGGTTCTCACGCAGCACACTGGGGGTTGGGTGCTGGGCAGGGGAGCCCTAACTGGGCAGCAGGCTCTGCCCCAAACCTCCAGAGGCTGAGATGTGAAGAAAGAGGAGCGCACAGACCAGGGGACCAAAAGATCCCTGGAAAAATATCTAGGGAATAGTATTAGGGGAGGAGGGGGCTGGTTATCACAGACCCCTTTATCTTTGTTGTCTGCTGTCAACTACTAGACCTTTCTAGTTAAGAAAAAAGCATGTTCATCCATGCTCATAAGGTTCTGCATACAGTTTCAGGTTGGGGAGAAGTAGAAACTTCCTGATGTAATAAGCTCTGAGTGCCTGGCATCCGGGACCACCTCCATCCTGCTCCCAGGAGAGGAGAGGGGAGAGGAGAGGGGAGGGGAGAGGGGAGGGGAGAGGAGAGGAGGGCACTCACCAGGAGCCTAGTGTCCTTGATGACGCACAGCTGCTTGGCCCACTGGCCCAGCCACTTCTTGCGCCAGAGGAAGGCACAGATGCGGGCGTCGCGCATCAGCTCGATGCTGGCCTCGGGCGAGGGCCACTGGTAGGGGGCCGACTTGCCCTTGCTGCTCTCCTCCTCGTCGTAGGACTCGTAGGAGCTGCTCACGGCTTCTCCGTCCTCTGCAAAGGAAGACCTCACTGTCACAGCCCTGCCGGGCAAGGGATGCTCCTAAACAGGCTTTGCTCCTTTGGGAGGGCGGGCAGCAGGCAGGAACAGCCCGTGGGCCCCAGACCAGCCTCCCCACCCCGCCCCGTGCCCTGGAACCAGCCCGTCGCCACCAACCGCAGGCCCAGGCAGACTTTCCGGCCCCGGAGCCGCTGAGCAGAGTGTCTTGGGTGCTGCCCCTGGTCACAGACACAGATAGCGTGAAACCAGGTGTCTCCCCTTTCCTCCACAAATCCTGTCATCTCAGACCCCACGGAAACCTCTGACCAGACACTGTCCTCAGACGTGGGCTCTTGAGAAGACCAGTGCTGGCCTCGGGGCCTCCACTTCCTCAACTAAAGGATGAAGCGGTGGGTGAACTCTTTCTTGGTTCTTCTGGTGTGTGTGCATGGGTGATGCTCTATCATTCTGAGGCCCCGGGAAGAGAGGGTCGCCGTCGGAGCCCAGAGGTGGGCAAGCCTCCAGCGGTCGCCCCCCAACTCTCCCAGCAGGCCTGCTCTGTCCCTCTCCTGTCCTGGGAGCAGCGAGAAGCTATGACTCTTGGAGGCAAAAGCGCAGTAACCCACAGCAGGAGCGGGCCCTCCTGGCCACTCTCCCCCTCCTAAAGTCACAGTCACAGCCCTCCTGGAGAATCCACTCTTATCCTCCATAGACTCTTCTCTCTCCCCAGAGAATGCCTCCCAGCATGAACCCAGCTCCTCCTGCTCATCTCCACCTGATACCCTTCCTTCCTGGCAATGAGCCACCCTTACGGTTTTATTCTCTTTAAAAGAATCCCCCAATTCAATTCACCACATCTCACCCAATCCTGTACCCACTACTCCATGTGCCTCAGTTTCTGCCCCCACCACCTTGCCAGAGGTGCTCTGTTCTCTGGACCTCATTGCCCTCTTCAAGGCCAACAGAAACTAGGTGCAGAAAAAAATATCAAACCTCAAAATGCAAGACGTGGAGAAAAGAGAACCTCAGGATTCAGGTCCAGCAACCCCTGGCTCAGCTCAGGAATCCTGCTTATCATAATCCTGCTTATCATAACCCTGCTCCAGCCTCTGCTTGAATTCCCCCATGGGCGGGGAGCTCACTACCCCCTGGTTGCTGGACAATTGCTTCCATTACTGAGCAGCTCTAACAGAAAGTCACATCTACTTCCCTATGACTTCCATAGACATGTTCTATCCCCTCAAGTCAGAGTGAATGGAACCTCTCTTTCATCTCCACATTACCCACCAGGAAAGAGACAGCCCATGTGTCCCCCGTCTTCCCTTCTCCGGAAGCCTCTGGTACACCCTACATAGCTAGGTTCCTGCATACTAAGAAAACAGAACCACCTTTGAACTAGAAATATAGGAAAATGGAATGAGGCCATGGCCACAGTTATTCTAGCTACAATGCCAATAAAAATGTGCTTTATTTTGCTTTAATATTTCTAAAAATAACACTTTGACTACTTTAATATCAGTTTTCTTTAAAAGCAGTGTGATACTACTCCCCTTCCTGGCAATAAAAAAGTCACAGAATTCACAATTTTATACCTATTAAATAAGCAGACTGAAAATAGTGGTGCTACCCAGTAGGGAACCCTGACCTCATGTATGGCTGGTGGCGACATAAATTAACACCAGCCTCTCAGGAAACAACCCATCAGCCTGTTTTTTCGAGAGCCATAAAAACATCCATCCCCTCTGACCCAATAATCCCAGTCTTGGGAGTTTATCCGAGGAAACTAGTTTTTTAAAAAGGAAGGAAGGCGGGCAGGGGGAGGTTACATGCATTAAGATATTCATGCAAGTACTTCTAAACAGTCAGCAGAAGGAGGCTGGGGAAAGCATGATTTCATCCGGGGTACCATGCAACCGTAATCAGTGAAAGCTCTTGCAAGCTAAGCTGCAACTTGAGAAGACTCCTTAAGATGGCAAGTGAGAAAGCGCAGTTACAATCATCTATGCAAAGACAACAGTACTGAAAGGCCACACGGAGAATTCAATGATCTAATGGTGGGGTGATTCTATAAAAAAGAAATCCCCCTTGTCAGCACTGCATTAGCTGCACAATAAATGAAAGAAGAAAGATGCAGCCGTTGGGGTAGCGGGTCAGTGGGTGAGGCTACAGAGTATATAGTGTGAAGAAGCTGGCCAGACCCCACCCTCCTCTCTGCCCCCGGCTGTTTTGTGCTCCTGGGGTTGCCCCACCTGTTCCATGGAGAATTCTAATGTCTGCCCATTGGCCTCCAGGGGGGAATGGGATGATACCTGGAACGGCTCGGAGGGAATTTTAGGGCAAACGTATTGACCATTTTATTTATCCCTAAGAGCGATCATGGCACAACCATAAATGAAGGATTTTGTTAAACAGACACTTGGCTGCCAGAGGTCGCAGGGTAAGCAGGAGGGAAAGGCAGGACGCTCAGATAATTTCAGCCCCCTTTTGGCAGCCCCTGGTGGGTACCGCAGCCACTGCGTCCTGTGGCATGTCCTCGGGAACAGAGGGCGGCACGGCCCTGCCACGCTCTGCGTCCTTGAGCCATCCTTCCAGATGCCACAAGCAGGGGTCTGCGGAGGGTGACACAGGGCATCCTCATGTAGGACCCGCGCACGAGGATGGGAAGAGGGCAGCGGCCACCCTCGGGCATGCACCCCGCCTCCGCGAGCCAGGCAGCAGGCACGGGGATCACTGGCATTCCCGCTCTGGATCGAGCAGTACCCAAGGTGATGGTGGCGTAAACGACTCCTTCAGGCACCTGCACCCATCTGGGGACTCCACAGGGGGGATATCTGCCGGGATGGCCTGCAGCATTTCCGGAAGCACAGCAAGAAACAAGAGGAAGAGAGAGAAGATGAAGAGAGGGGCAGGTCCAGAGGCAGAGACACAAAGAGATGCAACGTGGCTGCCCGTCCATCAGAAGTGAGCACGTTCCCATCAGAGGTGTGGGCTTGTCAGGCGAGGCCCCAGCCTGGCCAAGGACATCGTTTCCTAGCTCCTTCCCATCCAGAGACGTGATTGCTTTTCACCAACAGAATGTGGAGAGAAGCCCTGGGTGTCCTTCTGGCTGGTGCCTTTAGAAGCACACAGAGGTTCCCCCACCCTCTTTGCAGAGGCTTCTGTGGCCTCAGAGGGTGGCCAAGCCGATGCTGGCAGGAGCCTGCTGACCAGTAATGCCCACGCTGAACTGTCCAAGAATGAGAATCAGATTTGCACTGGGCTCCTATAAACTGCCAGCGGGGTGCTGTTTGTTACAGCAGCCGCCATTACCCCAGCAGGGGGCATTGTCCGTGCGGTAGCTATACTCACGGCAGGGCATTTACTAAACCTGGGTTCAGAGAGGCACCCGACCCAGGGGAGCCGCGAGCGCACAGTGCTGATAAGCAGGCCAAGAAGCCGCCCCCTGGTCTCCTGCAGGAGGTCAGCAAAATTGCTGATGCCAAAGAACTAGAGCAAAGGGCTGGAGTCCAGCGGTCGCTTCTCTTGTTGTGATCAGCTGTCCCATGGGTCAAACAGGTGTGGTGGACAGCAGGCTGGAGCCTAGGACAGCCCAGCTTTTAATGCAGGGGAAGGTCCCCCAGGTCATCCTCAGTCCTTGTGCTGGCAGGAGAGAAAGGGCAATTGGGCATCTTCCCACCGCCCCTGCTTGTTGACCTTGAGATGACCCCCCTCTCCTCCTAGTCCCGGATAAAACCAATACGAATTTGCAGTTGAGAGACAAACCCCGAGATCCTTCTGACCACTTGTTTGTGTCGAGATGAAGTGTCTGCTCCACAGACAGGCCCCCGGGAGCGTCTGGGAGGCAGGCCCCGGCTGGCAGGGGCCACACCCCAGAGAGACGGGCTTCAGAGGCATGGAGGTGCTCACCGGGGTGAGTCAGGGCCCCCACCTTCCAGACGCACCCAGACAGCCCTGCCGCGCCCACAGCTGTGGCCTGAAATCACAGTCCAGCGGTGACTTGACAACACCTCACAAGCTAAGTGACGTCTGCCCACAAAGCCAGCCTCTTAGAATAAAATTCCTTGCATCCAGAGAGGCCCTCGCCTCCCACACAGTTCCTGGGACTGCAGACAGTAGGTGAGGCATGAAAAAAGAGGACAAGGATCCCATGTGCTCCAGGGGACTGGTCCCATCTCATCCCCGACACCAACAAGGCCCCCCCTTAGGCCAAGTTCATTCCCCCCACCAGGGACGTTGATGTCCCATATCTGCAAATTGCCTTATGCTTTCAAAGACCTTTCACTTACAAAAAAAGGAAAGAGAAGGAGGTAAGGAAGGGAGAGAGTGAGGGGACCAGAATCTAGCTCCCCCAGAGAGAAGGGTCACAACTATCTCTTCCAGCACCTTCAAGGTGTTCCTGTGTTATAGAACCCCCACAACAAGAGCAGTTCTGATCCAGCCTCATCAGGCTGAGAACCACTGGCTGAGGACCAGAGCACTCCAGCGTGAGCCCTGCCCCCAGAGCAAAGACGGTCTTTTTAATATTTATATTAGGTCTACCACAAAGTAACCCTCTAAAGGCTAGAGAAAAGTCTATTCAGAGAAAAGCTAAGGTCTTTACCAGGGTCTACAGCTGCCTTCTGTGTCTACATCCCCCTCCATCTCACCCAACCCTACCTGCTCTTGCCACGCTGGCCTCCAGACATGCTAAGGGTCCTCTCACCTCAGGGCCTTTGCATGTACTGTGCGCTCTGTTCTTCCTGGAGGTACCAACCCCACCCACTTGCCACTCTGCTCAGAGAGGCCCTCCCTAAGTGAGAATAACATCCCTCTCCTGCTTCAACTCAGCCCTTGCCACTTTTGGTCCTGACAAGCTATCACCACCTGACATATCCTCCGTCTATATGTTGCCTGTCTTCTCTCCCTGGATCTAAGTACTATGACTGCTGAGTCGTGCTGAGTTCCCACTCCTAGAAGCATGCTGGGTTCACAGTGGGAGCCCAGGGACTATCAGTTCAGTGAAAGAACCTTGAAAGTGGGCTCTGCCTCAGCCTGACCACATTTCCATGGCTTCCGGGGCCTTGTGCCACTCGGCCAATGCACCTCTCCTCTGTCACATTTCTGTGCTGAATCGGCAACATCCAGGCAGGACCACAGAAAGCATCAGACACAGTAAACCAGCTCTCTGGGGACCAAGCTAAGCCCCGCCCTGCAGGCGGACTGGGTCTGCTGTAGGTCTCAGCTCCCCATCAGACCACTGCTCAAATGCTCTGTGGCCAGCTCTTGACTTGAGCCATGCTCTCTGGTAGGAGCATCCCAGGCCCCACTGTGTTTCCAGCCAGGGTGAGCGTGCCGGTCACCACGAGGGGAGCTGGCGCTGGCCTCTGTGCAGGAAGTGGTCGGCCCCCTCCCACCCCTGTCCCCAGGATGTACCATTGAGGGATGTGTCATACGGCTCAGCCTCTTCATAGTAACCCTCTGGAGACTCGATCTTCGGGACAGAGAGCTGTTTACGTTCTGGAATCTGTGGTATGAACAAATAAAACAAACATTTTCAGATAGGATACACTGGGAACAACTTGGAATTAACCCTTTGGATGGAAGGAGAGGGAACCAGGAGAAAAAAATGCCCAGCTTGGAGGTCAAGCAAATCAAGAGGGAAAAGAGAGATTACAGCGACCCCCGTCAGCCACCCTGTCCAGTGTTTGGTTTGCATCAGCTGAAGGGCTGTGGGCATGTCATGTAACGTCACCAAACCTCAGCGTTCTCCCCCAGAAAATGAGGCTCTGATGCCCACCACACACACAGTATAGTTGTACACACGGTGTAATACACTTACAGGTCCAGATGGCATCAGTCTGTCATGGTAGCTATGATGGCTTCTACATAGAATATACTTTCTACAAAGACCAGAGCTCATCAGGGGCACGCAGAAGAAGAGCATTAGGCTTCTAACCTCCAAACGTCTCCCATAATAAGTTCAACCATTGACTCAGCAGATATTGGATGGCTCCCGCAGACTAGCTGAGAGATGCAAGCAGACGGTTGGGAGTCAGTCTAGATCTACTTAACTAGTCAGTCTAGATAAACACTTAACTGGACAATGAATGCTCACAGCTCCTGGTAGTGACTGAAAGTCACTCAGTCGTGTCTGACTCTTTGCGACCCATGGATGATACAGTCCACAGAATCTCCAGGCCAGAATACTGGAGTGGGTAGCCTTTCCCTTCTCCAGAGTATCGTCCCAACTCAGGGATCAATCCCAGGTCTCCTGCATTGCAGGCGGATTCTTTACCAACTGAGCTATCAGGGAAGCCCACGGCTTCTGATAGACAAGGTCAAATCTCCGTGGGAGCCTGGAGGGTGTGAGGAACATTTAGGACCAAAGAAGGATGCTCAGAGGTCAAGACAACCCTGAAATTCTTATATGACATGAGGGTGAATGAGCATAATTTGAGTAGGATTTAAAAAAACATATGCAATTATGGAGATGCACAGAGCCTGAAATTGTCCTCTACCCCTCCATTATTCCATCTGTAAGATGGGCACCAGACTATGAGGGTAAGATCATAAGCAATAGCCGGGGAGAAAAAGACAGGCAAGATTTCTCTGGTGGTCCAGTGGTTAAGAATCCACCTGCTGGAACCGCCATCTTCCAGTAATTCGCCAAAATGACCAACACAAAGGGAAAGAGGAGGGGCACCCGCTACATGTTCTCTAGGCCTTTTAGAAAACATGGAGTTGTTCCTTTGGCCACATACATGTGAATCTACAAGAAGGGTGATATTGTAGATATCAAGGGAATGGGTACTGTTCAAAAAGGAATGTGCCACAAATGTTACCATGGCAAAACTGGGAGAGTCTACAGTGTTACCCAGCATGCTGTCGGCATCATTGTAAACAAACAAGGGCAAGATTCTTAGAGAATTAATGTGCGTATGGAGCATATTAAGCACTCTAAGAGCCGAGGGAGCTTCCTAAAATGTGTGAAGGAAAATGATCAGAAAAAGAAGGAAGCCAAAGAGAAAGGGACTTGGGTTCAGCTGAAGCGCCAGCCTGCTCCACCCAGAGAAGCACACTTTGTGAGGACCAGTGGAAAGGAACCTGAACTATTGGAACCCATTCCCTATGAATTCATGGCCTGAAGGGTGTAAAAATAAAGAACTGGACTGTACAAATGTTTCTCTTAATTGAGTAGAGGTGTTGTGTCCAAATTCAGTGGGTGATGTCTTCACATTTAGTGTTTTTTCTTCCTTAAAGATGTAAGATAGTTTGTTGTTCAGTATGCTCCATTTTTTAAAAAATTGACAGATATTAAAAAAAAAAAAAAAAGAATCCACCTGCCAATGCAGGGAACATAGGTTTAATCCCTGGGCCAGGAAGATTCCACATGCCGCAGGGCAACTAAGCCATGCATCACAACATGAGCCCATGCTCTGCAATAAGAGAAGCCACCACAGCTAGAGAGTAGCCTCTACTCGCCACAGCTAGAGAAAGCCTGCCTGCAGCAATGAAGGCCCAGCACAGCCAAAAATAACAAAAAATTAATTTTAAAAGAAAGAAGTAGATTGTGGTGTGAATATTAGTACATATAGCTCATCAATGGGTAAGCATCCATCCACATGGGTCTCCAATATCTGTCTGAATCACAAAGTCCCTACAGAGGGCCGAGGGAACCTTCATGAGTTGAGAACAGACATGGCAAAAGCTGGAGTACATTCCCACTCCTGGTTGTCAGAGGTCCTTGCGCTGGGCGTTCCGCAATGGGGAATCCGTGGGCTGTTGGGGATTTGCTGTCCTACCCAGAAGAGGGCCAGGCAGGTAGGGTATGGGTCTAGAGATCTAGAAATCTTTGCCTTGGAAAATGAGCTTCTTTGGGGGACCTATGACAGAAAGCTTCCCCAGTCCTGGCCCTGGCAATGGTGGAAGAACAGTCAGCCTGGCCTCGAGTCCCTGTGGGACAGTACTCAGCAGGGGCCGCAAGGGCAGCTGATCCCAGCTTCCCTAGGGGTAGAGTGATGCTCCTGCAGTTGCTGCCCCCAAACCAGGCTCCCAGAGCCAAGTCTTCCGTGGTTTGGCTAATGGATCTATCTATATGGCCTCTAGAGTGAAACTAAGCGGGTTTGAATCCAGGCTTTAGGAGTCCACAGCTTTAACCATGGATATGTGACAGCCTCTCTGTGCCTCACTTACCCTCTTCATAAAAACATGAGCCTGTCCTCAGGATTCAAGGAGACAAGTGTGAGTCAGTTTCCATAGGGCTGGTGTGCTAAGGTCACTTCTGTCATTTCTGACTCTTTGTGACCCCATGGACTGCAGCCTGCCAGGCTCCTCTGTCCATGGGATTTTCCAGGCAAGAATACTAGAGTGGGTTGCCATCTGCTTCTCCAGGGGATCTTCCCGACCCAGGGATTGAACCTGGGTCTCCCTCGTTGCAGGCAGCTTCTTTACCATTTGAGCCACCAAGGAAGCCACATCAAATACGAGGAGGCTCTTGCCATCATTGTCTGGGGCCTCCCAGCGCCAGACAGGAGTGCTGTCCAACAAGCTGAGACACATCCGCATGAACAGGACTGGCAGAGGCCAGGTCACCACCTGGCTCCCACACCACATCCTTCTGATGCCATCTGGCCCGACACCAAGAGAGCTGACATAAATCCCAGGGGCAGGCTCTGAACAGCTTTCAGCCCAGCAGGTGCACCACACAGCACGCAGGAAGGAGCAGAAAAATCTGCTCACTTCCTAAGCAGCCCAGCTGCGTTCTGGGCCGGCAGGTGCGGCTGGGGGGCAAGGGGGGCGGGCTCCTCCCTGGGGCGGGGGTCCACACAGTGGACACAGGTGGTAGCTGCTCGTGGCTGACCCTTCACCTTTGCTGCTCCAGGCATTCCCGGCCCCTTGGTCAGCCAGAGGAAGGGCTGGCTGTGAAAGCCAGCTGTGGTTCTCTGAGAGTCGACTTCCTGGGGTCAGGAGGAGAAAGCGTTTCCCTTCCCCTGGGCCTCAGCAAGGTCTCCGCAGATGGGTGCTGGGACTCAGGCTTCCTGAGGAGGCCAGGCGTCCAGCTCCATCCTCCAAGAAGCCCTTCTCCCCTTGAGGGGGTGCGGGGACCCTCCTCGTGGTGAGAAGGTGGGTCCCATCTGGAGAGAAGCTCTGAGCACCCAAGATGTGGCTCTGGTCTGGAGTCCCACGATTAAAACAGAACAGAATTGGGGGGTAAGCCCTCAAGCAGGAGCTCCTGATGGCTATTATCCCCACAGGGGCCTGCCCTCTTGTCCAGGAGTGGAGCACCAGGGGGTGTTTCTTGAGGGTCTCCCAAACCTCTCACTGTACAAAGTCATCTGTAAGTGAATCAGTACAGAGAGGCATATAGGGTGGAGGCAGGAGTCTGACCTTCAGACTCCTGGGTTTGAATCCTGACACTGGCTCATCTGAGCTGTGTGATTTTTGGCAACTGACTTGACCTCTCTGGGCCTCAGATCCTCTATTGCAAAACGGGGAAGGTAGAAATAACCATCACATGGTATCTTTGTAAGGATTAAACAGTACTCAGCATTATTAAGTAACAAATACTAGTTTTCACTAACCTTCAGAATAAAATATAATAATGTCAATCAAAGGGGGAAAAGTTGCACATGTGCATGTTTGGTGGAGGAAGACCAGGAGCTCTCTGAGAGGATACTGAGGAGGCGTTTGAGCATGACCTGACTTATACTACGCTCCCCCTCCTTAAAGAACAGGACAGTCTCTGTCCCTAGCACTGCCAGGGCCAAAGATAAGCGTCCGGGTAAAGTTTAAGGACAAAACAATTCCAACAATTCAGAAGAGAGTCACATAATTACACAGACCCAACCGTCTATTATCAGAGGTCAAAGGAGCAAGAGATCCTAAATGCCAGGAATTAAGAATAAAGGAAAATTCTTTTAATTATCATCATGACAACGTAGATGGTGCACATTCAATGAGGATGCTGAGGAGATGTGACTTGGGAACCTGAAATAATGTTCTCACAGTTCACAGGAAGGGCCGGGGAAGAACACCACCCCACTCAGGGGGACGTGCCAGAGGTTGGCAAACTTTTCCTATAAAGAGTGAAAAAGGGATTTGCAGGCCACTGGGGCTATGCAACCCTGCTATTGGTACACAGTGAAGTGAAGTGAAAGTCGCTCAGTCGTGTCTGACTCTTTGCGGCTCCATGGACTGTAGCCCGCCCGGCTCCTCTGTCCATGGAATTCTCCAGGCAAGAATACTGGAGTGGGTTGCCACTTCCTTCTCCAGGGGATCTTTCCAACCCAGGGATCGAACATGGGATTTCCCAGGCAAGGATACTGGAGTGGGCTGCCATTTCCTTTTCCATTGTAGAGCAGAGGAAACCATAAATAATACACAGATGAATAAGCTTGGCTGAATTCCGACAAAATGTTATTTACCAAAGCAGGTGGTGCAGGATTTGGTCACAGGCTTGACTTCCCATGTTCCTCAGTGGGTAAAGAATCTGCCTGCAATGCAGAAGACCTGGGTTCGATCCCCGGGTCAGGAAGGTTCCTGGAGAGAGGAAAGGCAACCCACTCCAGTATTCTTGCCTGGAGAATCCCATGGACAGAGGAGCCTGGCGGGCTATGGGGTTGCAAAGAGTCAGACATGGGGTTGCAAAGAGTCAGACACAACTGAGTGACTAAACACGCACGTACTTCACCAATTCTGATTTAGATGAGACACAGAGGGCCCCAGGTGACCTGAGGTGTTCTTGCAGTTTTGAACAACCCGCCCCAGGGTGCACTGTGGCAGGTTCGGGGTGGCGGCGAGGGACGCAGTCCTGGCTCCCCAGACGGACCATGGTGACACCGTCGGTGGCGTCAGCTGCTCCTCCCCTCACAGAAGCCTAGCACCGATGCATGTGCAGGCCTCAGAGGGGAGGGGTGGAGACAGCCGCGCTGGCCAGGAGCGGAACGGTGCCAGCAAACATCTGTTTCTTCTACAGCAACCACAGCACCTGGCCGGGCTGACCGCGGCCTGGATGTGCCAAGGCCGCCTGAGTCACTGGCCACACCCAGACCCCTGGCTGCCCCCTCCGGTACTGGACAGGCTGAGCCTGGGGCAGAGGCCATGCTCCTGGCCAGCCCTGGGCACTGAGGACCCCAGGCAGATACCCAGCTTCTGCCACAGCCACTGGTGAGCCCAGGGACTGGGCGTCCAGGCAGACAAACCACGGCGGTGCCCTGAAGCTCCAGGGTTGGGGCAGGAAGAGACACAGCTCTCTCTGGCTGAGGAAGAGCGATTCCAGGGTCACCCAGGCTCTGGCGGCCACGCTCCCTCCTTCCTCCCAAACTACTTGCTGCTCTGTTTCTCCTCTTCCTTGTGAGAGCCAGAAGACACAGCTGTTCCCCGCTCCGCCCTGACGGCACTCCCCTTGGACGAAGTCTTCAGCCGGACTGGACCAGAGCGGAGGCAGGAGGGGAGCAGGCAGGTGCGTGCGGGCGGGGTGGGGACCCCGGGTTCTGCCCTCTCCTCCCTCACTCCACACCTGGAAGGCTCCTGGGGTGGAGGTGGGTGATGGAGACAGGACTAGGAGGGACCCAGGAAAGGTCCTCCTTGGCAGAGAAATTCCACAAGGTGGGGAGCCTGTCAAGGTTACTGGCTCTGCTGGAAGTCACCCCAGGGCCTGGACTGTGTCCACAGGAGCTGTCACCGAGTGTCTGAAAGGTCACTCCAGGACTGTGGGACTCTCAGGTGGTGGGATCTTCCCCGCTCAGCACCAGGCTCCTCTTGGGCCTCTCCTGGCCCTGACGGCCGGCGGACACAGCTGACGCCAGCAGATCGCTCTCCAGGGGCCGGCCTCTGCCCTGGCCTTGCTTGATGGCCCTGCATCTCCCACCCCTGAGCCCTTGGGGCCTCTGTGCCCAGGTCACAGGAGGCTGGCAAGGGAGTAGGACAAGCCAGCCGGAGTCCCGGGCCGTGGGACTCTGTGACCTGATCAGTGTATAGTCACACTCCAGCCCCAGACCCCGGGCACCAGGTCCAGAGCCATGTTCCTCAAACACAGGCTTGCAGAGGGAGTCAGTGCCTGGGAGGCTCCGCCCCATCCACGCCCCTGATGCCCGGTGCGGGTCCATAGGCATCTGCCCCATGTGGGACCGGCAACAGCACCTCCGCTGTACAGAGGCCAAAGGCACCCTGGTCAGAATCAGCCACCAACTCAGGCTAGGAAAGTTCCAGCGCTGGCTCGGAGCAGACACCTCTCCTCCCCACATCCAGCGAGCAGAGCTCAGAGAGTAAGCGAAAGTCGCTCAGTCGTGTCCGATTTTTTGTGACCCCATGGACTATACAGTCTGTGGAATTCTCCAGACCAGACTACTGGAGTGGGTAGCCTTTCCCTTCTCCAGGGGATCTTTCCAACCCAGGGATTGAACTCAGGTCTCCCACATTGCAGGAGGATTCTTTACCAACTGAGCCACAAGGGAAGCCCAAGAATACTGGAGTGGGTAGCCTATCCCCTTTCCAGTGGATCTTCCCGACCCAGGAATTGAACCAGGGTCTCCTGCATTGCAGGCGGATTCTTTACCAACTGGGCTATCAGGGAAGCCTGCAGAGCTTAGGGTGCACCCGAAAACCACAGCACCTCCCACCTGCTTAAAACCAGCAGCAACTGGATGGAAGCTGAGAGGCCAGGCTCCGTTCCCAAGTCCTGGGGTCGAAACGAGGGGGGACTGCAGCTGGAAGGGACATAACTTGTTCCTCTACTTGACTGGGAAGACGAGCTAAGGTCCGGGAGGCTGCAGAGTGGCCCAGAAACCAAGAACCTGCTTGCAGATCCTGGCCCTGCAACCTCCTTGTTTTCACTCTCAGAGTCTCTGTTTCTCGGCAGGTGATGGGAGGACCATGTTTGGCTGGGCCGGGCGGGCAGGGGCTCACAGCACAGCACTCACTCACATCACTGGCATATGCCCAGGACCGGGGCTCAGTCCATCAGGTCTCCCTCAGCCTGGGAGGAAGGGTCCCCACCAGCTATCACCCAGATGTGGGATGCAGCCCAGGCACTCCTGACCTGCCCCGCCAGCTGGGAGGGCGGCAGGGAGAACCACACTACCTCCAGAAAGGCATGAATGAAGGGGGCGTCCAGTCTGGCGTCAGGACCCCCTCAGTGGTGACCTGAGCCCACAGACCCGGCGATGGATGGCTCGGTGTGAGCTCAGTCACCGTGGAGTCCCATGTTCTGAGAAATTCTTCCCAGCTCACACCTTTCCCAGGAAGCTGCCCCAACCAGATCCTGGAGCGGAAAGAACTTGGGTCCATGTCCTGCCTCCTCAAGGCTGTGCGACACTGGGACATTATAAACCTCCTGACTCCTAGTTCCTCTCCCATTAAGCATAAATACTACCACTCACCTCGCTGAATACCAACGTGGTCTGCCAGGCCAAAGAATAGAGATCTTAGTTGAGAGATGTTCACATGCCTTTCATTAAAACAACAAGAAACCAAGGGCCTTAAATAACTTGCTTAAGGTCAAGGAGCTTAGTACTGGCAGAGCTAGAGCTGGGATTGGAGCCCAGGTCTGGAGGAGTCCGAAATTCCACTCATCCATCCATCCATGAACAAATACACGTGTGGCCTACTGTGTGCAGACACAGGACATGAAGCAGTAGATGAGACATGGCCCCTGCCTCAGGGAGCTTACATCTGCTCTGGGAGGCAAATAATAAGCATGGAGAGTGTAACTAGGTGGTAAGGCAGACAATAGTGGGGGCAGGCACCAAGGTGGGATGTCTCACCTGGGGGCAGGCCAGGGGGAGTCTGTCTAAGACTGTCTGAGACTAAGGAGGAGCAACCTCTGAAGAGTCAGGGCCCAAGAAGTGCAAAGTCCCTGCGGCAGGACTGACCACAGCGCACAACCCAGGAAGAGAAGGGAGGCCGGTGATGAGCCGATGCGGTGAGGCTGGAGACACAGCTGGGCCAGACAGCGTGAGCCCTGGGGCCATGTGAAGGAGTGTGGACGTTTTGTCCTAAGTTCAGTGGGAGCTCTTGGTGGGTTTCAAGCAGGAAGTGGTGTGATGTGATTTACGCTTCCAAAAGATCACTGTGGCCGGAGCTGGTGACCACAGCTGCACGTGGCCCCGCTCAGGGGGCGCTGGAAAAGAATCTGACAGGTCACCTCGGACACACGGTGACCCTCATCTCCCACTGCCATTCGTCTCTGCACTGAGCAAATGAGATCACCTGTCTCTCCTGGTGCCTTACCCCAGGCCCCATACATGGTCGTTTTTCAGTCGCTAAGTCATGGCTGACTCTTTGCGACCCCATGGACTGTAGCATGCCTGGCCACCCTATTCTCCCGGAGCTTGCTCAGACTCATGTCCATTGAGTTGGTGATGCCAACCATCTCATCTTCTGTCATCCCCTTCTCCTCTTGCCCCCCATATAATGGATGCTCCAAAAATGCCAGACGCTTGGTGGACTGCTATCTGGAGGACCCACTGGACATTCACAGAGTCACATCATGGAAATCAGGGGTCCCAGACCCACACTTACCATCTTGGGGGGCGGGAGGTCTGGGAGACTCTTCTGAGGGGCCGAGGAGGGCTGGGGGGGCGCACCGTTGGTCAGCGGGCTCTGCTCCTCGGGCGCTGTGGGCAGCAAGCAGGAGAGGGTTTCTGCGAGGGGCACCCAGCCTCCCAGTAGAGCCTCATTACCCAGGAATGTCTGGTCACATGAGCCCCGAGTTCTATTTGAGCAGGTGTTAATTACCCAGGCAGGCAGTCCCTGGAGACAGTGCTGTTTTTCCTCCAAGAATAGGGTAGACTGGCCCCGGGCAGATTCCTCAGAAGGAACTAGTTTGAGGTTTCTGGCAGGTTCCGCACCCTCTCCTCCACCTGCCCCGTGTCCAAAATGATCTGGCCACAGAGCTCCGGCACTGGAGGACTGCCTGTGGGCACTATATTGAGCGGCTCTCAGCACCGAGCCTGTGATTACGTCTGTCTGCCCCCCAGTTTCCCCGGCAGGCAGGCTGAGAACCTTAGGCACATGCGCCGCTTTCATGCAGGGGACCTCTGCTGAGTCCACGCTTGGCGGTGGGGCAGGAGGTGGAAGCCACGTGGGTAACTGGACCACCAACCGTCTGTGCGCTTTTAGGACAAAAGGTGCCAAAGGCTCTTCTGAGCCCATTTCGGCCGGGACAGACAGGCCCAGGCAGATTTGACCCTGGGGCTTTTCAGGCTGAAGTCTTGAAGCCAAGGCTTTACCAGACTGAAAGTTTTGGGGTGCTGTGTTCCCACCTCTGGCTAAGCCTCTGCATTTGAGTTAGGGCTTGAGAGTTGGGAGCTGGGGCCTCTAATCCCCTGGGCTCTGCAACCAGTCAGCTGCGCAAACGTCGGACCTCCCTGGGATCCTGCTGGACCCAGTCCTGGGGGTTTCGTAGAAAAGCAGAGAGCAGAACAGAGCAGGGGAGTAAGACACCACGGAAGACGGTATGTCCTTCCAATGGAAGATAAAATGTTCTGCCAAGAGATCACCTTTGAACAAAACCTTCAAATATTAAGGCAACTGCTGACAGCACCATTTCCTCCCCATCACTCCTATCTCCCCCCCAACACACACACTCATAAAATCCAGACTCTATCAAAAGTCATAAAGCTGGGGCCGTGGGATCAGCACCATACACAGCTGCTTTCTTAGAACATCTGAATTATAACTTCCTATTTCTGGGGTGATGCTGGGAAACGCTGAGAGATCTTAGGGACAGATGCCTTATCCAAGAAGGGGACATGAGACCTTTAAGAGGCAAGGAGGTGGCCTGGTTGGTGAAACGTCCCCAAAATACATCAACCCAGAATACCATCAACTAAAATAGGACTTCCCAAAATAACCGCACCAGGCCTGTCTGTGGTGCTGGCTGGAAGGAAGGAGGGTGGTGTGGGACCAAGGCTTAAACCTGCCCCGTTCCTGAGAGCCAGCCAGTCCACGGCAGTAATCCCATACCTTTGTCTTGGGACTCGGCATTCTGTTGCTTGTGGACGGTCACTTTGTTCATATAAATGTATTCCTCATCAGAACCTGCAGGAGGGGGATGGAAGACAGAGGTTCCAGGTGATTTCATGAAGGAAAAGGGCTTCTAGAGAGAAACAATCCCCCCCCCACAACTCCCACCCCCACCCTCGAGACACTGTCATCAGCCTGGATTCCAGTAAAAGCATACAACATTTTCAGTTGTTTGGAAGAGTTCATTATAGAAAGAGTTGACAGATTTCCAGAAAAAGAAATGCCTAGTTTGCTGACTCAAGTTTTCTGTCCTGGGAAGAGGGGAGAGGACAGAAAGGGAGGGTGCAGAAGGGCAGCTTTGGGAATAGAAGTCTTACGTGGAAAAGCACCCGGAGCTTAAGGATCTGCCTCATATTCCACCAAGCAGAGATTTCTCTGGTTTTTCCTAGCCCTTCATTTAAATTGTGAAACATTTCCTATCAGTCATTCTCAACCTAGTCTGAATTACACGCATGGGCTGATCAGAGCAATGTCTATATAAGATGGGTCACACTGAGGATCTGGAAGTTTAGCTTCCAGGCCTCCAGGTACAGTGCTGCTGTGGGGGCCTGAGCTCTCTTTTTGGGGGGGTGAGTGTGCTGGGATGCGGGCCTGCAGCACCCGCAGCTGCCTGCTCTACCCTCAGCAGCACAGCCCTTCCCTTCCTTTAAAAATATTTCTGAACAAGTTGTCACCTTCCCCCTGCACATCTGGGCAGAGAAAGGCTTGTCTTCTAATATAGTTCCCAATGCCCAAGGACCCTTTCTTCAGAAGCCCGCAGAGGAGGCTCATCCCAGTGTTTTTCCTCTTAGCAATCCTCCTGCATTTCTTTGCAGTTCTTAATTTGCATTTCCTAGAAACTTGTGGCTGATAAATTCCAGTGGCTGGAGACGGTGCTACTGAGCCAAGGAGCCCAATCCACACCCCTGGCAAAGGAGACGGTTCAGCCAGTTCCCCACCACAGACCGCTCAGACTCCAGCCAGTAGGCCTGCCTCCACAGAGTCCTGGAGAACCCAGAGAAACTGGAGGAGGACATGGTTGGATGGAGCTTCCTCCATCGGCCTCGGGACTGCCACCCTGGTGCCCAGCCCTGCCAGGGCCAGTCAGCAATATCATCCCTATACCCAGGGTTGCAGCAGCTAATGGGATGGAACTATGAGGTCTAAATGCAGTTATCCACAGCTTGCATACCTCCACTAAAGGGCTGCATCTGTACCTTCTCCAGAACCTGGCATGGGGAAAAGCACTCTGCAGGGGGAGGCAGGAGATAGGGTGGGGGATGAGGGGGGTCCTCAGCCAAACTCTGCCATCAATAGTAATTCTGAGCAAAACACCCAACCTGTGTGCCTTGGTTTTCTTGTCTGCATAGTATGGAAAACAATTGTGATGAAATATTGCCTATTTCTGGGGCTTCCCAGGTGACTCAGTGGTAAAGAATCTGCCTGCCAATGCAGGAGATGCAGGAGACTTGGGTTCGATCCCTGGGTTGGAAAGACCCCCAGTGAAAGGAAATGGCAACCCACTCCAGTATTCTTGCCTGGGTAATCCTATGTTCAGAGGAGACTCCAGTCCATGAGGTCGCAAAGAGCCAGACACAACTGAGCACACGTACATACATACATACATATTTCCTATTTCTACCTAACTGAAGTTCTCAAAAGTACAAAACTCAAATATTAGGCAATCTGAAAGAGTAAGGTAACCTTATAACTAAGACTTTAAATGACAGCTTAGGACGTCCCTGGTGGTCCAGTGGTTAAGAACCCACCTGCCAATGCAGGGCACCCAGTTTGATTCCTGGTCCACCAACAGCCCACATGCCACAGGGCAACTAAGCCCAGGGACCCCAACTATTTAAGTCTGTGTGCCTAGAACCTGTGCTCCACAACAAGAAGCCACTGCAGTGAGAAGCCCATACACCACAACTAGAGAGCAGCCCCTGCTCATCACAACTAGAGAAAGCCCGCATGTAGCAACAAAGACTTAGCACAAAGAAAGGAAAAAAAGACCATCTAAATTATAGCAAATAACTCAGAGGCTCAATAATAGGAAAACGGTGAAAAATTCATAGTACATCAACATGGGTAATAGCTGGTCACCTTTAAAAATAAATGGATTACTGGAGACTGTGTAAATGGGCCGCACATTGTAGAAGTGATTTTAAAGGATTTATTTAAGTGTTCCTGGTCTTTAACCCAGCATTTTCCTTGTCAGAAAGCAATATTTTGAACTGAAAAATATTCAAGTATTTTAAAGATAAACTCCAGTATGAAAACAAATTTTATTTGAGGGTGTTCATTGCCATGTTATATAAGAATTTTTTTTTTTAAAGAACAAAACTTACATGCTCACTAACAAGGGGCTAGTTGAACTAATTGAATACTTCTCATTCATCAGTGGACACTAACCACCTGTGAAAAATAACAAAGCAGCTCTATGTTTGCTGTTTATAAAGATAACCAAAATTAAAGGATCATGTTTCAGAAAAGAAAAAGTACACAAACTGTCAACCCAGGGCAATGTGCACAGGCAGCAATGCTAAACATAAAAATAACACAGAGCAGAGTGTAGAGGCAAACCACAAAATACACGAAAATATCCTGATGACACCAAAGAGGTCACACAAGGAATCAAAGCAATGTAAATAGGGTTTAATGTTCACTTCACATTCATTTCTCTTTTCAAATTGCTGACTAAGCCCACACTCCTTTCCAAAAAAAGGCAAGATATTGTTGATTATTGTTTTAACTGTGAGATTCTGAGCAGGTGATTCCTCCCCAAGATGGCCATTTGTAAACTGCAGATTAAACTGGCTCTGGTCCATGTCACAAGGCTGCGTGTCCCTCCTTGGACACTCTGCAGGCTCTGCTTGACTAAGTATTGATCTCAGTGTTGCTAATCCCCCAGAATCCAGTAAGTAAGTAACAGGCTCCCAGGACCGTCTGCAATCCTGTGAACTTGGCCCTGGAAAGGGGAGGCTGATGAGCTGTCCCAGGTCCGGGAGGCAGTCTTGGGTTTAGGGAATTTCTATCATTCTCTCATTCACTTTCAGAAGTGCACTGAGCCCCAGCACTATACGAGGTGCTGGGGACACAGCAGAGAACAAAACAGACATTGTCTCTGGCTTCATGAACCCACCGGGGCAGGGGCAGGCTGGAGGGAGGGAGAGGGAGGCAGACCTGGATGGATAGTTGCACAAGTGTGTGGGGAGGGACGACACTACACGTAGGGAGGAAAGCAGAGCTCACAGTGCTCTGACCAAGTGTGTGGATCCAGGGAAAACCACCTTTGTCTGAACAGGGTGGTGGTGGGGGGTAGGGAGAAGGGGCCCAGACCCTCTCCGTTACAGTTGGGTAGACTAAATGTTCAAATCACATCCCATCACAAGGGCAGCCCCTGAAATGTTCCCAGAGTCTCGAGCAGGGTACTGGGGAGCCTTCAGGCTTAGGACAGGAAAAGATATCGGGATCCCAATAAACAGACCTCAATCCATGCCTTCATCTCACCACTGAGACAAAAGAAGAAGAGAGTAGAAAACTGAATACTATTAACCCATGAAAGATCAGAGAACAGACAATTCAATGCGAAAAATACAGACACAGACACACACACACACACACACACTCAGATTCTGCCCCGAAAGGTGTGGAAGGAAACAACAGCTCAGGCAGTGGAGATCACAGGTTATCTTGAAATGATCAGCCTGCCTCCACCTACAAGTCCAGGCAGGCTGAGTTCATTTTCCAGAAGACACACAGTGAGGCAGGTCTGGGAAGCTGAGAGAAAAAAAAAGAATGCTTTCAGTTTAAGGGGCTGTGCATTCTATCCTGTGTAGCACAGTAATTAACCTGGGGCAGACTAATCTGGACCGTGAAGAGGGGAGGGGAGCATCAGGGTTAGGTCGGCTGGCCCAGGTCTCTGCTGGGCTCTGCCACACGTGACCATGGAGACGCAGACTTAGAGACCAGACTTGTGGACACAGTGGAGGAAGGAGAGGGTGGGATGAATTGACAGAGCAGCATGGAAACTCATACACTCCCACAGGTAAAACAGACACCAAATGGGAATTTGCTCTATGACTCAGGGAGCTCAAACCAGTGCTCTGTGACAACCTAGAGGGGCGGGATGGGGTGGGAGGTAGGAGGGAGGTTAAAGAGGGAGGAGACTACATATACCTATGGCTGATTCATGTTGATGGATGGCAGAAACCAACACAATACTCCAAAGCAATTACCCTTCACTTAAAGACAAACAAATATTTTTTAAAAAGGGGGAAAAAAGTGTCAGTGGTTGTAACCACTCTGCCATGTGAGAAGATGCTAAGAGAACCAGAAGGGGAAACTTATCAATAGTGGCTACTCACCCGTGGGCATTGACCTGGGTGTTTGCATGCTAACACAACTGAACACAACACTTCAGTTGTGTTCGACTCTTTGCGACCCTATGGACTGTAGCCCACCAGGCTCCTCTGCCCATGGGATTCTCCAGGCAAGAACACTGGAGTGGGTTGCCATGCCCTCCTCCAGGGGATCTTCTCAATCCAGGGATCGAAGCTGTGTTGCTTATGTCTCCTGCATTGCAGGCAGATTCTCTACCACTAGCACCACCTGAACAGAAGTGACAGTCGAAGGTCCCAGTATGGCTTTGCATGTTTATCTGTTGTCTGGGGGCGACTCACACTGGGGAGCCCCCTGACCTGCTGTTGGCAGCTCCTGCAGCCCGTCATGCTGCAGAGACCAAGGGTGGAGAGGGCCTGATTTTGTAAGAGCCGAACATACAAAGATTAAGGATGAAACAGAGGTCACCTACAGGAAGTCACACTAAACCAAAAAGGGACTCTTGCACCAGGGGCTCTGATGGAGTGGTGAGAACCAGGAACCAGGGGTCAGACGCCACCACGGGGGTGTTTTTCAATTCCCAACAGAGGTGTTCTTTATCATCAAACATTCTCAAGTTGGAGCACATCTAAATGGTCTGGGAGTGTGCTCTTTAAAGGGTTCCACCAATGAATCCCTCTGCGGAGTGACTCATTCCTCTCTAACTCACCTGCTTTGTAACATGCATTTCCCATCCATTCGTCCCACCTTTGATGTAATGCTGATCAGCACTCAAGGCGGGTCAGCAGACACTCACTACAAAGCCAGGAGGAGCCTGGGAACCAGGGGGTGGCCTGCAGAGCTCAAAGGCAATGAAGGGGCTCCAAGAAAATGCCTTTGATGAAAGGCTAAGGGAGTCAGATTATGCCGACAGAAGAGAAGGCTGCCAGGCATATAACAACATGCTTTGGCTTTTATAACTTCTCTGATATTCAGACAATAGGAACTAATTCCACAGGGAACAAAGAAAAGGAAAAGGGACTTTGAAATGTTGCCCAGGGGATGCAGGCTGGATGTCAGGAAGGAGTTCCTGACTGTGATGGCCAGAGCAGGTGCACCTCTCTCCCTGGCACGGATCTGAGCTGTTCCTACTGCGAGGCAGATGGATTTGATGCCCTCTTACGATCCTAGAATATCACTTTCAGTTCTCAAACATCCGATATAAAAATAAACTTGACTAAACTGTTATGACTTCACAAGAAGGCTCTTTAAAAAAAAAAAAATTGTGCTAGAAATGAAACCATATGTCTACAAGAAGACTTGTACAAGACTGTTCAAAGCAGCCTTATTATTCCTAACAGCCCTAATCTGCGAATAAACCAAATGTCCATCAACAAATGAATTGGATAAACAGGTTGCAGTATATTCACAGAATGAAAAACTAATCAGGAATAAAAGGAACTACTGATGCAACCCATGGCATGGCAGAATCTCCTGAGTGAAAGGGGCCCAACCCAAAGGACAAATCACCCAATTTCATTTATATGAAAGTCCAGAAAGGGCATCACTAATCAATGGTGGAAGAACTCTGAACAATGGTTGCCTTGGGGTGGGTGGGGATGAATTCTTGCCCTTGAAAGACAGAAATGCTCCCGAGACAACAGAAATGTTCCATGTCTTGTTTTGGGTGCTGGGTGCACAGGTGTGTGAGCTTCCCAGGTGACGCTAGTGGTAAAGAACCCACCTGCCAATGTAGGAGATATAAGAGACACAGGTTCAATCCTTGAGTCAGGAATATCCTCTGGAGGAGGGCATGGCAACCCACTCCAGTATTCTTGCCTGTAGAATTCCATGGACAGAGGAGCCTGGTGGGCTACAATCCATAGGGTTGCAAAGAGTCGGACACTACATTCTCAATTAAAACCACTGAAGAGAAAATTAAAGTGATAAAAATAAAGTAGTACTGCTTATAATATTCTTAACTACTCTTGTAGTCTGTACATTGAATTTGCCCTCCTCTATTAAAAATTTTCATAGAGGACTTAGCATGCACACACACACATGTGTATATAGTTGTCAAAACTCACTGAATTGACTGCTCAAGATCTGTGTACTTGACTGGATACAGAATCTAGTTTGATTAAAAACATAGAAAAGATAATTAACTCAGGGTTCTTTGATTTGTTGTTGTTTAGTCACTAAGTCATATCTGACTCTTTTGCGACCCCATGGACTGTAGCCTGCCAGGCTCCTCTGTCCATGGGATTCTTCAGGCAAGAATATTGGAGTGGGTTGCCATTCCCTTCTCCAGGAGATCTTCCCAACCCAGGGATCAAACCCAGGTCTCCTGCATTGCAGGTGGATTCTTTACCACTGAGCCACAAGGAAAGCCCTGTGATATACAGTCTTAAAGCAACATTTTCCAGTTTTCCTTTGGGCTGTATGACTCTGGACAAGCTATTTAGACTTTCTAGGCCTCGGTCTCCTCATCTGTAATAACAGCACCGACCTCATAGGAGTGTTTTGAAGATGAAGCCTCATTAACACATGTGCAGGTGGGAAGATCTCAATGAAGCACTAGCTATTATTATAAAACTAGCTTATTTTCCCTTCTCTACTTTCAACCATAGAAAAAATACTTTGAAAACACTGCTTAAAACCTCTTTGCGGGGTACCATGTTGAGTTTGTGGGGCTACCACACACGTCCCATCACTTCTGTGCTATTGTTACCATCTGCCATGTCCTAGTAAAAATGCATAAATTAAGTCCTAACCCTGAACAGCTCAGAATGTGACTTATTTGGAGAAAGGGTATTCAAAGAGATAATTAAGAGTAAATGAGGCTCCTGGGGTGGGCTCTGTTCCCATATGAATGGTGTCGTTACAGGAGAGGAGATTTGCGTACTGACGTGCATGCACCGGAAGACGGTGTGAACACGTGGGGAGAAGAGGACCATCCGTACACCCAGGAGACCAGCCGCAGAAGGAACCGACCCTGCCGACATCTTGATCACAGATTTTTAGCCTCCAGGACTGTGAGAAAATGAGTTCCTGTTGTTTAACCCCGTCCGGGGGCCGTTCTCACAGCAGCTCCAACACGCAGACGACCGTCTCCCTGTTTCCGCGGGGACCCTTCCCCAAGGCCCCGACCACACTCACTGCTGCTCTTGGTGTACAAGCGGAGAAGCTCGGCCAGGCCGCTCTTCTTCACCACGGCCGTGCTGCTCAGGTTCTCCTGGTCAAGAATCCTGAGGAAGTCATCCAGCTCCGTCAGCAGCTGCTCCAGGGCTAGAGACAGAAAACAGAAGACACTCATAAAGCAGCTGCCTTCTCCCCAAAGGCCCCACTCAGATACACCTCTGATCCCATAGCATCCCATGACAGATCTGGTCTCAAGGGGAGGCGTGTGGGGTGAGGTCAGGCAGTACACAGGGGACCCAGGCAATAGGTGTGATTCCCAGCGCCAGGGTGGTGAGGACAGGCCAACACGCCCTTGGCTTTGGGATGGACAGCCTCGGCCAAAGCTACAGGGCCACCATCTGCTGGAGTGACAGTGGTCAAGGTAGCCCGACCAAGCCCCTCAGGCCATGAGAATCTGGAAACAGGATTTTCTTCCTCAATTAAAGAACAGCTCAGGGTCTGGGGAACTTGAACACAGATCAAACCCACAACCATCAAAAGAAATGCTGTGGTTGACCCAGTTGTTAAAACTTTCCCCAAGTGGGGAAACACAGAGTCACTCCAGGGAGATGAAACAGTGATTATGCTGTCCCTGCTAGACTATAGACAACCCATCAAAAGCCACGCTTGGACAAACAAAACCTTTCTCCAAGATTCTTCAGTGACTGAGAATCAATGTCACGAGTCCGGCATCACTCCCAAGTTGGTTAAGGGCCGTGGTGCCTCGGGATCCACAGCCCTCATTTGTGGGGTCTGACAGGTGTCTCTCAAGTGTCACTGTTACAGATTTCTTGCCTGGAGAATCCCAGGGAAGGGAGAGCCTGGTGGGCTGCCGTCTATGGGGCCACACAAGGTCAGACAGGACTGAAGCGACTTAGCAGAAGTAGCAACAGGCGTCTCTCAAGTGCCACTGTTACAGAGGCACTTGTTGACTTCTAGCTGGAAGCACCTTGCAGAAACTGTTAGTGCAGTGGGCAACAGCGTAGGTGCAGGACCTTCACCACATCATTACTGTTATTGTTGTTATTGTTAATGACCTAAATCTCAACTAAGAACAGAATGTCAGACACTTCCCTGATGGTCCAGTGACTGAGACTCCACACTCCCGACACAGGGGACCCGGGATCGACCCCTGGTCAGGGAACCAGATCCCACATGCAGCAACTAGGAGTTCTCATGCTACAAAGAAGATCAAAGATCCTAAGTGCCGCAACTAAGACCCAGTGCAGCCAAGTAAGTAAATAAAAACAAATATATATAAAAAGAGAACAGGATGCAGCATTCACGAGTGGGGTCCTCATCTTGGCTCTCTCCCTGCCCAGCTGGCTCTCCTGAATGTGCTCATTAATGGCAGTGGTTTTGAGGGTCTAACAGTGCTTTCCAAACCTGGCTACATTGGAATCACCTGGAGAGATTTTCAAACTCCTGATGCCCAAGCCACACTCAGATGGATGATATCCAAGCCTCTGGGAGTGAGACTCAGGGGTCAGTAGTTCTCAGACCTCCTCAGGTGATTCTGATATGCAGATATTTTATTTTTGCAGCAATAAACCTGACATACTTTTAATTAAACTATCCCTTCAATTTTAAAAAATGCAAAGAAAATAAACATGTTTAAAACTACCCTTATTTACAAGTTAGTACACTTTTTACTTTGACATTCAGGCTTTCGTAGACAGCTTTCAGCATTATTACTTTTTGAACTATTAAATTATTTTCATTCTTCCCTGTCACAGGGAGTTAACAGTGATGGACTTAAGACACATTTTTTTCCCCTTTTTTTTCCCCCCACTTTTTCTCTAACCAGAAGCTTGGAAGACCACAAGGAAGAAAAAAAAAAAAAAGCAAAGATCTGTTATACATGATAAAGTTGTCAAGAAATGTCTTATTCCTAGAAAAGAAACTTTTCATCTGTTGAGCTTTTGAAACAAACAGTGTGAGCTTTTGAAGCTGAGGAGCATGGGTCTGAACACAAGGCCAGGGGCCACACCTGTGGGCTCTGCTTCCGAGGCAGCAACCGAGTGGCCTAGGCCTGCCCTCCACCACCTACTGCGGGAACTCCGAGCAGTCGCTCAACCTCCAGGCTTGTTCCCTCCTCTGTACCGTGGAGAAGAGCATGTGGGCCCCACCCATCTCACAAGGTTGGTGTAAAAGACAAAACCTGTGAAGCTCTCCACAGCTTCACTTGTGAAATGCTACGCTAACCACACAAAGAGCTCTGTCATCTCCTCCCATCCTGTGGCATCACTAGTTATTTCTTCTTCTCCACCTTAGAGTGCTCATCTCTAAGCTCCGCTTTAGAGAAAAACACAAAACCTTGCCCCTAACACTCCCTACCATGGAAGGGGGTGGAAGGAAAGGAAGGTCACTGCCTCAGAGCAGCCTTGCTTGACCACCTTCTCCAAACTAGCTATTTATTATCATTTTCTAACCCAACATCTAGGCCTTCATAGCCCTAGTAGTAGGGCTATGTGGTAGGGCTACTTCTTAGTAATAAGAATATACCTCATTTTTAAGATTTGTAAATGAGTAACATCAATAACAAATGAAATAATAGTTTTTATTTACTTGGTCATTTTTAACATGCATCTTTTTCTCACCCTGGGCTAGTCTGTTAGCTCAGTGAGAATCAGAACCACATCCATCCTAATCCTTGGCACCTCACACTGTTACAAGTGTTGAATGAATGTCTATGTTAAGAATGAATAAATAAATGAGTTAATTCGGCAGCTACTAGCTCACAGCAACTCTAGGAGGTAAGCAACATTATGCCCATTTTGCAGATGTAGACCTCAAGGCCCAGAGAAGACTCATAATGTCCCACATGGCTGGTGGCAGAGAGCTGGGTTTGCTGTCTGACTCCAAGACTGAGCTCCTGGCAACACCCCAACTTATAGCTCCATGTAGGGCCTTCTTCCAGAATCCTTCAAAGACCTGGCTCCCCAGAACTGGACCAGAACCCGAGACTACCTGCTAACCACCCCCTGACCATTAATGAAGCCCTCACGCTCCCCTAGTTCTAACGGAGTGCTCAATGGCCTGTTTTTGTTCAAACATCCCTTTGACTCTCAGTGGGGCAGTAGCCTCTGACTTCATTCCTGAAAAACCAAACTCCCTGGAATGAATATTGCCGTTGACTGAGAGAGAGCTGGAGGAAGCAAAAGGGGATGAGGATGTTTATTTCAGAGGAGAAGAGACAAAAGTCTGGACACATGTGATCATCAGATCAAACAGCCTGCTCACTCAGATGAGTGGGTGGATGGAAGACGCCTTCATCTCTGCCAGAGACAAGATGAGTAGATAGTGAGTGATAGGCAAGGCGAGATGAGAAGGAAGCCGCATTGGGTAGCTCTGCTTGGCAAAGGACCATGGACCAACAGCAAAGCCTCCTGCCCCATCCTTAGGTATTAGGAAGAGCACCCTGAGAAGTTTCCAAGAGGTCAGTAGCTTTTGCCCAGTTTTACTTAAAATTGATCAAAATCTTTATGGAGTGAATTTTGAAAGAGCACCAGCAAAAGTTCCCTGAGCTCACTAGATTAGTAAGTCCCCTACCTACAAACGAGTTCCATTCCGAGAGCATGTTCATAAGTTCAGTTTGTTTGTTAAGGCCAACTAACACAATCAGCTCTATAGTACTGTAACAGATATATCATACTTTTCCCACAAATAATACATAAAAAACAAACACAAAAAATGACACACTTTGAATCTTACATTTTGCATCTTGAAAAGTCCAGTAATACAGCACAACCTTACAGTAGAAAGTGAAGAACTAAAGAGCCTCTTGATGAAAGTGAAAGAGGAGAATGAAAAGTTGGCTTAAAGCTCAACATTCAGAAAAGTAAGATCATGGCATCTGGTCCCATCACTTCATGGCAAATAGATGGGGAAACAGTGGAAACGGTGGCTGACTTTATTTTTCTGGGCTCCAAAATCACTGCAGATGGTGACTGCAGCCATGAAATTAAAAGACACTTACTCCTTGGAAGGAAAGTTTTGACCAACCTAGACAGCATATTAAAAAGCAGAGACATTACTTTGTTGTCAAAGGTCCATCTAATCAAGGCTATGGTTTTTCCAGTGGTCATGTATGATGTAAGAGTTGGACTATAAAGAAAGCTGAGTGCCGAAGAATTGATGCTTTTGAACTGTGGTGCTGGAGAAGACTCTTGAGAGTCCCTTGGACTGCAAGGAGATCCAACCAGTCCATCCTAAAGGAGATCAGTCCTGGGTGTTCATTGGAAGGACTGATGCTGAAGCTGAAACTCCAATACTTTGGCCACCTAATGCGAAGAGCTGACTCATTGGGAAAGACCCTGATGCTGGGAAAGATGAGGGCAGGAGGAGAAGACGACGACAGAGGATGAGATGGCTGGATGGCATCACCAACTCAATGGACATGGGTTTGGGTGGACTCTGGGAGTTGGTGATGGACAGGGAGGTCTGGCATGCTGCAGTTCATGGGGTCGCAAAGAGTTGGACATGACTGAGCGACTGAACGGAACTGAACGGCACAACTGCTGACATACAGGGGCTGGCAGTGAGTGAACAAGCAAGAAGAGTTACTGACTGGAGGTGGAAAAGGATGTGGGAGATGGTAGAACTGAAGGATTTTCAACAATAAGAGACAGAGGGCAAGCTGCAATTTCACTCATGCCTGATGTTGATGGCACAGGTTCTGGTTTCTCACGGGATTCAATTCTATCTACTCTCTGGGAAAAAAATGATCTAGCAACATCTGGGTAGCAGCTCCTTTATCCTTGTCACAGAAGACATGGTAGCACTGGATTGCATTCTGGACGGCTGTTGCAACCTTCACGTACTGTCCTATGCCTCGAAAACTAACGGTGCCTCCTCAAGTGCTTCCCCTTGCCGTTTACCGCATCGTGAATCTCTTTGGCTCTTCAGTTACTTCTTCTTCCTCTTCTTTCTCTTAATCCTTTCTCTGGGCCTCTATTTCCATTAGGTGTTCAATGCACATTCGCATCTTTGCAAGTTCACAACTTGAAGGTTCGAATGTAGGGGACTCACTGTACCAGGTGAGACCCTAGAGTGTGCCCAGCTCTCAGCAAGGCCCTCAGCCTAAACTTACTGGGAAACTGGAAAGGCGATCAGGACTATGTGGTTCTGGTCTCTTGCAAGCTCGTTGGCAGAGCAAGATCAGCACAGGTGAAGTGATCAACAGACCAAGCTACACCGCCAAAAATTCAAGAATCAAGCGGGTGATATCACTTCACATGTGATAGGAGGTCAGACAAGAGGCTGAAGGCTGGAAGGTTTCTAGGAAGAGGCCATAGTAAAGTAAGGCTTTGTGTTGTTTTTTGTTCGGTTTGGTTTGATTTTGAACAGCTATTCATGAGTTTCCTATGGGCTGCAGAGACTCACAGGCTAAAAAGCACTGAGTTTCAAGAAAGCAAACTCGGGAAAACAAAGGCTAAATGACACTGCTCCTTGAACTCAGCTGCAGTGGATAAGGAAAACTGAAAGAACCTTGAGAAACAATTAGGATCTCAAGCCACATTTTTCCTGACCTTCTGACCTCTGCCGGGCTGTCACTCCTGCTACCCCTGCTAACAAAAAAAGAAAAAAAGCCCAAGAACTGAAAGTGTCTCTTGCTTCCACATCCTCGGCTATTCCCAAGAGCTGCCTGATTCCTGGAAAACAGCCTTTGTTTATTTCTTATGTGAGCAAATACATACCAAGCCAAAGGATGAAAAGCATCGTGCCTGGCTCTGGGGAGACAAAGGTGACCCAGATGCTTGGAAATGGGGGTGCCAGTGAACACACTGGGTAAAACAGAAGTGATCCAGGGACACCTCCAAGGATCAGGGATGCATCAAGAAAAGGACACAGAGGAGTCGGGTGGAGAGGGAGGTGGGATGGGGGATCGGGATGGGGAATACGTATAACTCTATGGCTGATTCGTGTCAATGTATGTCAAAACCCACTGAAATGTTGTGAAGTAATTGGCCTCCAACTAATAAAATAAAATTAAAAAAAAAAAAAAAAAGAAACAAACTCAGGGGTTCTCAGGGGAGGAATTTATAAGCTGGTCATTGAGGATGAATAGGAGCTTGCCAGAAAGAGGCAAAGGCATTCAAGGAAAAGGGAATGAGACGCTCAGACGACTCAGGTACCAAAAGCAACCGGGCATCTGAGAAACCATGAGTAGCGCTGTGTGTCAGGGCGCTCAGAGCAGACGGGCACAGTGCGTGGGCTTCAAAGGGGAGTAGGGGGGCTCTGTGGCCAAACCTGCAGCATCAGATCAGGTGGGCAGATCATAAGGACTTTATCTACTTTGCTAAGGAGTTTATGCCTTTTCCGGCAGGGCCTCTGGGCAACGCAGTGGAGCAGGCCATATAATACTATTCTCCAAGCTGGCTAGAAGTAAAGTAATTCTGCCAACTGTGGGGAGGACAATGGAAGGGAACTGGGGACAGGGAGGGGAAGCAGGGAGGCCAGCGAGATGACTGCATTAGCACAGATGACAATGACGACGGTGTGTCCTCATCACAGCGGTTGGGACAGTGCAGGGTGCTACACCCCCACCATCTCCAATTCTCCCGAGCACTCTGCAAGTGTGGAGCAGGAGGGTGCGCTCCTGAGGCTGGATTACAACCTAACTCGTCACATCCACAGTCAGTAGTGGCACTTGGGCTCCAGTCCAAGTACTGGCTGTCTGCAGACTGTCCCCAGGGGAAGTCAGAGAGGTCCCCTAGATCACGGCTTCTGCTTCCCATTCCTCCATACTTTACAGGGTAGCAGGGGACAGGATGGAAGGGCTGAACTTGAGACAGGTGACAGGTAGCGGCCATGGGTCTCGGTGATCATTCCATTAGACGTGGAGACTGTGAGCGAAGGTGCCCGCGGGTGGCCGAGGGATGCGGAATGCCACCAGACGCACAGGCCTGAGGACCCTGCAGTCAACCGGGCAGCTGATGTCCCTGCTTCTGGGGAACCGATGGGCCAGGCCGATGGGAAAGTTGGGGAACACTGAGAAATCAGAAAGCTTCCTTTCTCATGAAAAGAGCTGAGCTAGGTGAAAGGTAAGCCCTGGGGTTGAAGAAAGACAGGACCAGAAGCAGCAGGAGTCACAAAGCCCAGAGGTCATCTCCCTTCCTCTTCCGATCCATGACATCCTTCGAGATCTGTCTAGGTTCCTTGTCCACAAAGCCGCCCATGACCGAACTCCCTGGCCAGCTCTGCCTCCCCACATCCCTCACTGTCAAAGTCAAGTTGTTCACGCTCGTTTCGGTTTGTGCCAGGTTACATTCTGGGCTAGGCCTGAGCCCAGTTCTGGTCAAGGGTCAGCCTCTGGAAGTCTGGGCCTCTGACAAGGCGCTAAACACAGAAGAGGCCAGGGATGCTTCTGAGATCATACCCTCCAAGGTCCAGCCACAGGCTCCCCCGATCCCAAAGCAAAGCGTTCTGATGAAAACTTTTACAAGCCAAACAAGCAGAAGGTGAAGCAGCAACTGTCTTTTTCTGGAAAAACGAAAATCCTCTTTGGATGGATTTCAGTTAGCCAAAGCAAAGGTATTCAGGTACCTGCTTTCCTCAAAGCCAAGTGGCGTGAAGCAACCTTTGGAAAAGCAGGGGAAACCAAGAGCTCAGGACCTTGAAAACAGCAACTGATAAAAGCGAGGCCCCAATCTTGCGCCAACCCCAGTGACATTTTTTTTTAATTTTTTTATTTTTTAATTTTTTTTATTAGTTGGAGGCTAATTACTTCACAACATTTCAGTGGGTTTTGTCATACATTGACATGAATCAGCCATAGAGTTACACGTGTAACCCCAGTGACATTTTAAAGCCCTCAGAGCTCAGAGGAATGCGGCCCTTTCATTGCGACCCTGGAACGTGCTCAGCTCCCTTCCCCCACCCCCATCCCCCCCAAAACCGCTCATTTTGGTCTCTTCCTCGTCCTCCAGCAGAGGGAGGGGAAAATAAGCGTGTTGTTCACTGTGGAAACTGTAGGCCCTTGTGCAGGCTTTGCATCCTGGCTCTGTTCAAGTTCAGAGCTGTCTGCTCACGGGCTGACAGCTCATCAATAAGATTCTTGTTCAGGACTCGCAAGGCCCACGCAGAGCTGGACGGGTCAACTGCGCAATTCACTGCCCTCGGCCCAGCCAGGCTCTGCCTCCAGAAGACCTCCTCCCCCGGTTCCGCTCATTCTGAGGCAGTCCCGCTTTGTGGTCACTAGGTTCCCAAACATACATGTCTTCCCAACATGCCAAAAAAGCTGCTCCTCGTGGTTCCCCTGCTGTTTTATGCACGTATTTTTATTTATTCAGCTGCATTTGCTGAAGACCCACGATTCAGGGTGATTTTTCATCCAAACATAAAACTAAGCAGAACTCTTCTTTAAGTATAAAGACATGCATTCCCATTGGTTCCCAACATGAGCCACTATAGACATATTATCTGCATGAACCCCACTGTTGGAGACCAACTGAAGTCATGAAGCTAGTGACAGTTTCTGTGATATGCAACGGCCTCAGGTGGATTGCCATGGAGACCAGAAAATGCCAACAGATTTCTTCTGATCCTAGAGAATCCTCAAGTTCTCAAGAATGAACTTTGGGGCTTCCCTTGTGGCTCAGTGATAAAGCATCTGCCTGCCAGTGTGGGAGACAAGGGTTCGATCCCTGGTCCGGGAAGAGCCCGCATGCCACGGAGCATCTACACCCGTGTGCCACAATTACTAAGCCTGTGCTCTAAAGCTCAGGAGCTGCAACTCCTGAGCCCATGTACCTCAACCCCTGAAGCCCTCCTGCCCCAGCCCCCATGCTCTGCAACAAGAGAAGCCACTGCAATGAGGAGCCCGCACACTGCAGCAAAGAGTAGCCCCTGCTCCCCACAACGAGAGAAAAAGCCTGTGCAGCAACAAAGACCAAAAAATACATACAGCCAAAAATACATACATTTATTTTAAAAAATACTTATAAAAAAGAAAGAGAATGAACTTTTGGAAAACATGCCCCTTTGCTCCACCTAAAAGGAGATTCCCTCCCCCAAGCCCTTTAAGGAGGTCAAAGCCTCCTTTTTTAACAAGAGCCAAATGCCAAGTCAACCTTTACCAAGTACCCAATGTACTGGTGGGTATGTGCCAGGCATTGTTGACAGGAAGTGGGTTTCCTTTTTTTTATGGTGGTAATACAATATAACTTTAGGTTTATTTACTTTAGCCACTTTAAAGTTTACAATTTGGTGTCTCAATGCCATGCAAATATCACCATTATCTAGTTCCTGAACTTTTTCATCACAAATTCATTAGGCAGTGGCTCTCCATTCTTTCCTCCCCTAGATTTATGGCAACCACAATTCTGCTTTCTGTCTCTGTGGATTTGCCAATTCTGGATAATACATGTAAATGCAATCATATAGTATGACTTTCTGAGCCTAACTTCTTTCATGATTCATCACGATTTTAAGATCCATCCAAGCTATAGCATGTATAGTATTTCATTACTTCTTATGGCTGAGCAATATTCCCTTGTATGGATATACCACCTTCTGTTTAACCCTTCATTATTAATGAGGAAGTGAGATCTTAATACACAAAAAAACTTTTTAATTGGGCTATCATTTCTGTACACAGTAACATCCTCTGTTTTTACTGCATACTTCTATTGTTTTGACAAACACACTCAGCTGTGGCAATTATCATCACAGTCAAGATGCAGAATATTTCCATCACCCAAAAAGTTCCTTTGTGCCCTTTTGCAGGTGATTCCTTCCTCACTCCCAGCCCCTGGCAACCTGCAGGAGGCTCTCAAGACTGCATGGGACTCTCAAGACTGGAGAATGATGATCCTTTTACTGAACAGAAGGCATCTCAGATTTGTCCACTGTTGTACATGTATGAGAACTCTGTTCCTTTTGATTGCTGTATAGTACTCCACCCTGCAGTTGCAGGAAGCCCATATGTCTCCATAAATTCAAAGTTATCTTCTCTGCTGGGTGCTTTAACACAGACACTGCTGGTCTCTGTGTCCTCACACCAGTTTTTCATGCTCTTGAAGGCACCGTTTTGCTAACTTTCAAGGGCATGACTTGAACACCAAATGGATGACCACTCAGGGCATACAAGCAAAAGGCATACAAAAGACAAAGCAGTGATTCTTACCAAAGGCCGCACACTGGAATCACCTGGGGAGTTAAAAAAAAAAAAAATATTCCTGATGCCTGGTCCATCCCCAGAGCTCCTTCTGTAATTGCTCTGAGTGTGGTCTGGGCCTCAAGAGTTCTCAAAACTTTCCAGATGATTCTACTATGCAGCCAAGGAGATGAACCACAGAGATAAAGGTGTGATGGTTGCTTCATGAAAAGTCTTTTATTTTTTTTTTTTTTTTTTTTTTTTTTTTTTTTTTTTTTTAATATTATTTTATTAGTTGGAGGCCAATCACTTTACAACATTTCAGTGGGTTTTGTCATACATTGACATGAATCAGCCATATAGTTACACGTATTCCCCATCCCGATCCCCCCTCCCACCTCCCTCCCCACCCGACTCCTCAGGGTCCTCCCAGTGCACCAGGCCCGAGCACCTGACTCATGTATCCCACCTGGGCTGGTGGTCCGTTTCACCATAGATAATATACATGCTGTTCTTTCAAAATGAAAAGTCTTTTAAATTTAGAAAACTATGTATAAGAGTCCTTAAAAACACATTTCCATACTGCTGCTATATAACTCCATTTTGATTTCACAGGGAGAACTTTCTAGGTTCATGCTTATTACATAAAGTTGTTGTTCAGTCACTAAGTCACATTTGACTCTTTGCGACCCCATGGACTGCAGCACCTTAGGCTTCCTTGTCCCTCACTATCTCCCAGAGCTTGTTCAAACTCATGTCCATTGAGTCAGTGATGCCATCCAACCATCTCATCCTCTGTTGCCCCCTTCTCCTCTTGCCCTCGATCTTTTCCAACATCAGGGTCTTTTCCAATGAGTCGGCTCTTCATATCAGGTGGCCAAAGTACTGGAGCTTCAGCTTCAGCATCAGTCCTTCCAATGAGTACTGAGGGTTGATTTCCTTTAGGATTGACTGGTTTGATCTCCTTGCAGTCCATGGGACTCTCAAGAGTCTTCTCCAGCACCACAATTAGAAAGCATCATTTCTTTGGCGTTCACCCTTCTTTATAGTCCAACTCTCACATCCATACATGACTGGAAAAACCATAGCTTTAACTATGCAGATCTCTGTCGGCAAAGTGTATATAAAGTTAGATACACTTGAAAATGTATATTTTTTTCTTCTAACATCTTTTCCCTTCTGGACAGTGAGGAAGGGAAGTGTGGAAGACAAGAACCAAGAAGTCTTTGTGTTTACACATCACAGAACTCAGTTCTTTGTCCTGCTTGAACAAGTGGGAGTTCTTATCACAGACAATCAGCACCCAGAAGATTTGCAGGCTACCCTCCTCGGTGGGCTATCATTGATCCTGTCTGCTTGGACGTCAGGAGAGTAGCCAGAAATGTAAATAACTTTCTCCAGGATAAATACTCCAGGAGTCTTTATCTCCATCTCCAAGAAACAGCGAGGGGGAGACGGCTGTGCTCCATTTACCAGGGCTGTGACTGCATTGCTCCCTGCTGGGCCTGACCTTCAAGGTCAGTCTGCCATCCCCCCCTTTTTTTTTTTTGCAAGATCTGCCTTTTCTCACCTATCTCGGAGTCTCATCACTTAAACACTTTCTCCAAGAAAAGGCTGCTCTCTGCACTCCCAGATTAGCTGTGTGGGCTTGAAGAGAGTGGACAGATGCTCTGCTGCGGCTTGCACTCCTGGAAAAACAACTCGAGCTGCTCACTGGTGACCTCTCAGATGGAACAAACCTCCCCAAGAGCAGAATTCCAACCCCAGCGATGGAGCCAGCTGGAACCGGAGCTGCTTAGATATGGTCCCTCGGAAATTCACACAGTAACCACTAAAGACATCAAACTAAGCACAGCAAGGCAGAGAGGCCAAGGACCTGCCAAGGGCCACTTTTCCTACGCTTCAACCCGCCCAGAAGCACCACCTGGCCGCCCAATCCAAAGCAGAGGGGCTATGACTTGGCGATTTTCCCATCTCTAATTTTCTATTTGTCCCATGAATGCAAATCCTTAGTCCCCAGTGAGGCTGAAAGCTCTGAGTAGGTAGGGACCACATCTTCTGGTTTGGTTTCCCCCACTATGAATGACAACCCACTCCAGTATTCTTGCCTGGGAGATCCCATGGACAAGGAGCCTGGCGGGTTATAGTCCATGGAGTCGCCCAGAGTCGGACATGATTGAGCAACTGACACACCACGCTTCAACAGTGCTTTGCTCAAAAGCCGATGCTTGGAAAACATCTGCTGAGCATAAGGCTTTCAGAGACACCACAGACACCCACCCCCCAGTGAAGGCTCCTCCTGAATTATCTTGCACTGAAAGTATCTGGGCTGGTTTGTCCAGTAGGACTGGGCAGAGGGCTCACCAGTTACAGACCACAATTCAGGTCCCCGCAGTTAACAGCTCTGGAAGGACCACCCAGAGGCAGCCCCTAGCAGCGGACCTATCTCACAACTGGATAGTATTCTGCTGGGAGAACGTTCTCCATGGTGCAGGTGGTAAGGGCATGGAGGTGGCTGCTCCCCCAGAGACCAGGAACCTAGGGCTGAAGGAGCTCGACCCCCAGGGCACTCCAGAAGTTCAGGGGTACAGGAGGGCAGGGGCGGGGCAAGCCAGGTTCTAGCAGTCATCAGGGTCCAGGCCAGACAAAGAGGCTTTGGGGCCCAGGGGGCCTTTGTTCCCCTGGCTCAGTTAGGACATTCCTTAAATGCAATCTGCCAGAAGAGTGGCTTCATTCAGACTCAGTTATGCGGGTGGGAGGCGCAGAGGTTCAGCTGGGTGGCTCCCTGCATGGCAAGACCCACAACAACTGGTACAAACCATTTCAGTCTCTGAACGAGGGGTCACTCAAGTTCACTTTGGAAGTATGGGAACTACAGTGTCTAACAGAGGGAAAAAAAAAAAAAGGCTGGGAAATAACAGTGGTTATCGCTCGGTGGAGGGGTTCTGGGAAACTTTTCATTCCTTCTTTATATCCTTCCCTGTTCATCAACACAAAAGAGCAGTGAGTTATTACACGGAGAGAAGATGCTGCCCAGGGGCTGCTCTGCTTTCGGTTTTGGCTGCAAATTAAGGTTTGTCCTTATTCACTGTTGGACAAAAAGAACAGAAACTACAAATGTATGGAAAGAAAAAATAAGCACCGTCCTGTTCAGATTTCCTGTTTCTTTCCAGCTTTTGGCAACAGGAATGACACGTATCGGGCTGATACGCTAGTGGGGCCTCTTGATCCTGTTCAGGCCTCCACCAGCAAGGTCAAAATCAGCCACAGCAGTCCCAAAGCACCACCACCTTGACCTTGGGATCAGCCAGCAGTAGGCTGCCCCAGCCTGATCCAGTGCCCCCTGCCCTACAGAGTCAAGAGCCCTTCCTTGGGGCTCCAAGGAGCTGAGCTAGAGGACAAAGGTCTCCCAGCCCCGTAGCCTCTCTACCTGGTGGCTACTGGACCTGAAATTCCTCACATTCCCTGTGAACTGCTGGAATGCCCTGGGAAGCTGGGGCAGAGGTGGGGGGGGGGGGGGGGGGCGGTGCTCATGTACCTTTTGAAATGACCCTGATGCTCGGAGAGATTGAAGGCAAGAGGAGAAGGGGATGACAGAGGATGAGATGGTTAGATAGCACCACCGGCTCAATGGACATGAATTTGAGAAAACTCCAGGAGATGGCTGGAGAAGGAAATGGCAACCCACTCCAGTATTTTTTTTTTAATTATTTATTTTTTAATTGAAGGATAATTGCTTTACACAGTTTTGTTGTTTTCTGTCAAACCTCAACAATGAATCAGTCATAGGTATACATATATCCCTCTTTTGAACCTCCCTCTCATCTCCCTCCCCATCCCACCCCTCTCAGTTGACACAGAGCCCCTGTTTGAGTTTCCTGAGCCATACAGCAAATTTCTGTTGGCTATCTATTTTACATATGGTAATGTAAGTTTCCATGTTACTCTCTCTCTCACCCTCTCTTCCCCTCTCCCCATGTCCATAAGTCTATTCTGTTTCTCCATTGCTGCCCTGCAAATAAATTCTTCAGTACCATTTTTCTAGATTCCATATATATGCGTTAGTATGTGATATTTATTTTTCTCTGACTTACTTCACTCTGTATAATGGCTCTAGGTTCATCCACCTCATTAGAACTGACTCAAGTGTGTTCCTTTGTGTGGCTGAGTAACATTCCATTGTGTATATGTACCACAACTTCTTCATCCATTCATCTGTCGATGGACATCCAGGTTGCTTCCATGTTCTAGCTATTGTAAATAGTGCTACAATGAACAGTGGGATGCATGTGTCTTTTTCAATTTTGGTTTCCTCAGGGTATATGCCTAGGAGTGGGATTGCTGGGTCATATGGTGGTTTTATTCCTAGTTTTTTAAGGAATCTCCATACCATCTTCCATAGTGGCTGTATCAATTTACATTCCTACCAACTGTGCAAAAGCGTTCCCTTTTCTCCACACCCTCTCCAGCATTTATTGTTTGTAGATTTTTTTTTTTTTAATGGCCACTCTGACCGGTGTGAGGTGATATCTCACTGTAGTTTTGATTGGCATTTCTCTAATACCACTCCAGTATTCATGCCTGGAGAATTCCATGGACAAAGGAGCCTGGCAGGCTACAGTTCATGGGGTTGCAGAGTCAGGCAGGACTGAAGAGCTACCAGTCACTCATTCGCCAGGAGATAGTGGAGGACAGAGAAGCCTCCACTATTTGCTTCATGGGACTGCAGAAAGTTGGACATGACTGAATCACTGAACAACATGTACCTTTCACCCTCAGTTCTTGGTCCAGAGAAAGCAGTGTCCTCCATGCCCTTCCCACCTGTACCAGGTTCCAAGTTTACACTGCTTGATCCTAATTCCAAATCATGGCTCAGCCTTGGGTTGGTTTCACCACATACAGGCTGTGTGGCATTTGGAGAGCTTAACTGAGCTCTCTGTGCTTCAGTTTCTCATTTGTAAAATGGGATTAGTAACAGTATCTACATTTCATAGGATTGGTAGAAAGATCACAAAATAACCCCATTAAGTACACATACTAAGGTAAATGTTAGTTGCTCTATGTATATGCATGTAAAGTAGCTCAGTCATGTCAGACTCTTTACAACCCCATGGACTGTAGCCCGCCAGGCTCCCCTGTCCAAGGAATTCTTCAGGCAAGAATACTGGAGTGGGTTGCCACGTCCTCCTCCAGGGGATCTTCCCAACCCAGGGATTGAACCCGGGTCTCCTACAATGCTGGCAGATTCTTTACCGTCTGAGCCACGGTTAAGTAAAACCTAAATCCCTCCTATAAAATGGATATGGAAGACCCTCCATAAACACACACTCACTCACATACACACATAAACACATTGTAAGTTTAGTAGAACAGTTTTTAAAAAGTGATCAGAAATATCCTTGTTTGTTTTTGCAGGACTACTAAACTATGTCCTGGCAGAAAGGCAGCAGGGGTAACTGAGGTGGAATTTGGGTTGAACCTCTCTGGAGAACCATATTTCTCGAAACACATAATGCTGAAAATAAATAAGTGAGGGTTTTCCAAGCTTTCCATAGCTCCCCAGTCCAGCTTAAACTGACACCAGAATCCTATGTGCAGAACAAGAGTGAATGGCAGGCTGTGAACGTAGAGGTGGCTAAGTCCTGGGCTTGCTTTCCACCCTGTCTAACCCCGGCCTGGGCAACACCCGGTTGAGAGCAACCCAGGTAACATTCCTATGGGAAGAGAGCGTAACACCACTGAAGACATTGCCTCAGCAGGGACAACCCACGAGTGTGCACAGTGGATCTTACCTACAGTTTTCCTCCCTTCCCAGCATCCACTTGCCCTTCTCATTTGTATCCAATTTCTCTTTGGGAAACCCTTTTACCCAACTGTATTTGTGTCTTATGTAGAAGTAGAAGCCCCACCCCTGACTCCATGGCAACCACATGACCTTGGAGTTAGCCAATCAGAGTGTTTCCTTCCCTTAGCCACAGTGATTGGCTTAGATGGCTTCGTGATGAGAGCCAAACCAACGGGCATCAGCCCTAGGACTCTTCCCGGAACTATTTCTTGATCTCTGAGCTGCTAGGATGTCAGTCTGGGGCCATCTTGGCCATCTCCAGGAAGAGCCTCCCAAGGAAGGAAAACAGAGCCTAGATATTCTGACCGTCCAGCCCCGACTCTAACTAGCCTTCTCCTCTACCACTCAGTTATGGACAACCAGGACATCCCATTTTTTGATTAAGCCAGATTGAGCTGGGTTCTCCCTCTTGCAAAGGGAGAGTCAACTACCACAGTATATATTTTTTTTGAGCCTGGAATCTGGACCGGCAGTCTGCATATATAGTTTCAGTTCATCCTGCTGGGTAGGCAATATCATCCCCATTTCACAGAGGGAAAACCTGAGGCCAAAGGAGGGTCACACTGAAAACATCAGGGCTCAGAATCAACAAATCCTTCTGACCTCATACCTAGAGTTTATTCCATTATCCAAGTCTACTTTACATTAGTAAAGATTTGCTTATTACTCCAGAGAGTAGAAATAAAAAACATTTTAATGAAAGCAAAATGTAGGGAAAATATCCAGTACGAAAAGTACCTTGAACAGTGTGGGATAAAATGTCACCAAGGCTTGGGCTGAGGGCAGAGACCCATGGACAGAGAGCAGTGAACACAAACTTCTGCCCACCTCAGGAATAAGATGGGAAGAAAAACTGAAAGGGAAATTCCAAAGGCCCAGTGGGTAAAGGAGAGCAGGTCATGGCATCCAGGGATGGGGAAGGAACTGAAAAAAAGACTTTCACTTATTCCAGGCAACACTGATGGATTTCAAGACAGCCGAGCCCTCCAGGGCAGTCTGACAGGGGAAACAATGGTGGCAGCTGCAACTCTTGGCTCAGGGAGCAAAAGAGCTGGGAGAGAGCTTGCCATCCCCAAACCGACTCCCCAGTGCCAGGGTCAGACCAGAAGGATGGAACAGAAATGGGGAGCGTGCGGTTGTTCTGTTGTGGGAGAGCACAGGAAACAGGTCTGCCTAAAATGGTCCTTACTACTACGAGGCATGGGGAAGCAAAAGTCTTCACACAGAGGATCGATTCTAATAAAGCTGGCAGGTCTGAATGGCTTTCCAGCTAGACTAGTCCTGCTTCTGCTGGTTAGAACATCTCCAATGGACGAGAACTGATAATCAGGCAGAGACCATATCTAATCCCATATGTGAACCCCATCAACAAGGAATCAGTTCCCAGCCTTGTAAAAGTTAGCAGTCAATAATGAATGGAAGCTAATGGAGAACAGTATGGAGATTCCTTTAAAAACTATAAATAGAGGTATCATATGACCTGGCAATACTATTCCTGGGCATATATCCAGAGAAAAACATGGTTCAAAAGGATACATGGACTTCAACATTCATTGCAGCACTGTGTACAACAGCCAAGACAAGGAAGCAACCTAAATGTCCATCGACAGAGGAATGGATAAAGAAGATATGATACATATATACAAGGAATATTACTCAGCCATAAAAAAGAACGCAATAATGCCATTGTGGCATCATGGATGGACACAGAAATTACCACACTGAGTCAATCAAGTCAGAGAAGGAGAAGTATCAAATGATACTGCTTACATGGGGAATCTAAAACAAAATGATACAAATGAACTTATTTACAAAATAGAAACAGACTAAACAGACTCACAAACTTAGAGAACAAACTTATGGTTGCCAGGGGGAAGGATGGGAGTAAGGGATAATTAGAGAGTTTGGGATAAACATATACACACTGCTAGATTTAAAATGAAAAACCAAGGAAGCCCTACTATATAGTACAGAGAACTCTGCTCAATGTTATGTAGCAGCCTGGATGAGAGGGGAATTTGGGGAAGAATGCATACATGTGTCTGTACAGCTAAGAGCTTTGATCGTCCACTTAAAACTATCACAACATTGTTAAATGGCTATACTCTGATATAACAAGTTTAAAAATAATAATGAATGAAAGTTAATTATTTTGCTCTATTTACTATTCTTCCCCCCTTCTTTCAGTAATGGGAGGACCTATTCCACATGGTTCAGATTTGGCTGACCGCACCAGAGCCATAGGAGGTGGGGATGTAGCTGCGGACTGGCCATTCTTTACGCCCCAGTGATAGGTTCAAGCAAGGATAGAATTTTCCCTAGGATTTGCTCAACTGGCTGTGAGAGAAAGAGGTCTTTCCTGTCTTCAGAAAATAAACCACGAGAATATGTACTTAAAGTTGCCGTCAACCGCGTCACCTCCCACCCTTTCCAGTCTGAGGATGAAGCCAGTGCTCAAAGGGGAAAAAAGCTGGTACCTGGAGAAAAAGAGCCCTATCCACATTGCTGGAGTCCCTAGGTCCAGCCATGCCTAAAGCTACCTGTGAACTTGCCAACTACACAAACCTTTCTCACATAAACTGGGGATTAGTCACCAATGATCAAAAAATCCTTATTCATGTGTTAAGTTTGAACAAATGGTGGCTTCATGTAAACCACCTCTTTTACGAGGCGTACCTCGATTTCCCAAAGCCATAAAATGGCCCAATAGTAATCTTAATTTCCTGCCCCCTTTGACAGGCCCAAGCACAAAGCCAGGTCATTTTCTTGGATGACCAACACGGTACCCAAACCACCAGGAAAACAGCTGACAATGGCCCGCAGACACTGAAGCTGTGATGGTTCATTTAAACCACAAGCAGCAGCAGGCCTAGGGACAGATGGACAGGGTTGGGGGGGTCGCCTCTCTGCCAGGAGCCCATCTCTTCTCTTTTCTAATGCCCATGTCTGTGTGCTGCTCTTCACGGTCCCCAATACAGGGCCTTCAGCAGTGCTCTTCAAACTGGACATGGCCCTTTAGTGGGCTACACTGTCAACTCAGCGAGAAACCAGCAGCTTGGGAAAAAAAAACGTAGTAGGATATATCATAATGCATAGCAACTAGAAAAGGAGTGTAATCTTCCATAAAACCTTTGTTTTTAGATGTATGTCCTGGCATACAATGTAAAATACATTTCTTACGATGGTTGAAATCAAAAGATCTGAAAAATTCGACTACTGGCCCATGATCTCTTATCTGAAACCCAAAAAACCAGCAGTGTTTGGAAAGTCAGTACATTTCAAATTCTAGAAAAGGATCATGGTGCACAACCTACCAGCAAGGTCTGGGGAAACAAGAATAAAACCCATTAGTATTTCTACAGCAATATACACAAACACTCACGCTAAGCTGGCTGAGTGGTAAAGAACCCACCTGCCAAGCAGGAGACACAGGTTTGACCCCTGGGTCGGGAGGATCCCCTGGAGAAGGAAATGACAACCCACTCCAGTATTTTTGCCTGGGAAATCCCATGGACAGAGGAGCCTGGTGGGCTATAGTCCATGGGGTCACAAAGAGTCAGGCACAACTGAAGAGACTAAACAATATCTTAATCCTTACTACTTCCTAACACATGCATCCAGAAGGTTAAGTGGGCTAGATAGACCAGATATCCCCTGACATCACATCACATGCCTCCAAATTAACCAATGCCAACCTTACACACACACACACACAAAACTTTCTGGCTTTCTCAGTTTGGGGATTTGGGAATTGAGGAGATAACACTGTGGACCTATCTAGGGATTCGCAGGGACTTTGCCCTTCTTCTGCCTCAAAACTGACTTCTAATTTTCCAATTTTTTAAAAAGACCTCATGGGTAATGCAAACCCACGCTAGGCTTTTAATGAATTAATGAACTTGCAAGGTCTAAGAAATTCATGGGGCTATGGGCAGGTGGGCCTTTAAATGATCCTCCTCAAGTTCACTTTGCCTCTGAGTGGGGCTCACTCATGACTCATGGTCTCAAATGGTACTGTTCAGTTCTCAGGCCACTAGCCACATGTGGCTACTGAGCATGTGAAATGTGGTTTGTCTGCACTGAGATGTGCTTTAAGTGTAAAGATAAAACTTCAAAGGCTTAGTGCCTCTCCCGCAAAAGAGAATGTAAACTGCATCAACACTTGTGTTTTTTTTTTTCACTCTATTGACTTCATATAGAAATGATGGTTGTATTTTGGCTGTATGAGTTAAATAAGACACATTCTTAAAATTAATTTCACTTGTTTTTAAAATTTAAACATTTTAAGCATGCTTTAAAATTATATATGTGTTTTGCTCTATATTTCTATTGGACAGCACTGGTCTAAAATATCTATTGTAGACTCAAAGCATTTTATTTTTTTAATTTATTTTTTAGAAGATTTAAAAAATATTTATCATTATTTATTTATTTGGTTGGGCCAGGTCTTAGCATGCAAACTCTTAGTTGCAGCATGCGAAATCTGGTTCTCCAGCTAAAGATTGAACCTGGACCCTTGACACTAGGAGCATGGAGTCTTAACCACTGGACCACCAGGGAAGCTCCTTAGGGCATTATAAACGCGAGGGAAAAAGCTGTCCTTTCTAATGGCAAGGAACAAAGGTTCAGAGAGAAAGGGACTGTGCTAAGGTCATATGGTGAGTTTGTAGAAAGCTGTATTTCCTGTATCTGCCCAAAGCTTTCTAAACCTAAGTTCAAGTAGTTTCATATCCTAGAAAAGCACAAGGGTCATTCTTAAATGAGAGTCCCATGGGAGCAGCAGAGAGGCCTCAGATGAGGGACAAGATTCTAAGAGTGTTGCTCATGTTTCCCAGAAGTGAGAAGGGGCAGGGAGGGGAAGTTCTCTCCTCAGCAAAATGGCTGTGACCCGGATGAAAAAGATTTGGTTCCTTGGTCCAGGCTGGTTTTTGTTTACATGAACAAGAGCCAGTCATTCATCACAGAAATGTTCTGAGTTAAACCCTTGAAGACCCTCTATATAAACAACATAAAGGTATTACAGAGTTTTGAGTTGGATCATTGTTTTTTGTTTTGACAAAATTTGTCATAGCAAACTGCTGCTGTGCCATTTCTGACTCTTCCAGAGCATTTCAGTTTGGGAGAACGCTTTTTAAAGTTTACATTTGGCTCTTTTCTTCCGGTCTCCCTTTGCCTCCCTGGCCCATCTCACAGGGACTCCTCGTCCCTTATCTCCCTGTGGCCATGTCTCCAACACTGTGGCACCAGCCTTGGGCACTCTGGAACTGTCTTTAGCCACATCTTTTCTCTGCCAGGGCCAAGCTCTCTAATGCAACATCCATGCACAACACACTGTCTCAGAACTACTATCCCCTTGACCTTCAAAGCAGGCTTTAAGAGCCCTCCCCACAAAGCTTGGTCAGCATTTCAGCCCCCAGTGTACCCTGGACCTGTCCTTCATGCCAACTGTCCAGCAAGTGTCTCCTGAATGCCGGCTGTATATCAGTGGTCCCTCTAACAATGTCAGCTCCTACCCTTGGCCAGGACCATGTAAAGCAATATGATAGGGGAGAAAAACAGGCAAATGTCTATTTCAGTTGACATATATTCCTTGAAATCATAAAATAAGAATGCACATGGCAACTTAGTTTGCAGGTAACGTAGTTGTGCTTCCTTTATTCTCTTCCCTCAACCATGGTGCTACTTAATTGAGGCTGCTTCTTGTAACCAGTGACATCTCAGACAATCATCTCTCAGTCAGCACCTCCCCTTCTGACCACAGTGACTTTCCATTCACTCAGAGTAGGGGTTATTTGTACCATGTTAAGTTTCTTCGGACCAGTTCCTTTCTAAGTGTTTTCAAGCCTCCTAAATGCTAAAATTGTGTCTGTTTAAAATCTCAAACCAGATCTCTATAGTGCGAGCTTCAGAGTTTACCAGCATCCCCTGCTGCAGCAGTCTCTGGTTAGGGACCTGTTAGGCACCAGTTAGGCTCACACGCCCATGAGCAGGAGTTAACAAACTGGATGACTACAGTAGGTGAAGAATCCCCCTCTTCCAGCCCGTGGCTCTGAAAGCCCCTGTCCTTCCCATTCAGAACTGGTTGTTGGGACCCATCCAGTATCTCCAGAACAATCCTAGCTCTGAATCCCAAACTTGGTTCAGGAGTTGCTTACTCAGAAGTAAGGCTTAGTTTTTAAAACCTGGGAATAAAGATGCCTTCTTTTGCCTTACCACTGTTCTGAATGTAATTTGGTGGAAAGTCAAACAAAAATACAATGAACTCTGGATTCAGCAACCAGGATTAAGAGATTCTATGATGGACAGTTTTCTACTGAAACTTCAAAAAGGAAGACAGAATTACAGTTAAATAAGTAACACAAAAGGCCAGTCATAATAAGCCAGTAAAAGAGAAAGAATATAAACCAAAAGAGGAAAACTGCTTTTATTATGAATAAAGTCAGCCACATGACTGACAAGTTTCACCACACTGAGCTCTTATAATAAACCTATACAGGAGACACAACTATCCCAGAGATGAAGACACAGACTCAGAGAGATTATGTAACCTGCCCAGAATCACACACACACAGCTAGTAAATTCACATCTGAATGCAAATCACTCTCGCCTCTCCCACCATAACCCTGGCTGGCCTCCCCTGCAATTTCTTCTCTCATATCCAGACAGTCCAACTTACAAAGAAGAAGAAGAAACTCACAATCATTTGAAACTAGCACTTTGGGACTTTCCTGGTGGTCCAGATGGCTAAGACTCGGCACTCCCAGTGCAGGGGCCCTGGGTTTGAAATCCCACATGCCACAACTAAGACCTGGCACAGCCAAATAAACAAACAAAGTATTCACAAAGTAAACAGCACCTAGCAGAGCTGGCATACCTAAGAGAATATTACTGCCTAGATTCATATATACATACAGAAGACCTCTGCTAGCCCATTTCAACCCTCCTTATTCATCCAAGCTGCCAATGACCACATCATATCCCATAAGAACAGTAACACAGTAAAAAAGAATAGTAAAACACTCAGGAAATATATTTAACTAGGCGCTGAGACCACTATTACTAAAGCTTCTGAGGTATGACATTGACTTATTCAAATACCTGACAAGTTTACCAGTATATCTTGCATGGTGACTATTTTGCTAATGCAATATCTGTTAGTGGCCAGATTACAAATAATATTGACTTTATTACTGGGTTTTAAATGACTCCTGGTTTTAAGAAGACTAAATACCTTATAACCAAGTTAGCTAACAACTACAACAAGAAATCTACCACTCAAATGTATTTTGTGAGCCATGTATATAAATATGCCTTTCACTAGTTAACACAGCAACTGGGAAATGAAAAGTGGTGGGAAGGAGGCCTAATGAACATCCATGGACCAATCCTACTGGAGGTATTCATCCAAGTCCTCTGGAAGCTAATTGACTTTCCTTGCCCCCTGCATAGCAAGTCTACTCAGTCAGAGTGGGTTCATGGGGAGAGTTATATCTGTTAATAAAAAGGGAAAGAGTTTGGTGAGCAAATACAGTTTTAATCAAAGCCTTCCTCTGCCTATTAGAAACAGGTTTCAAGCAAGAGACCTGTAGATGTGGTCAAAGAAACCCAGACACCTCCCCCCTGCACTGTAATAACATATCTCACCCATCTTTTCTTTCACTCATTTAAAACAGAGAAACAGACACAGTCAGGACAAGAAGCAGAGGAAGCCAAGGGACATTTACAAGACTAAGAAAACATCCTATCTTACGAGCCACTGTTTAGATTTCTGCCTGGGCTCCTACAGTCTTTTGTTTCAATTGAACATACCTTTGCCAAGGGCATTATAAGGGGTCATATCTATGACACTGCCACCTTCCTAGAGCTAAGAATGAACATACGCCATAGAAACTAAGTGTGAGGTTAATTTTAGGGGTCAACTTGACTGAGCCACAAGCCTCTATAATCACAGGAACCAATTCCTTATAATAAATCTCTTCCAATAGATGAATGGATAGATGGAGGGAGGGAGGGAGAGAGATCTTCTTGGTTCTGTTCCTCTGCAGAACCCTAATACAAAGAGCCTTTGCAAACTAAGGAGATGTCCCATTCAAGTTGAAAGACATTTTGAAAACAGCAAGGAAAATTTCACACGGTTGAGAATTAAAACACTCACCGCTATGGTCCAGAAACCTCAAACCTCCTAGGTACTTTCCCAACCCAAATTTATTACAACAAGCATGGTTCAAAATGCACAGATCTGGACAGTCTCTTTGGTACTGAGGCTTAGAAGTTCTTAGAACTTTTGAGCATGCATTTTCTTTTCCAAGCAAAATTTCACAGCAGTATAGCAATTCTATTTGCATATATTCTATTCCTGTGAAATCATGGGACCAAGAGTCAGGAAATGAACCCTGGCAGAAAATGGTGGACAAGCTTCTGCCTGGGAAGGTTTGGGGCTCTGAGATGTCTCAACTGATCCCAGTTGAGAAATAACAGTGAGACAATCAAGATTATTCCCAAACTCCTGGCATCCAACTTTTAATACAAACTTAATTTTTTTTGCCCCTAAGAAAAGCACTCCTATCTGTCAGGTGACATCTGAGAAGAGAGGCTTTGCTGCAAAGACTGTGCAAAGTGAAGGAACACCTCAACTTTACTTTGGCAACTAAGAGGTCATACACCATAGCGGGATGTTGTCTCAAGGTGACCTTGTCCTTAGTCTTCTCATAGCTGCATTTCTTCAGGCATTCATCTATTCACCAAATATTTATGGAGCACCTAATACATGTTAAGAGCTTTGCTGGGGCTCAGCAGTAAAGAATCTGCCTGCAATGCAGGAGACAATGTTAGAGACATGGGTTCGATCCCTGGGTCAGGAAGATCCCCTGGAGGAGGGCATGGCAACCCACTCCAGTATTCTTGCCTGGAGAATCCCATGGACAGAGGAGCCTGGTGGGCTACAGTCCATAGGGTCACAAAGAGTCAGACATGACTGAAGCAACTTAGCACACACGCAAATATGTGTTAGACCTTTAGATTCAATCACTAAATAAACTGTGTATGACCCTCTTGGAGTACCCATCAATACCCTTCGGTATAAATTCTTTTGCTCTAGTTACGTTAGCTTCCAGCAACTTTTAGATGAACATCATTACAAAATTCCTGCTATTCTTTTTCCCCCTACCCCTGTATTATCCCTCTCTCTCCCAGTCCCCACTGGTAACCACTAGTTTATTCTCTATATCTGCTAAAATTTTTTGTTTTATTCACTATTTGTTGTCTTTTTTAGATTTCACATGAGTGATACCATACAGTATGCCCTTTATCTGACTTATTTCACTTAGCACAATGTCCTCCAAATCCATCCACGTTGCTGCAAGTTGCAAAATTTCATTCTTTTTTTTATGACTAATATTCCAGGGTAAAAAATTCCTGATATTTTTAATGCCCCAATATTCTTCTGTGGTTCTCCATGCATGAATGAGTGGCAGAAAACCCATATGTTTTTTCTATGGCCATTCTACTACGGTAGTTGTTCATTTCTCTCCCTCTTATGATGAAGGATGACTCCAGTTTAGTGGAAAGAGGTAGGCTAGAATTCAGTGGCTGCACGAACAAGCTGTTTGAACTTCAACAAGTTTGACAACTTTCCCAAACTTTAGTTTTCCCACCTACAAAAGTGGGAAGAAAGTGTACCTATTTCACAGAGTTAGTGTGGGGATTCAGTGAAGTAACATGTGAAAACCACCAGACACAAAACATTACTCAATAAAGGTTATTATTACCCACTGTAGTGGGTTGAATAGGAGACCCCAGAAAGATACATCCAAGTCCTAACTCCTGGTATGCATGAATGTGACTTTATTTGGAACTGGGTCTTTACTAATGTAATTAAATTACAGATCTCAAAATAAGATTATCCTGGATTTCAGATGGGCTCTAAATCCAATGACTGATATCACTGAAAAAAAGAGAGGGAGCTCTCGGACTTCCCTGCTGGTCCAGTGGTTAAGACTTTGCCTTCCAGAGCAGGGGTTGCGAGTTCAATCCCTAGTCAGGGAGCTAAGAGCCCTCTCAGCCAAAAAACCAAAACATAAAACAGAAACAATATTGTAACAAATTCAATAAAGATTTTTAAAATGGTCCACATCAAACAAATTTTTTTAAAAGAGAGGGAGCTTTAAGATACAGAAACACAGGGAAGAAGGCCACGTGAAGGCAGAGACAAGACACCACAGTGGTACCCACAGCCAAGGAATGCCAGGCCCCACCCAGAATAAGAAGAGGCAAGAAAAAATTCCCCCCTAGGGGAGAGGGGCCATGGCCCTGCTGACATCTTGATTTCCGATTTCTGTCCTCCAAAATAGTGAGAGAATAAGAATCTGGCATTTTAAGCCACCTAGTTTGTGGTCATCTGTTGCTGCAATCCTAGGTGACTCAGAGGGTAAAGAATCCCCCTGCAGTTCAGGAGACCTGGGTTCGATCCCTGGGTTGGGAAAATCCCCTGGAGAAGGGAATGGCTACCCACTCCAGTATTCTTGCCTGGAGAATTCCATGGACAGAGGAGCCTGGCTGGCTACAGTCCCTGGGGTTGCAAAGAGTTCGACACTACTGAGCCAGTCACACACACACGCACAGGTAACTCGCACACTAGCCTTCAAATCATGGAACTAGAGCAGAATACTCATTCACAGCTTGTGAAACAAACAAAGAGCCCGGTAAGGAACAGACTTACGAAAAATTTAGCCTGGATGGAAAGCTCTGGTCTTCCGTTCGATTAGAAGAATCTGATTAGATTTAAAATCAAGCAGGTAAAAACCTCTGAATTTGAAAACATCCACTCTGGCGAAACAGAGCCCTTCACTTTGGCTATAAACAACAGTAAACAACTTTCACAAAAAGCTGAGCAGGTGGTGGGCCCAGGGCTTCTAGAAGGCGGGCTACCGGCAGGTGCGGACAGGACAGCTGCGTGGAGCCCAGGGGAGAAGAATACACCCAGGACGCCCTCTGCCAGGCTCTGGCCCCCATTTGACAGTGAGGGGGTCTGAGCTGCTCATGTCCTCGGAGCTGTCTTGCAGGAGTAAGTGCTGGACACAGGAGCAGAGAACTGGGAAAATGGGAAGTCGGGGTGAGGCCATCCCTGGAAGAAACGCCAGAATCAGAGATTCCAACTGTGGCTCTTGGAAGGTTCTCTTGAGCCCACTGGCTTCCCATCCTAGAGAAAGCTGCAGCATGTATGCCGCGAGGGCAGAGTCAGGCCAGCTACCCCATTCCAGAGTCAGCACCCTGAGCCCCCAGCAGCCCCGTCACTCAAGAACCAGGCTGAGCCCCTGCTCTGGTTCTGAGTCTGGGTCCTTCCTGTCCCTTCCAATGAGTCCCTGGCCAACACTGACAAATGACACTTGTGTCATTTCATTTCATCTGCCACCATCGTATAGATATTGTTAACCAATCTTAACGTTGCGGACACTGAGGAAAGTAACTTTCCTAAGGTCCCAGAGGTCACTCATGATAGAACCAAAATCCAAGCTCAGATCTTTGTCCTGCCACCCAGTTTCATCCACACACACTGAGGTTGGTGAGGGGTGGCAGGGGCTTCCCTGATCAAGCCAGAGGATGTTTTCCTCCACCATTCAGACTGCTCTGTTCAAATCACTAAAATAGCAGCACTGTCATATGACAGCTGTCTTACCACGGCATTCTGCTCACATTTTATTTAATCCTCACGACAACCCTGCATGGAATCTATTATTAACCCCACTTTACAGAGGGGGAGACAAAGGTCTCCAAGCCACATTCTCAAAGCCACACAGCTGATGTGATGCAGATGGGGTTAGAGCCAGGGCCCCAGAGTACACGCTCTTTCCCCACCCAGAGCCCTGGTCGAGCCACTGACTTGATGAGGAAGCTGTAGTAATGATCAGCAGTTGAAGCTGTGGGACTGATGAAGTGAGAGCCACTCTGTCCCTAACACTTTGAGTCCCCTTCTCCCTTGCCGACCTTCTACCGTGCAGGCTACAGTCTTGATAAAAAAAAGTCAAGAAAGCCACAGTTGTGACACTTGCTGAGAGTTTGCCTCTGGGCTCCTGCTACCCAGGCCAAGGGGGGAACCTGGCATTGCCCTTCCCATGGGCATGACTCCTGGGGTCTGTATTAGGTCCCAGGGCTGCCATGACAAAATACCACGGAATGATGACTTCAATCAACAGGAATGTCTTCTCTCCCAGCCCTGGAGGCTGGAGTCCCACATCAGGTGTTGACAGGATCGCGCTCCCGATGATGTACCCAGGGAAAAACACTTCCTTGACGCTTTTTAGCTTCTGGTAGTTGCTGGCAAGCCTCAGCATTCTTTGGCTGCAGCTGCATCGGTCTGACCTGTGCCTCTGCCATCCTCCCTATGTGTCTGGATCCTAAACCACCCTCTTTTTTATAAGGACATTTCATCCTTATTGGAGAAGGGCCCATCCTAATCCAGTAGGGCCACTGGATCTTAACTGAATTGCATCACCAAAGATCATGTTTCTGAATAAGGCCAATTCTGGAGGTTAGGATTCGAACGTAACTTTTGGGGGGAACTACAACAGGGCCCATGGAAGCCCAAACAAGCTTCTCTGAGCCCTCTCACCTGTGGCCCCAGCACTGAACAAGGCCCTTACTTCTCAGGGGGCTATAAGGGGACAGGATGGGGGGGTGCCCTTTGGGTCTTCCTGCCCCACCTTGGACCATGAGTTTTGTTTTCTTAACAATATTCACGCCCCAGACCAAATATGTCAGGCTCTCTCCCATTGGGCCCAAGCATCTGGAGGCTCCCCGGCTGATTCACATGAGCAGACAGGATTAAGAGCGTGAGTCCGAGGGAGTTAAGTGTACTAAACCTCGAGAAGGGTGTTAGGTCATATACAGCCAATAACTGGTACTCCTCTGTAGTGTGTTCTGGGGTTTCCAGACTCCTATCATCATACTCCTGAGCTGCCAAGGCTTGTTAAGGCCTGCCTCCCCTCCCCAACTTCCCCGCGCAGTCCCCCAGCCTATAATATTCATGAGGAATACTCCTCCACGTCTGTCTTGGTCACTGCTTACTCACAGTGCCAAATTTGGTGGCTGGCACATAGTAGTTACTCAATACAAGTCTTTTACATGAACAATGAGCAAATGAATGAATCCATGAGTGAACAAATAAACACAAGCGCTATGAAGGGCACCTTAGAAGGAGACAAAGCCATGTTAGGAGCTGAGTTGAACCCCACCTCCCACCCAAGAGTACATAACCTGGAAGCAGGGGGACAAACCCACCCACTCACCACCCCACAACTCAAGAACATGTCAAGTCCACACGATTGCTATTCTAGGGGGGAGGAAAGAAGAGTGACAAGTGATCAGAGTGGCATGAACCGAGAGGGTAAAATGGTGTCTGGACTGGGCTGGGTGGTGGGGGCTTGGACAAGTGGAGAGGGCCCAAGGCAGCGTTCAAGGAGGTGATGGGGGAGGTTAGATGGGAGCTTTGGGGGCTGCATGAGGAAGAGTGGCCGGAGCACATGCTTCTGGCAGGCCAACAGTGAGATGAGACTCTCGTGGGGTGGGACTTACAGCCAGGTGGAGGTGTGTTTACCTTGCTGCCCAGATAAAGCATCCTATCGGTAACGGGAACTCATAAATGACTTGGAGCAGAGGAATAAGGATGAAAACAGACTCACACAAGAGTTAGCTGGGTGTGGTGCATGGAACCCAGCAATTTGAGGCCCACCTCTGTTCCAGCCACAAGCTCAAGTTCACAACTCAGACAGAGGCTGGGCATCAGGGGTTGTCTGACAAACCCTACGTCCTCTCCAGAAACTCCTAACAATTCTTGTTTTACAAGGCCAATGACTTGAAAGCAGAACTTCAACACCCAGGGCTCTCAATAGGAAAGAATTCCCTCCTCCCTTTCTCTGTATACATACTTATTAAATCATTGGGATCATTTTGGCAAAGAAAGCGACTAACTTGTCCGAGCCCTGTTTGACTCACAGTAACATACAATACAGTGTAATAGACTTAAAATGTGCAGAAGTGTTGAGACATGTTTATTGTTCTCTTCCATTCCTAAGTTAACAATTCAGGAACCCCCTCTAAGCATTATCCTATGGTCCTGCCAGGGAATCCATTTCATATGAGTTTGTTGTTGTTGTTGTTTTTTGGCCACACCATACAGGCATGTGGAATCTTAGTTCCTCCACCAAGGATTAAGCCCATTCCCCTTGCTCTGGAAGCATGGAGTCTTAACCACTGGACCACCAGGGAAGCCCCATATGAGTATCTTCGGTCCTTCTTGGGCACCAACCTGACAGTAAATGTAATTGAGACTAGTCACAGGTAGCCCTCTTGAGAGTCCCTTGGACTGCAAGGAGATCCAACCAGTCCATCCTTAAGGAAATCAGTCCTGAATATTCATTGGAAGGACTATTCACTGGATGCTGAAGCTGAAACTCCAATACTTCGACCACTTGATGTGAAGAACTGACTCACTGGAAAAGACCCTGATGACGGGAAAGATTGAAGGCAGGAGGAAAAGGGGACGACAGAGGATGAGGTAGATGGGTGGCATCACTGACTCTATGGACATGAGTTTGAGTACGCTCCAGGAGTTGGTGATGGACAGGGAAGCCTGGCATGCTGCAGTCCATGGGGTCGCAAAGAGTCAGACATGACTGACTGAACTGACTGACTGACAGGTAGCCACCCAGATGATCCAGAAGAGGCTTAAAACAGTTTGACAAATTATTACCAAAATGAAAATTTAAATCATCATAGACAGCTTTGAAACAAATAATATATAGGGCCCAGTTTGAGAAACATAATCTTAATGCAAGGCAGAAAACCACTTCCAGTAGCTTCCGAGGAACTAGTCCCCACCCACCGCTTCAGTCCCTACAGAGCTCATGACCCTCACAAGGCCTTTCCAGCCAAGTCTGTCCAAATCCAGTTACTACAGTCAGTTTAAGGGGCACCTTTGCCTTTAGCATCCTTGAGATGCCCATCATGCATTTGTAACTACCTGTATCTTTGGGGCTTAGACTGACAATAAAGATGTTCCCAGCATGACTGTTCAGTGAGCAGTTCAGTGAGATTCATTAATTATAGAAAAGAGCTGTGAGTCTCAGTTACCAGTAATAAGATTCTGTCTCTGAACAAAAGGGAAAGATGCTGAGATACTTGTGAAAGACACCAACTGAGGCAGGGTTGTGAAAAGGCAGCCCTGGTCGGGATTCTGTTGGGAGAAAGCACACAGCCTTCCGGCAGGGAGAGCTACATAGGGACCTCAAAACCAAAGGGCAAAGTGATGATGGATGGAAGGCAAGCAAGAATCACGGCCTTTATTTTGTTGTTGTTGCTGCTTTTGAATATTTACTTACTCATTTGGCTGCACCAGGTTCATTGTGGCATGTGAACTCTTAATTACAGCATGTGGGATTGAGTTCCCTGACCAGGGATCGAACCCAGGATTCCTGCACTGGGAGCATGGAGTCTTAGCCACTGGACCAGCAGGGAAGTACCAAGAATCACTGCCTTTGAACAGGTCACTTATTTGTGCCCAGTGTGCTTCCTATAGGGTTTCTGAAAATGGAAACAGAAAACCAAAACCCAAGCCAAAAAGGGGGGAAAGAAAGTATACCCCAAATGTAGGCTAACGTTGTAAAGAATAGGAAATATAAGCTTTGCCTTTCGAGGTAGTCCAAAGAGGTAAAGGAGGGGAGGCAATTATTCTTATCTGGACACATACCAGTCCTTTGGCTTTTTCCCGGTACTGCATTATAAGGGAGATGCTTCACCTTTGACAGATCAAGCCTCCTCCAGTGTTTTCTCATACTATTAACATTTATCGGCGGGGCCGAGCTGCTGAGCTAAGATGGCCGGGCCACCACGTGCCCATGAGCACAGCCCCTGATGTGTGGGAGGGACAGCCCACACGTCACCTTCTGGCTGAGCCAAAGGGAAAACAGAGCTTTGGGTGACTTCCCATCTCTTCTGTGTAACGGGAGTCTTCTTGACAAAAAGCGAGAAGACAAATAGCCTTCTGGAAATGCTCTGTCTGTGCCAGGGCAAAACAGCATCAGCTGTTTGCAGACAGACATTCTGGGACTTAGACTCCTATCAGGCTGACCCTGTGTTCTCTGAGGACGTGTCATGGAGAGCAAACTTCAGGGAGCATCCCATCTCCAAAATGCCAAGGGAAAAATGACTCGGTGATTTGGTCCATCTGTCTAGGGCTGCTGCCTCCATCTCACACCCCTGCCCGATTTAACCCCAGGGCAGCCCAGTGCCGTCCGGTACTAAAGGGACAGGAAGTGGTTGTGGGCAAGAGCTAAATGTGAAAAGGCTTGTTTGCAGAGCAGCCAGGAACTGACCAATAATGAGCCCCAGTCCCCAAAGCTGCTGATAACAGAAGGCCAGAGGCCACACTAGAATGTAACCTCCAGTAAATCACTGCTAATTGCCAGGGAGAGGGGAATAGAGGCTCTACTTGAACTTGCAAGTTGATTTCAGGTCGTTCCACAGCCTTTCTGGTGGCTCCCTGGCAAGGAGGCAGAGGCAGGCAGAGGGGCTGGGGAGAAAGACTGCTCTTCACCCTTTTCTAACTGTGTCCTTTGTAGCAGCAGTCACTGCAAATGCACACACCCACGGGAAGGCACGCACACTTGCTACCAACAGAAAGCTTACTTCTTCCCACCCTTGCAGGCCAGGCTGCAGCATGGCTTTTGGAATAATCAACTACATAGACACATTAAGGTACTCTGCTGCACGCAGGGTACAGAGACCAGAAGCCAGAATCACAGACGTGGGATTCCACAAGTGGATGAGAGCCAAGCCGGTGCTGCATGGCCCTCGTGGTGCAGGAGATAAGAGGCTCCACCTGCCTCATGGGGTAGATGGCTCGGAGAAAGGATGCCACTATTTAATAAGTACAGCACCAGTACAATAGGGAAAATCGTATCTTTCATGAAAACTGATTATGACCGGCAACTACGTGTCTTCCTTGTGACTCTGGTTTCCTTGGCTGGGTGTGGAAACTTTTTGTTGATTTTTAACAACTTTTAATGAAAATTTTAAATAAAATTTATTTTTAATGAAAAATTTCAAACATATAAAGTAGGAATAGTAAAATAAACTCCCCATGAACCCACGATTGGGTTTCATCATCTTCCAACAGTTCTAAGCATTTTGGCATTCTTATTTCATCTCCTGTTCCACTTATTTTTGCTGAAGTATCAAAAACAAATCTATCCAAAATACATTTAAGTTCTGCAATATGCATAAATACCCCAGCATATCTCTATCAGGTAAAATCTTTTTACATTCAACACCAATGATCAAAGAGATGAATGAATAAAAAAGATGTGATACATATATACAATGGAATATTACTCAGCTATTAAAAAGAATGAGATAATGTCATATGTAACAACATGGATAGACTTGGAGATTACCCTACTAAGTAAGAGAAAGACATATTATGTGATCTTTAAAAAGTGATACAAATGAACTCACATACAAAAAAGAAAAAGACTCACTGACTTATGAATTCACTGAGAATGAACCTATGGTTACCAGTGGGGAAGAGTAATGGGGAAGGACAGACTGGGGCTTGGGGTTGACGTGTACACATTACCATTACTATATTTAAAGTAAATAACCAACAAGGACCTACTGCATAGCATAGGTAACTCTGCTCAACACTCTACAATAACCTAAATGGGGAAAGAATTTTTGAAAGATTAAAGAATAGATACATGTACAACTGAATTATTCTGCTGTACATCTTAAACATGACACTGTTCCACTACACTCCAATATAAAATAAAAATTTAAAAACTAACAGTGATCATACCCAACATATGAACATGACTACTTCTTACTCATTTTGGCACCTCTTGCCCCAGGATGCAGAAGGTCATAATGGGAGGAATTGAAACGCTCTGTCCTCTTTTGGCACCAACAAGCAGGATGACCTCAGGCAAGCTGATCAGCCTTCCTGACCCATAGTTTCCACACCACTAATAGAAAATCAGAGGGGTGGGTCTCTCAGGTTTTACCCAAACTCCAAATATAGCTGTTCTCAGATATCCGAGCATCCTATAACACTGCCTAGAATCCACTTTCACACTTTTATTTGAACAGTACAATATATGTGTGTGCAAGTAAGTTAGCCTAAATCCACACCCTGGGGTGGGAGGGGCTCATGATTAAAGCACCCTAAACAGATTACACACACCAGAGGTTTTGGCTAGCTGAAAGACCCCAATCACAAATCTGTACCCCAGAGGCAGCTAGACAAGGCTTTACTTACTTTGAAGGATGCTGAAACTGTTTCACTGTGGACATGAGTGGTGCTCCCACAAACAGAGTAGCTAGAAACTCTGTCTCAGAGCCTCCACCCCCACATGAATCGGGTCTGAGACGACAGTCAGTGCAGTATTCGCTCACTGCTGGATGGACCACGAGGGGACCTAATTCTGCCACAAGCATTTTCTCGAAGCTGCCTTCAACGAAGTGCCTGGTGGGCAGAACTAGTCAACACAGGGAAGCTGGGGCTTCATCAGGCCCATAAAACAGATTAAGGCTCTTATTGTATCTTCTGGCTCACGGATATTTGGGGTGCAGCTGAGTTTAGTCTGATGCTTGGCTCATCTTTACATAGCAGCAGGGGATGAAACTGTGGGGGAGGAGACCTAGGTCCCCTTCTGTATCTTAACCACTGGACGTCACCCCGTTTGTCAAAAGCACCCACGGTGTGGCTCTCTTCCCACCTCTAAACTTTTATTTGCACTATTTCCCTTTATTTGAATTCCCCCCACCCCCACCTCCATAAATCCTTTCCATCTGTTAAAGCCCAGTGCAAGTCCTGCTTCCTCCAAAGGGCCTTCTCCAGCCAACAAGACCCAGGCAGCAGTCAGGCAACAATAAACTAACCTCTACATTTCCCATGACCGTGAGCTATATCTGGGGGCTGCAGGAATGCTTCAAGTTAACTCACTCCGGCAGGCTGGTGTCTGCGGGGCCTCCCACAGGGTCGACAGTGAGGAGATTGGCTGGTGAAGGCCAAGTTGGGGGCTCAGCCCTGCTCTCTCATCTCTCCCCACCTGCCACTGGGCAAAGCCACTAAAATAACGCTGAAAACTGTCCTCGGTCCGCCTGTCGACACGCTCAGGCCTCAAAGGAGAAAGCCAGGTGGGTTTGCGCCGAGGAAGCAGAGAGGGGAAAGAAGAGGCAGAGCCTTGGCCGCCATCTTGGAAAGAAGAAAGTCAGCTCAGCTGGGAATAGGCAGATCATAAAATTAAAGGCTTCTGGTGTGGGCAGCTGTAAATGCTGATTCTGAAGAAAGCAGACCGGCAGAGCAAGACCCCTCATCAGTCCAAAAAAAAGATGATTTACCAAGGTCAGAATTTGGGCCATGGAAAATTCCCTGTGTTTATGCCATATTTTTTTTAAACATCCCAAGAGCAGAGGGAAGCTTAAAGCTTATCTGTCTGTTGGGGCGGGGGAAAGGCCATCATGCAGTTCATAAACCTAGTGAATTAAATAGGATTCCAGTGTGCGGGTAATATGGATGAGATCTACTGTATTGAACGGCCTGTCCCCACGAGAATCACTCCATTAACTCCTCCCCAGCAAGTCACATCCTGTAGAGACAATAGCAACAAAGGTCTCTTTCCCTAAACTTGGATGAAACAACAAAATTCCTGAGTAATTTGTTCCAAATCGAAGCTTCTCCTTGGACTTGGAAAGGGATGCTGCTGTTAAGACTGGTTTTGTGGAGAATCTCAGGACAGTTGGAGAGTTTAACCCTGAGAATGATCACTGGTCTTTCTCCTTGGTCCCCGGGCAAGTCACCTGGGCAGGCCTGGAGCCACCTTGGAAGCCCTCCTTCCAGCCCAGAAGCCCCAGGCACCATGATTCATGCCAACAGGTTCCCAGATTTTCCCTCTGTAAACACCAGGTCCAGCGCTGGACTGTCTTGCCATTGTTTGGCCCAGAATTTATGGCTCAGATAAGGGAAGCTGCATGCGGCTGGGTGGGGTGAGAGGGGCAGGGCTTGCCACGAGTGAAATAACCCAGTATTTTCTTTTGCTTTTTTCTCCATATCTCAGTGTCCAGAGCAGGCTGAGGGTGACCAGCTCCGGAAGCTTCCATGATGCCAAATACCTTCTCAATGACTTCTTTTGTGTACTTTCTTCTGTTTTTATTAAACTTTAACTGGAAAAATGGAATGTATGCAGGCACATGGTAAAAATATACTCATTTGTTTATTTATTTATTCATATCAAACAGCAGCACAAATGTAGACAATGAAAAGCTTCCCTCCCAACTCAGAACCCCCAACACCAGCCCCTTCACTGGAAACTACTATCAATGGACTGTGTCTTACCAGAGACTTCTGATGCATACTAGTCTATATAAAAAACAGACATAAAAAAATACAGGGAAAGCTCTCTTATATTAGTAAGCTTAGACTACTGATGGCATTCTGAACCTTGCTAGTTTCACTTGTCAGTGCCCCTTGGAGATCCACTTCGGGCAACACATGGATGTGTCTTCTTGTTTTGAACAGCTGCATGTACTCCACTGAATGGATGCAATGTATGTTTAAAATATAATCTCTTTGCTTATAAAATACTAGTTATTATTTTGCAAACCTAAACTGCAGGAAATGCACGGTAAGGAGGAAAATGTCATTAACTCTTCCTGCCCCTCTTTTTTTAAACCTTTCATTATAATATTTCAAAGTCCCCCTGGTTGCCCCGAATGATGACATTCTAGGACATACACGTGGTGGCCAACAGAGAGGACAGAGACTTGAAAGACAAAGGCCAGAGCCCCAGAGCTCCGGCTCCACACCCTGCTCTTAGTCTAGGAAGGCCCCAAGCCTTTGTTACCAGGGTTACCTGTCAATGCACACTGCTGCCCCCCTCTCCCACCACCACCCTTCTCCCAAGGCCAAACAGCAAGACAACTTTGCCTTTCTCTGCTTGTAAAATCAGCCAGACCTGGGTCCACAGTGGACAGCAGATTGACTGGGACCCCAAGATCACACCTGCCTAGATACAGAGGGTAGGAGGCCTGCCCCCGGGGGGCTTCTGTCTAGCATCAAAGAGAAACAGCACAGATCCTTCGGTTCAAACCATCTCACAAACTCTACATGTCAAATCCCCTCCCACTCCTCAGGCTGTGGCTTCAGTATTTTGGGCTGGGGAGGACATTTTGTTGATTATTTCATAGACCTTAACATGCCCACCCCTTACATCTCCTAGGCAACATGACCCCAAACATCCTAGCTCAAGTCATAAATTTGAAACGCCTGCACATTATCATTGGATTTTTCTGAAACTTGGTCATTCAAGCAGAAAGGGAAAAAGTGTTTCTGGAAACTCTCTCCGTGAAACAAACAGTACAGCTGGCCAACCCTCTGGCACGGAACCATCCTGCCCCGGGCACCAGGCCTGCCCATGAGGACAGGTCTCACGTGGGGAGCTGCAGACATGCAGCTGCCCCGGGAGGGTCTTCACAGACACCCAGCTGAGGGATGGAGAGCTCAGTGTGTCCAGGAAGACTCTCTGAGAGGCTCCCCTTCCCCAGCCTTGGCCTCAACATAAAGGCCGGCGCTGCAAGCCTTGGCTCTGTGGGGCCCGTCTCGCTGGTTGGGGAGTAGCAGGGTTTGCTCCAGATTCGTTCCCAGATTTGTCTTTCGCTGCTCAGCACTTACACAGGAGCTGCCAGAGTCCTGAACTCACCCCCTCGCTGGATGATTCTAGAAGGAAAAAAAAAAAAAAATCCTGCAGCTGTTTCAATTTCTCCATCCTTGGAAAGACCTTCCAACTAGGAGCTGGAAGGGGCCCAGGGCTGATGTTGCATTCTGAAGAAACTGTTTCCTAGACAGATTTTAGAGAACTAGGTTTGTGGGATGATGGTGCTGGATATTCCATCCCTCCCAGCCAAGGGGTGGCCCACGGGAGCTGGCGTGCCCCATGGCAGTGGTGAGAAGGGAGTTTGTCACCAGGCCAGATGCTACCTGGTCTGATATTATTTCACCTTTGTCAGTGAGCTGACCTAGACACTGAGGCATTAGGGGGGTTACTGCCTCCTCTCCAGATCCTCTAGGACTGGGGTCAGCAAACGGTGACCCTCGGGCTGGACTGAGCCCACCCCCCCGTTTCTGTACAGCCCTCATGCTAAGAAAGTATTTCACATTTTTCAATGGTTGAAAGAATATTCAAAGAAGATGATTTTGTGACACCTGAAAATCATACACAATTTGAACTTCAGTGACCATAAATAAAGTTTTGTTAGAATGCAGTCACGCCCATTTGTTTACAGTCTGTGGCTGCTTTCGCACCACAGTGGGAGAGTTGAGTCACCACTGCACAGACCGTATGACTACAAATCCTGCAATATTTACTATCTGCCTTTTACAGAAAAGTCTTCTGGTCCCTTCCTTCTATAGCACACCGCTAGGAAAAAATCAAGGATCTTATGTAGGCACTACTCTAACAAGAGAAAGCACAAATTTCCTATTGGCAAAATTCAAAATACAGTAATTGAGTAACCGTTTTATAATACAGGTCAAACGCGAGTGAAAATCTTTTTATGGGTGGGAGATATTGTGCTCACTGGGCGCTCAGAGTAAGAGTTTCCTTTCACCAGATTGATTGCAAATGTGCATCTGTAAAAACCTTTCTTAGCTTGAAGGACACTGGCCAGTACAAAAACGAAGAAGACTTCAATTTTCTGATTTCTTATTTCAGTTCCATGAGAGTCTAATTGGGAATAAATATTAAACATTTGAAACTGGATTTGGGACAACAAAATATTACACGGTCAATTATATTGGTCCCTTCTATCCTTCCCTTACAAAAGTCAGCCTCTTAAAGGAACCACACACATTAAAACTTGTTGGCAAGATTGCGAGATCTGCCAGAGGAAGGGTCGTGTTTATTTATAAGCACTCTGACTTGTGACATAAACCTACATATACGGAGGTAGGGTAGGGGTGGTGAGTGCAATACAGAGACGTATGAAATGCTAGCTATATGTAAGGACTTCTAAATAAGAGAAGAGAAGGGAAAAATAACAGTTAAGTAATAGAACTAAACTCTGACACCAACACCGCTGCTACGGTAGCACGTGACTGGCCTGCCAACGAAGGAGACATAAGAGATGAGGGTTCGATCCTTGGGTGGGGAAGATCCCCTGGAGTAGGAAATAGCAACCCACTCCAGTATTCTTGCCTGGAAAACTCCATGGACAGAGGAGCTTGGCAGCCTACAGTATAGGGGTTGCAAAGAGTCGGACACGACTGATCATATAGTATTCAGTATTCATTTACTATAAATGCATTTTCTCCTGCAGGGGGAGGGAGTGTTCAGTTTCCTTTACCCAGAACTGAAGAACCTCTACAATCAATGCCCCTTTTGAAAGACAATCACGGCAATTGCTGATCAAAACCCACAAAGAAGATCACTCTGAAACTGTCACAGGGACTGAAACGACGCTCCCAACTCAAACCCTGATAAAGCAGTCGTTGAATGTGTTATATCCAGCACTGTCGACACTCAATTAAAAACACACATAATGACTTCAGCCCTATCCAAAGGATAGAAATATTGAAGATGTAAAAATAGAGAAACATGGGAAGAATAAAAGACCACCCAGGCAGAATCAGCCAGAGCCTGAGAAATCACTGGAGCTTCTGGGCCTCCCTAGAAGTCACCACCCACAAAGCCTTGAGCCAGGAGGAGCGGGAAGGAGACGATGGGGAAAGTCCAGGGGAATGGGCCCAGCACAGCCTTCACCTGCCTTTCTGATGAGGAGAAAAGGGCACTCTGCTGGGTGCCTTCAAGCATCACCAACGATATTATACAAGCAAGGTCATAATAAACAGAGAAAACGTTGCCTTTGGCCCACAGTTTGCTAATTCACACTTACCCCTTCACTCCTGCCCCTGGCTTCCCTAATCAAAGTGCACCTCTGAACAACCAAATGTGGGATGTCGTAAACTTCACCTTGACTAGCACACAAAGAGTTATCACTCAAGTTCAGTACATGGAATATTTTACCAGATTATTGAAAAGCCCAGCAGAGATGTTCCTTTTTCATGACTTTTCAGAGAAGCCAGTCTCAAGGTTAGGATCAAAGGTGGCACAAACCATGATCTGTAAACTAGATGACTGGAGTCCAATCAAGGACAATTCTGTGCTTCTTGAAAAGAAGCCATCACTGTGCTCATGTGCAGGACATGAACACTTGTGGACCATCTGCTGTATCATAGACATTGTACTATATACAACATGTATTCATTAAGGAGTACCCCTTTTCCATCCGTGGTCAGTGCTGTCTACAGGACCAAGATCTTGGCAAAATAGCAGTTAATAGAATAGAATGGTTATGAGTTTCCCCCCGTGTGATGATGGAATTATTCAATCACTAATTATTGAGCTTCTATTCTCCTCTAATCATTGAAAAAGCAAGAGAGTTCCAGAAAAAAAATTTACTTCTGCTTTATTGACTATGCCAAAGCTTTTGACTGTGTGGATCCCAACAAACTGTGGAAAATTCTTCAAGAGATGGGAATACCAGACCACCTGACCTGCTTCCTGAGAAATCTGTATACAGGTCAAGAAGCAACAGTTAGAACTGGACATGGGACAACAGACTGGTTCCAAATCGGGAAAGGAGTATGTCAAGGCTATATATTGTCACCCGGCTTATTTAACTTATATGCAGAGTACATCAAGCAAAGTGCCAGGTTGGATGAAACAAAAGCTGGAATCAATATTGCTGTGAGAAATATCAATAACCTCAGATATGCAGATGACACCACCCTTATGGCAGAAAGCAAAGAACTAAAGAGCCTCTTGATGAAAGTGAAAGAAGATAGTGAAAAAGTTGGCTTAAAACTCAACATTCAGAGAACTAAGATCATGCATCCAGCCCCATCACTTCATGGCAAATAGATAGGGAAACAATGGAAACAGTGAAAGACTTTATTTTGGGGGGCTCCAAAATCACTGCAGATGGTGACTGCAGCCATGAAATTAAAAGATACTTGCTCCTTGGAAGAAAAGTTAAGACCAACCTAGACAGCATATTAAAAAAACAGAGACATTACTTTGCCAACAAAGGTCCATCTAGTCAAAGCTATGGTTTTTCTAGTAGTAATGTATGGATGTGAGAGTTGGACTATAAAGAAAGCTAAGCACCAAAGAATTGATGCTTTTGAACTATGGTGTTGGAGAAGACTCTTGAGAGTCCCTTGGACAGCAAGGAGATCCAACCAGTCCATCCGAAAGGAAATCAGTCCTGAATATTCACTGGAAGGACTGATGCTAAAGTTGAAACTCCAATACTTTGGGCCACCTGATGTGAAGAACTGACTCACTAAAAAAGACCCTGATGCTGGGAAAGATTGAAGGCAGAAGGAGAAGGGGACGACAGAGGATGAGATGGTTGAATGGCATCACTGACTTGATGGACGTGAGTTTGAGTAAGCTCTGGGAGTTGATGATGAACAGGGACGCCTGGCATGCTGTAGTCCATGGGGTCGCAAAGAGTCGGACATGACTGAGAGACTGAACTGAACTGAGATACAAAGAAAAAAAAGTGTAAGATTTTAAGGCATTTCTATTTTTAAGAATAAGGCATTTCTACCCTCAAAAGCCTTCATTTCAACTCAACAAGATAGTGATGAGCCAACAGTGAGGGGAGCACAGAGAAAGGAGTATTTATTGGCCTGAAAGGCTTAGGGACCGAGCGTCACGCAAGTGGGCTCTATTTCAAAGGGACACTGAGAGTCCTCCCCGAGTCTGGGGCATCTGGGAGGGCTCATGTGTTTTCTGCAACAGTTCTCAGCAGTTGCTTCCCAAGAAACTAAACTATGGTTCTTCTGGGTCTTTGCTGGTGCCACACCTCCACGTGCTGTGAACCTATTTGCCAGCAACCGTCTTGGGCAAGGAGGGCTGTCACAGCAGAAGCAGAGCCTGAGTCAGGGGAAAGGGCCTTTAGAACGAGGATTCAAGTCACCAGGTGTCCCACTGCCTGCCAGGGGATTGCCCTGTTTGCAAAGAACATGAAAGAGAATTCTTCTTTCCATTACTCATGGCATTCACAAGGCAAGTTGCTTATGATTCTTTCTAATTTGAATGCTAAACATGTTTCCAAAATAAGCACTAGCTTTGTATTGACACAGAAATGGACTGGAATTTTCAGTCAGTAAGGTACAAAAGCATTTCATACTACTAAAGCTTGTACCTTTGTTAATCCTTACTAGTCCATAACCTTGTAGACACCTAGATGGAACAAGGAAAATGTGGGATGTGAAAGTCGCTCAGTCGTGCCTGACTCTCTGTGACCCCAAGGACTATACAGTCCATGGAATTCTCCAGGCCAGAATACTTTCCCTTCTCCAGGGGATCTTCCCAACCCAGGGACCGAACCTAGGTCTCCCACATTACAGGTGGATTCTTTACCAGCTAAGCTATGAGGGAAGCCCAAGAATACTGGAGTGGGTAGCCTATCCCTTCTTCGATCTTCCTGACCCAGGAATCGAAACGGGGTCTCCTGCATTGCATGCAGACTCTTAACCAGCTGAGCTACTAGAGAAGCCCACAGAAAAAGCGGGAACACCAAACACGGAAAAGGTGGGAACACACACTAAATTCATAGCCCTTCCCAGGGCAAACTGAGAAGCTTTCTATGAACAAATATTAAAAGTGCTGCCACTGTCTCCATTATCACTAGAGGCCAGGAGATTTAAAATCTAAATGAATATCTTCTAATACAAGGAACTACAAGTTCTACAAGAGAAAGGTAGAGTCTTTCTTGATTTGTTGTTGTTCAGTCACCCAGTTGTGTCCGACTCTTTGCAACCCCATGGACTGCAGCATAACAGGCCTCCCTGTCCCTCACCATTTCCCGAAGTTTGCCCAAGTTCATTGCTTCAGTGATGCCATCCAGCCATCTCATCCTCTGACGTCCCCTTCTCCTCCTGCCCTCAATCTTTCCCAGCATCAGGGACTTTTCCAATGAGTTTTCTGTTTGCATCAGATGACCAAAATTACTGGAGCTTCAGCATCAGTCCTTCCAGTGAGTATTCAGGGTTGATCTCCCTTAAGATTGACTGGTTTGATCTCCTTGCTCTCCAAGGGACTTTCAGGAGTCTTCTCCAGCACCACAGTTCAAAGGCATCAATTCTTTGGCATTCTGCCTTCTTTACTATCCAGCTCTTGCAACCATATGTGACCAATGGGAAGACCATAGCCTTGACTATATGGACCTTTGTCAGAAGAGTAATGTGTCTGCTTTTCAACACACTGTCTAGGTTTGTCATCGCTTTCCTGCCAAGAAGCAATCATGTTCAGATTTCATGGCTGCAGTCACCATCTGCAGTGATTCTGGAGTCCAAGAAGAGGAAATCTGTTATTGCTTCTACCTCTTCCCCTTCTATTTGCCATGTAGTAATGGGGCCAGATGCCATGATCTTAGCTTTTTAAATATTTAGTCTTAAGTTGACTCTTTCACTCTCCTCCTTCACCCTCATCAAGAGGCTCTTTAGTTCCTCTTTGCTTTCTGCTATTAGAGAAGTATCATCTGCATATCTGAGGGTTTTGATATTTCTCCCACCTATCTTGATTCTGGCCTGTAACTCATCCAGCCCAACATTTCTCATGATGTGCTCAGTGTATAGGTTAAAAAACAGGGTAACAGCAGACAGCCCTGTCATACTCCTTTCTTGATCTTGAACCAATCAGTTGTTCCATAGTGGGTTCTAACTGTTGCTTCTTGACCTGCATACAGGTTTCTCAGGTGACAGGTAAGATGGTCTGGTATTCCCATCTCTCTAAGAGCTTTCTACAGCTTGTCATGATCTACACAGTCAAACGCATAGTTGATGAAACAGAGAGAGATGTTTTTCTGAAATTCCCTTGTTGTTTCTATAATCTAGTAAATGTTGGCAATTTGAGAGTCTTTCTCCAAATGTACCACCTTCCAGACTGTCAGAGACCTCTGCTTCTAAAATGGTGCCTGAAATTAATAAGCCCCCCAAAACCAAAGCTAAGGGTCTGGAAGAGAAGTAATGACTTCCACTTCCCCGTTTCCCAAGATCCACAGTCTAAGAAGTTCTCTGAGGAAACCCATGGAGGAGCATTCCAGGCCTGCAGGGATGTTCTAGCCACCATGGAAGACCAAGAACACATCACTGGTCATCACTAGGGGGGGGTCAGGGCCAGTAAGCCCCAGACCCACCAATCCTGAGGAAGCACCTGCCCCTGGCATGGCTTGGACCAAGACATGCAGCAGATGGAGAAGCAGCGACATGAACTACGCCAGAAATACACACATCACCTACACCAGCTCCTCTGCCATGGTGATGTCGGACACAAAGTCAGCACAACCAGCATCCTCAAATCCAGGTCACCCTGACCCAGCCTAAATATCTTCTTTTCCTATGATAAAAAGCAAAGGACAAGTCACCCATCATCCAGCAGAACTGTTAAAACTTTGGAAGAGTTTTCCCATAAAACAAAGGTCTTTAGGGGATGTTAGGAAGATGGAGGAAGAGACAGACAGACATTTTTTCCTTTAGTGGAAGTTCTGAAATACTGAGGCAACTTGGATTGCATTTTTATTGCCACTTCCAGACAAAATCCTCCTGAGATTTGTTCTCCATGGGTTTACCCCACATTCCAACAACTGAATGCTTCCAGGGTGGTCACATGGTCCTCTCTTAATCCCATAACCCTCCGAACTCCGAGTGTTTGATGAAGTCTGAGGAAGTGAAAGTTAAGTAGGTCTTTTCCTTGAGTAAATCAGTTCCCTTGCCTTACAATTCCCCAGAGAGTGGAAATCAGCCAAGGTCAGGACAGTGAGTCTGCCTGGGAAGAGATGATTTCATTGGTTGGGACTTTATGGGGCTTGTATGTTTTATATGGCAAATACTCTGCTATCTTTTTGCAAGGGGGGAAAAAACAAAACAAAAACTCTATCCCTGGCAGGGATCTTGAGTCACACAATCTGGGGAGAGAATGTAGCTAACATCCAACCTTATTTCCCTACTGTCTGGAGTCTCAGTGGCAATTTAGTATTGAGGAATGATACGGTTTTATATCCAAGAGGCTTGCATTCCAAAGTGTGGGAGCTCTCTTCTGAAGGCTCATTTACCCTGGTCATTCCATAATGAGGAAGCAGACACTGGCCCCAGGGAAGACCCTGGGTGAATTCACACCCACTGCCTTGGAATGCCTCTCCATTGACAAGGCACCCAAGTGCACCTGACCCAGAACTTTTTGAAGACAACCTGTATGCCCTGGTTCAGTCCCCGGGTCAGAAAGAACCCCTGCGGTAGGAAATGGAAACCCACTCTGGTATGTCTGCCTGGAAAATTCCATGAACAGAGGAGCCTGATGAGGTGCCACCCCCATGGGGTCATGACTTAGTGCACACACACACACACACACACACACACACACACTGTCTGTCCCAAAGCCTTGGATTCCTCGTGTCTCTAATGGGAAGGCAAAGCTCTATCTACCCTCACAGAATTGTAAAGTCAAATAAGATAATTCACCTAACAACACTTGTCAGAGGCATGGCAATGAGAACTCTTATTTCCTACAAGCTTCTTGGTGGCAGGAGCAATGTTGGATTTGATTTGTACAAACTCTAACTCTGTATTGCATATAGATCAGGGTTTAATAAATGCCGGTGATGAGTGCATCTTTTAAAAAATTAAGAGTGAAGGAATATGTCACAAAGCTAAAGCAGTGTGGCAATGACATGTGAATGGACAAACAGATCAACCAAAAAGACAAAAGTGCACAGAATGTGTGTGCGCTAAGTCACTTCAGTTGTGTCTGACTGTGTGTGACCCCATGGACTGTAGCCTGCCAGGCTCCTCTGTCCGTGGGATTCTCCAGGCAAGAATATGCTAGTGGGAAAGAATCTGCCTGCCAATGCAGGAGACATAAGAGACACAGGTTTGATCCCTGGGTCGAGGAGATCCCTGGAGAAGGGCATGGCAACCCACTGCAGTATTCTTGGCCTGGAGAATCCCCTGGACAGAGGAGCCTGGAGAGCTATGGACATTGCGGGGAAAAAAATAGATAAGTGAAAAACACTGTTCATACACGAGGGTAGCCATCTGGAAAAACAGACATTTAGATCTCTATGTCATAACTTATGAAGAATTTCAAATTGTACAAAAACTTAGTACATGAAAAATATGATCACAAAAGTATTAGGAGAAAATACAACTGATGGAAATGTAAAATGTTTAGTCACTTTGAAAACAGTCTGGCAGTTCCTCAAATGAGTAAACAAAGTTACCTTATAAGCCAGGAGTTCTACTACTAGGTATATACTCAAGAGACAAAACAAAACCATATCATAAAAATCGATATATAAATACTTACAGCAACATTATTCATAATAGCCAAAAAGTGGAATGTTCATCAACAGATTAATAGATAAACAAGGTATGTTACAGCTATCCATAGACATACAATGGAATATTTGGTTATGAAAAGGAATGAAGTATTGATAATAATACAACTCAAACTTTAAAAACATGCCAAATTAAAGAAGCCAGTCACAAGTGTCTACATATTATGTGATTCTACTCATGTGAGAATCCAGCAAAGGAAACTAGATTAGTAGTTACTTACAGCTGGGGGAAGGAGCAGGGAGAGAATGGAGGAAAGTGGGTGTCAGCCTAAGCATAAGGGAATTTTTTATTTTTTATCAGATGATGAAATGTTCTAAAATTGTGGTGATGGTTTCACATATCTATGAATATGCAAAAAACCCACTGAATTATATACTTTAAATGTAAGTTGTATGGTATGCAAATGACATCTTGATAAGGCTGTTTTGAAAAAGAAGAAAAAAATATTTTTTAAAGTAGAATTCTAGGGGAAGACTTTCTAAGTATGAGAAAAATCCATAAAAGGAGATAAATTTGACCACACACATACAAAAAGTTCTACTTTAGAAAAATAAACATAAAAGCAAGTCAAAAGACAAGAAACTGGGCAGTGGGGAAGATGGTGCAAATTTGAAGCTTGTATCCAAAGGGTTAATTCTCTTACCATATAAAAAGTGCCTACAAAATGAATTAAAAGCCCAACAACCCAAGAGAGAAATGAGCACACGCACATATACGTGAATGGCTTGTAAACATACAAAAGGATGCTCAACTTTCCTTATAAAGAGAGAGAGATACCATAGAGAGCGAGCTTTGGCCACTCTGATAGGCGAAGGTGAAAAAGTGTAATAATACATCATGCTGATGAGGGTGTAAGAAAACAGACACTCTGACACTTTGCCGACGAGCATAAAAAGGACACAACTTCACAAGAGGCTATTTATCTAGTCAAACTGTAAATGCACATATCCTTTGACCCAGCAATTTTGCTTCTGAGACTTCAACCTGAGATGAGATCCTTGATGTATGTGAAATGACCTGCATGCAAGGAAGTTCATGGTGACACTGTTTGTTAGAGCAAAAGATTGGGAAAGAACTTAAATGCTCAAGAATGATAAATTATGCTGTCTCCATATAAAGGAAACACACGGCAGCATTAGAAAGTAATCAGCAGATCTACCAGGAAAGAACTCCAGGAAACACCCTTAACTGAAATGAGAATGTGAACAGTGGGTACGCCACATTTGTGGGAAACGGGGACGTTATATTTACATGTCTGTGTTGGTCACTCAGTCGTGTACAACTCTTCGCAACCCCCTGGACTGTAGCCCACCAGGCTCCTCTGTCCATGGAATTCTCCAGGCAAGAACACTGGAGTGGGTTGCCATTTCCTTCTCCAGGAGATCTTCCCCACCCAGGAGTTGAAACAAGGTCTCCTGCATCGCAGGTAGATTCTTGACTGTCCCAGCCACCAGGGAAGCCCAAGAACATTGGAGCGGGTAACCTATCCCTTCTCCAGGGGAACTTCCTAACCAGTAATCAAACTGGGGTCTCCCGCATTGCAGGCAGATTCTTTACCAGCTGAGCAACCAGGGAAGCCTGTATACCTACATAGCTGCTTCTATATGCACTTTTTTTTTTGAAGGATATATAAAACTGAAGCAGGGCTTGCTTCCAGGAAGGGAAAGTGAGTAAACAGGAGTAAGAGGGAGGTTTACTTTTTACTCTACCCTTTTGCTTTTTAAGACACCACGGGAGTGGGGGTGGGGGACTTCCCCAGTGGTTCAGTGGTTTAGACTCCACACTCCCAGTGCAGGGGACCTGGGTTTGATCCCTGATCAGGGAACTAGATCCCACAAGCTACAACTAAAGATCTCACATGACACAACAAAGATTCTTCATGCTGCAACTGAAACCCGGTGCAACCAAAAAACAAAACCAAATCACAGCGAAGAAGAAGAGAAAAAAGGACAGGGCCAAGGGGAAGTGAGAGAGGGTAAGAGTGGAGGGAAGAAAAGAAGGAGGGAAGAAACGGACAGTTAGGATTACTGCAGGGAGAAAGAAAAATATTTGGCTAAATATATCCTTGACAGATAATATCATTGAGGATGGAATTCTAGGGATTTTCAGATTATAAATTTCTGCTACATATGCATATTTGATAATAACATGTATGACTTTTGCCACAAAAAAAGACATAAAATTACTACATGAACTCCTTACAGAGCAAAATAACAGTTTGAAAAATGTAGCTGCTATTTACACTATTTTAAAGTAACTTCATCAGAAAAAAAATGAAAATAACAAAAAGGGAAAGAAAGACCGAGCTTGCCTAGTTGGGCCCTTTTATCTCTGGCTTGGAATGCTGATCTTTTATCTTTGTTCTGGAAAGTCAGCAGAGATGCAAGTGCAGAGGGGAGGTTGGAGGCAGAACTTGGTGGAAGGGGGTCCTGTGGACGCCCAGCCTGAGGCTGGCAGTGCTGAGATACCCACTCCCAGCCCCAAGGCCAGAAGCCCTCACTGGTTCTACCTAAGTCTCTTCCCCACCCTCTCCTTCTCCATCATCCCTTCTGATCTGGCTATAGGAGCAATGAAGCAGATAGATTCTGGCAAGGAACCAGGGTCAGGGTCTTTTCGAATGAGTCAGCTGTTCGCATCAGGTGGGCAAAGTATTGGAGCTTCAGCGTCAGTTCTTCCAATGAATATTCAGCGTTGATTTCCTTTAGGACCTTCTAGAAGGCAGTACTGGAGAGGTGGACTCCTTCACAATTATGCAGGGCCTTTCTCAGCAGCCATGAACCCCATCCTTCTCTCTCTTTCTTGCTGCCTCCAGCCTCCCAAGCTCCATGGCTGTTAGGAGGCTTCCTTTGCTGAATCAATGGCATCTTGTCTGTGGTCTTGACCCAGCTCCAAGTGATGAACCAACTTCATTGGGAGTGTCTGCTAAGGGCTCTCTGAGAAGGGCCATTGTTCCCCCTACACTTGTCCAAAGCCTCCATTTAGGGACGGCTGTGAGCATGGATGGAGGACATTCATCACCGGGAACATTTGCCAACAAATGAGAGACAGCTGTTGGGCTCCAAGGGCGTGTGGCTGAATGTTGCCTGTGGTGAGATTTATTTTTCCAAATGAGAGTAGCCTCACTTATCTTTTCTCCTTTCAAATTCTAAGATATGGGGGAAATGCTCACCTTCTCCCTTACAGGTCGTAATCCATGGCCATCCCACTAATCACATGGTGTGCAAGGTATCCTGGGAGCACGTTAGCAAACCGACAATATGCATGCTGCACCCACAGCTGCCTCCAGGCCCACAGGGAGAGGTGGCCAGGGACCATGCCTTGCCTCTCCTGACCCTCCATGTGCCCACAGCAGGGCGGGGTCCGCACACTCAGCAAGGACTCCTGAAGGCTGGTTGGAACGAGGCAGATGAGAAACTGGGCAGAAACTCCTGGGAATTACCAGGGACAAAGCGAATGCCCACTTATGTGCCAAACACTCTGCTGTGCATCTTAGGGGCTATAAAATTAGCTATGGAGACATGGCAGGGATACGAGGAACAGAGACCATATAAGCCAGCCCAGGGGAGTGCTGACTGGGTCCCACTGGAGCCTGAACAGCTAGAACCAGATGTGATCAGTGCGAGCTGGCTTCCCGAAGCAGGGGTTGGTGGATGAGGTGGGTGGGAGTATGAAGGGGAGGAGGGATGGGAGCACACATCCCCTGTCATAAAGAACAGCAGAAGCATAGGTCCAGCCAGGCCAGCTAAGGATACAAGAGGGAGTCAGGACACCCAGAAGCCAGGCACACAGAGGAGTCTGCTTTTAGAAAAGACTATTTCATCAGCCAGGGTTCTCTGTAGAGACAGCCAAGCTTCAGCTGTGAGCAATGCTGGGGAATCCTCCTCCCCATCCCATAGGGATAGACCAAGATGCATCCAGGAGACGCAACACCCCATTTAACAACAGATTTCAATACGGATGCAGCTGGTTTGAAGCCATCTGAGGATGGAGACCATGTCTAGCTTGATCAAGCTACACCAGGAAACAGAATGCATTCTGGAGTCTGATGGAGCTGGGTTTGGATCCTGCCGGACTGACAATGAGGTTTTGCTTGGGCTGCATCTGGCTTCAATTTCCTCCATCCACAGAATAAGGACAATAATGTTTACTGCTGGATTCCTGCCGCCCCGCCCCCACACCCAGTTCTGATTCTGCGCGCCTGGAATAAGATGAAAGTGTCTGATGGAAAAGCTCTGGGAAGCCTCTTATTAACATTCTCAGCTCAGCCTTACTCAGGGAAGCAAGTCTCTGCATTCCAGGGGACTTCTCCCCCAGCAAAGCAATGCCAAGAATGTCATGGAGGATTCAAAGATGCTTCTCCTATCACAACTCTCCCGGGCATGTGGCTTCCCCAGGGAGGCTACAGGTGCCTGTTGGAGGGTGCAGTAGTGGCAGGTGGCAGGTTCTCACTGCCACCTCCCAGGAGGATTCAGGGATTAAATGAGATGATGAGAACAAAATGTCCAGGGGAGAGAGGCTACCGCTGAGCCTGTGAACACAGCCACTACCAGATGCAGGCAGTGGGACTTACACTGGGCTGAGAGCCTGAAAAGTCACCTTCCAGTAGAAACAGCTTCTTAGTCGGTAGCTGTGTGACACTTAAGGCTCAGGCCCTCAGTTACCCCATGGAGAAAACCACTCCCAAGATTTCTGACACATCTCACTGGGCTATCCGTGGAAGGTAAAAATGGAACATCCACTGAAATAAGAAGATACTGGTATTAATCATTGCTTTTCCATAATCACTATAACCACTCTTGTTAGTTGCTCAGTTGTGTCCGACTCTTTGAGACCCCATGGACTGCAGCCCACCAGGCTCCTCTGTCCATGGGATTCTCCAGGCAAGAATAATGGGAGTGGGGATTTTCTTCTCCAGGGGATCTTCCCGACCCAGGGATCAAACCTGGGTTTTCTCACATTACAGGCAGATTCTTTACCATCTGAGCCACCAGGAAAGTTTTCATAATCACTATAATCACTCTTGATGCTCCACTTAAAAATCAAGAAGGTGGCAGCCGCTGGAGGATCAGGGAGAGTGGAGAAAGTCAGAATTGATGGACAGGGGGGCACCCCTCCCTGCCCTCCCTGAGGGAAGCAGTGCTGGAAGTCAGGAGAGGTCAGGCGTGTGTGTCCTCAGCAGCCCAGCCCTACCCAGGGAGCAGCTGCCAGGAGGCCCAAGGCTCCCTGGGCCCAGCGGGACCCCGCTGCCAGGCCAGCGAGCAGTAACCTGGGATGAGTGTCTCTGAGCAAATGTTCTCATGGGGTTGCAACTGGTATTCAGGCGATGTGGACACCGGTTGCCCATGACTGCAGAGAGCTTGTCACCCTCATCTCACAGATGGCTCTCACCCCGGAAGGGTCCACTGCCTACAGGACTGACATGAACTTCACCAGCTCTTACTGAGACGTCACTGCTGACTGTGATTCCACATCTCACCGTCCTTCTCAGCAGCCAATCTCAAACATGTTCCCACCATGACCAAGAAAGCCCAACTTTTGGCCAGGATTGAGAACTACTCAGGCACAACTAGCAAATGCCTAAGGAAGCACCATGAACTTCCCTTTGCCTGTTATGCAATTCCCAGTTCAGCACTGAAAAAAGTCACTTTCGTATATGTTCAGTGTTTTCTAGATTTCAGGACACTCTCATGCATGCTTTTCATTCGACTTCCCAACAAGCCTGGGATGGGAGTAGAGTGGTGATTATTATAGATGGGGTCCCAGAATCAGACATGACTTAGTGATTGAACAACAACAAAAATTGAGGCCGGGGTGACAGAGGAGTAACGAGGCACAATGTTCTCATACCAATGGGTTCAGAACCAGTAAATGGCTCGTCTAAAAAAATCAGCTTGCCCCTCCCCAATACTAATGGTTGACATTTCTGAAAGCAAAGGTTTCAGGCATCAGAAATAAACATGGAAGACCTATGGCAAATTCAACCCAGTGTCTCGTTCCACCACCACCTACCACCTATAACTAGCATCGTGGGGCTCTGACCATGTGCTGTACCTACAGAGAAGTACAAGATTTCACTCAGTTCTTATAAACTTCTAAGGAAGAGGGTAATCAGTCCCCTTCAGATAAAGAAAGGAGGGCTCAGAGAGGGCAAGTAACTGCTCGACACTGCAAGTGTGCAAGCTGGATACGAACCAGGTCAGCATAAACCTGCCACTTTCAACTGTGATTATATTCACTGCAATTGGCACAGGCCAGAAATAAAGCATCCAAGGCCTCTTAGAAGGAGAAGCAATACAGAGATGTTGGGTCAAATGGAGATCAAACAGCTGCTTTCCTTCCGTGGCTTTGCCTGGTGGGAAGGATGCGAGATCATCAATTGTGAACCTCAGGCACCTGTCCTATACCTGCTACCAATGGGCTGTGTACCTGTGGACTTTCTCTGTGCCCAATCCCCACCTCAGAGTCCCTTTCACTGAAGTGTGGAACACTGGAATAGGTCTGTAGCACCTCAATCTCTTCAGAGAAGTATGAAGAATATTCTTTTAGGATGTGCTTGGATTTTTGCTGTGGAATAGAAGACTGGTGGTAACCTACCCATTTGTAAGAGGCAGTGGGTGACTGGGAAGCTAAATTTGGACCGCTTGTGAAGCGCTCTCAGGATACAACCCAAACTGCCAGCTCTTCAACCTCATCCCTCTCCACCATTCCTGTTGCTGATGGTCCGCTCCCAGGCCCCATCCCCTAAATCCATATCATACAAGGTCTTGATGATCTCAGGACCTTTGCACCTACTGTTCTCTTTGCCTGGAACTCCCAACCCTCTTCTCCACATAGCAGCTTCTCTCTCATTTAGATCTCAATCCAAATGTCATCTCAGAGAGATTCTCTGTGATCACCCCTGGCAGATGTTGGGACCACTCCCTCCCCCCTGCCAATTACTTTCACAACATTCTGTTTTTCATGTTACTTACTACTATCTTTTTTTTGCTTTTCCTTTTCTTTTTTTTTTTTTAGTTTCAGTACTTTTTTTTTCATTTATTTTTATTTGTTGGAGGCTAATTACTTTACAATATTGTAGTGGGTTTTGTCATACATTGACATGAATCAGCCATGGATTTACATGTATTCCCCATCCCGATCCCCCCTCCCACCTCCCTCTCTACCTGATCCCTCTGAGTCTTCCCAGTGTACCAGGCCCGAGCACTTGTCTCATGCATCCAACCTGGGCTGGTGATCCGTTTCACTATAGATAATATACATGTTTCGATGCTGTTCTCTCGAAACATCCCACCCTCGCCTTCTCCCACAGAGTCCAAAAGTCTGTTCTGTACATCTGTGTCTCTTTTTCTGTTTTGCATATAGGGTTATTGTTACCATCTTTCTAAATTCCATATATATGTGTTAGTATGCTGTAATGTTCTTTTATCTTTCTGACTTACTTCACCCTGTATAATGGGCTCCAGTTTCATCCATCTCATTAGAACTGATTCAAATGAATTCTTTTTAATGGCTGAGTAATATTCCATGGTGTATATGTACCACAGCTTCCTTATCCATTCGTCTGCTGATGGGCATCTAGGTTGCTTCCATGTCCTGGCTATTATAAACAGTGCTGCAATGAACATTGGGGTGCACGTGTCTCTTTCAGATCTGGATTCCTCAGTGTGTATGCCCAGAAGTGGTATTATATGGCAGTACTAGTTCCAGTTTTTTAAGAAATCTCCACATTGTTCTCCATAGCGCTGTACTAGTTTGCATTCCCACCAACAGTGTAAGAGGGTTCCCTTTTCTCCACACCCTCTCCAGCATTTATTGCTTGTAGACTTTTGGATAGCAGCCATCCTGACTGGCATGTAATGGTACCTCACTGTGGTTTTGATTTGCATTTCTCTGATGATGAGTGATGTTGAGCATCTTTTCATTACTTACTACTATTTGAAAGTATCCTTTTTTATTGCCTTTTTGTTGGTGGTTTTGTGTTTTTTTTTTTTTTTTTTTGGCCCTGCTATGCAGCATGTGGGGTCTTAGTTCCTCAACCAGGGATCAAACCCATTCTCCCTGCAGTGGAAGCATGAAGTCTTAACCACTGAACCACCAGGAAGTCCTGAAAGTACCCTTTTTAGAACTGTGCTTGCCTGCTCATGGTCTGCCTTCTTCCTCTAGAATGTAAGCTCCATTAGGACGGAAGCCTCATTAACACTGTGTCCAGCTTTAATCTCAGCATCCTGATGACACCTGACACACGACGAAGCTCACAAGTGCCCACAGTGTGAACACCTCGAAATCCGCCCATTGCGTGTGTGTGCTCAGTCCTATTCACTCTTCACAGCCCCACAGACTGTGGCCCACTAGGCTCTTCTCTCCATGAAATTTTCCAGGCAAGAATACTGGAGTGAGTTCCCATTTCCTTCTCCAGAGGATCTTCCTGACACAGGGATCAAACCCAATCTCCTGAGTCTCCTGCATTGGCAGGCAGATTCTTTACCTCTGCGCCACCAGGGAAGCTGAGACCCTGGGGCTGATGCTTGAACTTGAAAGAACAGAAATGATGATCTGCATTGTTCCTTCACTGAGGCACACACATTCCAGTGAACCCAGGAACAAGCAATGCAGGTCTAGAGACTGGGGTGGTTGTAGTGGGTGACAACTGGACTTGGTCAATAAATGGAAGGTCAGATGAAGAACAGGTTGAAAAAAGACATCAGTGCAAGAGAAAGAATGATGGGAAAGCAATCAAACCAGCAGAGGCCAAATTAGGGATCTGTCCCTTTTCTGAAAACCTGAAGCCTTGGTTCTTGGCTTTTACACACAGTTGAATTTGCAGCCCCCTCCTCCCCAACTAAGCCACACCCAAAAGAGTCAGTTCTTCTGCCCACACTCACAAGACCCCGGGCAGCTCCAGGTTCTGCTTCCTGGGCCCAGGCAGCCTTGCAGAGCACAAACTTGGGCAGAGCAGAATTGCGCAGTGGTCTCCCTGGTCCAAGCGCAGCCAGTAAAGAATCCGCCTGCAATATAGGAGACCGGGGTTCAATCCCTGGGTCAGGAAGATCCCGTGGAGAAGGAAATGGCAACCCCCTCCAGTATTCTTGCCTGGGGCATTCCATGGACAGAGGAGCCTGGTGGGCTCCCTGGTCTGAATGGCTCTTTACCACACACATCTTTGGATCTCAAAAAGACTTAAAAGACAAATAGATCTATTTCAAGTAGATATAGAGATGGAACAAAAAATTTCAGGGCCAAATTTGTCCAGGTCAAGGAGACCCCAGACCTGTTGTGGAAGAAGCAATTGCTCTCATTAGAATGCACTGATTTTGAGTGAATATTTCCATCTTCTTGGTGGACAGAAGCAAAAATGAACTGCTGTACAGAGTCTAGCAACTTTGTGTCCAATAAACCACGTACTGGAAAAATCCAATTCTAATGCCTTCAAGAGTCAATCTGATAAACCTGTGGACATCAGCTCTAGGCTGTGACCTGTATGTACTTATTAGCAATCTGAACCCAAAGATGACTCCAGGTGCTCAGAGTGGCTAGAAGTGGGAGTGAAAAATAAGAACCATTAAAAGCCAGCTCTACCATCCCAGGCTTATCTGAAGCAGGGTTGTAAGCATCCCCGTCCCTCATGACCATATAGGCTGCTAATCACTGCTACAGGTCTTTGGTGTGTATCATAAAGGTGGTCCGTTATCACAACCTCATGAGCAGAGTGTCTCAGACAGCCCAACAATTAATGAGCAAGAAATGGCCTCGCACTAACTCTTCTGCACGGCAGTGAGATGAGTACCTGCCCCCTCCACTTCTCCACAGCACATTGCTTGCACTCCTGGCTGTTGCCATCACCACGCCAATTGTGGCATCAACAGGTGACAAGCAAACTCTTACCAATGTCCCTTCATCCCCATATCCCATTACCCACCACCCAACAGAGATGATGGTCTGTTGGGTCAGCCAAAAAGTTCACTTGGGTTTTTCCAGCCCATCTTACAGAAAAATCTGAACAAGCTTTTGGGCCAACCCAATACTGCATACTTTTTCGTTTGTATGTGTTTCTGCTCCATATGTACTGCTCTATGAATTTTTGTAGCCTGAAATGCTGCAACTGTCAAGTGTGCTATTCTGCTTCTCACCTTCCCGTCAGCACTATCTATGCCTCAAAGAGCCCTCTATTTTTCTGGATGGACATCTAACTCATTGCTTCTACTGCTGCATAATTTTCTAGAATGTACATCTGCTGTCATCATTCACCCAGACACCAAGACCACTTCCCGCTCCTCACCACCGCAAATAACACTGCAAAGGTCATTTTCAACCCTGCCTAGAGCGGGCCCATGCAGAAAGTTCTGAGTGTTCTGAGAACCCTCCTGCAGTCCTTCACTTCCGCCAGCCTCCTGAGTGGCTGTTCCGGCTGGTTTGACTCTGATGAGTTAAGGAGCCCAAGTGAGCTCCTTCAGGTGCTCATTAACATTTTGGAGGCTCCATCACCTGTAAACTCCCATTTACACCCTTTATTCACCTTCTTTTCTGCTGAAATTTCTGCCTTTTTCTGGCTGATGTGCATCACTTCCTTGTATATTCTAATTGTTAACCCCCTGAAGCTTTTAGATTGTAAATATCTTTCTTTTCTTTCATCTGCCTATTACCTTTATCAGGATGCCCACTAATAACCAGAAGGCCTTCACTTCGATGCAATCAAACTTAGAAAGCTTGAGGACGACAACCATTTCTCAATCACACAATCCCATACATGAGCACTGACAGTACATCACCCATGCAGTTAGGCGCTCTGACACAAAGAGGAATGATGGCTTTTGACCTTTGATCTTTCAGTCTCCTGGGCACACAGACTTTCCATCAATTGTAATATGGACCCAATGACTGTGGCAGGTCATGTAAGGTGCAGGAAGGGGTTAAAGGCTTCAAGGGGTCGGGGTCAAGGTCAAGGCTGCGTGACCCTTGCAGATAAGCCTGGCTGGCAGTCTTGAGGGGAGAACATTCCGGGTCAAAGGAACAGCATTTGCCAAGGTCCAATTTGGGAAAGCACAAGGAATCCAGAATGGCTGAGACTTAGAACAAGGTGAGAAATAGCCACAGGAACTGCACAAATAGGCATGGCCGACTGCAGAAGGAGCTCGGATTTTTTCCAGCAGCACACATCTTCCCACTCTACTCAGAGAGTTGCTTTAGACACTGCCTGCATTCAAGAAAGAGGGTGTGGGTCAGGGATCCTAAGAAATCTGGGCTCACCTTAGCTACAGAGCAAGGTGTTAAAGTCTAAGAGAAACCCAGAGACATAATATTCTAGAAGGAAAAGGTCATTAGCATTCAAGTTAAGCTACCAAGGTCGCTAAGAGACACCCATTGGATAGATCTAGATTATCCTGAATGAAATGAAGACTTCCCTTCCTGGCCTCAGCCAGAAGCTGCTCCGGCTGCAGCTCTTGCCTTGACAAAAGTTCTCAGCCACAGAATTCCCCAACTGCCAAGTGTACTTGTGCCGGAAATGTACCGAAGAAAGTCATTAGTGACACAGCAGAATCTCACCCAGGACCCCACCAGGACCTCTGCCAGCCAGCTGTTTCCTCCTGCAGCTAAACCATTTTTACACCCAGTAATGGTGATGTTTTAAGGGGGGGAAAAAAGCCATTTGTAGACAATAGTTCGCTCCAAGCTGTTTGACTGGTCTTATTATTTCCAGCCAGAGAAGAAATCCATAAGCATAGATAAAGGCACAGAGGAAAGTCGTGCAAGATTCAGGGAGGGGCTAAGGCCTAGGGGAGGGGGAGGGGTCGAGGTGTCAAGGCCGAGTGAGCCATGATGGATAAGCGTGGCATCTACCCAGCAGAACATGTCCTCTTTGCACTCTCACTTTCTTCCAACCTGCCTCAGCCTCCTGGGGGGCAGAAAAATAAACCTTGTTGTAGGACATCAATCTTATTCTTTAAAGGCATTGCTGCTGCTGCCGCTAAGTCGCTTCAGTCATGTCCGCCTCTGTGCGACCGCACAGACGGCAGCCCACCAGGCTCCTCCATCCCCAGGATTCTCCAGGCAAGAACACTGGAGTGGGTTGCCATTTCCTTTTCCAATGCATGAAAGTGAAAAGTGAAAGTGAAGTCGCTCAGTCGTGTCCGACTCTTCACGACCCCATGGACTGCAGCCCACCAGGCTCCTCCGTCCATGGGATTTTCCAGGCAAGAGTACTGAAGTGGGTTGCCACTTCCGTCTCCAGTTTAAAGGCACCAAGTAAATAGCTTTAGTAAATTTCAAGAAAATGGAGCTGATCGTCACCTGCCATCTCTTCCCCAAGACACACACACACACAACCAAAGCATGCCTGATGCCAGTGAAATGAATGAGCTTATCAGCTTCTCTCCCCAGTTGATACATATGTTAAGAGCTGCAAGGGTGCAAAGAGGGGGGAAGCCAGACCCCCAACATTAGTGCCCCCCTACATTCTCCAACAGACCTAAGGTGTCCTCTGACACAGCCCCTGCTCTGACTTCCAATTGTCCTTCTAGGGCCAGGGAGGTAACCAAGTGCCCAAAGCCGCCTACACACACTTTAGAGGCCTCCTGCTTAGAACAAGAGGCTCCCGCCTGCCAGTTGCCAAGCCTGCCTCAGGAGTCTAGCTGCACTTGAGAAACGAGGCTGAAACTGACCTGAAACTTGCCCTGGTTAGCGGCCTGGTTTTCACACATAGAATGGGGGCCTTTATCTCTGCTCCTCTCATCCACAGCATCACGTCAGTGCCTCCCTGCAGACTTGGGGCCTTCACCTCAGGGTCAGACGAGTAGAAATCCTACTCACTTATGAAAGAGCCCCTCCCCCAGCCTCTTTCAATCCTGAGTGGAGACCTGGGGGGTGAAGGCATGGGAGGGAGTCTTGCTTCCAGAGGATTTGATCTCAAAAGCAACAGACTCAATTCTCCCTCAGAGAACAAGACGACCTTCCCCACTCTCGAGGGAACCGGTGCGTGGCCAGCCGGGAGCGACACCTGGATCCCATAACTCCTCTCAGAGATTCGCTCCCAGCCTGAACTGTTTACAATTACATACACCAAACCAGCATCAGATGGGCGGGAGATGGACGCTTGCCCACGGGGAAGCCAGGAGGTCAATGGGAAAAAATTATTTTCGTTCAATGCTGAGCCTTCATGTTTGGAACATTTATCCAAACTGTGGTGATGTTCCCATGCTCCCCCTGTGCGGATGCCAGGCCCTGCTCTGATGTTCATTTTCAGGGAGCCTGGGATGGCAGTGGGAGGAGCCCCACCCAGGGCTGAGACTGTTTCTTCCACCCCTTGAAGGTTAGCAGGTCACGGGGCTGTTTAAGGACCCACAGAGAGAGGGTGAGAACTCTCCCGGGAACCCTAGTCATCATGACCAGTCACGTTAACTTGCACCAGGTCAGGTGGGATGGGTCAGCAAGTGGCTGGACCACGAGGACTGGGAAGGGGGCCTTCTCTGCTGCAGGCAGGGTGCAGTGACACTCTCTAGGGCCTGATGAAGCAGTTAGGGACTGCACGGAACAGATTTCACTCAGGCTTCCTCTTCCTAGAAGGAAGGAGATGCTCCTTGATGGGCTGGGAACGTGCACCACTTCCCATCCTGCCTCTGAGGTCATCAGCTCCCCCCTCCACCCCCAGCGAAGCCTGGGATTCAAGCCTTGGCAGCTAGAAATGAGAGCAGAGACCTGGGGCCAAGGCAAAGCTCTCTTTCTGGGGCTTTCTGACCTTAGGCTCACGGGGAAGATCCCTTTTCTAAAGATACAGGAGACCTGAACAGAACTCATAGAGGAAAAAAAAAAAAGTGGAAAAGTCAAGAGAAAGAGAATGAAAGAGTGAAAGAAGACAGTGGGGGTGATGGGGAGAAAAATAGAGGGAGAGGGGCAGAGAAGGTTGAATGTACAGGAGCAGGTGTGAGGCTGTGTGCACCCAGGAGGGGTCCTGCAGGGCCAAAGGCTCTCACACTGGCCTGTGATGGTGTTGGCCTCAACCTGACCTGCCTGGCCACAGTCTAACTTTCAGGGCATCTGGGATGTTACTGACTGGGACCAGGGAAAGAGTTTCACTGTCTCCAGTGAGACACAAGTCTCAGCCCAGCTCTGGTACCGCGGGACTCTCAGGAAACCCTCAAGGGCTCCAGACCCCCCACTATCACTGAACCTAGGCAACCACACTGGACTGGCAGACACACCATGACCCTCAGCCACAGCTCCAGCAAAATCCCTCACAGAGACCCCCATCTCCAAAACATGCCAAAAGACATGCCATCCAACTCTCCCCTGACGGTCACGGGCCAGCTGCGCTGCATCAGGCATTTAAGTCATAGGCTGTCTGACACTCAGTGCTTCTGCCCAAGCTGGGCCACATCACCACCCTTCATTTCCTTCCACTGGTGCAGGAAACTGTCAAGCAGAAGCCACGGTGGGGGGTGGCTCTGCTGATGGAAGTATCTAGTGGTGGTGACCATCTTCACTGTGTCCCCAAAAAAAGTGCTAGAAGGGGATACCACAAAAGGTCCAACAATGCAAAGGGCAGTAGGGTGGTGATCATCTCAGGCTCATAAGAGATCTGGGATTATAAATGGGAATATTTGCCAAGGAGACCCAAGAGCATGAAGATGAAGAAAGGATGTCCACGGCAAACCCTCCACCCAATAGGTCCTAGCCCTGCTATGAGGGACACCCAGCACCCTCTGAGTTCCTTCCTAAAGGCCCGTATTTGAATTTTAGTAAATCAGCTCAATATGTTCTAGGACTTTGGGTATTAAATAAAAGAAGTCAGTGAAGCCTCCAAACAATAAGCTCATTCAACACAATCTTTTTTCTCCCCCATCTGGGGACTTGAATACAGTTAACATGAATAAATCCTGTTGTGTAAAAACTGGGAGAGAGGAAGGGGGGTATGGAGGATGGAAGGAAGTGGCAGGATTCCCATTTGTTGGTCTAAGAGAAAGGCTAAGACAGAACCCAAAAAAATGCCAGCATGCTAAGGTAGCCCAGAGAGACGGTGGTAACACTTTGCAGTTCAGGTAAGGAAGTATCTGGAAATTCCCCACCCACGCATTCCCAGTTTCTCTGCAGAACTCAAGACTAATACTCATGTTTGCACTCAACCTAGAAGTGAGCCCTTGGGCAGCCGCAAAGCTCACCACAAGCCAGACCTGACGACGTATCAGGGAAGATTCACTGCAAATATGCACAAGTATTTCCTGCCTCTTTCCCACCCTCGCTAGTGTCCTCCAACATAGTTGAGACCATTAGGATGAAGGACTGCAATTATTCAATTATTATTCTGTTTATTATTTAGGAATTCTTCCTAAATACCCCCAAGAACAGGTGGAACAGCCTCTGTGGGTAATGAGCGTCCTGGACACACTTCTGATTAAGAGGAGATGCGTGTGTGAAATTCTACAGCGTGATTCATGGTTGAAAGTCATCTGGGCCCACACGGTCCTCCTGGATAAAGGTTCTACAGCCTTCCAACCCACTGTACTTAACAAAAAGGAGAAGACACAGAGTCAGCTACCGGGGTCATAGAGCCAGACACTGTCCACCTGAAAAGCAAGCCAATTCAACTTGGGGTTTGAGTTTTTAAGAAATGGGAAACCACTAAGCTCTTCGGATTCCATTAGGGCCACCAGATTAATACTTCCTTATTTTTGTGGGATTCCATACCCCACCTCCTGGGCTGGTGAGCAAGGACTAGTGCTGGTTATGCATCACAAGATTTTTCCCTGCTTGGAAACAACAGCTGTTGTTGTTGTTCAGTCACTAAGTCTTGTTGGAAACAAGCCGTCTTGTTTCCAACAAGGGGTTATCTTTCTAACCCCTTACCTGGCATGAGGCTAGGTGCGTTAATTTGCTAAATTGTGCATTCTCCCTCCTCAGAATCAATCCTATCTAGCATAGACAGGCAGGACTGCCAAAAACAAAAGGTTGGCCGGGAAATAATTATGGTGCAGACTTGGGTACTCAATTCCAATTCAATAACTTTATTGGTGAAAAAAAACAAACTTGCAGCAGAAAGTCTGCCAAAGTTAATACATTAGAGCCATGTGTGTGTAGCAGAAGAGTTCCCAGGGTGGGAACCCGGAGCGAAGGCTTCAATATTCCATGACCTTCTTGGGCACATCTGTTGCCTGGGTTTTTCCTTTTCTCTCAATAGAAGAAGAGCTTCCACCATCACCCTGGTTGTGCGTCACAGGCAAGTCTCTTGCATGGAAGTTACCATCAAGTAGTCATTTTGTACCAGAATTCTTCACCTTCTGCAGCACCTCCAGATGGCTGCAGGCACGACCACACCAAGACCTCAGATTCTATTTACAACCCATGACAGCTAACCACATGCTCAATGGATTCTTCATCTTATACCACAGTGTCATAAATGGCTAGGGTTTGTTTTAAGTCAGCTTTCTGGAGGTATAATTTACACAAAGGGCGAAAACAGAACTGCCCTGTTGACTGCACAGTTCTAGAACTGTAGAACCAACACTGCCATACAGATTCAAGAAATGGAGATTTCTATCATTTTAGAAATTTCCTTCAAGCTCCTTTGTGTGAAGCCTTTGTGCCAGCCCTAGCAACTACTGACCTGTTTTCCTTTCAGACAGTTTGGCCTTTTCCAAGAAGTCACACAAATGGAATCACACAGTGTGTAGGCTTTTCAAGTCTGGCTTCTCTTTCTTAGGACACTGGTGGTATCATGCAGCTACAAACTAAGTTACTAAGCGCTGGTTTTTAAGCTCTGGACTTTTGCTTTTTATCAAAGAGACGAAATAACTGGCTCTGTTCATCTTTGCTGTGGAGTAACCACGTTTGGTTTAGCCTTTTAACAAAGCTGAGGCTTGGGAACAAGGTGACCTGACCCACCAACTCCAGTCTGTCCGAGACAGGGATTTCCTGGGACGTGGCACTTTCAGTGGCAAAACCCGTAAAGTCCCGGGTAAACTGCGACAGCTGGTCACCCTCCTTGGGAAAGCCACCTCCAAGGGCAGGAATGCACATGGCCCCGCTCAGATTCCTCCCGGGAGCAGAAGGTTGCTCTCTCAGAGCTGACAGCCAACCATCCTTCCCCCATTGAATCAGGAGCAGGCAGTCAATTGGCAATATGCTGGGACCGATCTGACCACACTCAATAGGCCTGCTGCTGTCTTTGAAGTCCAAGGGAGGGGCTCAAGGAAGTGAGAGGAGAACTCAGGGATCTGTTTAGGAAAAAAACAGCGCAGGGCTTCTGTTGCTGTCAGCACCACTTCCCCCTCGCCCTCCCCGGCCGATATTTAAGGCCTATGGAGAGACAGGACATGAGAATATGCTGGACTCATCTGGTTTATAACCAGTACAGCGCGTCCACGGTAATGCAATGCATGTTCTTGACTTTTTCTATGCATTCTCTTTACTCCTCCCTTTGAGTGGAGTTTTTCATTAGTTTGAGACCAAGGGCTTCCCGGGTGGCTCAGATGGTAAAGAATCTGCCTGCAATTTGGGAGACGCAGGTTCGATCCTGGGTCAGGATGATTCCCTGGAGGAGGGCATGGCAACCCACTCCAGTATTCGTGCCTGGAGAATTCCATGAACAGAGGAGCCTGGTGGGCTACAGTCCAGGGGGTCACAAAGAGTCAGACACCACGGAGCAACTTTCACTTTCAGGGAGAAGGTGAGAGTCAAGCGACAGAAAATTAGTAAAGAGCTTAAAGTTCTTGTTAGAATGCAAGGGACTCTCCTATATAAACTTAGTGAGACAGCAGAGGAATTCCTTGCCCTTCCAGCTGACCTCGAGGGAATTACATAGCTGCTCTGAGAAGCTAGGCTGCCTGGGAACAGACTAAGCATCCCTAGCTCAGATTTTCCAGAAGCATGAGGGGCACAGCTGGTACCAAATTAACTGTGAGGACCACCCAGCGCCCCCAAAGAAGGCAGGAACTGGAGGGGTCAGAACCATGTCAGACGTTTCCGGGTATCTGCTCCCTTGAATTAATATAAAATTGCCCCTTACAAGTATAGAACAGCAGCTATTACAAGTTATTCCACCAAGCAGTAGTTAGTAATCTTTATCCTCATTCGTACGGATGAGGAAGCAAGGCTAAGAGGGATTAATTGACTTGCCCAAGGTCACACAGTGAGTTAGTGGCCAAGGCCAGATTAGAACCCTGAGCCCCAGAGTGCCCAGGCCCGTGCCCAGCTCCCCAGCTTCCCTCAGAAATCGGTCCAGAGCATGGGCAGAGCCAGGTCTGTGCCCTCGGGAGCCCTGGAGGCCGGGTGAGCTGCTGCATGGGGCACAGGCAGGCTCATACTCACAAGCAGAAGCCTGTAGCATCCTTCTCTGCACCACCAGACAGCAACACCCCTGTGCTGGAACAGACAGAAACAGGCTCAAGTCGAGAAAGCCACGGGCGGCCACTGCGGGCCTGCAAGCTCCACGTCTAGAATCTGGCTTTGAGATCATGCCTCATTTCCCTTGGTGCCCAGGGCTCCTGTGGCCTGGAATTCATTCCTTCACTCATTCCCCCATCATGTCCCAGACACTTACTATGTCACCTGGCGGTACACTAGGGGTGAGAGGGAGCCATCCTTGGAGGAGAGAAACAGCTGTGTTTTGAATGGGTTTCAAGGCAGACAGACATAGAGACATATAACGATAAGACAATGTAACCTGAATTCAACAAATAGTTTCTGAGCACTTGTGATGTGCTGTACCTAAAATAGTGAGGGAACACAGAGCAACTCAGGGAAGGCTTCCTGGAAGGAGCGGCATGTGGGCCTGAAGACAGAAGAGTTTCCCTGAGTGGCTTAATCACTTCCTGGCTAAGAGGACACTGATAAGGAAAGAGCCTGAAATTGTTCTGAGCTCTTCTTTCTCAATAAGCCCTTGCTGTTATTAGAACAGGAATCTACCCTTTAGAAACTCATTTCTCGGGGATCTCTTATCTGGGTTCTGACTTTCTGAGTTAATCTCTTTCATCTCAGTGGACCTGTCTCTCAAATAGGAGCGAATAATCCCACGTCTTAGAGAGGCTCCAGGCTTCGGAGACACGTTCACACACAAGTCCTTGAGCCACAAATTCCTCGCACAGCTGATAGCATCCTCTTTCCCACCAAGGCTGCCGTGCTCCTCTCTCAACAGGAAATTGGTTTTATTTATAAGAATCACAATCCTAAACTGACATTTACTGGGCTGCCCACATTCCCTCTCTCACTTCCCTCCCCTCCCCAGGGCACATTCACCCTCCAGAGATTCCTCAGCGACCACAGAGCAAGCACTGAAGAGTGCTTGGAAAACCGGATGGGCAAATGCTGGAGACTGTTTCCTAGAAGGGGATACTGAGGCCTGGGGAGTGACTCACCCAGCCAAGCAGTACCCGTGGGGCTCCAGGTTCCCAAAGAGCTGCCTCTTCCTTGCATCCTGACTGTTCTCCCTCTCGTTTCAGCCTGGGCTCTGGGAAGAAGTGCCATCTTCCTTCAGCTTGGGGAAAGCCTCCCATCTCTGGATGACAGAAGTCTTTAGAGAAACGCTTCCCATCATTAAAGGGATTTGGACGAAGACTGGCACAGCTTCCTCAGCTTTGAAGTTCCTTGGCCCTTCTTGCCCTTTAATGGGGCTTGGAACCAGCCCAGTTCCAAGAGCTCTCACCCCTTCTGTAAAGGGCAGGGGTCCCAGAGCAGAATTCCAACCCCCCCCACCTCCCCCCGGCTCCTGGCCTTTCAGCACCAAAGGTGACCTCTCAGGATTTGTTTCAGACCACTTCATTGCCAAAGCATCGAGGGCTCCCACACAAAGAGCTTCAAAGTCAGGAGGGTTCAAGGTCAAGTACAATCATGAGCAAACCCTGAGCTTAGGATTCGGAAGCATCACATCAGAGATTGCTCTTCAGTAGCTTTCCCACAGCCTTTCAAAGCCTTTCAAAGCTTTGACCAATTATGTTAGATCTCTGCACCATCACAAGATTTGGTTAAACCACATCATGTAAGTATGGAAGAGGTATCTGTTTCACTCCACACTTGCTCTTAAATTTTCCAGGTGAGGAAAGTGTTATATACATTTTTTTCAAAGGTTCTCATTGTTTTGGCTACACCTTAGAATCACCCAGAGCTTTAAAAAACACACCACCTAAGCTGAACCCTTAAACCAATTAAATCAGAATTGTGTGTGTGTGTGTGTGTGTATGTGCACATTCAGTGTCTGACTCTGCAATCCCATGGCCTGTAGCGCACCAGGTACTTCTGTCAATGGAATTTTTCAGGCAAGAATACTGGAGGGGATTGCCATTTCCTTCTCCCAGAATGTCTTGGATGGGGGTCATATTTTTTAAGGCTCCCTGAATATCTCCAACATGTGTCTAAAGTTAAGACCCTCTGCCTTAAGTAGAAATTCAACTGGAAAAACCTGAGCTCCTCGACAAGGAAGAACAACAAATTCAGATGATGCTTCTGAAGGTGAAATAAACACTATCAATCTGTTCATCCTTTTTAAATAGTTTTCCTTTTTCAGACCTTCCCTGGCCACAGATCACATGACTCCCACATAAGCTTTCAAGTAGTTTTACTGGCTTGACTCTTTACAGCTCATCTCTATCTTCCAGTGCCCAAGAATTAAGTGCCCTCTCCTGGCAATCAGGTGATCTGACTCACAAACCAAAGAACAGGAAAGGGATGATACACTTTTGACCAATTATTGTGATCCAAATTAAAGTGGCTATCTCAACTGTGCATGTATGGCTCCAAGTGTGATGCAATTTCAGGAAGCTTTGGCATGGACTTCCAAGTGCAATCCACAGATAGTAGGTCAGTCACATTTGGCCCTGGACACGCTCACCAGCTGGAAGAGCAGTAGGAACCGGAATCTTTGACCACATGGTGCGAGTTCAGCCAATGGGCTCACCCACAGGGACACAAGGATGCTCTTATGAGGTTCATAAATATGTAAACACCCAAGGATGGGAACCATCTCAAAGTACCCTGTAGGGCTTAGCACAGCTTAGACAATATCAAAGAAATTCACATGCAAAATACAGTAATTCTACCATCACTTTCTAGGACAGCTCTTATAAAAGCTCTACCTCTCTGAGGAAGACACCCCCACATACTCCTTCCTCTAAGGAGAACCTTGGTTTTGCTAAGGAGAACCATGGCTGTCTAGAGGAATGACTTAGAAAGGATGAGGAAAAAGCCTGGAAGTATTTCTGCATTATATACCAGGTGATATTCCAATGACCCTTTACCTCCAGACATCTCTTTACATCTTAAGAAACAATGGAAAAATCAGCCCAGAGCCTAAAAATGATAGGCTAGTTTTGGAGATGCACAATATGTAACATGCAGGCTGGGGAATATGGAAAACAGTTTCTCCTGCACTGACTGATTTGTCAGTCAGATTTACAAATGAGAGAAAACATTTTGAGATTCTGGAGATGGTGATGAGGCAGTTTACCTATTCTTAAAAGTATCACAAACAATTCTTCTGAGACTCCAAGTACATCTTGCACTTCAATTTAATTTTGCTGTTAAAACCACCCTGTGTGTAGTCATTTCATAATTATTCAATCTTACCTTTGAAAGAAAAAGGTCCTCAATCTCTGACAGGCAAGAAGAGACTCAGATACTAGAGGTTGCACTGGTTAATGGAAGATTGGGACCAACATACTTAAATTTACTTTGTTTGCAGTAATGCTTCCTAAGGCCCATTTGACTTCACAATCCAGGATGTCTGGCTCTAGATAAGTGACCAAACCATCGTGCTTAGCATGGTCATTAAGACATCTATGTACAGTTCTTCCGTGTATTCTTGCCACCTCTTCTTGATCTCTTCTGATTCTGTTAGGTCCATACCATTTCTGTCCTTTATTGAGCCCATCTTTGCATGAAATGTTCTCTTGGTATCCCTAGTTTTCTTGAAGAGATCTCTAGTCTTTCCTATTCTATTGTTTTCCTCTACTTCCTTGCATTGTTCATTTAAGAAGGCCTTCTTATCTCTCCTTGCTATTCTCTGGAACTCTGCATTCAATTGGGTATATCTTTCCCTATCTCCCCTGCCCCTTGCTTCTCTTCTTTCCTCAGCTATTTGTAAAGTCTCCTTGGACAATCACTTTGCCTTCTTGCATTTTTTTCTTTGGGATGGTTTTGGTCACTGCCTCCTGTACAATGTTATAATCCTCTCTCCATAGTTCTTCAGGCACTCTGTCTTTCAGATCTAATCCCTTGACTCAATTTGTTACCTCCACTGTATAATAATAATAAGGGATTTAAGTCATACCTGAATGGACTACTGGTTTTCTCTACTTTCTTCAATTGAAGTCTAAATTTTGCAATAAGGAGCTGATGATCTGAGTCACAGTCAGCCACAGGCCTTGTTTTTGCTGACTATATACAGCTTCTCCATCTTCTACTGCAAAGAATATAATCAATTTGATTTTGGTACTGACCATTTTGTGATGTCCATGTAGAGAGTCATCTCTTGTGTTGTTGGAAAAGCATGTTTGTTATGACCAGTGAGTTCTCGTGACAAAATTCTGTTAACCTTTGCCATGCTTCATTTTGTACTCCAAGGCCAAACTTGCCTGTTACTCCAGGTATCTCTTGACTTTCTACATTAGCATTCCAATTCTTTATGGTGAAAAAGACATCTTTTTCCAGTGTTAGTTCTAGAAGTTCTTGTAGGTCTTCATAGAACCAGTCAACTTCAGCTTCTTCGGTATCAGTAATTGGAGCACAGACTTGGATTACTGTGATGCTGAATGGTTTGCCTTGGAAATGAACCAAGATCATTTTATCATTTTTGAGATTTTTTGTTTGCATTACTGCAAACAAAGCTAGTGGAGGTGATGGAATTACAGCTGAGCTATTTCAAATCCTAAAAAATGATGTTGTTAAAGTGCCATACTCAATAGGTCAGCAAATTTGGAAAAACTCAGCAGTGGCCACAGGACTGGAAAAGGTCAGTTTTCATTCCAATCCCAAAGAAGGGCAGTGCCAAAAAATGTTCAAACTACTGTACAAGTGAACTCATTTCACATGCTAGTAAGGTCATGCTCAAAATCCTTTAAGATAGGCTTAAGTAGTACATGAAATGAGAACTTCCAGATGTACAAAGTGGGTTTAGAAAAGGCAGAGGAACCAGAGATCAAATGCCAATATTCGCTGGATCACATAGAATGCAAAGAAATTCCAGAAAAATACCTACTCCTGCTTCATTGACTACATAAAAGCTTATGACTGTGTGGATCACAACAAAGTCTTAAAGAGGTGGGAATATCAGATCACCTTACCTGTCTCCTGAGAAACCTGTATGTGGGTCAAGAAGCAACTGTTAGAACTTTACATGGAACAACTGACTGGTTCAAAATTGGGAAAGAAGTACGACAAGGCTGTATATTGTGACCCTGTTTGTTTAACTTACATGCAGATGACATCATGCAAAATACAGAGCTGAATAAATCACAAGCTGGAATCAATATTGCTCGGAGAAATAAGAACCTCAGATATGCAGATGACACCACTGTAAGGGCAGAAAGTGAAGGGGGAACTAAAGAGCCTCTTGATGAGGGTGAAAGAGGAAAGTGAAAAAGCCGGCTGAAAACTCAACATTTAAAAAACCAAGATAATGGTATCCTGTCCCATCACTTCATGGCAAGTAAAAGGGGAAAACTGGAAGCAGTGATAGATTTTATTTCCTTGGGCTCCAAAATCACTGTGGACAGTGACTGCCACCATGAAATTAAGACACTTGCTCCTTGGGAAAAAAGCTATGTCAAATCTAGACAATGTATTAAAAAGCAAAGACATCATTTGGCTGACAAAGGTCCACATTGTCTAAGCTATTGCTTTTCCAGTAGTCATGTACCAATGTGAGAGTCAGACCATGAAGAAGGTTGAGCGCCAAAGAACTGATGCTTTCAAATTGTGGTGCGGGAGAATACTTTTGAGAGTCCCTTGTCCCTTGAACTGCAAGGAGATCAATCCAATCAATCCTATAGGAAATCAACTCTGAATATTCATTGGAAGAACTGATGCTGAAGCTCCAATACTTTGGCCACTTGATGCGAGGAGCCAACTCATTGGAAAAGACCCTGATGTCAGGAAAGATTGAAGGCAACAGGAGAAGCGGACAACAGAGGATAAGGTGGTTGGATGGCATCACTGATGCAATGGACATTAATTTGAGCAAACTCTGGGAGATAGTGAAGGACAGGGAAGCCTGGCATGCTGCAGTCCATGGGGTCACAAAGAGTTGGACAGGACTTAACAACTGAACAACAACAATAAAACTTAATTTTGCACAGGGCAACCTTTCAATTCAGAGACTGTTCAACATACAACTCAGCTTTTTCAGTGAATGGGGATTTCTACAATCTCTGGCAAGACGGGGCAGGGAAATTCCCAGATTCCTTAGCTGAAAGGTGCATTAAACAGATTAGTAGCATTCACTAGAGAACCTTGGAGAATTTTCTCCAGAATCAAACACTAAATGAGCCCCCTGCAATCCAGATCATTCTCAAGTGTATTCACTTATCACTGGCTGTGCTTGATTTACTGCAAAATGAGGAAACCGATGCATGCGTTACCCAAAACATAAACACTCTGAACTGGCAACTAAAATTTCCTTCAGCTGGCATAAACCATTCAGGGATCTTTGAGGGTGGGAGGATTTTAAACTCCCAAGAGAAAAAGATAACTAAGAAGACTTCCTCAGGTTAAGGGCCAAGTCGAAAGCTATTAAGACAAAAACCTTCTGATAATCACTGGGCTTTTGGAAAGACCCAAACTGTTATCATTTGCCCTAAACTCGGAAGGATTAACATAGTGATTTGAGAGAAAGTAGCTTGCAACTTGGACCTTCCATCAGGAGCAGACACAATTCAGGAAGGGCAGACTCTTGAGCTGGAAGGGTTCCTCAGAGAGACAGCTCAAGGATCGAATTCCCTGTGAGGGTCCCTCCCAGAGGGCGGAGGGGGCCCAGCAGGGCAGGGAGCAGCAAAGTGCCATTTTAGGAGAGGGGCTGTGGCCTCAAGTGTTCAGAAACTACAGAAGGACGCATTCAGCCATCCAGGCACAAAACTGACGTGATCTCAGCAGAATTTGAGACAAAAAAAAAAAAAAAAAAAACCACCCGGTTAGAAATGTGAGAGAGGCTTCAGGGAGGGTTCACAGGGGAAAAAAAAAAAAGGAAGGTTGCCAGCGAAGTTAACCCTGTCTCCCCAGCTGTCTTCTGTGCTCTTGGCAAAGACCCTTCCTCACCTGTAACCAACTGACCCAGATGAGAAAAAAACCATGAGGAAAATCAAAAGATCCAAGTTAGTTTAGAGAACCAAAGCTGAGCCCTAAAATTTGTGTCAGTTCAGAAATGAGAAACCACTGGGAGAGAGATTCCTTGGGAATCTGAGCGTTTTTCTATATTACTCTTTCCCAGGAGAAAATAAATACAGAAACAGTACTTCCTTTTGCAGGTTTGGTAGAGAGAGACCAAGAAAATGCAAGAAGTTTCCCCAAAGGAAAGGAGTTGGGGGAGGGGGGGTCCCCCACAGCGTCACGATTAAGGGGCAGCTCTTTAACCTTTTCCAGAACCAAAAGATGTGCCGTGTGCCATCGGAGGCTTCTAGACTCCAGCCCGCCCCCCCCCCTCCGGGTGGGGCAGTGGCTCTGAGTTCGGGTGCCAGCCGGGCACAATCAACACAATCCAGGCCGGCCAGCCGCCCAGGAGGGTTTGGCCGAGATACCCGGGCTCAGGCCAACTCCGAAACTTGCTCCGCTGAGCCGGAGCTAAGCCTTCGGGCTGGGACGCGCTCCACCTGCCGGGCACCCTACTCGGCCCCGAATCCCTGCACCCCGCCCCTGCCTGGGGAAAAGGCAGTTACCGGAGCACCCGCACGATTGGGGTGGCCCGACCAAGCCGGGAGCCGAGCTGCGCGCCCACCCGACCCCACCCCACCCCACCGCCCAAGCGCATCCCCTCGCAAGCTTTTTTTCGGGGTCTGCAAGAAGCCCTCCACTCTGACTGGCGCCCGCTTCAGCCACCCCGACTACCTGCCCCCTTTCGCCCCCAAAGCAGCCCCTCACTCTTCCGACCTCACTCGGGAACTCCTCGGTCCCTGGCATCTTTCCGGGGTGCCCGGGGCTTAGAAGGTGGGTCTCCATGTGCACCCCCGGCCCTCCAACAGGTGAGAAGCCTGGTCACGCCGACCCCCCGCCCTCCGCGCCTGGGAGGATCAAAAGATCTTCGGCACAGGTCTGGGCTGGGCGGGGGTAGCCGGCCTGGCTCACCTGAGCCCCGGAGGAACGCGAGGCGCACCCGGTGACGGCCCCCGCTACCCTCGGCCCAGCTTTCTAGCGCCGTGCGGGGCGGGAAGGGGCTGGGGGCGCGCCGCCCCGGGACCCCGCGTCCTCACCTTTGAACCGCTCCATCGGGGCCGCGGCGTGCGCTCCTCGCGGCTCGGCTCGGGCGGCGCTGCGCTCTCGGCGCTCGGCTCCAAGCCCAGGGCCGCCGCGCTGGCCCCTCCCCGTGAGGTCACGCTCACGCCCGGACCTCCTGGCGCGGCTGCCGCGCCCGGCCCAGGACCCGGTCCCCGCCCGGCGTGTCGCCCCCGCGGGGGAACTCCGCTGCCGGCCCCGGCGGACCGTCAGCTATCGAGTCCGCTCGCTCCCGGGGCCCCGCTCCCGCGCCAGCTGCTTCACGTCCGGGCTCCGAGACTTGACCAAACCCTGGGGGAGGCCCCCGGGAGGGGCGGGCTCGGGAGGCTCATGGGAGCTCTTCTTCCAACCACCAGGCTGCGAACCCACTACCAGGAGGTGGAGACTGAGATCTGAGTCGGGAGGCTGAGCGGTACCTAGAGCACCCCCCATCCGCCGTTTGACCCCTGGGTGCGCGCACTTTTGTCCTTGGCATTTCTCGAGGTGGGACGTGGGGAGGCGGGTAGGGGCATCCGAGTCCGTCCCCAGTTCTTCAGAACTTGCTGCTACTCTCTCGCAGAATTTCTGGGCAGCCGATCGCAAAGACGTCTACTTGCTCTTCTACCCCAGTCCAGGTTCCCTGGGCGCCTTGTGCCAGGTTCTCCCAGGACTAGAATTTATAGAGCCGCCTAGAGAAATCCCGGAGAGCAGCGTTCCTGGACAGGCTAAGCGCCGACCGCCCCGAGGGGCAGCATCTATTCCCTAGGAGCCCAGTCTTGGCTCTAACTCCACCACTGCTGCCAGAAAGCCGCACACTTCCCGTCTTTTACCTTCCTTTTTTTTGACCATTGGTCCCTCCACCAACAGGCCCATGTCCTCCCCACCGGCCCCTGAGGAAGAGCCATGTATTCTTTTAAACTTCCATTTTCACTTTAAAATTCAATCATAGTTTGTGCCGAACGCCTGGTTTTGCAACAAGTCTCCCCCAACTTCCTCGAAGGAACACTTAAGGAAGATTTGTTGCTGCTGCTGCTGTTTTCCAAAAGACTTCCTAATTCCTTCTTGGAACAGCAGAGTTAGCCCTGATGTGTCAAGACCTTCTGCCCCAGCCGTCTTAGAAATGTTTTTCTGGGTTCCATTAGCAGCTCAAATTCTCCATGTCATCCATGGATCTATCCTCGCAGGCCAGGCATGGGACGCTAAGGGCTGTACATGCATAGCCTTTCATTTTTCCTATAAGCCTGTGATCTGAGTAGTAGTTTTATTTCTACCATATAGGTGAAGAAATTGAGGCTTACAGAGGTTAAACAGCTTGCCCAAAGTCACACAGCTAAAAGAGAGCCCAGCAGACATTAAGCCCAGGTGGTCTGCTTCTAGATGTTTACCCACAAAACTTTTCTGGTGCCCGAGGAAGTACCAGGCTGTCTGTCACTGTCTTGGGAAGTCTTAGATCAGGGAATAAAAAAGGCCCAGCCAGGTAAGGGCTCTGGTTAGACCCAAGCACAAGGGATTCTGGGAATCCAATGGAGGGCCCTGATTCCACCTGGAGAAGTCTCCTAAACCTTCTAGAAGAGGAAATGACTAAATTGAGTCTTAAAAGATGAGTTAGAGCTAGTTTGGTGACAGGAGAGGCAGAGTGACTGCAGCCTTCCTGGGAGAAAGCGAGGAGCCATTTTAAGGGTCCAATAGTTGTATGCTGCTGAAGCCAAAAGGAAGACCCCAGGAGTGGAGAAGGTGAGGCTAGAGGGGTGGGCGCAGGCCTGCTCCAGGATCCAGAACACGGAGTGATCTGAAAGTTGAGAGGATTGGGCAACCCTGAAAAGTGAAGGTGTCCGAGATTTCCTGGGCAGCTGAGTGGAGGGTGGAGTGTAGGAAGCTGTCGCACCAGCCAGGTGAGAAGTCACTGGGGTGGTAGAAACCTGAATGAGAGGACCGGGGCAGAAACAGGCAGAAGTTCAAGGCCAGGGCTCTGTGCCTGAGCGCAGGGCTTGAGGGAGATGGAAGGGCCAAGGCAGACCCTGCAGTTTCAGCAACTTAGGTAGCCAGGGGGCAAATGTTCCTACTCCGTCAGTCAGTTCAGTCGCTCAGTCGTGTCTGACTCTTTGCAACCCCATGGACTGCAGCACACCAGGCTTCCCTCCCGGAGCTTGCTCAAACTCATATCCATTGAGTCGGTGAGGCCATCCAACAATCTCATCCTCTGTCATCCCCTTCTCCTCCTGTCTTCAATCTCTCCCAGCATCAGGGTCTTTTCCAATGAGTCAGTTCTTTGTATCAGGTGCCCAAACTATTGGAGCTTCAGCATCAGTCCTTCCAATGAATATTCAGGGTTGATTTCCTTTAGGATGGATTAGTTGGATCTCCTTGCTGTCCAAGGGACTCTCAAGTGTCTTCTCCAACACCACAGTTCAAAACCAGGCGCTCAGCTTTCAATTTTTCGGCGCTCAGCTTTCTTTATGGTTCAAATCTCACATCCATACATGGCTACTGGAAAAAGCACAGCTTTGACTATACGGACCTTTGTCAGTAAAGTAATGTCTCTGCTTTTTAATATGCTGTCTAGGTTTGTTACAGCTTTTCTTCCAAGGAGCAAGCTTCTTTTAATTTCGTGGCTGCAGTCACCATCTGCAGTGGTTTTGGAGCCCCAGAAAATAAAGTCAGTCAGTCAGTCCTCAGCTATTTATTAGCTGAGCCCCTGTCTGGTCCCAGCTGCTACCAGGCGCTGCAGAGAGCAGAGGCCAGGTAGCAGAGGGACTGCTGTTGGGAGTGTGGGGTGGGACTGGGGACGACAAGTGGGAAGAGAGATGAGTGTCCTTGAATCAGATGGAGACAAGTGTCAGCAAGTTAGGGTGTTGGGGGCAGAAAGTGAAGGGCCCCTAGCAACTCCGAGTAGGCCTAGAGACCCAGGTCTGAGCCCTCCTAGTCACCCCCATACATTATTTCAGTTCTCTCAGCCACTCTTCCAGGTGGACTGGGCTCATGGGGGGTTCAGAAAACAGGAAGCATGTGGGCATCTCGGGGAACTAGGGACAGGAAATAGTGTTCAGGGGGCCTCAGGGAAGCAGGGACTGGGAACTGGGTCAAGATGGGGGGGGCCTCTTGTTTTTTTATGTTCTCCCTCCTCCCTCCCTTTCCTCATCTTGCAGATGGCCAGGCATGGTGCCCACCCTCCCATGTACAGTGTCCAGAGACAGTTGGACATTGCTGGGTCCCCAGTTTCAAGTTCTCCAGGGTAATCTGGTTGTGCAGCTTGGCGATATGAGACCAGCCTCAAGTCTGCTGACCGCTCACTCCTGACAATTTCAACTCCAGCTGTCAGCTGGGGCCAGTAGGTTAGAGGATCCAGCCCCCCTCCTCCGTCAGGTCTTTATCACCGCTGACCCTCCCAGAGGGGAGAGGCTGACTCTAGCTGAGGTCACTAAATACAAAAGGTAGGATTCAAGTATCTCCATCCTATGAATGAGAGGATTTTGGGGCCTCACCCAAGTCACCAAGTGAGGTAATCTCTTTTTCAGAACTCAGATTCAGAATTCAGGTTTCCTGGTTCCAAACTGTGCTGTGTCACACCCCAGCCTGGCTTTCCCAGGCCTCTAACAGGGCTTCACCCCAGCCAGTCCTCTGGTGGCCGGCTCCGTTAGCACGTCCTGTAATGGCACCGTCCTCTCAGAAAGCTTCGGGGGGCCCCATATCTCTCACGCCTGCTCCCTCTCTCCATTTCCCCCACACCACCACCCGGCTCCAGCCCTTTAATTGCCTCTTCTTAAATCCTCTCTAGTTTATCTATGGAGACTTGGGAAATCCCAGAGCCTCTAGACAAACAGCAATCAATCAGAAATGTAAGCAGAATGAATTTAAAATGGGACTTCACCACCCTTTTCAAGAATGAAACTGAAACACTACTTCAAACCATCAGTAGCAATCAGAGCTTTGGAAGGCTCAGCGGTGCCCCCCTCTTTCCAAGTTGCATGTGTGTGTGGCTCAATTGTGTCCAACCCAATGGATTGTAGCCCACCAGGTTCCTCTGTCCATGAGATTCTCTAGGCAATAATACCGGAGTGGGTAGCCATTCCCTTCTCCAGGGGATCTTCCCAACCCAGGGATTGAACCTGGGTCTCCTATATTGCAGGGAGATTCTTTACTGTCTGAGTCACCAGAGAACGTTCAAGTCCTGGATGCAGTTTAACCCCATGTCTTTAGTCCCTTTGCAACTTCCACAAAGGAGCCACCCCATTCAAATTCTAAGTCATTGAGTTTCTGGCCTCTAGGATCAGAGGATCTGGTTTCCTGAACCTTCTCAACCTTCTGAGGGCTCTGACCAACTCCACCCCAGACAGACCACAGGATCCCTAATGGGGTGTTCTGCTGCAGGCAATCCTGAAACCAAATTGAGTACCTCTGAACTAGAGGATAGGTAATGGGTGGGTGTTCCCACCAAGTTCAGCAAGGCTGGGGGTGGACTGGGCCTCTGGGTGCGGGTGGAAGAGTCTGGAATCAGCTAGAAGGGCTGATTCTCCCCTAATTCCTAAACCAGTTCTCGGCACCAGCCAGGTTTCTTCAATCATAAAGTGTTGAGGCAATTGCCAGCTGAGGCAATGAGGAGGGGAGCCCAGCTTTATAAAATTATCCTATTTAATTCTCACAGCCACCCAGGTAGCATATACATTTCCCCATATTTCACACGTGGTGACCTTGGAACTTGCCCAAGGTCACCACTGGGCAGGACACAAGCCAGTCCCATTTGAGCACCATCTCTTACCCAGCTACCTAGGAGTATAACTGCTGGGTGATTTGTTAATTCCGTGCTTAACTCTCTGAGGAACTACCCAAAATGTTTTTCAGAGGCTCCACCATTTCACATTCCCACCAGCAAGGCATAGGTGTTCCCGTTTCTCCACACCCTCATCAACACTTTTTATTTTCCATTTTTAAAAATTATTCCCATCCTAGTAGGTTTCATTATATTTTTAAGACTCTGGAGTCAACATGCCGTGAAGATAACATTTCTTCTTAAATCTGAGTGGTTGCTACAAGAGTGTATTTTATATTATATAGTGAGGACCACTGGCTGGGGTCAACCCTCTCATAGTTTTGTTGATGCATTTGAAGAAGCCAAGGCCTAGAATTCTGAAGTAGAAAGTGTTTGTTCAATATTCAGGTGACTGACCCTCCTGGCCAGCACGTTTGAAATACTCCAGAATTTAAAATAAATAACAATAAATATTTGGGTGGCTCAGAGGGTAAAGAATCTGCCTACAATGCAAAAGACCTGGGTTCAATCCCTAGGTAGGAAGATCACCTGGAGAAGGGAATGGCAACCCACTCTAGTATTCTTGCCTGGAAAATTCCATGGAGAGAGCCTGGTGGACTACAGTCCACGGGGTCACTAAGAGTTGGATGTGACTGAGTGGCCAATAACCAACACTTTCAAAGAAATAAAGACAGCCAAGGCTTCGAGGAAGGGGGCAAGGGGAGGGGGTGGACACATGCATCCTTGCTCTGTCTTATCCTCTCCCCATGCTGTCTTTCCTAATGCTTGCCCCAGCCCATCTCCAGGCCCTTCTGTCTCCTAACTTCTGCCCAGATTCCCAGTCCATTGATGCAGAACATTTCAGGGCTGTTCGGAAACGGGGAATCACCAGCAAATCCAGCATTCAGGATGCCAGAACCCAGGGCGGTGCCAGCACCAACCAAAGCAGACCAGCGACTGGCAGGTGGCACCAGCACCCAAGCTCAGTGTCCAGCGAGAGTTCTTCCTCCAGCTGCTTGTGCTCGGGCTCAGAGGCTCCTTCTCCCCGGGTAGTCCCAACACCGTGTCACCCGAAGTCATACAGAACCCCGAAATGTGCCTGAATTATGGTGCCTGGGCAGTGGTCAGCGTCTCGATCTTGGTTTCACTTCTTGAGGTTTTTTTTTTTTGCTGACTCTTCCTGTGATTACTAAGATAATCATTTCTCAGATGAGGCTTGGGCAGAAATGCAGCTGAACCAGAACTGACAGCCTTGCAGGTTCCTCAGAGTCCCCAGATAAGGACACCTTGCAGAGGAATCATTCATTTGTGCCCGGAAGCTGAGGGTACTTCCTGCTTCCTTCCCCAAGCTCCCGTCCCCCTGCAGAGCCCCAGCTGGTCCTTCCAGACCCAGCCCAGAAGCCCTTCTCCTTCATCAAGGCTTCCTAGAACATTTTGAAAGGACTGAAGGATTGAAAGGATTCTTGAAATCCTGTTCACACTTTCCCACTTCCAAGATCCATTTCTCATTTACTATCAGAAAACAGCAACCATCTTTTTAGATCTCAAGCTCTCCAAATAGCCTACAGGATCTTGTGAGCAGGAACTCAGTAAAAGCCCCTTGATTGCCAGCCCGTCAGGACTGGCACGTCTCAGGTGCCTAGGTTTATAGACTGGCTGTGGGTCCACAGACCCTGCCATAAGCCCACAGCCACCTGTCTGCAATAGGAGCTTTCCCAGCACTGTGCTGCCGACAGGCTCAGCTCCCCAAGGCCTCTTGGGGCTGCCTGGGCCCACGCCGGGCCAGAACAGCTCAGCCTCTTAATCCTTCTCCATATAGCAAGGCTGAGCTTCAAATTCTCATCACTACATTCCAGAACCCACTCTCTCCGGGCTGACCTGCCTGGTGACTCTCTTCTTCCCACTCCTTGGTGCACTCTTTTTGGGTCCCTTTCCAATGGCTGGATGAAAGGAGTGGAATTTTAAGTCTTTTGCCCTAAAGTCACTGACTGGGGTAAGGGATAAAATATAAAACCTGCTATTGTTAACTATGGGCTTCCCTGGTGGCTCTCAGTGGTAAAGATCTGCGTGCCAATGCAGGAGATGTGGGTTCCTTCCCTGGGCTGGGATGATACCCTGGCGGGGGGGGGAGGGGGGGGGGTGGATAGCAACCCACTGCAGTATTCTTGTCTGGAGAATTCCGTGGGGTGGGCTACAGTCCATGGGTGTCACAAACTGGACATGACTTCGCAACTGAGCACTCATACACAGGGTAAAAGGGATGGAAATGGGAAGTAGTTACTGAGTGATTGCCTCAATCTTGCAGAAACAAGGTTTCATTTATATTGAAGACAAAGTGAGCATGCACTGATGGAACTCCTGCTAGGCAGCCCCGGGAGAGGCAGGAGGGGTTGGAAGGCTGTCTGGGGGGCACAGGTGCATCTCTGTGACCCTGATCCAGGAGCCTTCCCCAGCAGGTCTTCTGTGCTGCTGCCAGCTCACCAATATGCCTACCCTTAGACACACAGCATGGTTTTCCTTTAAAAGTATCCATTGAGTTCAGTCCACCCAGTCTCAAGTTCAGTAAGGGATGTGCCGAGAGAATGACTGACCTGGAGCCACAAGAGCAGGACTGGAGCTGGACTCTGAATCCCCTGATTCCCAGGCCAGGGCTCTTTCTGCAGCAACCACTGTACTGAGGGTACGGGCAGGTCTGAACCCAGTTCCTCCAGGATGGAAAATGCTGCCACATCTGACCAAGGCCCCTGGTCCTGTTCTGCTCAGTCTTTCTAGAGCCCCAGACACCAGGCTCTTTACTGTGCGTACAGCCTAGCACATAGACTCATCCACAAGACATCATGAAAGAGTGAGGCATTTTCCACAGGCATGATCGTATCACTGAGGGGACAAAAATTTGTTCTTGGGAGAGGCAAGAAAAATCTCACGGTATAAAAACATATACACATAGCATATAAACAGATACACAGTATGTCTATGGCATTAAAATTTCACAGGCAAGTAAAATCTCAGCCTCCAATTAAAACATGTTTGGGGCTTTTCCCCATACCACCAAACAATGCTCTGATATCAGCTGGGTACCCTATGATTCGACTCAATTCTGACACCATCTACCTGGAGATAGCATCAGCTCCAAAAGGTTAAGGGTTCAGTCCTACTGAACTCCAAGTCCTACTTGGAGACTGCTCTCCAAGCCCTTCTCCGCCCCTAATCCCCACAGCTTCTGATGCCAATCCCAAGTTCAGGTTATCACTATGCCTCTGATCAATTGCCTATATACTGGTAACGCCCAAGACTTTCTTTTCAGGTTTGATTAATTTGCAAGAGTGGCTTACAGAACTCAGAAATACATTTTACTTCCTAGATTACCAGTTTGTAATAAAAGGATACAACTCAAGAATGGCCAGATGGAAGAGATGCAAAGGGCAAGGTCTGGGGGAAGGGCACGGAGCTGCATGCCTCTCCTAGCTCATCGCTATCTCCAAATCTCCAGGTATTCATGAAAGCTGGAAGTTCTCTGAATCCTTTTCTTTGGGGTTGTTATGGTGTCTTCATTACATGGGTATTATTAATTATATCACTGGCCACCAGTGACTGATTCAAGCTTCATCCCCTTCTCCCCTTCCTGGGGGGCGGGATGGGGGTCAGGGGGTTGGGACTGAAAGTTCTAACCCTTAAGTCACATGGTTGGTTCTCCTGGCAACCTGTCCCCATCCTTAGGAGCACTCCAAAATCACCTCATTGACATAAACATGGGTGTGATGAAGGGGGGTTGTTATGAATATCCAGACACCTTTATCACGCTTATCACTTAGGAAAGTTCAAGGGTTTTAGAAATCTCTAAATAGCTATAAATTTCTTGTCATAAAAATCACAATATCACAAATAGAACCTAGGAGAAAATGTCTATAAAGGCTCCTAGACAGGGAATTCCCTGGTGGCCCAGTGGCTAAGGGGGCCTGGGTGTGATCCCTGGTCAGGGAACTAAGATCCCACATGCCACAACTAAATATCCCGAGTGTAACTTAGACCTGATGCAGCCAAACAACTAAATAATTTTTTTTTTAAAGGTTCATGAACAGAGGCGATGAGGAAAGAAAGGTGAAAAACACCAGAACATAGGCTCTAGAGTCAAGGTTAGACTCTCCCCTCTACCTGTTTCTAGCTGATGACCTTGGGCAACATACTCAACTTTTCTGTATGCCAGTTTATCCCTTAAGTCAAGTCAAGATAAAAATTGTATTCACCTCACAGGTTGGCTGTGAGGATTCCATGAGATAGACAATACACATAAGGCACTTAATTCCATGTCTGAGATGTAAGTTCACAACAGGCGTTAGATGCAACAATGATGAAGATGGCTGGAAGGGAGGGCGTCATCCCCCGATATGATAAGAGTCACTCGTGCCTCCTGTGGGCTCCCTTGATGGCCCAGTGGGTAAAGAATCTGCCTGCAGTGCAGGAGACACAGGAGACTCAGGTTCGATCCCTGGGTCGGGAAGATCCCCTGGAGGAGGACATAGCAACCCACTCCAGTATTCTTGCTGGAAAAATCCCATGGACAGAGGAGCCTAACAGGTTACAGTCCAACGAGTCGGGTGCAATTAAGCACACATGCCTCCTATGGCAGAGAAAAAAAGCTCTGGATGGTTTCAGAAATCCCTCTACGGGAAGAAGGGTCCTGCTTGGTACCAAGGATTAGAACTGGAGCTAAGATTTCAACCATTCATCCACTCACCCACCCACTCAGGTCTCTGCTATCCATCTCTACTTGCCTGTGTCTGACACTAACCATGGCACCTGAGGCTTTATTGGATGATAAACTGCACAAAGGGACTTATAGCCTCAAAGGGGACTAGAAACTCCATCTTCACTGGCAAAAAAAGTCTCATCTACTAAGTGATGCTTCTTAGATGGTAACATGTATAGGAATCACCTGGGGATCTTGGTAACATTCAGCATCTGATGCAGAAGATGTGGAGTGGGACCAGAGAATCTGCCTTTGTGACAACCTCCCAGGCCATGGGGATGCCCTGATCCAGCACTACAAACTGAGGAGCCAAACAGTCACGAGGCTTTCCTTTCCCACAGTTAACCAAACCGAGGAAATGATGCTTCCCTTTCTCTGCTGACGGTTGCCTACTATTTTATCATGGGCCCATGATAAAAGCATCTAGAAGATTTCATGCTGGTAAATTCTAGAGAAGACTCTTGAGAGTCCCTTGGACAGCAAGGAGATCAAACCAGTCAATCCTAAGGGAAATCAACCCTGAATACTCATTGGAACGACTGATGCTGAAGCTTCAATATTTTGGCCACCTGATGGGAAGAGTTGACTCACTGGATAAGACCCTGATGCTGGGAAAGACTGAAGGCAGGAGGAGTAGAGGATGACAGAGGATAAGATGGTTAGATAGCATCACTGACTCAATGGAAATGCATTTGAGCAAACTCCAGGAGATGGTGAAGGACAGGGAAGCCTGGAGTGCTGCAGCCCTAGGGTTGCAAAGAGTTGGATAAAACTCAGTGACTGAATGAACAACAACAACGAATTCTGGAACAAAATCTTCACGGCGAGTCCATTCTGCACCTGGGGTCACAACTGGTTTCTGAGGATTCTGAACGTTGAGTTACAATGAGCTCGCTTCAGTGCTCCTGCTGGATCACACACTTGTACTTGTTTTTCTTTCAGGATCAAAATACTCTGGGGGAGGGAGAAGAGAAGGGGGTGAGGAGGAGAGAGGGGAGGGAGAAGAAAAGGCTGGCCAGGAGGAGACAGCCTGGAGAGAGAGAGAGGAGGATCCTGGCCAGGCACTTCCAACTTCCCTTTTGTTTGGAAACAGCCTCAGGTAGCCAGCACTTCTCCTGGCAGAAACAACTGAGAGAATGTAAATGGGTATAGAGGAGGCTCCACCAGGACACAGCACTTGAAACCAGGCCACTAAAATCAGCCGGTGTCTGGGGACCTCATTCTGTCGCTCAATTAGAATTTTTAGTGTAATTCAAGTAATGTTTACGGACGGTCCCAGAGCAGAAGGGCCTGGGGTGTGGGGTTTGGAGCCAAGAACAGGCAGGTCCCAGATGGCAAGGAACAACAATTGTTTTTCTTTTTTTAAAAAAAGCACTTGAGGAGCAGTTTTCTCAGAAAAAGAGTAACCTGTTAACACATAACGGTGAGAGCCCAGTGTCTCAGCTCAGACTGTTGAGAGGATGCAGCTGCACGTGTGTGTGACCTGTGGATGGGCTCTTGGGTCGGCCCCACCCACGTCAGGGCTCTTGGTAGGATTCACATCCTCCCACACACAAATACTCTCACAATTCAAACAACACGTGGGGGCATCAAAGTGCTCAGGGTCCTAGAATCCATGGTCTCCCCAACAGATGGCTCGCTCCAACAGGGTTGTAAGAGTGGGAGAGCTGGAAGTTCCCCACCCCACCCCCAAGTGCCTAAGACTGTGTTCCCAATGCAGGGGGTCTGGGATCGATCCCTGGTTCAGACACAGATCCTGCATGCTGCAACTAAGATACAGCACAGCTAAATAAATAAGTAAAAATAAATATTTAAGAAAAAAAAAAGATAAGTGGGAGAACTCGGGAGGCTGTGATAAAGATTTTCCTTAGCTGGGTCATAGCTTGACTCAGTCCTTCAGGCTGAAGGGCTGGCATGACTGAATTATCCCAGGTCCATCGTTGATGATCACTGTGACATTGGGCATTCATCATCTGTAAAATGGGGATAATAATAATACCTACTTCATAGACATGTTGTAAGGATGCTCCAGGATGAAGCATAGAAAAAACAGCATAATATCTGCTATTGAGTGAATGTTCAAAAACAGGTTGTGGGTGCATTTACCTAGGGCTTAAGTCTTGGAGTGGGGTGGGTGGAGGAGAGAGGTAAAGGGAAGAGCTAAGAGCTTAGAAAGTAGCTTTTCTCCCAGTGTTTTCCTTCATGTGCATAGAAGCGATTCAACACCCTCATCCTAAGCCATAAATGTATATGTGTGTGTGTGTATATATATATCCTTCCTGCTCAAACTTCTTGCCCACTGTCCACTAGGGAAAAAGCTAACACAGCCACTTCAGAACCTCTAATGACAGAGCTCTGGAAACACAATAGTCTTTTTTTTTCCCCAGTTGTTGCATGCAAACTCTTATTTGCAACATGTGGGATCTAGTTGCCTGACCAGGGATTGAGCCTGGGCCTGCTGCACTGGGAGCATGGAGTCTTCAGCCACTGGACCACCAGGGAAGATCCCTGCCCTCGCTCTCGATTTCCACTTTCTCCAATCTCCCATCCTTCTGCATCTCCAATCAACACTTGGTTGAATCTCATTCTTCTCCAAAATCGATTGCATCTTTCTTCACTATATAGCTTTTGGTTTTTACAATAAAACTCTGTTTACATTTTTTCAAATTAACTGCCCTTCTTTGTCATTGAATGTATTTTTAATTGCTGTGTTGAATTCCAAGTAATTGAAATGTCATAATTTTTATAATCATCCTCCCACAGAGGGATATTGGAGTGATTAATAGATTTCAATGTTCTAAACAGAACATCAAAAAACATCTTAATACAGATTATCTTTCTTCCTTTTAAAAACATTTTTATTGAGATATAATTGACATACTGTGCAAATCACCCATTTAAAGAGTACCATTTAATGCTTTTTACTATATTATTAGAGTGGTGCAACTGTTCATGGGGTCGCAAAGAGTTGGACACAGCTAGGGACTGAACAATAACAACCATCACCACAGTTAATTTTGGAACATCTTGATCACCCTAAGAGGAAATCTTACACCTATTAGTCATCACCCCATTCTCCCCGTTCCCTCAGCATTCGGCAATCACTAATCTATCTTCTGAATCGATAGATCTGCTTATTCTGGAAATAAGTGGAATTATTTAATATCCCTAAAGGCATTCCACTCCACTGCCTTTTCTGCCTGGCTTCTTTCAGTTGGCATAATGTGTTCAAGGTTCATCCATGTTACAGTATGTATCAGAACTTGTTCCTTTATATTTTCAAGTAACATTCCATTGTATGGCTATATCACATTTTATTTATGAATTCCTCAGTTGCTGGACAATGACTTGTCTCCACTTTGGGTCTATTATAAACAGTGCTGCTGTGAATATTCATGTCCATTGCCTTGTATGCACACGGGTTTTCATTCCTATTGGGTGCACTGCATAGCTATGCCCTTACTCAGCTGTTGCTCTTGTGGTTCAGCCCTTGTTCATACGTTGAGCTCACGCTCTCCTCTCCACCCCAAACCTGCTCCTCTTCCTAAGTACACTACAGGTTCCACCACCTCTCCTGTTGCACAACCCAGAAACTCAGCCATCGTCCTGTATGCTACTCTCAACTCTTCCACCCTCCTCCCACTGCAGCCCACATCCAGCCCAGTTGCAACTCAAACAGAAGCATGGCCCCAAGAATGCTTTGCAAATGCTCTATAATCAGTCAGGCCATTAATTCTTTACACACTCATACCCTCTGTTTATTTTTGTCGAGTTACTGGATTAATGTCTATTTGATCACTATCTCAAGGGCTCAGCATAGTGCCTCCTGCCTACTTTATAGCAAAACTGCAAGCCAGTTTGGGTACATATCACATTCCTTTTATAACATCTCACAGATCCCAATACACTAGTACTGCAATAAAAATGTGTTGACTTGAATTACTTTTTTTTTCACAAATTTTTATAGAAAAGTCAACATTTTTGGTGTGCCGTTCCATGAGTTTTGGAAAATGCATAGTCACAAAATCACCACCACAATTAGGACACAGAACATTTCATCACGTCCCCAAATTTCCATGTATTGCTTTATAGTTAACGCTCCCCCTTCCCTATTCCCCGGAAACGTCTGATTTGTGGTTTTCTATTCCTATAGTTTTGCCTTTTCCAGGATATCTTATAAATCTAATCATATATCTGTGTCGTTTTGATTCTGGCTTCTCTTCCACTCAATGCCTTTGCACTTCACCCATGTTACTGTAAGAGCTCATTCCTTTTTATTGTCAAGTACTATTCCATGGTATGGAAGAACTACAGTTTATCTGTTCCCCAGTTAAAGAACATTTGGGATGTTTCCAGCTTTAGGAAGTTTGAATCATGGCAGTATAAACACTCATGGACAGGTTTCATGGGAGCCACTGTTCTGGTTTTACTTGGATGAAGACCTAGGAGATGGACTGCGCTATCACATGACCAGTGTATGTTTAACTTTCAAGCAACTGTCAAACTGTTTTCCAGAGCAGTTGTATCATTCTGTATCCCCACCAGCAGTGTGTGAGAGTCCAGTTATCCTGCATTCTTGCCAGCACTTGGTGAGAATTTTTATGTTGCCTGGATTCCAGTACTTTAGCAGATAGGTGATTTGCAAATAGTTTTTTTCCCCACCTGAGGCTGATTGTTTCATTCTCTTTCTCCAGGGGATCTTCCTGACTCAGGGATCAACCCCGAGTCTCTTGGGTCTCCTGCATTGGCAGGTGGATTCTTTACCACTTGTGTCACCCTAGGAAGCCCTTTCGAAGAGCCTAAGTTCTTAATTTTAATGAAGACCAATTTATCACTTTTAATATTGTATGAATCATGCTTTTGGTATCATATCTAAGAAGTCTTTGCATAACTCAAGGTCATGAACAATTTTCCTTATGTTTTCTTCTAGGAAATGCATAGGTTTAGGTTTTACATTTAGGTCTTTGGTCTACTTTAGTTTTTTAATCTCATGAACTTTTTCATCTGCTTTAGGTCCTAAATCTAATCTATGATATACTTGTCCATATTGCTTTCCACCCTTCAAGATCCTTGAGGGATTGTGTTTTCTAAAACATTAATATTTGTGTGACCCCGAGAGTAAGGTCTCCTTAAATTGTGAGCCCTAGGCACCTCACCTGGCTCCCTCTAGTACCCACCCCTTATTTTATTCATGTTCATATTTTCCATAACACCAAGCATCATGTCTTTCATGTTAGGTACTGAATAGATGTTACTGAAATTAAAAAGTGAGATGAAAGAATAATTTGAGGCTGCTTATCCCATTGAGAATGAAGAATTAGCACAACTAGGAAAAAGCATTTCTTGACGATGCCCCGTATAGCACCTACCGAGCACTAGATGCTGGAATGCCTCCTGGTGGCCCAGAACTTCCAGAGAGTTACTTCATCCTAAGCGGCCTTCTTACAGCAATGCATATCACATCACCCAGTAAGCAGAAATACAGAGTATATACCTAACCAAAGTGCTCTGGTGGGATGTTTTCAAAATCTGAAACACATCCAAGTAAAAAGGGTGCTCAGTCGTGCAGTCGTGTCCAACCCTTACCCCGTGGACTGTAGCCCACCAGGCTCCTCTGTCCATGGAATTTTCTAGGCAAGAATACTGCAGTGGGTTGCCATTTCCTTCTCCAGGGGATCTTCTGGACCCAGGGATCAAACCAGTGTCTCTTGCCTCTCCTGCACTGGCAGGAAGATTCTTTACCACTGCGCCACCTGGGAAGCCCAAGTAGAAAGTATGCTAGAGAAATAACACGTGAGCCCCTGGAATGGCAGACATTCTAGCTTGGGTTCAGGTAGAGGTCAGATGTGAAAAGTTAAGGGTCAAACTTGCAGGACTACTCATCTTCCCTCTATTTCCCCCTCCCCCACACGCTAGAGTTTTCATGAAAAACCCACTTTGTGGCTCCCTGGGCAGGGAGAAGTTACGCGGACTTTCTCCATTCAAGGCTTGCAAACTCAGAGACTGGAGGAAAAATTCAGTTTGTCTGGAAGATGACTTCCTTTCTCAGGCCGTTACAACAAAAATACCATGAACTGGGTTCTTTGCAACAGAATTGTGTTTCTCACAGCCCTGGAGGCTGGCGGTCTGAGGTTGGGGTACCAACAAGGGGTATATGAGGGCCACATCCAGTTTGCAGACTTCTCCTTCTGTCCTCACAAGGCAGAAGGGGCTGAGGGGTCTTCCTGGAGTCTCTTTTATGAGGACATTAATCTCATGACAGCTCTGCCCTCATCACCTCATCACCCCCCGTAAGACCTCACCTCCTGATCCCATCACCTCGGGCAATAGGATTTCAACACTGAAATTCTGGGGGGATTCATGCAGATCAAGCACCAACCTGTTTTAGAAAGTGTTACAGGGGGTCCCTCACCCCCCTGTCAGCAGCAACACGAGAGGCACCCTGGGGCCTCAGAGCATCAGACCTAGAAGTGTGTGTGGACTGTGCTTAGAGAGGGGACATGGCAGGTGTGCTGCGAGCGGCCAGTAGATGCTGGACCAGTCCATTCTCACCTCTCGAAAGATCTGAAAGAGGGTTGAAGCTTTGACAGAACATTTTGTCCCAGACTGCAAAAAAAAAAAAAAGAAAAGAATTTTTTTGGAATACTGTGCTGTTGTTTATCTTTTTCAATTATATAGGTTGAGAAATTCGGAGCATAAAGCTTAGTGATTTGAACTTAAGCACTTTCTAGGGGCAGGAAAAGACTCATTAAAATAAACTTTATGACCTTGGCATTCTGTACCATTTCAAAGTAACCAATTACAGAAAATGGAAATGAGATGTCAAGATTTCGATTTTAGTTTCAAAGCAAATGCAGTCCCTTCCAAGTGATTAATAATTAAAATAAACTTAATGGTTCTAGAGAACAGCCTAATTTGGGCAATGCTTTTAAAAATTATAATTTGTAAACCACCAGCCCCAGAGTCACATGAGAGTTTTGTTAATAATCTGTCTCCCTCCCTCCCTCTCTCTCTCTCTCTCTCACGCGCACACACACACACACACACACACACACACACACACACATTACTAGGTCCTTTATTAAACCTATCTGGTGGTGAGGGACCTGGGAGTTTGCATTTTTAATAAACTCCTGGGATCTAGACATTTTCAATCAGGTTGTAAGTCACTAATGTAGACTCTGTGCGACCCCATAGACGGCAGCCCGCCAGGCTCCCGCCCTCCACCCCCCCACCCCCCCCCCCCCACCCCCGTCTCTGGGATTCTCCAGGCAAGAACCCTGGAGTGGGCTGCCATTTCCTTCTCCAATGCTTGAAAGTAAAAAGTGAAAGTGAAGGCACTCAGTCGTGTCCGACTCTTAGAGACTCCATGGACTGCAGCCCACCAGGCTCCTCCGTCCATGGGATTATCCAGGCAAGAGTACTGGAGTGGGGTGCCATTTCCTTCTCCAAATGTAGATAAGACCAATACTAAATACTAATTTAGTAACAATAATAATATTTTCTCTAACCTTTATTACGGTGTTAATAGGGGCCTAAGAGATGGTTAGATACCATCACCAACTCAATGGACATAAATATGAGCAAACTCCAGGAAACAGTGAAGGACAGGGAAGCCTGGTGTGCTGCGGTCCATGATGTTGCAAAGAGTAGAACCGGACTTCGCAACTGAACAACAAATGGGCCTGTGTTATCTCATGTGTAATCGTTGAGTGTACCTCATGCATAATCCTCTCAGCATCTTCCCTCTCATTACAGGGATGCAGAAACTGAGGCAGGAGTAGCTTGTCCAGGTCATACTGCTGGGTAGTGGTTCTGGATTGAAGCAGTCAGCACCCCGAGCTCCTGACAGTCCCAGGGAGAGGTGAACTCACAGGCCCCTCTGCCCCTGCACACTGGCAGATGGACGTTTACATCAATATCCTCTCTGCTTCTAGCCTAGCCCAGGGCCAGGCTCTAAAGAGCAAAGTCCCTTGAGGGAGGAGGAGATGCCACCTGATTGGCCAGCTCGGGTTCTGCCCAGGGATGCCCAAGGTGGGCTGTGCCTGCTTCAGGCCTTACCTCCTGAAAACATTCTAACCAGGTTGGGCCATTGATGCGGGCCTGGTCAGCCAATTGATAGCCAGGCAAATGTTGAACTTTTTTTCTAGAAAGAGAAAAATCCGATCCTTATCTGCTTCTCTGGTGTTAGAGAAGGAGGCCTTGTGTCTCCACACCTGGGCAGGGGCATCACAGTGCCCTGGGGACCTAGGTCAGCACGATGGAGGTATCTGGTTTAGACCCTTGCTTATTCCACCTTGCTGAGGAGTTAGAGACCTTTTTCCACTGATAAAAATGCAATATTAACTTCCTAGGGCTGCCATAGCAAATGAACAGAAACTGGACGGCTCAAGATGACAGCAATTCATTCTCTCATCATTGCAGAATACAGAAGTTCAAAATCAAGGTGAAGGCAGGACCATGACCCTGCTCGAGGTGCTAGATGAGGAAACTTCTTTGCCTCTTTCAGGGTAACTCCTGAGCGTATGGTGGTTGCTCAGTCATGTCTGACTCTTTGGTGACCCCATGGACTAAAACCCTCCAGGCTCCTCTGTCCATGGAGTTCTCCAGGCAAGAATACTGGAGTGGGTTGCCATGACCGTCTTCAGGGGATCTTCCCAACCCAGGGATCAAACCCGTATCTCCTGCACTGCGGGTGGATTCTTTACCACTGAGTCACCAGCGAAGCCCAACACAACTCTAATCTTTGTCTTTGCCTTCATATGGGCTTTGTCTCTGTGTGTACCTCTGTCTTCTCCTTTTGAGTGTCAAATACAATAAGATTTAGGGCCCACCTGAATCTAGGATGCTCTTACTCCCAGATCCTTGCCTGAATCATATCTTCAAAGACCGTAATTCCAAATAAGGGAATATTCTAAGGTTCTGGGTGGACCTATGTTTTGAGGGACAGTTTTTCAACTCACTGTAGATGCTTTACATATAAGGATTCAAAAATAAAAAACAACCACGCTTATGTTAAAGAAAAGTTTGCAGACATAACTCTTGGTTTCCCTGTTCTTATTCTCCCTCCAGCCAGGCCTAAAGATAGTTCCCAAATTTCCCTGGAGAAACTATCTCCATAGAAAACTCAAGACTAGCATTTTTTACATGCACCCTACCAGCAAACAATGCAGGAGACTGCCTGCAGTGCAGGAGACCTGGGTTCAATCCCTGGGTGGGGACTGGAGAAGGAAATGGCAACTCACCCCAGTATTCTTGCCTGGAGAATTCCAGGGACAGAGGGGCCTGGTGGGTTATAGTCCATGAGGTCTCAAGAGTCAGACACGACTTAGCGACTAAACCACCACCACCAGCAAACAATAGATTGAAACAGTGAGCACACAACGGGGAAAAAATAAGCTGTTTGGTAGAATAATGGGATTTTGAGGGCATGCTTTCAACCTTCAGAGTTTCTCAAGTGGAGAAATGGAGGAGGAGAGGTGCCAGTGGATCGTTTTTCCTTTAAGAGACTGGGCACCTGACCCGTTCTCGCTCATCTCACGCTTCTTCAAAGAGAGACAATCTCCTTCATCTCCTTGCAAAGGAGCTGACATTTGGACAGATTCTGATTCAGAGAGCTGGACGCCCTGCTGTGTGAAGGACAGGGTCAGTGATTTCTAAGGAGTCTTCTTCACAAGGACTCTTCACGAGGACAGACTTCCCAGGCACTATGGTGACAGTGAGTGACAAGGTCTGCTGATGGATGTTTGATGAGTCACGGGCCAGTTCCACTCTAAACCTGAGGCCACGCGGTGTGGGTCAGGGCTTCCCAACCTTGGTGGATCATCAGAATCACCTGGAAGCTTTTTTTTTTTAATTCGTTATTTATTTTGACTGCACTGGGTCTTAGTTGAGGCAGGAGAGATGGCGCTCCCTGACCAGAGATGGAACCCAGGCCCCCCTGCATTGGGAACAAGGAGTCTTAACCACTGGACCACCAGGGAAGTCCCACACCTGGGAGCTTTGACATTTTGCTTTAGGTGACAGCTTCCCCTCAGCTCCTTCCCCAGACCTACAGAATCAGAATCTCCTTGTGGACTGATGCATGAACTTTTCTGTTAGCCCTGGGGCCACACCATGGCTCTCCCCAGTTCTCAGGAGCGTTTGGACAAGTCGGCCATGCTCCGATGTGTGCAGCGAGGGCAGTGGCAGCGCCCCGGGCTGCCTGTGCGTGTCAGAGGCGATGCCTGTAAAAGTGCCACTTTTAATGACTCAAATAATCATTCATAAGGGACTTCCCTGGTTGTCCAGTGGCTAAGACTCCACACTCCCAATGCAGGGGATCTTCGTTCAATCCCTGGTCAGACTAGATCCCACATGCCGCAAGTAAGAGTTCACATGCTGCAGCTAAAGATTCTTCGTGCCACAACTAAGAAAGATCTGGTGCAGCCAAATAAAAATAAAATAAAATTCAAAAAATTGTAAAATGATTAATAAATACTAGCAATTACTCTGAGTTGTCTGAAACGCCTTATTTTTATGTGGAGGAAGAAGTATTTGTTCTATTTATTAAAAAAACAAAAAAGAAAAAGAAACACAGGGTAATCCAGCCGGCTTTGACTCCTATCTGATGGGAATGTAACTGCTCACAACATTTCCTAACTTTTCATTATGAAGCATATGTTTGGGGACAATAGCAGGAATTCAAGAACCTACATTTTCTGTGCCAGCATGTGCCCAGTAGAGAGCAAAAGATTGTTATTCCTGGCCAGGTTCCACCTTGCAGAGAAAGGTTGGGATTGGTCTGTGCAAAGATGGTCCTTTTGGCAAACCTTAGAAGCCAAGTGGGCTTCCCAGAGGCGCTAGTGGTAAAGAACTCGCCTGCCAATGCAGGAGACCTAAGAGACAAGGGTTCGATCCCTGGGTCGGAAAGATCCCCTAGAATAGGAAATGGCAGTCCACTCCAGTATTCCTGCCTGGAGAATCCTATGGACAGAGGAGCCTGGTAGGCTACAGTCCACAGTCTCGCAGAGAGTCAGACACAACTGAAGTGCCTTAGCAGGCACACATAGAAGCCATGTGCTAATGAGGAGACCTCAGAGAGCCTTGACAGCCTTAGGAGAAATATGCCTGTTTGACTTGATGGGAAGGGCTAGAGTCCCTCCCACTTTTTAGTGCCTTTCCCAGTCAGGGTTTTACCTTTCACAGATGAAATCATCTACACAAAGTACTGAGTCCAGAGGCTCTCAAAGAACATCAGCTGCCATCATCAGACCATCACCATTCATCTTCTTCTTAGGCCATCTGGACTCACATACCCTCCAGTCTGGTTCTCAAGCTTTGCTTCTGAAAGCCAGGAGGCTCTGCCCTGCCTCGAGGCCTTCTGGAACATCCCAGGATGTTCTGGGAGGGCCCACAAGTAAAACACAGTCAGGACAAAGCAGAAACAGTCCCTGCTTTAGAGGGAGGTTTTCCCAAGCCAACTTTTCTTTTTATCTGATGGGAAAGGTTGAGTTTACAGGCAGCAGTGGTGGGGGGGTGGGGGGGGGGGTGGCGGACAGCGCAAATAAATACAGAAAAACCTCTCCAGGGGCTGCTATTGTACTTAGCACAATGACAGGCCCTGAAGAGCGTTTTTTAACCAGTTGAGATTGGAAACTGAAAGAAATGTGGTCAGATTACACCCTCCTCCGGAGCCCTGACTTGCTACAGCCCTCCCCTGTGCGCTGTAGGATAGAATGGGCATTCCTTTAGTGGAGTCCTGGCTGCTGTAGAGAAGGGAATTTAGGGTGTGGAGGCAGGTCTGCAGATTTGGGGCTGAGGAGCTTTTGGGCACTAGTCCTCTGACCACCCTGGGCTTTCTCAAAAGCTGTTAGCACAAGTTCCCACCCTTCCCAGGGCTTTCCGGCCAACAATGGGCCGTGTCCAGCAGGGCAGGGCTTGTGACACACCCAGGCAAGGCTGTTTGATCCTGAAGGGAGGTGGAGCGAGCCCCACTTCCATCAACGGGGGTTGGGGGTGAGGGGTGTGGGCAGGTGTTAAGTAGGACCAGTGGCTTTCTCAGGCCCCAAGGAAACTGTAAGGACTGGCAGCTCAGCCTCTGTTGCCTTTGGTTGCTTTGAAGTAAGTCATACAATTGGAAAGATCTTTCTGGAACCAAAGTCATCTTTCATGGGAATGAGTCTCAACTCATCTGCAGCTGGTGTTTCTATCCCTCGAGTAAGCTGGAAAAATCCACCCAGAAAACACCGGAGTCCAGCAGCTTTAAAACCCCTTGGGAAAAGCTGCACAGCCCCACCCCTGCCACCCCACCCCCGGCCCTGCAAGCTGGCACCTTTGGATGCTTCCACTGTGGGTGGTCTGGCTCCTGCAGTACCTGTGGGGGCACCTGAGCCCTTCTCTGCATGATACTTGCTTACATTTTGAGCTTGGAACTGGGGAGATGGGGTCTGAATCCCAAAGGCCAATCGTGTATAAGGCACTTGGTTTCCTTGTGTCTGCTTCACGGAAAGCAGAAGCAATGCAAGGGGCTCTACGAAATAGAGCATGTAAGATGCTCAGCTCAGAAAGTGCACACAGTGAGTCCTCACTACAAGGCAGCAGCTTCATAAATAAAAGCTAATATTTGTGACTTCCCTGGTGGCCCTGTGGTTAAGACTCCATGCTTCTGCTGCAGAGGGCCCAGATCCCTGGTCAGGGAACCAGATCTCACATGCTGTAAATAAGCTTGAATGCGTAACAAGATCAAAGATCACACGTGCTGCAACTAAGACACAGCACAGCCAAATGAATAATTAATTTAAAAAAAGAAGCTAATGTTTGAGTGCTCATTGTACATCGTGCCTAGTCCTATTCTACTTGATTCCCAAAATAGCTCTTTGAGATAGGTATTATTATTATTGAAGGCAAGAGGGGACGGCAGAAGATGAGATGGCTGGATGGTATCACCGCCTCAATGGACATGGGTTTGAGCAAAGTCCAGGAGATGGTGAAGGACAGAGAAGCCTGGAGTGCTGAAGTCCATGGGGTCATAAAGAATTGAACATGAATTAGTGAATGAATTACAGCAAATTATTATGATTACTCCTATTTTATAGAAGTTAAAAGTGAGGCTTAGAGAAGTTAGACAAATTGTCACTAGTTACACAGCTAATTAGTGGTGAGGCTGGAACTCAACCCCAGGAAGTTTTATGCTACAGCCCACACCCAACTACCATGTAATACATTATTATTACTATTAATTACCACATCTTCAGGGGCTCTCAATCTTAAATGATTACTGGACAAGGAGAATGCTGTTATTGAAGCATATAAGACATGTATGGGCTTGTTTTAATGTTAGAGAATTCATATAAAGACCAGAGATGAGAAAAAGCCCAGAACAAAAACTAAAATTCTTGAATGATCAAACTATTTAAAGTAGTAGTAGAACGCTGGTGGGAATGTAAATCAATGCAGCTACCATGGGGAACAGTATGGAGGCTCCTTAAGAAACTAAACATAGGGCTACCAGATTATTCTATAGTCCCATTCCTGGGCATATATCTGAAGGAAACTATAATTCAAAAAGATAGGGACTTCCCTGGAGCTCCAGCAGTTAAGACTCTGAGCTCCCAATTCAGGGAGCTCTGGTTGATCCCTGATGGGAAACTGGATCCTGAATGCCACAACTAAGAACCCACATGCCAAAGTGAAGATCCCACATGCCACAACTAAAACCCAGCGCAGCCAAATTAAAAAAGAGATGCACGCACTCCAATGTTCATGCTGCTGCTGCTGCTAAGTCACTTCAATCATGTCCAACTCTGTGCGACCCCATAGAGACCACCAGGCTCCACCATCCCTGGGATTCTCCAGGCAAGAACACTGGAGTGGGTTGCCATTTCCTTCTCCAATGCATGAAAGTGAAAAGTGAAAGTGAAGTCGCTCAGTCGTGTCTGACTCTTCGTGACCCCATGGACTGCAGCCTACCAGGTTCTTTCCTCCATGGGATTTTCCAGGCAAGAGTACTGGAGTGGGTTGCCATTGCAACGTTCATAGTAGCACTATTCACAGTAGCCAAGATACGAAAGCATCGTAAATGTCCATGAATGGACGAATGGATAAAGAAGTTGCAGTATAGGACTTCCCTGGTGGTCCAGTGGTCAGGCATTCACCTGTCAATGAAGGGGACACGAGGCTGGTCCTGGTCTGGGGAGATCCCACACACTGCGGGGCAACCAAGCCTGTATGCCACAACCGAGCCCAAGCTCTAAGGCCTGCGTGCCGCAACTGCTGAAGACCACGCACGCTTCTAGAGCCGATGCTCCACAGCGTGAGAAACCACCTCAATGAGAAGCCTGCAGCCTGCAATGAAGAGTAGCCTCTGCTCCACAGCTGGAGAAAACCTGAGCAGCAACAAAGCCTCAGCACAGCCAGTAAATAAACACATAAATAATAAAAGAAGAAACTGCGGTGTGTGTATATACACACTGCAACTTTTTAAATATTTATTTATTATACAATGGAATATTACTCAGCCACAGAAACGAATGAAATAATGCCATCTGCAGCGACATGGATGGACCTAGAGATTAGCGCACTAAGAAAGCCAAAGACAAATATTATATGATACTCTTTATAATGTGGAATCTAAAAAAATGATGCCAATGAATGGATGTACAAAATGGAAACAGAGCCCCAGGCACAGAAAACAAAACTTATGGTTACCATGGGGGAAAGGGGAGGAGGGACAAACATATACACACTCCTATATCTAAAATGGATAACCAACAAAGACCTATTGTACAGCACAGGGAATTCCACTCAATATTTCGTAATAACCTAGAAAAGAATCTAAAAAAAAGATATATTTGTACACATAACTGAATCACTTTACTGTAACCTGAAATTAGTAACATTATCAAGTAAGTATACTTCAATAGAAATGAAACAAAATAATAGCAGACCCTGTCCAAGTACCAGAAACCCTCATTACACAGTATCATCTGTAAACATAGTACTTTTCTGTTTCTGAACATTCTACTTCATCTGGCTTCACAACCCCACAAGAAAGCCAGAGAAGGTATTCATTCCTAATTTACTCATGAAGAAACTGAGGTTCAGGGAACTTCTGGGATGCTTCAAGTCTAAGTGGCTAATTATCCTTAATAAAGATCACTCAAGCTTCCTGATCAATGAAGACATGCCTGTACTGTGTTCAACAGGTGTTAGGATTCAGCAACCACTTTTTGTGTGTAAATTTATAACTTTCTCTAGTAAAAGCCAGAGACACAACTGACAAAACACTGCTCTTCTTCACTGTGAAAGAACACACTTTTGTTATTTAGTATAGCTGCTGCAACAACTATTTTTACAAACACAGAAACCAAAAATAGTTAATTTTTAATTTCAGGTTAAGATTAGAATACAAGGTTCAATATCAGACACTAATTTCATGTACATGATACTTTTTAAAAGTTGAAGTGAATTTTCAGACTGATTTCAATGTCACTTCTGAAAAGTCTTTGAAATTGACACTACAGAATTAATAAAATGGTCGTTTCCTTTTAGAAGTTGTCGTGTTTAGTAAAGATCTTCTGATGGGCCTTATTATTTTTATCAATTTTGCAGACGAGCAAACAGAGGCCTAAAGAGGTTAAATGACTGGCCCCAAGACACACAGCTAGTGAGTACCCCCCAGAAAAGAAAGAAGAATGCTTCGCTTCAGTCGTGTCCGACTGTTTGTGACCCTATGGACTGTAGCCCACCAGGCTCCTCTGTCTCTGGGATTCTCCAGGCAAGAATACTGGAGTGGGTTGCCATTTTCTTCTCCAGGGGATCTTCCTGACCCAGGGATCAAACCGGCGACTCTTATGTCTCCTGCATTGGCAGGTGGGTTCTTTACCATTATGCCACCTGGGAAGCCCTGAGCACTATGTCTAATTGTGCCTTGGTGGGAGCCCTGAAGGGGACTGGCCAGTCTCACACTGAGAGGCTCCTCTGCGTAGTGCACCCCCCAAAGATGTAGAACGTGGGGGACGTAGTCCTTGCTTTCAGAAGGTCACTGGTGGTGAGACACAGAAGCAGCACAGGATCCGCGGTGGGACCGACCTGGAGAATCCCAGCTCTGCAGCTCCCTGTGGGATTAGGCATGTTTAATTAGCCTCGGAGCTCTGATTTCCTCACCTGTTACAGAGGAGCTACAGTCATCTGCTCCTAGGGCTGTCCTAAGGGATTCAGTTAAGGGAAGACTAACACGAAGCACTCAATATGTAGACCATCTATCTCACTGCAGTTCAGCTGAAGAGCAGGAACACGGGCAAAACTAGCAGTATTAGGCAATAGTTGAAAAGCACCAAACGTGATGTTCACCCATAGGCATGCAAAGAATTTACTGGGGCAGGTTGGGCTGGACCCATCAAGGCAGGCTCCGAGAGCGAATGTGCACTCGGGCTGGTCTTTGATTTAGGGCCAATGGAGCCCATGGGAAACTCACACGGTAACTCCAAAGAGCTGTGGGCAACTAATTTCAGAGAGTCAACACTGCCATTACCTTCTGTCCGTGGGGCCAGGTCCTCACGTCTTTCCACTGCCTAGATGAGCTGGACCTCATACAGAACACACGCCCTTAGCAAAGCTGCAGAGGTGGAGACGGCATGGTGCGTTCAGGGAACTCACAGTGTTTTTGGCAGAGTTGGAGGGCGAGATTCAGGGTGGGAGGGGCGGCCGAGCAGTGGGCGGGGCGTCGTGGGCCGGACATTGTGGGCGGGGCGGCTGCACAGCAGGTGGGGAATTGTGGGTGGGGCGACCTGCAGTGGGCGGGGCCAGGGCCCGTCAGGAAAAGCCTAAGATTCCCAGCACCAGCTTGAGCTCCGCTGTGGGCGGGCAACGGTGACCTATCAGTGAGTCAACCTCCGACGCAGTGGTGATCGTGGCGGCCCATGCCACAGGGCACTCAAGATCATCTCAACTCAAGATTGACACTGTCTGTGGGAACCACGACCCAACCCGAGTAGTGATGCTGGTGTGGGCTGCGGCAATAGTGAGCAGAGCACAGACCCTGAGCCCAGGCCTTCCGACCCGTTTTCCACAGTAGCCAACTAACCTGCCAACTGCCTTGAGAATAGCCCATTTCCGGCTTCCAGGTGAGGATCTACGTGAATGCTAGGGCGACGGGCCCCTGGGCCTGTGTTACAGACTAGGGACTGCATGTTTGTGTGCGCCTCAAAGCCTTAGATTGACGTCCTAACACCCACCGGAACGGTATCAGGAGGCAGGGCCTCTGGGAGGTAAATCCATCACAAGGGTGGGGCCCACCTGGTGGAATTAGTTCTAAGAAGAGATGTCAGAGAGATCACTTCCTGTCTGCTCTTAGCATGTGAAGATGCAACCAGAGGATGGCTGTTTACAAAACCAAGAGGGTGCTGGCCCGACCTTGGATCAGCCGCCACCTTGGTCTTGGACTTCCAGACTCCACAACGGTGAGAAATAACTGCTGGTCAAGCCACCCTGTGTCTGTTACAGCAGTCAACGTGGAGTAAGACACCAGGCTTGTTAGACACCTAGTCGGATGGCTATCGTCGGAGGGACATTGTGAGTATACATATATCCTGATGTCTTCCGGCAAGCCCCGAATCTTGACAGTGAAGATAACAATCGAAATCCTGAAGATTTTGATAATGCAGTGGAGGTCAAAGATGTTTTGAAGAATGTTTCCTTCCCACTGCACTCTAACTTCTTAGCAACGTGGTCAACTCGTGGCGGATCAGAAGCGCTTGTCCTCCAACCTCAAATCCCCAGCCTTGCTTCAATGATGAGACCACTGCTGCTCCGTGACTCAAGCAAAACTAAACAACAGCCAGACCAGCACAGAGCAGCAGCTCTGTTACCTTCTTTTTTTCTCTTTAGTTGACGTCGTCAATATGGTCTGGGTTATTGAGCAAACATTCCTGTAACATACCACTGCTATTTCAGGCATTTTCCCCTCTAACCTGTCTGCCTAGATGATAAAATTGCACTCCCAGGACTCTGATTCTGATTTTGTTTTGGTCTTGAGAAGTTGGAATGGCACTTTCTAAAAAAATTTCTAGGTCAAAGGGTATTTATTTATTTAATGGCTGCACTGGGTCTTTGTCGCTGCACTAGCTCTCTCTAGTTGCAGCAAGCAGGGGCTGCTTTCCAGTTGTAGTGTGAGGGATTCCCACTGCGGTGGCTTCTCTTGTTGCAGAGCACGGGCTTAGTTGTCTTGGCATGTCGGATCTTCCCAAACCAGGGACTGAACCCATGTCCCCTGCACTGGCAGATGGATTCCTAACCACTGGATCACCAGGGAAGTCCTTTGGCACTTTTTCAAATGGGACAGACCTTTCAAGGGAGCGAGGGAACCAGAAAGAAAACACGGTGTGGAGGCAGTTACGAATAAAGCACACACTTTATTCACTGAGTTGTGAGGACAACAGTGAGGCCAGACAGCGGCGGGGGGAGGCAGGTGCTGATTTCAACAGGAGCGTGGAGCAGGTCAGCATCACAAGCACAGCAGCTTGGGCCCAGGGCCACCCCCGCCTCTGTGCACTGGCACGTGGCACTCGGGACACCGACAGACACCCACATACTTTCACGGGGGACACGATACATCTTTTAAACAACAGTTCTTCCAAATGTTTGCTTTCATATTTCTGGAAGGGGAGGGGAGGTAGGAAGAACAGTATGCCTTTCAACACTTGCAAAAAAAAAAATTCCATTAAACCCAACTTCAAAATGAAAGAACTGCAAAAGCTTCGATGCAGGATTGTCGGCAACTCACAGAAACCACACACATTTATTACTGGACAGGTCTGTACAGAACACCAATCCCTTGGACACTCCTCTTTCGTAAGAGTAAAGAAACATACATGTATACAATCACTAAGTAGCTCCCTACCTTTCTGAATGTCAGTGGATGCAGGCTTCTCCTCTACCTTTGCCAAACGGGCTCAGAAAGCGACTCAGGGCTTGGGAGAGACTCTTCAGGGAAGAACTTTATTTAATGAGAGCAATTGCCACTCCATTACACTAAGCATCAGAAAAAATTGGATTTAATTTTGCTGTGTACAAGCAGATTGTTTAGAAAGCTTTTCAGCTTAAACTGACCACTTCCCCCTTTCAAGTCTGCCATAAATGAAACTTGTCCCAAATGAAACACACAAAGATTCACATGCAAAGTGTTTCAGTCTATCTCCCCGCTGCTTCTTGCAAACAGAAAGTGATTTTTTTTTTAATACCAAAGTTTCTCTTTCATTAAAACATAATTGGGAAGGGTATCTGGGAGGGAGGAGACATCGTTGTACCTATGGCTAGTTCTTGTTGATGTATGACAGAAAACCACAAAATTCTGTAAAGCAATTATCCTTAAAAAAAAAAAAAAACAACGTAATTGGGTAGTTCCCTTAATGCACGTCAGCACTATAAGCTGTCATTACAAATCTCAAGCCTGAAATAATCTGTTTTTTTTTAATAGAACGTACTTCAAAAGGGAGTACTAACGAGTGAGTTTTAGGGCATCCTGACAAACACTTGTTTTATCAAAGGGAAATAATCTTAATAAGTCAGATAAAATCAAGTCTGGCCTAGGAAGTACAGATTAAACAGTGACCGGAAATACAAACAAGATGATTTGTAAAAACGGAGCTTCCTGCAGAGGACACAGAAGGGTTGATAGCACAAAGTTCATCTTCCTTCCACCGTCTTTCCCAGCGGTCAGAGAGAGGGCTCTGGGAGCCTACAGACAGGAGGGTCCCCTGCCCCTTCAACACGCAGGAGAATGCTAACAGCAAGTTTGCCTTAAAGAGTTTTTAGAAAGACCTACCTAGTCAAAAGTGAATTTGAATTTTTCAGCTTGCAAAAGCATGTATATTTTATATAATCATCTGAGAAGCAGTTCTTTAGAAAAAGGTATTTGCTTTAAAGTATAAAGAAATTAGGTGAAAGTTTAAGAAACATTTCCAGCAAGACTTTTCCCAGTGGAGCTGATTGACATCGCAGATGGAGGGGATGGAAGTTGAAAAAGGCATAGTTCCAGCCTCACCCTGGAAGAGGAAGCTCAGCTTGGACACTACAGAACTAGGAGAAGAGGGGAGACTAAGAGGACATGACAGGCAAAAACTATTTTTTTTCTTTGCACCTTATTACCCATTGATGCTAGCTTTTCTGTTCAAGGTTTCTGAGAACAGGAGGTTTCTCTTCTGTGATTAAAGAAGTCACATTAAGAACATTCAGTAACTAACCCAAACCAAGAGATAGACACCCAGCAAGATGGACAAGTTTCCAAATGCTCTTTGTGTTTCGACATAAATCACACCCAAAGACTAAATGGTATCCTGGCTTTTCTGGAAGAAACTCTAAAGGAAGCGCTGACTTTCATGTAACTATAGAGGCCTCTTCATGCAATCAGCCTATGCTTCAAGAATCACTAGTCAGTCCAAAGCTCAAAAATGTAGCCCTTTCTGTATGCACCAGGGAAGCTTGCCATGCATATACTTCCTTTTTCTAGAGTAAACAATTCTCATTAATTTGACAGTGTTAAGAACTGGAATTTTTTATGCAGGGCGGGATTCAAGCAGAGAACACTCATTTCCTGTGCAGTGACCTGGACGTTCTGGGGACAAGCATGCTGAGCCCAGTTCAACGCAACAGATAGGGTGTTGTAGCCCACTGATTTGATCTGATTTGGCAGTTGGGAGAACCAGGTTGTGCCGTGACCCACCACTCAGCCTGGAGCTTTCTGCTGGGGAGCCCCCACTTCAGAGAGTGGCACTGCTCTACTTATAGACAGGAAGCTATTGGCATTTCTGGCAAGGCAGTTTTGCATGGTATAGTTTAAATTAGCTAATACATTTGATATGGAAAGAAGCTTTCCCCTCACCCAAGGAGGATGCTGAACTGAATTCAATAGTAACAAGAAAAGTAAAGTTTCATTAGTGAGGGCAAATTTAGGACTCAGTTCTGTAACAATCATTGTGGTTTTTCTTACACTGACATTTGATCTGCAAGTATGTGGGTTATAACTCACTCGCCAATGAAAAACACTGAGGGTCCTTCTTATCGCCCTCATGAAAATCTCTCTCCTCTAGCTGAGCCCTAGGATCCATTCGACCATCTTTGTCATTGGTCAAGGCAGGGAAACACTGGGACTTCACCGTGGCCCCCCCCTCAGACTTTGCCAAAGTGAAGGATCAGGACACACAGGTCTGGTGCCCAGGCTGCCCATGCAGGAGAGGTGAGAGAGAAGATGGCACAGGTGGTGTACTGAATGAAGCAAAACGCAGCAAACCAGACAGATGAAGGGATAGAACTGAAGGGGCTGCAGTCTGCCTTCAGTCCAAGGAGGAGCTGGTTTCCTCACGTCAACCTCATCAGAGCCATGTGCTAAATACATCAGTAGGTCCAACACCTGTTCACACACACACACAGTCCTCAAACATTCAGTGTCTACCAAAGGTCAGGCAGGCTGAGATTCCTTCGGGAAAAGCACAGAATACTATAAAGCAACTGTCATGTTCATTACCACACCCAGTCGCGAGAGTGTTTCACAAGTTAGATCTCCAGTACAAGGTCAGAAAGAATATTCTTGCTTTTTGCCACTGGTATCAGCTACTACCTCATTCTAATATTTGGTGCCAGCAGGAAGAACTTCTGAGCTTTTATAATTAGTGGCATACACAGGTTCTCTCCTTTGGCTTTAAAATAGAGTTTACAAATTCTTAAACAGAGCCCCAAAGCATGAGAATTAATGTGACAACCTCCTATGCTTTCTTAAGAGTTGGCTTTAAGTAAGAGTTTAAATTCTTAAGCAGCCCTTCAAAGCACGCAAATAAATGTGACAACCTCCTACGTGTAACTGACATCACCTTCAAGTCTCAGCCAGAAGCTTTCAGGAACCATGGTGGTGTCTTAAATGCAAGTTTGGGTGTAATCCTTGGCTCCAATGTGAATCTTGTGTTGCTGAGTTTGAGGACTCTGGTGGGATGTTCTGCTGTTGTCTCCTCCCAACCTGATCCAAAGCCTCGGCCTTCAGTCTGATGCTGACTTGAGCTACATCTGTCATGGAATATGCTGGCTTCTAACCACCAACATCTTTTCATGAGGGACCTGTTGGCTAGGATGCAGTTAGTCTCACTCTTGACCTTTGAGTCACATGCACCTATGCAAATGTCCCTTAGAAACTGCAGCTGAGTAGGATAAACCTTCGAGCAGGAATGAAATTTAAAAGTACATGCAGACTCCCCAGACTGTCATGGTTGAGTGAAAACATGAAAACACACACACACAAACACACACATACACGTATCAGGAAGTCAACAGAGCTAGGCAAGAAAGCTGAAAAGATCAAATTAAATCAGTTGGAGGCCATCGCCCTTGAGTTGCAGAGCTTTCAAAGAGAAAAACATGCCTTTCCTTAGCCTACTACTGAAAAGACCTTAAAAAACTCAAAATCAGCGAGGGCTTGGTGTGATATATAGGATGCTGGATAGACAGAAGAGGAAACTGGGTTGGAAAACTTGCATTGGGAAGACACAGAACTTTTTTTTTTTTTTTTTTTTTGGTCAAGAGGGCTATGGCCTTTGGAGCAAACTCATCTAACAGTATCTAACTGGGCCAATCAGGAGACAATCTTTCCCTTTCCTTTCTTTGTAAGAATGGAGGGCTGGGGGCTCCTTGCTCTAGTACTGGTGGGGAGGAACACACTGCCTGAAGTAGAAAAGGGTTAAAGGAGAATTTTCATCCATTCCTTTTTCCTCTTATTTTTTTTAGCAACAGCTAAGTAACTTGCCAAGTTGGGTCCTAGCAAACAGTAGGGAACAAGGAGCTTGTTAAAAATGCCTTCGGTGGCTGTTGAAACAGAGCTCCAGGGAAGCCCGACCCTGCTGTCCATCCCGCTGAGGCCCGGGCAGCGCTGCAGGAGGCCAGTGAGGAAAGGGGCAAAGGCTGCTGCCACGTGGACCTGCCCCCCGGGCTCTTGCTTCTCAGCCAAGGCGCTACAAGATAAATATATTCATACTTTGGAGTTATTACAACTGCTTGCCCATGCGGCATCTTAAGGGCACTTGCTGGCTCTTATTCATACAGTCGCACTACTGTTGGATAACAGCTGAAAGAAAATCAAAGAAGTAGCTCCTGTTGTGGACACAAGGTGATGGAAAAAGGTCACAGGTGAACGCTAATGTTGAGCGTGGAAACACAGACATTTCTACCCCACTGCTTCTGGGCGAGTGTGGCCATGGGCTGGCCCCATATTTGGCTCATGGGTGTTTTAATCAGATTTTTCCCTTTTGGCTGTTGCTGAGGGACTATAGTTTGCAAATGCTCCAATCAAGTTTGGGCCTTAATTCAACATCCTATGTGTCCCCGCCGTGGTCAGTCCTTCTCCTAAGGGCTGTCTACATGTGGGACTCAGAAGAGTTTTGCTTTTTTCTTCATGTCGTTGCGTCTCCAAAGAGGTAACTTGTCAAACTCCTGGATGGACATTCCGAAGATTTCCCGAAACACTTCTGGGGCTAAGTGGCGCTGTGATGGGAGAAAAGAACAGTGGTCAGTCCTGCTGGCCACATGGGTGGCCTTGAGAGTTGTTCTTCAGTTAACAAGCAATTGTTTTGAAGAGCAAGGCAGAGTGACGGGAAAGGAGTTTATCTCTGAGGCTTCCTAGCAGACACTGGACCCAGCAGTGGTAAGGACCCAGTTCCTTACCTGGATGGGCCAGGTGAGGTACCCCTCCTACCGAACAGCAGAGCTAGTGGAGTACTACTGATGATTATCAGAACACTGAAAGGGGATGGGGCACAGAAACCTATTTCTTTATGCTGGAGGCGACTCTGTTTCTGGTCATTGGAATGCTGAGTAGATGTGGAGAAAATGGACCAGAGCAATAAGAAAGTCAGAGAGAGACATCCAGGGTGGTCCTTTGGGAGCCCTGGGGCTTTTTCCTGACTCAGCAATAAGAGTTCATGTGGATGCTTGGTCTACTGATAATGATGATGTATGTATTCAGTTGTGTCTGACTCTTTGTGACACCATGGTACTGTATAACCTGCCAGACTCTTCTGTCCATGGGGTTTTCCAGGCAAGAATACTGGGGTAGGTAGCCATTTCCTTCTCCAGGGGCATCTTCCCAACCCAGGGAACGAACCCATGGCCCCTGCTGCATCTCCTGCATTGCAGGCGGATTCTTTACCACTGAGCCACCAGCAAAGCCCTGATCTATGGACTTCACTCTCTTGTGCTGTCTAGAAAAGTTCTCTTAGGATAGTGGATCCAGCCTTTCTCCTCTGTGCTAGCCTGAGCTCACATACAAAGGTATAGCCTTTTGTCAGGGAAAATTAACGATTCTTTATGAGACTGGCAGCCAGAGTTTTCCTTAATTAAAACGATTCAGATGGAAAAGTACAAAGATCAGTCTCCCATGTCTAAGGAGGGCGGCTTAGGTATGTGTACCCTGCTCAGCCTTCATCCAGGAATGTGGAAACAGTCAAGAGAGAAACTTGTCTAGTACACACCTCTGTATCAAATGCTCCCTCCCTAATCTCAGCAGACTCAACTCAGGCTCAGGAAAAGATAAGGATTTGGGCGTGTCTGAAATGTGGTGGAGACCCCATTCTACATTGCCCACTAAATTCTGGCAACTTTACATTTCTAAGGAAAGTGAACATGAAAGTCGCTCAGGCGTGTCCAACTCTTTGCAACCCTATGGACTACACAGTCCATGGAATTCTCCAGGCCAGAATACTGGAGTGGGTAGCCTTTTCCTTCTCCAGGGGATCTTCCTAACCCAAGGATCAAACCTAGGTCTCCCGCACTGAAGGTGAATTCTTTACAGCTGAGCCACCAGGGAAGCCCAAATTTGTAAGGAAAATGACTAAAATCATCCTGCATTTCTTGGGCTGTTCTTTTGTATTTAACCACACATTTTTATGCTGATCTCCTAAATACAAATCTGGGTTTTCATCCAAAGTTAGTTTTACCTAGGTTGATCCCTTCTCATTTTTGCCTTAACTGGAACAATTCTTGGGGGAGAGTCACAGGAAATGCACAGGAATATACAGTTGGGACAAGTTCTGTTTTGTTTTTTACCTCCAGCCTGGTTCTGTCCACATCTCTTAGGATTTTGTTGCGCCCCCTGTTGGTTACCATCAGCATTTCATACGGAAATATCTGCGAAGAAAAACACCTCTTATAGAACACAGCTGTCCCTTTTATTAACAAACAGAAGCTACCTAAAACCTAGGACTCCCAAGACAGAGCTTCTGAGACACTATGATTAAAGCATTGGAGCGATGGTGTTCCTCGCTCGAGTTTCCAGTGGACGGGGGCAGGTTCTTACACATTCCCAATCCCCACCGGTGTCTCCTGTGGCATTGGGCCTCTGGAGGGCATGGCTGGGTGAAAGGACCCCACTTACTATGTACTGGGTATGAAGGTAAAGATTAGAAGAGAACTGAAATGACAGGTACACGTTTGTATATGGCAGGACACCTTTGCTGGGCTCAACAATCTTGTTCCGTGACCAGCTCATGAAACCAGGGAGCCATGCAGCCCCAGCAGCGGTGACTTAGTGGGTGACATTCTGAAATAACTCCCAGTTATGGTCACCAGGGGGCACACCCCTTGGACACCTCTAGAGTCACAGAATGTTCTAGAGCTGGGGCGACCAATGATCCCAGTTTGCTGGGGACTGTGGAGGATCCCAGGATGCAAGACTTTCAGTGCTATAACCAGGAGGGTCCTGGGCAAGTTGGGGCATGTGGGTCATCTTATCTGGAGTGGACTGCAGCTGCTCCACGTGGCACTGGGCAGGCTCTGCTGTGCTCACGGCAGGGGCTGAGTGGGTACCAAGGTCGCAGGAGGGAAGTGCTGGCACTTCACTGTGAACACAGCACCAAACCCAGTGAGGGTTCAACCCTGCTGGCTTGGCGTGGCAAACCAAGGGAATAGAAGGATGCTTTATCATATAGCTTGACTAATGGACTAGGCTGGAGCCAGGTGGGTCTCAGCCCTGAAAAAAGATAGAAAATCAAGTCTTTTGAGGGTTATGTCCCCGTTTTCTCCAGGTGAGAGGAAAGAGAAGAGCCACACTTGCCTTTGGTTCCAACATGTTGGGCATGGAGACCCCCCGGTCCATCCTCATTCCAGGCATGTGGCCATCTGGGAGGGTCTGCAACAGAGAAGCAGATTTCAGGAGGAACCCATGGCAGCAGGGGGAGCTGGGGGAGAGCTTGGCGGGCTCCCAGACGTCCCTGTCTGGGTCTCAAATCCTCACTGCCATTTTACAGCTGTGACATCTTAATTACCATGGAGTTTTCGAAATGAGCTCCTTGCTGAACAAAAACAAGGATACTGGGAATACTGCCCTCTTATAATCCAGTTGATGAAAGATCCTGGCTTAATAACTATTCACTAATCCCTGAATGTAGGCTGCATGCATGAAAGTATATGGTACAGCAAAGAATTGTCAAGTCTATAACTTTTTTTAATTTTAATTTTAGTTTTCTTTGCACTTGCCCCTTTTCTCACTCTCCATCATCATTTTAGGTTTAGGTTCTAAGGGAAAAAGGAAAACTACACACAGCAACTTTTTCATATTGGCCAAGACAGGGGTTTCATTTGTGACCACAAAGAGGAGGAGAGGGCCTCAGGAGTGAGTGGTTCTGAGTAAAAGAAAAAACAACTGTACATGTGTGGACCCTTGATACTGGTCCACTTCCACCCCGGAGAAGACTCTCCAAGGCAGAGCAAGAGAGTCCTTGACATCCGGCCTGGTGCATGCCATGTCTGCAAGGCCTGCAGGACTGGCTTGATCTGGGCACCAAGCATGCCTGCTGCTCAAGGCTCCTCACATCTGTGGACTAATGATGAGATGGATCAACCAAAATCAGGGTCTTCCTCAACAGAAACTCTTCTCTGGAGTAGCAGAAGAGCACGTCTGGATTGGAAAAAGGCTGTTTTGCCCATGTAGTCAACTTGAGAAAGACTGGTCCATACCTGGTAGTCTGGAAAGGAAAGACGAAGAAAATCTCAGAAGGGGCAGGACCACAGAACAATACGGACTCATAAACAGAGATTACATCCTATTGCAATTCTCCAAACGTGCCCCCATGAGCCATGCTCTCCCCCAGCTCCGGGTCTCTGCCCCTACTGCCCGGTTGCTCCCTAAAGCCAGGAAAAGCCTGTCCCAGTTTTAGTTATCAGTTTAAAGACTCTCATGGAAGCTGACACCCTGAAGATGTGGCTCCCTTTTCTTTGCATGTCCAATCATAGCATTTATCTCAGAGTTTCTCTTTCCCTGTCTCTACCACACACATTCTGAAGACAGACCCACGGCTTGCTTATCACTTTACTTCCAGTGCTCAGCACATAGTAGGGCCAATGAATTCCTTCCTACAAACTGGGCCTCACCTCGCACTCCCCCGCTGACGTCCCCGTAGCTGTTGTACTGAGCGAAGTCTGTAGAAACAGGCTGAAATGAGGGAAAACACCATGAGAAAATCTGCTTCATAGTACTCATTTTGGGGTCAGGTGAAAAGGAAAAGGATTTACAAAATCCTAAGAATTCCTCCTAAGTTGTGTTGCTGGACCCCCATTACTTTTCCTACATATTTCTTCTATGAAATCCTTGTGTTTTGTTGTATGTTCATTGCTACTGCTCAGACCCTTGATAAGCAAGTATCTCTTACTGATAAATAAAAACACATTTCTCTGCATCAGAGCTACACAGTTAGACTTGTTCTATGCTTTGTGGAGAGCAAGGTTGCAACAAACCTTCCTGTATCTTTCTACAGCAGAGATAGTGGCTCCAATATATAATTACTTTGTACTTGATTGTAGAAATTTGCCACACAATCCAGTTTTCCCACAAGCTTCTACAGGCTACTTTTTTTTTTAATGTTAATAGTATATTTTACTGCAACCAGGGCTTCCAAAATATTATCATTCTAATATACAATCAATATAAAAACTATTGGTGGAACTTGTAAGACGGTTTTTGTACTTCTGATATGTTTTGTCCTTACAGCATATCTTAATTCAGATGTTAAATTGTCATGGGATATACTTATCTCATAAAATACAAAGTTGAAAACATATATTCATATGCATAAGTTGTTCCAAACATACTTAAAATTGGCCAATAACTTAATAAACCACCAAAAAGAATAATTTGCATAGGCTATTGTTTTATCTAAAGTCAATTTCCCTTTCTCTCAAAAGAAATATTTTATCTTGCCTGTAACTCAAAGTGATTTACCAGGAACCCAGAGAGATTACAATTTTCATTATATTCCAACGCTGAGATCATATTCTCAGATATATTCAGACAATACGTCAACATTCCAACTAGGACTGAAGAGGGAAGAAACTCAGAAACGAGTCATTGAGAAATCTTACCCGGTGAAGCCCATTTCTTCCATAGCCTGGGAGAGATGAGGTTTTGGACGACAGAGCATGTGAAGCTGAATAAGAAAAAGATTTTTAAAAAGCAATTGTTAGGAACTGAAAGTGTAATTCTCTCATGAAATTGCCGGTGTATCTTCTACTCTGCAGAACAGAAGATTTAGACAAGAAAAAAAAAAACCCTCTTCTCTTCTGTCTCCTGCATCAGCAGGTGAGTTCTTTAACACTAAAACCACGTGAGAAGTCCCATATTGGGCTCAAATGTTGACAAAACACCACCAGATTTGGGTGATACAGGGAATGGGTGGGCAGTGACATTATCAAGGAGGGGTTGGGAAGAAAGACATGCTTGGCATGCTTTATCTCTGACTCCTCAACACAATCCTAATAATGTTGATATTATTTTCATTTTATAGGAGAAGAAATAGGGACCAAGAGAAGTTAAGTACTTGCCCGAGGTTGCTCAGCTTGTAAAGATCTGAGCAGTGATTTGAACCCAGGGCTACTGGGATGCATAGACCCAAGCCCTGGTTGGTATGACAGTGATAACTGATCTGGAGGCCAACATGTAAGTTACCAGGATCTACTGGCCAGCCACTGCTGGACTCCTGGAAGGGCTGCGATAAGGTGTCCCACTGATCAGCAGCATAAATGCATCACACTGCTGGGTTTTGGAGGGAGCAGACCTGGGCCTGAATTCTGGCTCTGTGACTTAACACCGCTGCATCTTTGGGCCTGGTATTCCATCTTTTAAGGTCTTCACTTCTTGACCCATGTAGATGCAGTGCCTACTCTTAGAGAACAGATCTGCAGAATTGGAAGGACTTACTCTCAAGATTAGAAAACTACCTAATCTAAGATCAATACCAGGCAGGCATCTATGAGAGGTAGGAGGGCATTCCAACTAAGAGTGTGGGCTCTGGGGTTATAACACTTGGACTCCTAATCTTAGTTTTGTAGTTATCAGCAGTGTGACACTGAGCAAGTAACTAAAACTTCCTTTATGTGTTCTCTGATCTAAAAATTGGGAATGATAATATCATGTACTTCTTGGTATGTTGTGACAATTAAATGAAGTCATGTTTAGCAGAAGTATTTGCATAGCAAAATACTGAACACATATTTAAAGGAACCCTCAGGAGAGAAAATTATGCATTAGTTTAGAACATGAGAGAAGAAATCTTACAGCTTGAAAGAGATTTGGCTTATGATAAGTATAAGCAGGGGAAAATTACTGATAGACTATTTCAGTCCAGCAGATGAGTAATCTCTTTCAAAAGTATCAAAAACATCCCTGTCAGCCCTCAGCTCTTACACTGAATATATCAGAAAATATAGAAAATATTTAGAAAGTAGTGTTCATGCTCTCTACAGTTAAAAAGCATTCTGTCCTCAGACTTCTCTGGGACTCCAGTGGTTGAGACTGCACTCCCAAGGCAGGAGACATGGGTTTGATCCCTGTTCAGGGAACTAAAATCCTGCATGTTGCAGGGTGTGGACAAAAACTTTAAAAAAAAAAAAGCATTCTGTTCTCTATAAGAATTTCCTTTTGGCCACTTCCCCTTGAGATGGATTGAGATGTATGTTCTAGAAGGTAGACTCAGCACAAGGAACCTGACCCCTCCTGGTTCGTGACACCCTCCAAGGGTTCCCCCCATTTCTAGCAAGAAGGAAATACACATTTATGGAAAAGCCGTGGCAGGCTCTTAAGCTGAGTTGAACACAGATTCCATGACAAAGGATTGTCATGCTTCCTTTCCGGGAGCAGCCCTGCCCCTCCTGGAACAGTCAAGGTTCCCCACAGGCAGGTGGCCGGCGCCCGGCTCAGGGAAGGCAATGGTCTGCTGCTCACCTGAGTTGATGGGGGAATCATAGCGACTGGCGGCCAGGGAGGCCCTCTCGCGGCTCTCCCTCTCCTTCTCCATCTCTTCTTTCAGGATCAACTGGCCGAGGCCCGAGTTGAGCTATTCATGGAGGAAAAGAAAGATGAAAGAGGAGCCTGCAGTCACTTTCAGGGAGCTGCAGTTTCTTTTCAGTGGGTCCTCCAAGAAGTTCCTGACTCTGAAGAGGCCTGAAGCATATTGTCCCCAAGCCTGGGAGTTCCCCTAAAAGTCATCCAGGTTTTGGACCTTGAACCCCACTTGGCCCCTTCAATGTCAAGGCTCGGTTGCCCTCAGCCAGGCTCCACATCAGAAGAGTGTTCTCCTTTCTCTGCCCCCGCCAAAGTGCCAGCAGGGAAACTCAAGAGGCAGTGTGTGAGGGTGTAAGTATTTTTGACGTGAGAAGGGAAGCTTGGGGATAGCAGCCTTTAAAAAGAAATTATACTGACTTGTTTAAAAAATAGGGAAAAAATAATGCATGCTCATTGTACAGATTCTAGAAAATCTGGAGGGGAAAAAAGAACAGGCCATAATCCACCAGAGATAAACATTACTGCCATCTTGATCTACTCCTATCCAGTCTTTCTCTATGCAGTCTTTTGTATGTATAACATACAAAACTGGGATCACATAATACATGCAACTTTGTATCACCATACAACTAGTATATGTGCATTCCCCAGATGATTAAGTATCTTTGGAAAATAATAATTTACAATTTCTCAGCTCCCCCAACCCCCGGCTACAACTGACTATCCTTCTTTTGGTCTGGGATGCTGCAGGCCTATGCTAGAGACAGAGGCTATCATGAGGGTGCTTTGGTGAGAGTCTATTTTATCCCTCTCTCCTGGTCCAGATACACACACAAGGCCTTATGAATCCAAGGAAAGACTTGGAGAAATGCTCTGTTCCAAGGGAATTCCTTCAGCACAGCCTACGTGAGGGAAAGAAGGTATTGTATCGCCTCGAAGTATACTTGGGCTGAGCCTGGCCTTTCAGCATCCTTTCAACACAAGTACCACACCCACACGCCCCACACAGAGACTCGTTCTCCTTGTAGAAGCCCTAACGTTTATTCCATTCCCATCTGACCTCCAGCCTCCATATGCTCTCTTCCAGAGCCCACTAAATGTTCTGCCTTAAGAGTCTCCATGTGCCCATCTCGTCTCTCCTACTGGACAGCAAGAGGTCTGGGACTGCGTCTTGCTCATCTTGCCCACAGTCATCATTCCATAACAAGGAGCCGCAGAACTGAGCCAAAGGCTTCAGCAAAGCCGTTTAAGGGACAAACCTTCATTAACTGCTCCTCTTGAAGCTGCCGGCGTCTCAGAAGCTCTTCATCCTCTTCCTCTCGGCCGCTAGATCTGCGCCTCGTGTCAGCTCCTAGTTCCACAGTAAACACAACTTCTCACATTAGCCCCAGGGAAGGGGGGGTGGGTCTCAAGGGATTAGGGCACCTGTGCTCAACTTGTCAGGTGAGCAAAGTCAGCAGTGGTCGTCAGCATTCGTGAACAACACAAGGGAAAAAAAAAAAGAGCCTGCTACCAATTCAGCACCCCTGACTGGCTTCTTGAGACAGGGAGCCCTATTTGATAAGACAGGGCAATATGTGATTCAGTAAGGTGAGAATTATGGCCTGGCAACAAATCCGATCTGCTCACTTAGACCTCGGTTTGCCCTTATGATCGGGTCTAAGTCATCCCATTGGCCACTGGCCAGAGCGTCCATAGTAGGTGGGAGGGGCATCGGCAGTTACTATTTTAATGTCCCTGGGGTCAGTGTTCAAACACAGAGGAATCCAAATTCATCTAACTACCATCAAATAGGTAAGATAGTCACTTTCCTATGATGAGTTTAAAAATCTTATAGTTTTCCCTTTTTCTGAATATTTAGGTTTGCTACCACACTGTCACCCTGCCTTCTACCTTCAATAAATTCATTAAGAAGCATGCTTTATTTTTTCTTTTAAGAGATGGGTCTCTAATGTTTCCTTGCATCAGTCTCTTGGAAAATGGTCCAAAAAAGTTTTATAAGAATGGATCCATAAAAGGGTTACTGCAGCTATGAAGTTACTTATTTCAGTACAACATAGCAGATAATGTACAAATTTTAAGCTTCCTGGAAAGAAGGAGCTAGGGTAGAAAGGAGGAATCTGTCTGAATGGTTGGAAAAGTAAGATAATTACTGTTTTCCTACGTTGCCTGGGTTAATCTGGCTGTGGGAGGAAACAGGAAAGCTTGCTAATCTAATCAAAATAAACTTTAATAGTTTCAGTCTTCATCATTTTGATTAATGGGCCAGAAGTTTTCTTCATTTTGGAAACTCAAAGAGCTTTCAACTATTTACTGATGACAGTTGATAATAATAAAATGTTAATTCTTCCTCAAAGTTTAGCTGTTTAATGTCCCCACTAAGCAACATGACTGAACCAGGAATCTCAGTAGCCCCAAGAACTGCCTGAAGGATGTGGACCAGCAGAAAAAAGCTGATGATTGTTTTAGTTTTTAAATGGTAATGTGAATTTTCTCTCTTTAATTTACACTAATAAAAGTCTGCAAGAACTAGCAATAGATACATCTTAAGCCAACATAATGTATAAAATACATGTGAATAATGAACCAAGGAGGTAGATTTTTCCTTCAACCATTTCTATAACTATCAATTGCTTTAAAGTCCACTTATATTGCTTGTAAAAGTTATTCTAAAAGTAACTTGATAAAAAAATAGGATGAGGAAAATGTGGGAGTTTTGGAAAATTGAAGGCCTTTTAGATTGTCAACAGAAACATGATAATATAGTCATATCTTTGTAAAGTTGACTAAATTTTCAGTAGTAGCTTCTGAGTTTGGTGATATCATTTTTTGGGGTCAAGTGATGTAACTAATGACAAAACAGTAAAGCCAGAGACACAACTCTAAAGCATAAATGTGTGGTTCAAAGCAAAGAATGAAACGGCTCAAAAGTGACATTAGCACAGAAGTCATGGAAATGACAGATGTGAAATCATGTAACTTTGCATGAGCAATATTTCAGAACACGTGCTACTCTGTGACAGCCCTTCTTAGTAATGGAGAATGTGATCAGGCAAGAAAACTGAAAGTGCTTCAGTGTTACGACTCGTTGTTAAGAACTGTAATTACAACTCAGAAATCGTCTGAAACAAATTTAATTCAAAGACGTCACGCTTCTGTGGACACTCAGTAAATTCACTCACTATAACTATAGAGAACAAAGTTCAAGGCAGGAGGCTTTGATTCAACTACATTCAAAAGAGTTACTGATTTTACAACAACCACTGAGAATCCACACAAAATGCCCGTTTTACACCAGTTCTGCCCCTTGTTGGGTTTGGTTAGCATAAGGCTCTGGTGGTTGGGTTTTTGTAACTTGGAAGTATTCTACACACATGTTAATACTACATTAGTTCTTTTCACTCTTCTACCTCTTGGTCATACTTTTCTTAAAATCTTTACACATTTCCTTGCATATTTTTTAAGCATTTCATTTTGAAATCTCCTAGCAATCCGTCCATTTGGCTTAGCCGCAACAGTGGCATACCTACGGCGGCAAGTGAGGGGGGACCAGGCCAGTGGTCCGTCTCCAGCTTTGGGATCTCGCTGGGGTCTGGAGCCTGGGCCGCTGGGAACTTGGAAAACTTGATGATGTCTTCTGAAGATTTGCTCTGGGCTGCCAAGGCAGCTGCATCTAGATGGGAATCAGGGGCAGCTTAGCTCTCAGTCTGCAAGGCCTAGGTGGTACAACCCTCTGACATCACTTTCTTGTGCTCTGGCCAACGTGTCAACTCCAGATAGCTGCTTATCACCACTATCAATCGCCCAGTCACTAACAGTGCCTAGGTGACAACTCATCTTCCTTGTGTTCTGCTAGAAGCAGAGCTTCAATCCACATCTATTCTGCATCTGAAAAAACCTTGTTGTAGAGCTGTGCTGTCCAATACTAGCTTGAGCTACATGTGGCTATTTATATTTAAATTAATGCAATTAAATAAACCAAAATGATTATCAGGTCCTCAGCTACACTAGCCACATTTTATGTGATCAACCTGTGATTAGCGGTCACTGTATTGGATGACATAATTAGAGAACATTTCCCATCATCACAGAACGTTCTATTGGACAATACTCTTCTAGAGCAATTAGAAACTTGAATTAGTAATTTGACATTAAAAAGGTAAGTGAAATGCATGACACTGTCCTTTGACTGTAGGTGTTAATTGTAAGAGAATTGGCTATGGATCTTTGTGACTTCTTAGCCATAAAAATATTGATCCAATTCATTTTAATCCTTGCATATTATATATGTGTCCTTGAGTCCCAAGTGAAATGGCAGCAGGAAAGTTCACTATCAGTTTGCAGGAATTAGCCTTGAGACTTAGGTTTGCCATACCCATTTGGTCATTCTGTTCAAGGGTCTGCATATACAAGTGAGTCATCCAACTTTAAAACAACAAAGTCAGACGAGGAGCAGCATTAGTTCACAGTGTGCTTAATGGCTGTGCTTACAGGAGGGGTCACTGGCTTAGAGCCCCAAATGTAATCACAGAAACAAGCCAGGTTAAATGGTCAGTCTCTGACGCTGGCTAATTTTGCAAACTGATTTGGGATGTTACTAAACATTTCTAAATATATTAATAATATGTATTTATATACTATAGATAAAACTTGGCCCCCCTCCTGGAGCTTATAGACTTTAAAATCTGGAAGTAACTTTTTGAATCTTCAGCTCCAATTTCTCATTTTTAAAGTAACCTCTGAGTTTCAATTTGGTTAAGTAACTTGATTGAGGTTGCCATATATAAAAAAGGGGTAAATTCTCAGTCAGGGATGGAACAGTGTTTTTCTGAATCTCTAACCTCATGAGGAAAAAAGATAAAATCAGCTTGAAAAACACTGCCTTGTATATCCTCTTCTTAAAGAAGGATAATAGGTATCAGCGTGTTAGAGACTGAAAAGTGTGACTTTATTTAAATCTAGGATTTTCGAAATGCACAGAGCACAGACACCAGTTTTTGGTGTGGAGTGGCATCTTTTTCTATCACACAAAACTGCTCTCTTGCAGAAGGTCCTCTGGATGTACCATTCTGCTTGTGCTACTCTTAATTCTGAGGGACTGATAGAAAGTAAAGCATAAAGTCAAAGTCAATGTCACAAAAAGAAGTCAGTTCCCTCCAAATAAATAACCTAACATTATCCAATCTCTTTAAATCTTATTTGATTAATTTTGTCCGGAGAGGCAGGGTCTTAGAGATTTTAGTATTTAAAGAAAAAGTCTCTAAATTGATAAATCAAACTGGAAATCTTAAATTTAAAAAAAAAAAAAAAAAAAGCCAGACTTCAAACAGTACTTACGGATTAGAATTGGTGAAGTCAGTAAACATTCACATGTTAATGAGTGGGTGAGAAGACATTAAACCATAAAAAAGCAAACAAAAACAATGTTAACAAACTTAAAAAAGCAAGCACAAAGTGTAAACTCCTAAAAAAGAAAAATACAGATGAAGAAAAAAAAACCTAGTCCTAAGTACTAGAGACATTACAATACCTACATTCTCTTTTTTTCCCCTATAATGCTGGTCTGAACTTTTTTTTTTCCTTTTTGCATTTCAACTTTGCTTTTCATGTCATCCTAAGCCTTCAGGATACATTAATGTCAACTGGATTCTAAAGGCAGCCTTCAAATTTCCAGGCACAATTTGGGTACAATTTTCTGAAATCACCCAAAGTCTTGGCTTTGAATAGGTAGAAACCTATTCATGAAGATTTACAGCAGCAGAATCTAAAGAGAACTTAAAATGGTGGAGGGAATAGTGATTTGCAAAGAGTAATACGATTTCCTGGGTTTAAAAATGCTATATTTCCAGCACAGGAAAACACAGTTCTAGATTCACGTCAGTGGTTCTTAGTTTGCAAGAATTTCAGAGACAAGCTGGCCTAATGCACTGGCTTTTGCAGATGAGAAGACTGAGGGACAGAAATTTCATCTGTGATATCTCAGAATGGTTTATGTGACGAGCTGGGACCAAGGCATGTGTCTCAGCGTGAGGCTGGCCCACTCTACCACAGGGCGCAGATGTCTGCATGCCCCATTAGAAACTGGGGAACTGGACAGTCAGGCTGATGGAGGCTTGGTCAAATTAATTAACTCATTTTCTTTTTTCTTTTTTGGCTGTGAAGCTTGTGGGATCTTAGTTCCCCAACTAGGGACTGAGTCCATGCCCCCTGGAGCAGAAGCGTGGAATCCTAACCACTGGAACACCAGGGAGTTCCCTTGGTCAGATGAATTTTTTAGGTAGCTAGTGTTCACTAGTTTTAATTAGTTAAACTGCAAGCTCATCAAAATTATCAGAGCAGTTGGTTAAACTCTTTGATGCCCACCGCCCCCCCACCCAAAAAAAAGTCTTGTGAGGGTGTTTGTGAATGACTGTGTGACCATACTTCCCCTCCTGTATGAGAGAAATTATACATGTTGATGGGCTCAGAAAAAAGCTAGGTGTTTTCTATCTAGGAAAACCAACTTTACAGTATTTGCATCTTAGCAGACCGTAAAGGCATAACATGCTGGACACCCCAGTTTGATTCTCAAAAGCAACAGCAGATGAGCGTTTCAGAAGACAGCAAAGAGTTGAGCCGACGTTGCTACTTAAAAGCTACGTGGAGGAAAGTGGGTTTTACCATGCTGTTTGTAGATGGGTGGTTTTCGGTAAATGTTGATCCCTTGATCTGTGGAAATGAAAAGCAAACGTGAGTGATTATGGGAACCTGTTCAGCGATGGGAAAAACAGATCAACCCAGAGGCAAACCGAACTGAAGACTCTTGAACAAAAATAACCCAGAAGGTTGACTTTTGTATTACAAAGATTGAGGTTACTAAAGAAAAAATTACAGAAATAAGTGAATTACTATAGACATGTGACATGGAATCCTTTGTAATACATCTTAGGATATAGAGAGATGTCACTCACTCATGAGCCATTTATTTCAAATACACACTTCAGTAAAAGTGGAGTTAAAACTGAGAAATGCAAGCAGCGGAGATACTGTGATGGTGAGGAAGACATAACCAGTTTGGGGAAAATCCCCAAATTGCTACTGTCTAGAAATTGAGCTCCCAGTAGAGACCAGCAGCTCAATTTACTTTTCAACTAATGAGCGGAACAGTGGAAAGCGATGAAGTAAAATTAAGAGTACCTTTTTCTAAAACACAGAAACAGGTTTTACGTGCAAGACTAATCTAATGTAATTGACAAGATGTCGGACAAAATCCTAACGTTCATAGGCCAAATTTAAAAGAAAAAAAAGGAAAAGAGATGCCAAATATTATTCACATTTTAATACAGAGCCCCATTTGATTATACAACCATTTCACTTTGACTGCAAATACTCGGGAGGTTTCAAAAGGTTTCCCCAGAACCTTGGGTACTGGATTCTTGTGAAAAAGCCACAAAAGTACAACACTGATTTTAAAGGTTTGATGAAACTTTTTCTTTTTTAAAAAGGCAGGCCTATCTCAGTGGTATGAATCCTATTGAACTTTGTTTATTAAGTTTTTAAGTTTATCAAGTTTTTCTCGAAAGAGAAAAATACAGATTCCAAATATGTGTGCTAACATTAATATAGCAGTCATTTATTAGACTACTTTCAGTAGCTAAAAGAAGCAAAACAATGTACTTTTGATGGAAAAATAATATCATGACCTCTGATGGCCAGTCTTGCCTTCACAAATTGAGCTGACCTGAAACATGAAGATATTGATATGTGTTTTGACTTTTCCAGTTCCTGTAGGCAAACTACTGTTTGTACCATGACACTAAAGCTTAGAGTGCCAAGCCTAAATTGCAAGATCTCTCTGTGGGCTATGGAGGGTTAGTTAATTATATATCGCAGAAAGACCCTCCAAATGACCCAATTTTACAGCTCTCTGAAAAGCCCATAGAAAGAATCTCCACGCTGAAGACAAACAGATAAAATAAAAGTACTCTCAAGAACACTGTGGGCCAATCTCTACAACGAGAAGATAACTAGATTGCCACCGTGATAGTCAATGACAGTAAACCACAGAGTGGTAGCTTAGAAGGTTCAAATGTAAGTGTAAAATTAAAATTTTAATCGTAACAAAATAAAGCGATTCAACCCTCCTTCCTTCACCTTCTGCCTCCCCCCCTACCTTAAACATTTTAGAGAAAACGGAAGCTTTCAAACAACCCTGGCATTTCCCATACAAAGCTTCTGAGAGACCCTCTAGGTCAGACACTGCAATTTAGGGGTTATCAGCTGTGTGCATCTCAATGGACAGAGCGTGAGAGATGGAGACGAGACAGAAGCGACAAGGCTACATTCTACACCGTGACAGGACACCAAGACATAGACCACGTCAGCTCCTACCTGGAACATGGAAATGTTTAGGGGCCTGAGCGTAAGTTGGAGTGAGAGGGCGGCTGTCTGGCCGGTAAGGGAGAGGGGAGTTCCGGCCGCTGGACGGCTCATTGCCTCCAATGAGAAGAATGGAGAAAACAAAATGAGAGAAGGGAGAGCAAGAAGGAAAACAAAGCAAGCATAATAAAAATTCAAAACAACAAACCGGAAGGAGGTACATCAAAAAGGAGAAATCAAAGCAACAAACTCAATTCATCAATTTGGCTCACAAAGGTGACTGGAATAAGATCGAATTTTTCCAAAAGAGAGACTCAGTTCAAGTGGAACTAGGTTAAAAGCAGCTAGCGGTTAGATGCATCATTCCAATGGCATGCGGTTGAAGGCTGTGAGCTGGCAGCGAACTGATTAGATGGAAAGTACATTGAGGGGGATGGAAAGTCACTTGCTAATGATTTAGGGTCAATATCAGATGGCGACATCCCAAGCATGTCAAGGGGTGGGATATGCAAACCCAAATACAATCACTTCCAGGCATGATGGCAGAGGCTGGCAATCGGAATCTATTTCTTTGAATGGAAGGCTGAGACTGGGAACCTGTGTAGTCAACCCAGTCCTTTCCCTGGGCGACACAAAGTGCCTTTACTGCGGCCTACATTTCTGTTGCCTCACTTTGAAATGTACATGATAGAGTCAGATCCCTTTCTTGCAGGTACTTTGGGACACTCTCCCCACGTTTCTCTTAAAGACACAGCTTCACCCAGTCTAACAGTTCAATTGGTGAGACGTTTACTGAGCACCTACTGTGGCTGGGCAATGAGCTTCAGCTGAAGCTAAGGAGAGCAAGGAGACGTGGTGTCTGGCCTCAAGGGGCTCAGGGTCTACCTAAGGAGACAGACTTACAACAAATGAGTATATGTAACGCCATACAGGTGCTGACTCAGGGGTATACGAAAAATTCAAGGCACTCAGATGAAGGTGCCATTGATTTTTCAGAAAGGCTGTGGAAAGACACCAGAATTGAGATGGTCTCATTAGGTGGGTGGGTGGCTGGAGGGGTGAGAAGGTCCAGAATCTAGGGAGCTAGAACATCGTGGGGAAGGAAGGGCCACAGTACATGGGAGCAAGAGGACAGACCCCTATGGCTGGGCAGCACAGGGTTCTTGGAGGAGGGGGCGAGGAGGAGGCTGGAAGGGGCTGCTGGGCGTGGCTGCAAAAGCCTAGAGACCCACTCCCATAGCCACCGCCACTCTCTCTGATGAGCGCTGCAGGGGGAACTGAGACTTGTGCAAGATCAGAAAGAGGTCAGCTCTTACCCTCCTGTCTTCCTTCTACACGACTGAGCAAACATCCATCCCAAGAAAACACCAAAAAATGTAGGACTATCAAAAGTTAATGAAATAGTAACATAATTATCAAGAGTTAGTTGCTCAGTCATGTCCTACTCGGTGACCTCATAGACTGTAGCCCACCAGGATCCTCTGTCCATGGGGATTCTCCAGGCAAGAATACTGGAGTGGATTGCCATTTCCTCCTCTGAGGGATCTTCCCAACTTAGGGACTGAACCCAAGTCTCCTGTGTTGTAGGCAGATTCTTTACCATCTGAGCCACCAGGAAAGCCCCGTAATTATTGGGTTGGCCAAAAAGTTCATTTCGGTTTTTCCCATAAGATTTTATGGAAAAACCCCAAAATGAACTTTTTGGCCAATGTAACACTTTTATGATTGAGTTGTAAGGGTTCTTTGCATACTCTGGATACAAGATTCTTATCAGATACACAATTTGCAAATGTTTTCTTCCATTCTGTGGTTATCTTTTAATTTCTTGATAGTGTCCTTTGAAGCACAAAAGTTTTAAATTTTGATAAAGTCCAATTTATCTATCAATTAAGGCTAACAATTTTAAATAAATCAGATCTTCAGAAAATAGAGCAGGTTTAAATTTCTTTCTTCTTTTTTTTTTTTTTTTTTTTACTTTATCTTAAATTTTTAAAACTGACATATAACTGACATATAACAGTATACTAGTTTTAGGTGTACAAGAACCAATTTCTTCAAGTAAGTTAAATGGTTTTAAATGTGGCCAGCAACACATGAGAGATGTCAATTGCTGCATTTCAGAATAATATGTTTAATAGACTTTTACTTTTTCAAACTGTGTAGTTTTAGATAACCAGAGTACAGATCTGTACCAAATGGGCAGTAAGATATTCCAAATGTGAGATCTGAATTTGTTACTGTCTCAAATTTAGATTCCAGGTTTTTGGTTATCATGTTTTAAAACTTTTGCCCCCCTTATCTTCCCTAAGAGTCAGTTTACCATCTAGCTCCCAATATATTATATAAAATCAGATATTAGCTTTTAGAAATTATGAAACTTCACTTCAAATTACTGACATATTAAAAAGCTCATTTAAAGAAAATGTTGTCTCATTTACTATCACTCTCCTAAGGAAAAATAACCACATCTGAAAAAAATGAGTATGGAAAACACAGGTAGAGGCAAGCAAGGGAAGGAAGGATATGTACGTTTAGTAGGAAATTCAGCTTTAAACCTAAGGCTGAATCAGAACTACGTCTCTTTCATATTTATGTGTTCAGCACAATGCCTGGCCAAGACTACGTGCTGAATAAATATCTGTGAATAATGACTGAAGTAGACCAACTAAATAATTCTATAGCAACGAATGACCTAATTTAGTGAGTACCACTCCAGGGTCAATCCCATCTTTCTCTTAATTAAAGGCAGTCAGATACTAGGACACAACAATGGGATCACAATAGCATCTTTTTTTTTTTTTTTTTAAATAGGTTTCCCTAGAGTTGATCCTCAATAACCCCAACTGAATTGTTCCACTTCAGAAGAATCCTTTACTGTTAACACACAGTAGGAAATACTCACAAGACTAATGCCTAACTGAAAAACAGAATAATTCTTGTGGGCTATTTTCAAAGGAAGATGTAGAGAGATTCAACTTCCTTGCTTTGAGTGTTTTCTTGTTTTGAAGACTGCATATCCTGAACACTGGTGCCACTGCTTTAAATCTGCATTGCTCTCTGGCCTTAACCCTGCACCTCTAACCTTCCTGTACCTGTAGAACATCAGATTTTCTGGGGGATATGTTCTCACAGGTTTTGGTCATAATATCCAAACAGATGAAACTCCCTTAAGTTTGTTCTGATAGTTAATAGCCAGAGTCATTCACACACAAAAACAGATGCATCTACGGGACGCTGAGATTTAAAGTCATTAGAATTAGCATTTGCCCATGAATTAAGTCTTTCTATTATTAAGATGCTCTGATGGCAAGTGGCAGGAGAAGCCCATAACTTCCATGGTTGACAGCTCTCAAAGTCTATGGGGTGTGTGTGTGTGTGTGCTCAGTCATGCCACTCTGTTGCAAGCCTTGGACTGTAGCTGACCAGGTTCCCCTGACCATGGAATTTTCCAGGCAAGAATACTGGAGCGAGTTGCTATTTCCTTCTCCACGGGGTCTTCTCGACCCGGGGAACAAACTCACATCTCTTGAGTCTCCTGCACTGGCAGGTGGATTCTTTACCACAGTGACACCAAGGAAGCCCTCAAAAGCTATGGTGTGACTATCTCAATTCCCAAAGGGTGAATTTTGGCTGAATGCTGTCTCCAGCTGGGCAGAGGTTTTCCTGGCAGCATATCTTCAGCAACCATTGCCCTTTTTAGTGGATCAAAAAAAAAAAAAAAAAAACCCAACAAAAAACAACACTACTATGTTGAAGTCTGTGTAAGTAGATTTAACTTTAGAATCATTTAAAGTCTCCCACAGTGACATCTTAAAACACTAGGTAAACAGACACTCAGCAACAGAGCCATCTAAGTGCTCCTGGACAGTATGATTTCTACATGTCACATGGCTTGTTGGGAATAAGGTCTTGGAATATACAACATTGCCAGGTACCAAATTCTTAGTCCTTAAAAGATGAAAGGCATTAACAATTTTGGCATTTTTTAAAAGAAAGAAATTCTCAAGATGAGGCCTTTTCTAAATCAAACACTCTATCTGTAAATGATAAAACATTTCCCTCTGTCCTGAATGGAAATAAATGGTGAAGGCCCCCAAAGGTTACTTTTGTGTGCACTTCATTACTCAGGCATAAGGGATATATAGGGCATCAGATGAAATAATCATATATGGAATGTATCATCATCAACATCAATCAGCCTGGAGTTAACGCTCTTTAAAGATAATAGTATATATATCATACTCATAGCCATTTTGTTCTTTAAATAAGTCCTTGTATTGGTTAAGTCCTTAGCTATTGGGATGAGGAGCTACCATGTATATAGATTTATATTTTCCTGGTCTTCATTTTTAGCTCTTTCCATGTCAGTTTAATGTGTCAATTTTTCAGTCCTTGAGAAATCATTCACTGGCAGGATTCCCACCGTGCTTAACAAATTCAAACGCTCTGTCCTACTTTCATTCTTCTTTCTGGAACACTGAGAGCCTCAGTGACAAATCCTAAGACAAGTCAATCTAAATGGCAATGCGTGTGTCTGCTGCAAGAGTCTGCTGGCGCACCGCTTAGCTCCTGAACTCTTAAGTGCTTACGTTCTAAAATATAAAAGCCGAAGGGACCTTAAATATTGGCAGCTTCTAGAATTTCATGACAGAGTTTCAAGATTATTGGTTCTTGTCTAAAGCTTCAGGAAGTGTTAGGGTTTCCTTCAGCAAGTGTCAAATACATATTTGCATCATAGCAACTCATATCTATGGCAAAACAGGGAAGATTCCTTTCAATGAGATTTAATATATGTAGCTCTCCTGTTTGCAAGCCTGATTCATGGACACAGAAAGTAATGTCTAATAGCATTTCAAAGAGAAAGGAAGAGAAACTCTGCAAACACAGTACAAAGTCCAAGTGAAAGTCGTTCAGTCATGTCCGATTCTTTGCCACCCCATGGACTACACAGTCCATGGAATTCTCCAGGCCAGAACACTCGAGTGGGTAGCCTTTCCCTTTTCCAGGGGATCTTCCCAAATCAGGGATTAAAGGCAGGTCTCTAGCATTGCAGGCAGATTGTTTACCAGCTGAGCCACAAGGGAAGCTCACAAAGCCCCAAACAAGGTGAAAAGAGTTTCTCCAAATAGGCAAGCACTTGTCCAGATGGCCCAACAACACACTGATATGAAATGAAACTGCAAGGAAGGTCAGAGAACAGAAACAAAACCACAATGAGAAACAAGAAGGGCATTACAGAAAGGAGAGGGGGAAGCCAATGAAATGGAGAGACAGCTGCTGACGTGCCCATGCAGGCGTCCTCGGCTCAGTGGACCCTGGGGGCCTGGGCCACATAAGTCTGAAATGAGGGCTAAGAATTAAACTAGGGCAGTGGAAAAAGGGCTTATAGCTGCAAGAGTGGCAAAAGGACTCCTGCTTTCAGCCACACCTTCCTGAGATGGACATCCTACCCTAGAGTCCTCAAGCTCCTTGGTGTGTATTTGTTTTAAAAATAATTTCCTGGAGATTAGAAAATAAGCTCCAAGATACAGAGTGAATGTTCAAATGAAGAGCCATGCAACCCCCTGGAAGATTTTGCTCCTTTAAAGATATCTTAGATGTGTTTCTCCATGGTCATAAGTTCCTCTGTGCTGGAGAGGACTTCCATGTAGATGCATGTGTTTCAGAATAAGAAAGATGTAATTCCTTAGAGAATCTGCATTTAGCTATTCAACTAGACTAAACTTTAAAGCAATATCTTTAACATACAAATTCTGAATGACTGTTTTTGCAGTATAGCAAAAAACTGACTTTATAACTAAGCATATACTGTTATGTACTTCATATTTTAGATCTGAAATATATAAACTATTTCATCTGAACAAACTGTAGACATATACCCAGTAAAAAGAAAATGGGAAAGAGACTATTAGATATTTTTAAAGTATAAGTGTGAGACAAGCTTTTTAGGATTTAAACCTATACTATTTGACTGTGTACTTTGAATTCAGACTGAAAACAGAAAAGACTGCATATCTGTATTTTTAATAAAGCACCATTTAGGTACATTGAGGTACTGAAATTTTAATAACTAGTTGGTGTTTCTATTGAAAAGTACACATTTGTTAACTTTGTAATTTAAATGACTCAAATAACTGTTTTAGCCTCCATAAAAATGAACTTTTCTAGTTAAAAAGGGATGGAAAGTAAAAATTTGCTTTAAAAATTATTCTTCAAGTATATTTATGTTGAAACACATCCCTCTAATAGGAATGAAGGTTGAGAAGGCTTGGGGTCTCTCTAGTCCTGGTGCTGCCACTTCCGAGCTGAGGGTCCTTGGCCGGGTCACTTAACCAGGGCCTCAGCTGTTCATCTACCCCCACGCCTCCCGCCTGCTACTTTAATCACTGTGAGGATACTGTGAGGAGTGATGTAACCGGAAGTGTTCAAAGAGCATGATGCTGGGAGGGAAATCACAGATGCACAGATCAGAATGCTCATTATGAGGAGGCGTGTGTGCTCAGTCACGACCAGCTCTTTGTGACCCCATCGACTGTAGCCCACCAGGCTCCTCTGTCCATGGGATTTTTCAGGCGAGAATACTGGAATGGGTTGCCATTTCCTTCTCCAGGGGATCTTCCTGACCCAGGGATTGAACTCACATCTCCTGCATTAGCATGCAAATTTTTTACCACCGTGTCACCTAGGAAGCCCACCTATAATACACCAGGGCATTTCACCTTGCCAGCTACAAACTGGCACTTGTCATCTACCTCTACAAGGATTAAACCATGAGCTGCTGCATCTGTTGACCTTCAACACCCCTTGAAAGGAGTTCAGGGTGGAGAACAGGAATAACGCTCTCTGTGCTCTGGGAAAAACTGGTACAAATAATCTGTTGAGAATTTTAGAAAGTGCTGTGCCTGCTGAAAAAGACAGATGTCTTTGCTAAAGGCAAGTGGTGTGTGTCTTCAATAGGCATATCAACAATGTTATTTTCACAGCCTAGAAAATGCAAAAAATAGCATGCTTACAAAGTAACTGCTTACTGATGGGGCAGGAAATTTATATTTTAGGACTCAACTAAGTTGGACTCAACTCAATTGATGCTTTTGAACTGTGGTGTTGGAGAAACCTCTTGAGAGGCCCTTAGACTGCAAGGAGATCAAACCAGACAATCCCAAAGGAAATCAGTCCTGAGTATTCATTGGAAGGACTGATGCCGAAGCTCAAACTCCAATACTTTGGCCATCTGATGCGAAGAACTGACTCATTTGAAAAGACCCTGATGCTGGGAAAGACTGAAGGCAGGAGAAGAAGGGGACAACAGAGGACAAGATGGTTGGATGGCATCACCCAACTTGATGGACATGAGTTTGAACAAGCTCCTGGAGCTGGTGATGACAGGTAAGCTTGGCATGCTGCGGTCCATGGAGTCGCAGAGTTGGACATGACTGAGTGACTGAACTGAACTGACTGAACAACTGAGTCCTAAAAATCCAAATGAGTAAAATGGTTGGGCCAACTGCAAACAAAATTCAAAGAGCACAACATTTAGGCTGTTCGAGAAAGTGTTAGTGATGTGACATCTTGGAGTTCAGGGTTAGAATCCTTCAGGTCTGTCTTAAGACCCATGACAACATCTGTGCTTGCCTGCAACTCTCTCCTTCAGCTCTTGGGTTGGCAAAAAAATTTGTTTGGTTTTATCCATAACAGTTTATGAAAAATCCAAATGGACTTTTTGGCTAACCCAATATTCTTTTCAGTTACTTTGGTTCAAATCAAGGCTATGGAAGAAGTCAGCATCCTTTTGGGAGCTCTGACGTATTTTCAATTATGGCCCCTTCATGATCTCTCTGTGGCTCCTGGCTCCCCCACCAAGTAAGGAGAACTGAGAACTCCAATTGAGGACTGCTACCGAGGCACAATGAGAACAATGGGAACGAAACAGAGGGAAGGGCAGAGATGGGCAGGAACAGAACACAGAAGGCAAAGCCCCTCTTCTCCATCATGCAGACATCAGGACAAGTCAAAGGAGGATCACCCTAAGAGTTGGCTCAAGGAGAGAAATTTCAGTTACGTGGCCCTAGGTCTTTCGTACTGTCCAAACATCTTAATGTTGTTACGTGGCTTATCATCATGAAGACAACTTTGGAACCCTTGTTGCTGAATACCGTTGGGTTTTGCTGAGCCATATCACATATTGAAACCAGGAAACTTCCCCAGATATATATTCTATTTTGCTTCTAACACAGAGAAAAGCAAAATAATAATATTTTTTTTTCCTAAGCAGGAGAGAAGCAATCTTAAGGTCTCCAACGTACTTCCTGTTACTTCGTCTAGAGCCCTTAGAAATGACATATTTCTCCCAAGGAGAGATGCTATGCCAGTTCTAAGACACAGCCGGGTGTGAGGTCATGACGCACGCAGGCATGCTGAGAGGTTCAAAGCTGGGGGCTGACTCTTGGAGATGCACCTTATTAGCCTTCCCAGGGCGCTAATAAATCTCCGCTTTGCAGGGTGCTGCCTGGAGAAGCCTGCCTCCTTACCTTTCACATGGGGAAGGAAGTGGTGTCGGAATGGGGAGTTGGGGCGGGAGTCGCTGTGGGCGGAGCTGAGGCTGCTGGTGCGCAGGAGGGACCTCTGCACACCAGGAGACACCAGCTCTGTGCCAGGCCCGGGGCGGGGCGGGGTGGAGACAGAAAGAAGAGCAGAAATTAACACAGGAGCAGGGACGCCGCCATCGTTCCAAGGGAGGGAAAGGGAAAAAAAAACACACACAAAATAAAGAACATTAATCAGGAGTCTGAAAACGGAGGAAGGAACAGGGGTTAAGAAGGCGCCTGCGAGGGGTTAGGCACAGTGGGGAGCGTCTGCCAAAGGGTTCAGGTCAGTCCAGAGTCACTCTCCGAGGATAAATGGCTTTCGTGGGAGGGAACGGCCACCAGGGCATTCTGGGCGGATGGCACCCGCGACCGCTGAGTCGGGACCGGGCATGCCACTTAGACTCAACCATGGCTGTTTTTAAAAAGGCAACTGACAAAACAATCCTCTGACATGTATGTTTAAAAGTGACAGTTGTTTCAAGAACCTTGCAAAGAACTATTGCGCTGGCCAAAAAAGTTTATTTGGGTTTTATCCTAAGATGACAAACTCAAATGAACTTTTTGGCCTACCCAATACCAATGTGTCAGGGTCAGATTCTCTTCTTTTTTCTTTCTAAGTGGCAAACTTCTCCTACTAGGAAGTTTAATTTTATTTTGCACTTGTCTGTGTCCCCTGGGGGGCAAAGAGCTACCCATGATGCTGAGAATTGGGTAGTGGAGGCACTGAGGAGCTGGAAAGTTAGTTATGGACCATTAAGCTAAACCAGACCGAGGGGCGTGCATGACTCTCTGGCATCTAGAACTTACGGAGAAGATACTTCGAGGTGCTCCGTGTTGACCATGACTGTGCTAGCAGAGTCATGAAAAATCTTGAAAAAATAATCTTAATAACTGGCATCGCACAGGTCCATAATGTATCATGAAGGGTGCTTAGGACGCACAAAATGTTCTGAAGGTTCTTGGCGTCAGAACGATGACGGGAACACAGGAACACTTTCTACTGCCCCACGAGGACATGGCCTTTTTGGGAAACTAGGTCCCTGACTGACCACTCCCGGCTATCCAGTGGTCTCTCGGACAGTTTCCCGGCAACCCCATATCATTCTGACAAGGTCACGGCTGCAGCCTCAGTGACCTCAGGGTATGCCCACATGTAGGGATGGTGGCGTAAAGGATTTCTCATCACCCAGGCAGACAAGGGCTTAAATCCAAACCCAGGAATAAAATGGATATAAATGTATATGACAAATAAAAAGGAATTCCTTTCCTGAAAATTTTCCTTTAATGGAACTCAACAAATACTGAGTAAATGTTTAGGAGCCTAGAGAAAACTATATATTATTGAAGGATCCAAGAGTAAAAATTTAATTCTCTACAAGCACTAAATTTCTGGCTTTAAATTGAAGATTGCAGCCATTTTATACTCGGTTCATTCCTTTGGTTTTACTTTATACATTAAGTTCCCATATGAATGGGCTTATGAGCCTGCACAAAAGCAAGAGACTTAAAATGAAGTCTTTGTAGACATGCATCATCACCAAGTTTGTTTAAAAAGCCAAAATCTTCCTTGGTGAATTTATTTCTTCTGTGAATTTATGTATCTATCTTCTGTGATAAGATCTTTATTCTTTTTCTACTCCACATAGTAGACAACCACTAATATGAAAAGGGACTACATTTTGCAGAGATAAAGGTCAAATGAAGATCATTACTCTTAAGAGTCTCCCTCATAGCTCATCTCTAGTGTTTTTATGTCTTCCAAGTCTATTCAAAATTTTAGGTTGGAAGGCACCTTAAAATTTACCAAATACAATCCTGGATTTTTATATGAGATTTCCTTCTAGCAGGTTCTTAACCAAGCACCCATAGTAATACCATGTGCCTGGATGGGGGAAACATAACAAACCCATCAATAAATGACTAACACTGGATTTTAGATGATGCTGGTAAGCCTGAAAGGCACATCACCATATATTCTTTTGGAGATCTCCATTTTAAGTCTCAGAGTGCTGAGATTATCTTCAAGTCTTAAAAAAATAAATTCCTTTAGTTGTCTACTGTCACAACGTAATGATTCAGTAAATCATAATGAATATAATCATAAAATGTGTCTTGTTTTAAGAAAAGAAATAACACAAACTGTAATGGGATAGGAATTTTTGATTTTTTTTTTCTTTTTCTGGGAGAGGGGGAAGATAGATTTGGCAGGCAGCCAGATTTTTAAATACACTACCAGTGGTGGGGAAAACAATCACACAGAAACCCAGAGATTATCCAGAGTGAATCCCGGAACAGGCGCCCTTACCGGGTCTGTGAAAATGCTGAGGAGAGCGAGACGTGGTTGGAGTGTAGCTGTGGCGGCTGTACACCGGGGAGTTGATGGAGCCCTGGCTGGTGGACCGGTGGATCGCCCGGTCCCGCCCATCCTGGTACCCCTGGAGGAGAGTGAGACGGTGGGAGCACAACACACAGTCAGGCTGTCAGGCTCAAGGGAAGGCAAGCTGCACCGGAGTCCCCCCGTTCATGCACACATTTTAGGGGCATGTTCCTCAAACAGGTATGCAAACGAACATTCCATGGGTGATCCCTTTTGTTCAAAACTGTAGTCCTTGCCTTTACCAAGATTTTCAGATGTTAAAGTGATAAACTCCAATGGTGACAGAGGTCTGGGAAAAGAGGGAATAATTCCAACCACCACATTTATACGGTGCTTTTCAGTTTTGCAAAGTGCATTCACATAGGTTGTATCATTAGACCTGCATTAGAAGGAAGGTAGAACATGTGGTATTCCCTCCCTTCTCCACAAATGCAGGATGTTCCAGAAGGTTCCATGCAGCTAAGAGACCTGTGGGCAGGTGGAACCTGTTTCAGAAACAGCCTCCTGACTCTAATCTCATCCCTGGATCCAACCAGCTACCCACACCATCTATGATATTGATCTGGGGATATTTTAAGTAGATTTTCCTGGAGAATAAGCTTGTGGTGGCCTCAAATCCAATAATTCTATCTCTAAGAAGCAAATCCTAAAAATATATTTTTTAATGATCTTTAAGTGGAAAAATTTCCTCAGATATTTAAAATGTCACCATTTATAAAGACAAAGCTTTGTATTATGTGCTCAACAAATGGGTACACTTAAGCTATGGCATATCAATTTAATACAGGAGTATCACACTATGTCCAAATCTAAAGAATACTATATGTATAAAGTTAAAAAAAACATAAACACAACCATAAAAGAATTAGATGAGTTCAAAGAATGTTTTATACTTCAGGAATTTGTTGTCCTATGAAGTTTTTACTAGCACAATAAAAATGAAAGTTTGAAAAAAGGCATGAAAAAGATCTAAATTAAAATCTCAATAACTATGGATGTATGAAATGCAAGAGCAAGAGGCAAAAAAGCTTTGGTTTGATCCTAGTTAGTTCTAACAATAAATTGAAACAACAACAAAACAGCATTTCCACAGTAATGTGCCTTAGTCTCACAAGTGGTCAGTAACAGAAACAAATGCTTCATAACTTCAGTTGTAAATTCTCATAGAAATTAATTCATTGCACTTGGTATAAGCCATCCCAATACCACAGAGATTGTACCATCTCAAATTATAGTGATTACCTAAGGCCAGTCCAGTTTTATATAGACTATCCAGAAAGTTACTTGACTTTAAGACAAGACTACTGACTTTATTATTATTACTATTCATAGATGGGGGCAGACCTAACCCCTGAGGAGTTTGCTCATTGGATGCATAAAGAAATGCAGAAAAATAAGAAGCATGCTGGAACAAACAATCCCTTTCCTATTATCTGTAACAGCTTACATGAAAGAAAGTGCTGGGTTGGACCTGGGTGCTGGACTATGCTCAGATTTGAGTTGGTCTGAGCTTAAGCTGCTAGTTTCAAAGCTACTCTCCGAGAGAAAAATTACACAGGAGCAATAGGAAGTGCTTCTATGGCTTCTGGTCACCACGTAGGTAAATCAATGTGGATGAGGGCAAAACCAAGACTTTCTGGGACTGGGGTATAGTGTGAAGGTGTTCTTTCATTTTGTAAATCAATATCACCAGCTTGCTGAAGAACATTTAATAACATGGGTTGGGAGTATAAATCATTTGGGAGCTGTGTCTTTGGTGTTGGATGCTACAGAAGGGAAGAGCATGATTGGGTTGACACGGGATCCATAGCTTGCTATGGAACAATCACTGACAGCTCTATGTGATCCAGACACTCAGGAAGTTATTCCCAAGGGAACAGACAGGCTGGTGAACTTGGTAAAAGCCACTATACAGTCTGCTACCCTGGGAAGGGGGACAAGACTATTGATTTTAAACTAAGAGGGCTCGTCTTCCAAGAAGATGGCTCTGTTGATAGGAACACCACGGCCACGGTTGGCCAATTCAGATAATCTAGTAGGTTGGGAACCAGATCAATTAATTATGGTTGATGAGAGAGAGCCCAACATAGGGAAAAGTGGCTCCACTCCCTGCAAACACTTTCCTACCATTCAGAGGTGCAGTGTACAGCTGGTTTTATTCCCTTGTCTCCATTTAAAAAGAAATATACTTCTGTGTCTTAGAGTCATATCTTACAGTAAGGAGTGCTACATTCATCATAATCTTGCACAGTTTTTCTATTCTTTTGTTTAATATCCTTTTGCAAAAATGTGAGTCTAGGAAAGGTCCAAGTAATTCTCCAATTCCACCCATTAAAATTTTCAAAAATGGCACTTACTTCTGCTGAGGGAGTAGGAGACAAAGTCCTTGGAGACTGGAAGAATAAAAGAGAAATTCACAATGTTAACTCGTTTTAATTAGAGTTGCTTATCAGAATCATCTGGAAACATTATTCAAACTACACACGCCAGCACCCTTGCCTGTCCTCCATCTTCTGATTCAGTGGTTGAGAGTCGGGCTCAGACAGGTACATAATGACGAAGCCCTTGGGGGACTGGGATGCACGTGTCTGCCTGATAACCACGGGTTTTGACAAATATGCTGTAATGCTTTTAGGTAATTAGCGAGAGAAATTGGAACGATTCCCTCTCTATGTTCATGGTTTACCACCATGAGTTACAGGGATTTTGACAAATATGCTGTAATGCTTTTAGGTAATTAGTGAGAGAAACTGGAATGATTCCCTCTCTATGTTCATGGTTTACCACCATGAGTTACAGTGTCTACTGAAACACAGAATTTGGTGAGCACAGTTGCCGACTAAGTTATAACCACAGTAATTAATCACGAACTATGTTATGGTGACTGCCTCAGTGGCATCTTCCCCAGGAGGCCTTGTCAACCTCATCACCACTCACCTTCTGGCCTCCATCTCTCTAGGATTCCTCGAGGCAGTCAGCAGACCAAGCCCTCTCTCACCTCAGGGCCTTTGCACTTGCTGTGTCCTCTGCCAGGAGTGCCTTCCACTCAGACACCTGCAGGGCTCACTCCCCATCTTCAGCAAGGCCTCTGCTCAAATCCATTACCACCCAGTACCTTCTGCGATCCTCCCACTTAAAGCAGCAACCCAGCACCCCCGGCCCCCGTCTACTTTCTCCTTACTCTGCTTCATTTTCCATCAAAGCAATATCACCCTGTAATATTATGTTCTGTATCTGTCTGTCTATTATCTGTCTCCCACTTTCCACTGCAAGTTCCATGAGGGCAAGAAATCCATGCATTTACAACTAAGTGTTCCCAGCGATTGGAGCAGCTCCTGGCACATATTAGGTACCCAATGAATATTTCTTAAATGAATGAATGAAATGTTCACAATTAAAAATGCAAAAAAAACTTTCAAATAGAAATGAAATGCAAACAAAGTGTTCTGAAGAACACGGCCAGTGGCGGATTTCTTAGTTTCAGAATTTGCCCTTCTTTCCCAAGTGTATAAGAAGTCGCTGGCCATCTGTACTCCAGACTTCCTCAAGCCCCGTGGTCTGGTCTGATCTGCTTTCTGGAGGCACAGATGGCTATACAGAACTCCAAGCTTATTTCTCCAGTGTTTCTAAAATGGCAGTATATATGGATTCTATGGAAGAAGTGCTAATAATTGAAAGGATAACGAAATAGCTTGCAAACTTGTCTAAGCTGCAAGCTTCATGGGTTGGAGACGAGTTCATGAACACATCTGATTTCTGGTTGGAGGGTATCCACCTAGTCCAGACTCTATGCTCAGAGAAACCCATAGGCCATCATTCTAGGTTATTGTTGTGTACTTATTATGTGCCAGAATCTAAATATTTCACTTAATCCTTACAGAAAACCTCTATGATAGGTGCCCCTATTATCTTGAGTTTACAGATGAGGAGATGGAAATATGCAATTTTTCCAAAGTCATATGGAGAGTAAATATCAGAGTCTGGTTCCAAACACAGAAATGTTCACTTCAAAGCTCAAACATCTGGGCCCATAACATCATAAAGCAACTCGCCTCCCCTTGCTTGTATGGCTTGAACATTAGGCAATTCTCGTTCACTTCCTGTAGGACCAGCTTCTATGCACTCTGCTCAGGAACCTTCCTTTGCCCCTTATCCTCTGTGAAACTTTGCCCTGCAAAGGCAACTGAACCACCCCAGCCAATTGATCAACCTCCACGTCAAAGGCGGCAGATGCAGTTACAGTACGTGACCACTAGGTGGCACTACATGAAAACAGACACCACTTCCCACCCAAGGGATCATTTCAACCAGGAGCTATGCTCTGGAATACAAACCCAGATTGGAAAAATAAAAAAAAAATTAAAGATATATATATATATATATATGTAAATATATACACACATATGTACGTATATACATAGATTCTGTCATTATCTGCTTTACAGACAAAGAAGTTAGGATTATAAAGGGTGTCTCACAGTCAAAGTCACACAACAGAAGTGCAGTCTCTGGGTTAAGTCCAGGTAACTTGATTCCAGAAGCCCATCTCATACCACTGCACTGTACCGTGACCCTATGCTTTCTTTTCTTGCATATACTAATTATCTTACGATAACCACAGTTGTTAAAATTTAGGGGGTGTGCTCTCTCTCCTCACGATCCCCATGAATGTATTTCAGCTCGCCCCAAGGTTACCCCCTCACCCCAGAGGACCCTTCCCCCCGACCCCCTTCGCTCACAGACTCTCCCCGATTTCAGCTCCCTTCCCAGGATGCTGGCTCCTCTCCCTCCAACTCGGTCCTGATGCTCACTCGTCCTGCACTGTTGTTTGCTATGGCTGGTCTGCTCCCCCACCTCTCCACACCTCCCAAGGGGAGGGGATGGTGCAGTGGGCTTCTGACTGCCTCAAAGCACCTGCCACAGAAGCCTGCAAAGAGTGAGCAATGAGAAGGGCTCTCTGACTTATCTCGATTCCAATCAGTAGTTTTTATACATGTGGCAAGAGAGAAAGACGTTGTGCTATTCACGACTTCTGGGAATTTATTACCTCTCCCAGGCTCTGCCTCTCCTGTTTGTCATCATAGCCCGAAGAGTAGAAAGGCTCATAGGTAATAAGATCTGGACGTTCAATGTCATAAATGGCCTTGACCTTGGGAATGGCTGCTAAATCCTTGTAATCCAGGATTTCATTGTCCACTTTTGCCTGCCAAAGTTAAACAGAAAGAAAAATCATTCTGCCATCTTATCTTTGAGGAACTGCGGTTAGTGCATCTCATGTCTTGTTTAAAAAGTGAAAATCTTAAAAATAAACAAAACCAAAAATACTTTGCTTAGCATGGTCACACTGTTTATAAAGTTGCCTGTTTAAGACTCACAGACATAGAGAACGGAATTGTGATTGCCGAGAGGGAGGAAGATTGGGGTGGGAAGAATTAGGAATTTGAGACTAACAGATGCAAAATTTCATATGTAGAATGGATAAACAAAAGGTCTTACTGTACAGTATAGGAAACTATATTCAATATCCTGTGATAAACCATAATGGCAAAGAATATGAAAAGTAATATGCGTACATACGTATAACTAAATTATTTTACTGTACAGTAGAAATAGATACAACATTGTACATCAACTATATGTTAATAAAATAAATTTAAAAAATAAAGTTGCCCATTTATACCAGATACTCATGTTTTCAAAAAAAAAGTACCAAAAGCTTGGGAAAAAGTCTAAGTAGAATTCATCAAATAGAGAAGAATGCAAACATTCAGGATTTCCTAAATTTATGACAGAGAAGGGAAAGCTCAAACAGATGGTCAAAAAATCCTCCCAGATGGCTAAAAACAAGAACTGCATATTTAATAAACTAAATATTTAAAGACCTTTGTGGCAGAATTTAAGGACACTCAGTACTGGGATTATAAAACATATAATTAATCTCCAAATATCTATATGCAAGTTAGGTGCAACCATTTTTCAAGTCCTGTATCACATTACTGCACTTTATAGGGTTATCTACTCAATCACTCTATATGGATGGTCACATCCACAGAAACATTCAATCGCCTGGAGGAAAATGGGATTGAGATGGCTGATCTACAAGAATGAAAATTGGACCGCATAACAGAAATGGAAAGCATTTTGAATTATTCGCTTTCAGATTATCCAGTCCACATTTACCATCTGCTACCTTACCTGGCCCGGAAGTACCTCTTCCAGAAGCGGATACTCACATAGATAGTATGACCCGGGGAACCAGGGATGCTGGAGCCTGGTCGAGAGTAAATGCTTTCGGAGGAAGTCCTGGTAGGCTGTGAAAGAGAGAGTGACATGTAAGATTTCAGACCGTGGCTTCCGAATCATGACTGGCTGAAGTCCCTACACTTGCCTAAAGACTTAAGTTGGTTAAAGAGAAAGACTTGTAACTTCTCTGAGTAAGGGAAAATATAAACGAGGAAGAAAGGTCAATGAGAACAAACTGTGCAGTCAGCCTTGAAAGTGCACTTGGGGGCTTCTTTTTCTCTCCTTGTCCCCGACAACACCATCGAGCGCATTCCATCTCCACAGCCAGCAGCCTAGCACCATCCAGTCCCCACCTGCGCTCTCCTGGACTCCTGCCCTGGCCTCACCTTTGGGTTTCCTGCCTTCAACCATCCTCAGATCCACTGGGCACCCAGGGGCCGCAGAGACCTGTGAAGAATACAGCCTGAACGGTCACTACCCTTCTTCTGGCCTCAGCATCTGCAAAGAATGGAGCCACCACTCCCAGGGCCTCGGGATCTCGTCCCTGCCTGCCTTTCCTGCATCACTCGCTGCCCGTCGTCACTCATAGGACAAGGACATGTCGCTGCCTCCGGGTTCTTATCCCTGCTGCTTCCTCGGCCTGAGAAGCGTGCCCTCATCCCCCATTCCACTTGTGTTTTTCTTCCCTCCTTCAGTCTTGGCTTAAATATCACCTTCTCAAAGAAGCCTTGCCTGTTCTCTTCCTCCAGAGTTGGTGATCTTGCTATTTTCTCTCATGGCATTAACCCTGCTTTCTCCTTCATGAATAAAATGAATAATGCTGCACTCGTTGGTTTCATCATCATGTCGATCTCGCTCATTACCTTTAGTTATGACCTCTGCCCTCAGAAGGCTTCTTTTCTTACCACTCTATGTGCCCACTGTTTTGCACAGGTACAGAGTAGGCATAAATATTTGTTGTGGGAATGAGAATTTACTATTTGCAAACAACTACTCAGTTTGTGGACACTTGACTCATGTTAATTACATGATTTGAGTTTAACCACATGGAAGGTCACTGAGTTAAGGTCCATGGTCGGCCACCAGGGAAAGTATAAGAGAGTGGACTTTGTAACACAGACTTAGAGAACCCTGAGAGGGACGGATGGTGACAAGAGAGGGGGGAAAATGCATGAACTGGGGTTAATGGCCCCCCACCCCTGCTTGGTACATTCTGGAAAGCTCTGCAAAGACACCAAAGGCCTGGTCTTGGAAGGTTTCTCCCTTCCATGCAGCTATTTCTTGGAGAGGACGATTTTTAGATCTGTGTAAGGAATACTGTTTCTGCTGCTATTTCGTATCCTGATGTGAGTATAACTGAGTCCCCACGACCACCTCTAAAAACAAGGATATTGTATCACTATGGACCTCATATCTGAAACAAGGAAAGCAAACCCGTCTGGTCATCTGGAGGCAGGCCGTGCTAGGACCTGCTTTGACGGTAAAAATCCACTGAAGCGGTGGGATCCGTTGTTCTCGTCAGGGTCCCTGGTATCTCTGAGACACAACGGTGGCAGGGGTGGAGAAAGTCCATGGGGCACAGTGGAGGTGAGCCAGGCTCGACCTTTCTGGCCCTCCCTCCTTGTACAAGCACTTTCCTCCTCGAGTGACAATTTTCCAATCCCAGGAGTATCTCAAGATGATAGAATCCCCACATCTGAATATCTTACAAAAGAAAGGATTCACAAAATAACAGGACTCCCCAAATCCCACTCCTGGATCCATTTCCCAATCAAAACATACAAGGGACACCACCAAAGTGCAGCCCTCCTATAAAAAGAGATGCAACTGCTTCAGAAAGCTGAGCCAGTAATGCTTCCCTGCTGGCTCAGTGGTAAAGAACCTGCTGGCAACGCAGGAGCCCCAGGTTCAATCCCTGGGTTGGGAAGATCCCCCGGAGAAGAAAACAGCAACCCACTCCAGTATTCTTGCCTGGAGAATTCCATGGACAGAGAAGACAATTATTCACCACAGGCAGTCCTTCAGCTTCAAGTGGCCAGGATTCCTTAACACTTGCCAAACCCAATATAGCAATGAAGCCTCTTAGGCAACAACATGAGATTAATTGTACTGAACATTTCTTACCCACTTACTCTGTGGCAGGCCCTGTGCTGGGCACTCCCCAAGTGTGCTCTCGTTTAATCTTCTCAATAACCCCAGGAAGGAGATTCTGCTAACATCCCTGTTTCTGAATGACGGGAAAGTCACACAGGTGGGCAAGTGTCAGGATTTGAAACGACGCTTTAAATAAAGGCAGAGCTTGAGCTCTTAATCCCTGCGCTAAATTTTCTGCCCACATTGGAGGGCGAGTGTGGCCATTTACTTTCCATCAACATGGCTTTGGGACAAATGAGGTGAAAGTAAAAGAAAAATATGGAGATGAACTAGCAGGAGAGAGTGCATGCTAACTGAAAATGTTTTGACTGCCACTTAGAAGCTTCTAAGAAGCCTGTGACAGCTCGCTGTAGGGGTGGGGTGGGAGAGGGTGTTCCCCAGGAGAGCCAGATGTTTGGGGTTGCTGGTGTTGCTATGACAAAGGCTTGTTTTCATTAACAAGCAGTGAGGACACTGTGAGAATAACCAAAGTGCATGCTGAGCTTCGGGGTCTCTCCCACGTTCCTCATCTTTATTTCTGCCAAAATGTGGGTCAGGTATCCCGTGTATGTTTCCTGTAACAATGGACCTGGGGGTGGCTGTGAAGTGCTTCTTTCTCTGATGTACGGTGCACACGGATAGGAACACAGCTGGGGAAGAAGGCGCGCAGGGATCGGGGAAGGGCCCTGAGTGCTCCCTTCCAGAGATGGAGAAATACTCGGCTGGAAAAGATCTCTTGGCTGAACCAGCCTGTCCCCGGCTCAGTCTCTCTCTCTCTCTTCATTCTTCACAGGACTGAGCATCCTGTGAGTGACACAGGCTTTCTCTGAAGCATTTATCCTACTCATTTACTGTTTTAACATTGTTGGGCTAAAGGTATTAACATCCAAAAATTCTTCTCAAGTTCCATTGTTTTTAGATTGAAGTCACCTCCAACTTGCATCCAACTGCCCTGGCTTCTCTGATTGCAAAATAAAAATTTGAGAGTTTCATAGTCAGTTTTTGAAGTCAAGCCAACGTTCAACAAATCCACCGCTGCTCTGGCTCTTTTTTGAGATCACTGTGCCCAGTGTATCTTCAGGCCACTTGGTGTATTTCAGAAACAGTTACAATGTGTTGGAGGTTCAGAACCTGCTGTCTTTCACTGCATTTGCCACTGTGTGTTTTAGCTTCATTCTGACCTCCTAACCTTACTGTCAATTTTACTTCCACAGACACCTTGCTTAAGGGTTGAGTTATGCCCTTGCTTGCCTATTTTCATACAGTGGTCCTAATTTGTTTTCCTGTTTAAAGTGAAGTAATGGAATAAAATACAACTCTGCATAGCATAATCTAGGGGGGTTAGAAGGCTGGCTTCAGAGTCTAATACCTTGACGCATATATTGGCTCTATTGGTTGTGTGACATTACACGAGTGTCTTTCATCACTTCTCGGCCTTCTGGCTAAGATCAAGTGTACACGAGTGTCTTTCTTCCCCTTTCTTTTCCTTTCTCTCTCACTCATTGTTTTCCCTTTAATTTCCTTACGCTTCAATTTCTCTACGTATAGAATGGAGGAGAGGGTACATACAACACCTTCTTCCTAGGGATAAATGAGACAACAAATATAAAGCTTCAAGCACCTTGCCCCACACATGATGAAGACCCAGCATTTTCCGGACAACTGACATTAGACTGGAGTTCTTTGCCAGCATCTCAAATAATGAAGGGCAGGACTCACTCTGTTCTGCTCCCCATGACTGGACGGTCATTTTGGATGTGAGCTCCACCGACCAGACTTCCCTCGCGTTCTCACCCTTGGAGACCTTCCCATCAGAACTCAGGTATGTGAACTGTCTCAGGGGATGGGGCAGTGGTCCCACCCAGAGCTGACAACCGTCCTTCCCCTTCTGGAGAACTCCATGGAACGACTCTGTACCCTCCCAAGACAATGACTTCTCCAGCTGACGTCTCAGCTCTAGTTACTATCACCCTTCCATGATGGATGGCAGAGAGCTTGCTCAGGCCTGTCTGATCCACCAGGATAGCTCCTGGTCTGCTCCCTCGGAAACTGTGCTCCGAGTTAAATGGTCCATGGGGATGGTCCACTTAGGCCACAGCTCCTAATGGCTCCCCATGGTGGTGTATTTGCTCAACCAGCAGAGGTCAGCGGTCTCTCTCTTGTGAAGATAAAAAAACTTACTCCTAAAAGTGGGACTATTATCTTTGAGTTTGAATCTTAAATATTTAGAATTTTACATTTCAATTTCTAAACATCTAGACTTCTAAACATGTTGCATTTTCTCTGTGTTTTAAAGTGTTAATTTAAAAAGAGCCAATTCCTAATATTACATCATATGACAAAAGAAACCCAAATGGTTTAAGACCTAAAGGCAAATGTAATTTGAGAGTAGTTTAAAACAAGAAAGAAAAGAAACATGATGAATTTTAAATGAACATCTTATCACTGAAGTCCCCCTTTTCTTCTTCTAGCTGTTTCCCCCCTAATTAACACACAACTTGCTAATAGTGTTTGATGGCCTTCAACATCAAAAGGCACAGAGCTGTCTTCTGACATGACAGCTCATATCCACACACTCAAAATTAAGGCTCATCTTAACCTCAAAAGCAACAGCTTCCTGACATGTTTTCCCTCTTTCAAATCCCACTGACAGTTTCTTCTTTATCATTAACTTAATTCTAGTGTCACCTCTTCAGGTGGTAACAAAGTTACAGATAATCCATATTTCCACAGACGATCTTTACGTGCAATTATTTCATCTAAATTACTGTTTCTTCCCATTCAGATAACCAAGTTCACAACAGTGATTCACCGAATTAAATCAAGAACCCAAATGAGTCAACAGGCTTTGTCTCTGGAATTCTCTACAAGAGCTGTGATAGACACAATTACCCTCTTGCCTATATTATAAATGAAGATAATTCCAAATATTTATCCCCAAAGGTCTTCCCACTTCTGTTCTACAGAGGAAAAAAAAAAAAAACACCCTATAGACCTGTGATGAAGTTGTTAAAGCATATGCAATCTATTTATTCCCACTTTTTCCTTCATGCCTTACAGAAAAATACAATTTGAAAGCAGAGTTGGAAAAATTCAGTTTTTTCTTTTGATGCCATCTTTGGGGGGTGGAGAAGGTAGAGGAAAGCATGGGAAAAGCAAGGTAGATATAAGAAGGATTATAAACAGTCTGTGATCTTTCAAAGGACTTTGCCAACAAGATTAGCCTTTAATCCTCATTTTGGAACAAGAGAAAAGGATTCTTCAGTAAGAACCTTCTAGTTGTATGTGGCTCATGCAAGAAAAACACTTTCATAAACAAAGTGTCTAAATTTACATTTATTTCTCCAGAGCACCTTCACATACCTACTTTCAGTTTCAAAAAGCCTTTTTATTTTTCCTCGAAGGGAAGAAATAAATCAACAAAGAGAGGTCTCACCAGACTATTTCAACAGGAAAGAGAAAAAAATGACATTTGATCACTAATCGTAGATGCTTTAAAAATGCATATCTTTTTGTTTTCTGTGCAAAACTTTATAAAAAAACTCTCTAACTACATTTCACTTGCTATTTCCCTTACCCCTTGACTTTGTCCACCTGTCTACACTTCAGAAGGCATAATTACAGGATGAAAATTACACTGAAGAAATTCCCCAGCTCTCATCCGTCTTTAAATGTTTACCATTAAAAACACTTACCGGAGCTTTGCCAGGAAATTAACCAGAGAAATGACATTTTCGCTTATTTCCAATTGTGGGCCGCCCCACACGCATGTTCCCTTCTTAGAAGGGGAGAGCTGGAGAGCCCTCTTGCCCCAGACCTCCCCTCACCCCGCAGGAGCTGGGGAGTAACAACTATGCTCATCTAGTCTGCATTCATCTGAAGCCATGCTCTAAGAAGGGAGAGAGCTACAGGCAACTGGACCCCAGATCAGAGAGGTCGTATGAGCACCTACAGGACCGCTACCCATATAAGGCAGTTGACACCTTATACGAAGTGCCGCTAAGGCTGACAGTACCTGCCTTGGGTTTTTGTCGCAGTTCACCAGACAAGGAGGTGATAACAGCTGCAGAAGAAGGAATATTTTTTAAAATCTGCACATATTAAATACTCACTGCTAAGTCAAAACAGGAGCTCCTTTCAGTTTTTTGTTTGTTTTTGCTTTTATTTTTGGCTTAGTGTTGGCTTCCCCACCAGCTTGCAGGATCTTAGTTCCCCGATCAGGGATCGAACCTGTGCCCTGAGTAGTGAACGCACAGTATCTTCTCTGGAACCAGGTGTGCAATCGCCATTAGCCTTTACTATGGTCAAGAGTCCTCCTTGCCTGTGCGGGATAAATCTTAACACCTATACATTCTGATGAATTGTAAAGACACACCAAAAGGAATAAATATCTGAAAAGAGAGAAAGCTGGGAGTAAAGTGGTATGTCTGGCGGCAACACTAATAAAACAGTAACCATCAGCATTATTTCCTTGTTCTAGATATACTTACAGCCTCTAATTAGCTCCTTTGCAGAAATAGACACACAGTATTTGTTTGGTATATTATGGGTTTGCAAGTGCGTATGTTATAATACAGTGAATGTTAGTTTCAGAAGAGAAAAAAAAACTCATGCCCAATTTGGACAGCAGTCATTCATGCTTTAGCCTCCAAAGGCACAGCACAGAAGCCCCATTTTAGAATGAAAGCAAGTGATCCACTCCAGATTACTACAAACTTGGTCCTGGGAATATCGTGTGGTTTGTTTATAATGAATTACCGACCTTTACCTATAGACAAAATTTGCTTTTCTTATAAAACTCTTCCAAGTAAGAGAAAACAAAATATATTTTTCTTAGGTCATTCTATTGGGCTGGCCAAAAAGTGTGTTTGGGTTTTTTTCCATAACATCTTGTGGAAAAACTTGAATGAACTTCTTGGCCAAATTAGTAAATTTTTCCCCTCACCATTTTCTTTTACCTGTAACTCAACAAGAAATAAGAGGAGATTTCAGAAAATAAAAAATAAAATGATTTTCCTCCACAATAAAACCAGGCTTATTCCAGGGCATGAAGTGTTGAAAGTCCCTGCAAGGGGTACAGTTTATCTAACACTAAAGGTGCTTGATATTATCTGGTGAAATGAACTGCTGTAATCAACAGTATTTAAAAGATCAAAATATCTGGGTGACTTGAGAATTGCTTTGGCATTTTCAGGCTTCTCGAAGGTTTTGGTAAGTCTTGATGGCCAAGAGGTGAAGCAAGAGCTTGTCAAATGGCCCATTTTCTCTGCCAGGTCCCAAGTGATTTATACCTTTCTGTGACAGGGTTACAGTTAACTTTATTGATATTTAAGGCTCGATAATGGAATTAGATCCATGTTTAACAATAGGATAGAAGAGAGAAGGATTTCCAAAATAGACCTCTTTCTTTCTTTTCTTTTTCTCTCTCTTCGCCAGCTGACCACTTCTCAAGATGCCCACATCTCTTAAATTTAAGGGTCTGGAGAAGACCAAAAATATTTCACAGTTGATCGTATTTTTCTTAAAGTCATGAAAGTGAATCACTTGGCAATAGCCTCAGGCTAACAAAATAAAACACTATTTGAGTTATAAAGCATACTTTTGGGGAAAAAACCAAAAGCTATTGAAAAAGCAATTTCTTGCCAAGTAGGTACTAATTCTAAGTACTCACTTGCAATGGGAATAATTTCTGGTTGTTCCTCTGGATTCATGACACTGTATGTTAACTATATGTGAAACTCTGCTGCTGGAGCCAAAGGTTTAAGATAGATGAATACTATATGACAAATATAAGTTGAATGTAACCCAGCATCACGGGCCAATGCAATACACTCGGGGCCTGGAATCTACAGTTAAGCGTTGCTCCTTTTGACCTGCAACACCTTGGACTGACTTCACTCTGTAGGTGGAGAAACTTCAGGGGTTGATGTCGAAAAGGTTTCTTTCCCCTCTGAAACTCTGTACTGCTAACTATCTTTCAAATCATTTAAAGAAAGAAGGTGCAGCTTTAATGAAAGCAGACCCAAACCCAGATTCTCCTGGGCCAGAGTGCAGTTCTGGCAGGCAGAGAAAAGAGGCGCAGGCATCAAGCCCAGACTAAAGGGCTGTTGCAACCCTGAGTGTCAACACAGCTACACAATGGGTTTCATCTGGACAGAGCTGGCACCGTGGAAGGTCACTTGTAACTTAATGGGCCAAGGTTTCAACTGATTCTAAGAAACCCTGAAAGAAGGTCAAGTGTGCGCAGGGAACACAGACTCCTGCCTCGCTGCTCATCTGGAGAGCTGGCTGAGGACTCTCCCAGGTTCCAGAGGATGCTCCGGAAAGACGATGCCGCCCTTACACCCTGTCTCTTCCTTAGATGCCATCAGACTTGGCCAGTATTTCATGCTCTCCTCTTCGTGTCTTCCCAGGTCTCTCTCTCATTCTTCCCTTGTAGGACAGTGGAAAGAACATGGCTTATGGGATCAGAGAGACCCGAGCTCCGATCTCAGCTCTTCCACTTACTGCTGGGAGAACTCTGGGGAAGTTAGTTCATTATAATGGTCTCGGTCTTTCCCTCTGTAAGATGGAAATCAGGACAGCTACTTGGCAGGGATTCTTAAGGAGAGCCATTGAGAGTATATGTCAGTTCCTTGCCTCTGCAGAGCTGTAGCTAGTATTATTTGTTTTCTTTTCCATTTCGCCACTCCTTCCTCGAGCCAAACCTCTCCTTCCCCAAATACTGTGTTTCCCCGGCTCCTCGCTTCTGTTGCTCTTTTCATCAGGCCCACCCTTTCTCATCATCTCTATGGGTTCAAACCCCATCCAGCCTCCAAAACTCAACTTAAAGACCACTTCTCCCAGGAAGCACTCCTTGAGCCCCTTCCTCTTACCTGACCTGCCTTGATCTTTACGATCCATATGCTGTGATATGTTTCAATATCTTTTAATAATTATGTACCTGTCTTTTCTTCCTTACTGTACCTGGGTACTTGGCAAATATTTGTTCAGCGAACAAATGTGTGAGCACAGGACGGAAACAGTGGTTTCCAATGTGCTCGCTGTCCTGAAGACAATGCGTCAGCCACCACGCTAAATGAAAACATTGCCTAGAGCAGGAAACAGGCGGAATCAGAATGTGAGATGCACTCCGTGGGGTGAGAAAAAGCATCTGCCTCTATGGGAGCCCAGAAGTTATGTGGGGAAAGCAGCGAGGGGAGGAAAAGCGACAGAAGCCTGGGGCCCAGCACAGTGGCCCCGAGCCTCAGCTCAGACACAGTGCCAACCTGCAGACACGGGGACCGTCCTATGCGTCGAATCAGACTTTTGGGATAAAAGAAATCAGACGGAGATCGACGGGTGTTTGGTGGCTGCCATGAAACATGAAAAAGGGAAGAGTGAAGAAAGAAATAGCCTTGATTCAGAAACACTATCCAAAAACAACATTTAGGAAAACTAATTTGATAAGTGATAAGTGACATCGGGTTTTCCCTGGTGGCTCAGTGGTAAAGAACCCGGCTGCCAATGCAGGAGACGGGATGGGAAGGTCCCCTGGAGGAGGATCTGGCAGCCCACTGCAGTATTCTTGCCTGGGAAACCCCACGGACAGAGGAGCCTGCTGGGCTACAGTGCGTGGGGTCGCAGAGAGTTGGACACCACTGAGCAACCAAACAACAACAACGATGTGGAATTACTTTAGTCGGGGGTGGGGGGTGTGCATTTTTAAGGTCCATGTTGAAAGCATAGCAACTGGTCTTCATTTTCTTTCTTTTTGGCCCTGCCACGTGACTTACGGGATTTTAGTTCTCCAGTCAGCGATTGAATCCGTGCCTTCGGCCGTAAAAATGTCGAGTCCTAACAACAGGACTTCCAGGGAATTCCCTAACTGGTCTTCACATTACAGTATATTTACCTATGTTCCAATCTTCCCCCCTCCCCACCATTCCTTTCCATTTATTTTGGCCAAAATATTCTTACATATGAAGAGTTAGAAGCCAATGAAGCCATTGACAGATGTTCTTGAGACTGTTATTACAAACACCCCACAAGTTCTTGAAATCTGGAGAATGTGGATTACTCAGTGGGGTTGTTGAAAGATCCTTAAAACATTTTCATTTTGCTATGGTAACTGCACTGATGTGACACTGGGAAAAAGGCCTGAAAATCCTGGCTCAAGGCTGTCCTCCATAGACACACCCTTAAGAGAGCACAAGAGTTGCTCCTTCTTCAAACTCTAGCCTCTTTTAAAACCCACCAGCGTCAACATGTACCCCACTTGGGGTGTGTCAGAACCTCGTCTCCTTAGAGGCACATCATCCTTACTACTGGGTGAGTGAGTTGGGGGCCAGCCTGACCTCCCAAGTGGTAAACGCTAGCTTTAGGAGAAGAAAGTTTCACTAAAGAAGGAAAAAACTACAGCCCCTCTTGGCCAGAATGAGTGGAAGTATCTCACTAGTTGTTTTCATAATCTTATCCAAAGAGTTCCATCAAGATGCAATCAAGAGGGTTTTTTTTTGTTTTTTTTTTTAAAAGCATTTTAGTAACACAATCTGCAAACTCAAGCAATCTTTACTGAGAAAGGACACATTCCATTCAGTCTGGGTTAGCATTCCTCTCTTTGTCTCCCAGAAGACTTCATCAGGGATGAAATAAAAATGATTATTCAACAACTGAGGGCAAGACTGTCAAGATAGTGCAGACCACTAGTTACTTGGGTGGTTTGGGGATGGCATCTGCAAGTTATACAGTGAATTTTACATTTCTATTAAAGTGACAATAAGTACTATGTTTAAGGTGCCAGTATTTTATAACGATAACCCACTTCAAAGCATCCACGAGTCATCAAAAATCCCAGAGTTTGGCAACTTCCAGTGTGCACCTGTCTGACTGACAGATGAGAGGGTTAGGTACACATGCTCAAGCTGAAGTTCTATGTCGAACCAGGGAACAAATCATCCAAATATTGGTGAACAAGTTCCTCTCCAGCTTGTCTGGTCTTCACTCCATCATTTTGAGAAAAAAGTGATTTTTCCCCCTCCACTTAAAGTCTGCTCATATTAACTGAATTTTAAGACATCCATTTTTATTCAGAGTCACAGGCAAGGGACAAGTTTCTAAAGTATGCAAATGACAAAATATCTCCATCTGATCTTACAGATGCCAGTTGAAAAAAAAGAAAGCAAAGGAAATAGAGCTTCTAGGCAGAAAAGAGCTTCACTGAGAATAAAGAAAAGATATTGAAAAATGAAAATAAGAGCTGTCATTCCCAGGGGTGGCAGGCCAAAAAAAAGGGGGCGGGGTGGTTCCTGATAATCATTTCTCTGAAGCCAAGTCACCTCTTCACAAATGACACGTTAGTGATCAGGCCACATTGATGGAGCAGCTGTGCCACTGCTGGGGATCACATATATAGCTTCTTGTGCCTGCTAACGTCAGATCAAGAAGAAATGATTCCACATTCTAGAATATTGTTGTTCAGTTGCTAAGTCGTGTCCGACTCTTTGCGACCCCATGAATTGCAGCATACCAGGCTTCCCTGTCTTTCACTATCTCCTGCAGTTTGCTCAAACTCATGTCCCTTGAGGTGGTCATGCTACCTAACCATCTCACCTATAGCGTGGCTTCCAAAATAAATCTCAGCCTTTCTTTTCCCTGAAACACCAGGTGGTGTCGCCCAGCTATTTCGAAGGGGACCACTAAGGTAGTTAAATGGAGGGACGTGGACTGGGGACGAGTCTGACTACTGCTCTGAAAAATACTTCACGGCCCAAGTGAAAAACCAGGGGCATCTGAGTAAGAAACAGATTATGATCATGGCCTTGCAACTGTGTACAGCTCTTTGCTTCTGAAACAGGTAGAATATCGTCTCCTGGTGGTGATCTGAGAACAGAGTAAGATGACTTAAACCAAAGGAAAAAAAGGAAAAACAGGTGAGAGATAAGAGTCTATCCTCTATGTGATCCATGTTCCAGGGAGTTTTGAAAATATTTTGATGTTACCTAAGGTTTCAGTTACAAAAGCAATCAAGAACATTTGTTCCCATTGACTCGTCTGAGCTCATCAAGGTTTTCCCCAAAAGTTTTTATCTAACAAATCATCAGCTTTTGGAGATGGAGGCTACTTGGTGAACTTGGATTTGAGAGGCCAATGAAATGCAGCAAGAGCTGAGCAATGGCCGCAGAATTTGGACTGAGGGATGTGATGGATGAAGTACAAAAAAAGTCTGGTGAGGAGGTCATCAGATGTTGGACCTAGAACTTGACTTATCCCCTTGAATGCTTTCCTAAGAAACTGATTCATGAAGCAAGGCTTATTTTGTCTAACACAAGCATTTGAAACAAGAATCACTATCAACGGAAGGTAGGAGGAAACCTTTTTCTGGCCAAATGGTCTTTCTACTTGGTCTGTGATTGAAGGGGAAAAAAAAGACATAAGAAGCAATTTCACCCAAACTGCAGTCCTAAGAATCAGAGATCATAAACACAATGGTCAGCAAGTACACCTGGCATCACAGTGCCAAAGCTTTCCTTACCCGCAGCTTTTCCTCAGTCTTGGTTGATTGCTTACAGTCGGGATGCCAAACGGTAGAACCTGGAAAGACAATGCACATCTGAGAATAAAGGAAATGGAAAGCAGCCACAGTCCTATTATACAGAACTTCTGAGAGAGGCCCTGTGCCCAACTGAATCATGATAGCTCAAATTCCAGGTGAGTTTTCTGCATCTAATCTGAGTTTGTTCTACAACAGTCATAGTCCTAGACCACAGAGACCACTCATTTGGCACAAGAGTGTTTTGATGAAAGAGACATTTAGTTCTCAACTGGGCAGTGGTATTTTTTTTTTTTTTCAAATGCTATCATTATCCTTTGGGGACTTTCCTGGTGGCTCAGATGGTAAAGAATCTGCCTGCAATGTGGGAGACTGGGGTTCAATCCCCGTGTTGGGAAGATCCCCTGGAGAAGGTCAGGCTACCCACTCCAGTATACTTGCCTGGAGAATTCCAGGGGCAGAGGAGACTGGCAGGCTACAGTCCATGGGATCGCAAAGAGTCGGACAAGACTGAGCAACTAAGTTTCACTTTTCACCTTCATTATCCTTTGAAAGTAATGTCTGTGTACTTACCAATATCTACTTTTAATTTCAGAAATATAAGCCATAAGCCATGTTTACACAACATCAAAACAACCAGGCAATTTAGATGAGCGCAATAAAGTCAAACCAGATCACCTATATTCAGAAGCAAAACTCACCAAATTTTTTTGTTGTTGCTTCAATTATACAGTTATCTACACAGACACAGGAAATCGATCCAACTAGCAGAAAGTTTGAAAGTTACATTACAAATCCACAAGTTTTCCTTTAACTTTTAACCTTTTAGTTAACTTTAAAAGACCTTCACTTTTAAAGTAGTGAAGTTACTACTAAAGTGTTGTTTTCTGGTCCTGGGTCAATACCTCACTTTATAGGAATTTAAGGTGCTTTCTTGGATGGTACCAGTATCACAGGACTACGCAAAACACTTATATCCAATAGAAAGCTCTTTTCTTGTAAGAATTCAGTGCCTGCCTATGTGATTTTTTTTTTTTTTTTTTGCCTAGGTATACAGTGTATGTAATTCATGGCTAAGGTCTCTATGTAAGTCCTATGTTCATGCGAGTATGTGTTCAAATGTGGGAATAGTAGAAGAATCTGTAGAAGAATGGTAGAAGTCTTTTAAAGAGTGACTTTAAAAGACTTAAGCAAATAGTTACTAAGTTGAAAGCAATTTTTTTGCCTAAACTTGTAAATTTATTCCACTTTCAAAATGATAGCCAAAAATTCACCAGATTGATGCTCATTTGGCACATTCTTCTCAGTTCTGGTCACTAAACTATATCCTGAGTTAGGATGAAAATAATGCAGCTTTCAGGTTTAAAATGGCTACATTTAAATTGTTAAAAGAGTCATGAGGCTGTCTGCGCAGGACAATGTCAATGATATAAACTTAATAAGAGTCTCTGTATGAATATTTTATATTCTACATTTCACTGTTGAACTCTTTCTCTCCTGAAAAGCTATCAAATTAAAATAACTCTTGAATTATTTTACACCACTGAGCTAAAAATACTATTAAATTGATGACAGTGTAAATACATTTTGTATCAGAATAATACTTTAATCCCTATTTAGCAGTCATTTCTATCTCGCTTAACCCAGGGCCAAAAAATCAAACCAAAGTCAGACAGGCACATAGTCCACTTAGCACTGGCTTTTACTCTGAGGCTGGCTTCAAAGCACGGGAATCCTCTTAATGCGGAGAGCAGGGGGGAGGTAGGGTGGGCAACAGGGCTGGAAGCATGAGCAGGGTGCACTGTAGAGGTTCTACTGAATGGACATCCTGGCCCAGAACACTAGGGGTGTACAAGGCATGGAACTGTCCTCCAGAGGTCAGACACACAGGGAATATGAGCCAGAGAGAACATGAGATGCTGGGGAAGATGAAACTGCTCACTGTTCAAGGATGTGCCAAGAGCACAGACAAAGAACCCCAAAGCCCAACCCCAGGAGAGATTTACAACGATGCTCGAATTTGGAACGTAGCGCAGATTACCAGGGTTGTTTATCTGTAGCATGAATGTGCTGTACTCACATACAGCCTGAAATCACCCTCTTTACTCAGTTTGCAGAACTACGCGAACATACAGAGGTGCACCCAGAGCCCTAAGTCTCAGTTCTCAGCAGACACTCTTGGGGTGACGTACACTCTCGGGTCGTTGATGGTGAGTGGTGTAACTGACACATTCGGATCTAAAACACAGCCTAGAGACCAACTGAAGAATAAATCTGCTTCATGCTGAACATGTAAAGTGACACCTGTCTATTGCTCCCAAGGATTCACAGTTTATCCTGGGGGAAAACGTGTCATATAAAGCCCATATGAGGCCACAGATTTGGGGCTTGTCACTTGCCTTCATCAGGCCCTTTAAAATTCAGTGAGATTTTCCACTGTAATTTTTTCAGAGAAATCATTCTAAAGCTAAAAAGGATGTCTGGGTTGTCAATTTCTCATACAGCTAGCGTTCTTTAAGGGGAGAGTAGCCAAAGCTTTGATCTAATATTCAAGAATCGTTTCTGGAGACTTTTCTTAGTTTCGTAAAAACAAAAATCAAGAGCAGAGCAAACCATTCATTAAAACTACACATAGTAGTTTAAAATAGATTTAATAGTAAAAATAAAAGCAACAGCCACCACAGAGGGGAAAATAAAGAAGAAAAAAAAAATCCAGAATCAACTACAGAACAAATCAAAATATAAGAATAACAATAAATGTTTTTCCCAGAAAAAAAAAAAAAAAAAAAAAAAAACTACACATAGTGTTACGTGCAGAGATGAAGAAATGACATGCAAAGGCCGATGAGAACCAGTAATTAGCAAACTGAACAAGCAATAGCTCTTCTATTCTTGCTAATTTTGCTGATCAGCCCTTGTCTATTTAATGACTCTTTCCTGCTAAAAATAGTAAAATGCTCACACAGATGGTACTGTTTGACTGGAGGAGACTCCTTCCCTAAAACTCTCTGAAAAGCTTCAGAATTTTAGAGGAGATAAAAGCTAATCATAGCTGTACTCTGGGAAAATTTCTCAAAATTATTTTCATTAAAAAAAATTGAATGGCCCTCTGGTAATGAGCGCTTCCTTGGCACCAGAAACTTCTCAATTTCTCTGTCAGGAACTTTGGGTGTGTTCTCTCTCTCTCTCTGTCCTTCTCTCTTTCACTATGACAGCTATCTCATCTTCATGGGATGTAGTACATCTGTGATGTAATTCACCAAATATGAGATTTTCTTCTTCCTAAAAGCCTGGATAAGAGCATACTGGGAGGCCCCCAAAATCCTTCTCCCAGGATAGTGAAGTGAGAAAAAACCAAGTATTATAACCATCCAGTATGTAACATTTCTAGACATTCATTTCCTCTTTTGATTTTGTTTCCCAAGCATATTCCTGGGGGTTGGGTGGGAGGCCTAGCTGATCTTTCCTCTTGCCTTATCTCCATGGCATCAAACATCAAGTTCAATCCATTCATCCATGAGCAATCCACTTGTTTGTTAACAGCCTCAGGGGCTCACTGCCAGCATGTCAACTGCCTGGCTGATTAATACTAACTGATGAGGTCACACTTGGCTACATCCATTTGGGATCTGGGTAGCCTTGCAGCTAATGAAATGCCTCCTTCTCCTAAAAACAAACAAACACAGCATGGTTCTCTCTCCCCGGGTGGGGAGAGGTTGTTGCATTCTCCAGACCACCTTACCTTGAAGATACATTTCCTCTCCTTCTGTGAACATCTGGTTGCACCTGCTGCATCGTGCACAGCTCGGGTGGTAATGCTTGTCACCCGCCTGCAAGAGAAGAGGGAGGAAATGCTCAGTCTGTTGCTGGGCACTGCTCCCAGCCTCTCCTGTGGACATGGCAATCTGAGGGAAGGAGGAAAAAACTAAGGCAGGAAAGATACTTGTCCGACTGACCAGACTTCTCATGCAATAGCCCTAGAAGCTAAAGCCGATGGCGCTGGCCCCATGAGGGGCTCAGAGATCAATGCTCGTGTTTGCCACGTGGGGCTGCCTTGCCTCTTGGGGTTTCTGGCATCCAGTTGTATCTTGGCTTAGGCTCTCCTGGAGAGTTGCCAATTACACACCACGTGCCTGACATGAGTCCACTCCATCTCCCCAAAAAGTTCACCTCAAAAACATTAACATCCAAATTGATGTTGAAGGCCAACGCTGGTTTGTACTAAAGCCATAGAAAGAAAGGATCCTATTTAGCAGGTCCTCACTTTTCTAGCTGAACAGTATGAAAATAATATAATCTACCCAGCTTACATCAAGATGAGAAAACCACAGTAAAAGATATCATCCACTGCTTTTTAATTTCGGAAAGAGCCCAAACCTGCTTCTCTGCTGCTTATAATAATCTTCTGCCAATGCCTCATTTTAATTGTTTTCTGAAGAAGGCATTTTAGTGAGGCGACTCTGCATTATTCATGGACATGTCACTTTCTTAAATATGACAGATGCCATCACAGCAGGTGTTGACTTCCCCAAAGCGAAATGTCACTGGACGCAGGGACAATTCTCTAGACAGGTGCCAAGTCACATTAGAGTCATGCTCCAAATACATGCCTGACAAAATGAAATCCTTTCGTTCATAGTTTTAGCAAAAAGTCTCACCACCTAAAAATGATCAAATGTACTCTGCAATTAAATCATGTCATCAGTCAACCGTGAAAACACTTCTTTTGCATTAACTGTGTGCAAGGCAGTGCTGAGAGCCTAGAGTTAGAAATGGCTTCACCCTGTGCCTGCGTGAAATCTCCACAGGAAGTCAGAGGTCAGGTGGTGATTCCCTTCTCACACCCCCCTGTACAAACTATGAAACCACTTGGTCACTGGAATGTGAAATGGTGGTCAGCGACTCAAGATAACCCAGTGGGGAAAAAAAGTTGAAGTTATTTAAAACTAGAAGCCAGGAATGAAATCTTCTCAGTGGTGCCTGTCAGAAAGTTCCAGAAGTGGAATTTTGCTCTTTATCCATGCAGCATTATTTATTTATCTGGGGAGAGGGGTATAGGCTATGTTAACACAAAGTGGCTCTTTGTCTTAGGCCAGCCAGGGTCCAATGCGAGCGAAGCGAAGAAGAGAGCAAATATTACTCAGTGCTAACCACTGATTTGAGTCAGCTGGGAGATTAATGCTGGGAGATCAAAACTGGGAGGTCCCAGGCAGTGAGGACCATCTCTGAATTCTCAAGGAAAATGTAGAGGAAACAATGAAGGCCCCTGGACAGGAGTCTGGTGTAGTCTGCAGTGAAAGGCACCCCCCTCAGAAAGCTAGCAATAGAAATTTCTGCACGCTGATAAAATGGATCCACCATATTTAGTGCTTCAATGTTAGAGTCATTCTCATTAAAGATAGGAAGCAGGCAGAGATGTACACTTTCACCAGTGTTCTTCTTCACTGTTTTTCCTAGCCAATGTGATAGATCAAGAACATGAAATAAGCACAAAGGTCACTAATTCAGTCGAGTAGCTAGGTAAAAATTTAACACATATGTAAAAACCAGAAGTTTTTCTATTCATTAGCAATACAAATTAAGTCTAGGTGATGACAAAACAGGTTCCCATTTGTAAACAAATGTTTCAATGCAAGATCTACACAAGGAAAACAGTCGAATTTAACTGATGGAAGACTTAAATAGAGACATGTGGTATTTATGGAAGGAAAAAATAAATATCGTGAAGTTGCCAAATTATCTAAAATGAGCCTATGAATGCAACAAGTTCTCAATCAAAATACAAACAGGAGTTTCTTCTATGTAAACTGACAAGCCAATTTTATAAGTTTACATGGAAGACAAAAATGCAGAAAAATATAAAAGATTATTATCCAAAATGCACAACAAGCATCTACAATGAAAACTAAATGGCAATACAGGCAAAAGGCAACTTCTGGAGGAAATGTAGATTACCCTGAAAATAAAGAATTGGCTCAACCCCATCAGGAATCATGGAAACACAATTTAGAAAAAGAGTATTTTTCTTCAAAAAATTGGCAAAGATGAAAAGAAGACTAAGGTGAGGGACCTCACTGGTGGTCCAGTGGCTGAGAATCCACCCGCCAGTGCAGGGGACACGGGTTCAATCCCTGGTCTGAGAAGATTCCACGTGCTGTGGGGCAACTAAGCCTGTGCACTGCAACCACTGCAGGCCATGTGCTCCAGAGCCCACGCTCTGCAACAGGGGAAGCCACCGCGATGAAAAGCCTGTGCACCCCAGCTAGAGAGTAGCCCACACTCGCTGCAAGTAGAGAAAGTCTGCGCGTAGCAACAAAACCCCAGTGTAGCCAAAAATAAATAAATAATTCAATTAAAAAAAGACTAATGTGAATCAGGCCTTCTCACATACTGTCAGTGAGCAAAATTCTTTTTGGAAAGCAATCCTTATTTAAATTTAATGTGTGCACACTACTCCCTGATGAACAATTCCACTTGTAAAAGCCACTCTACAGAAATTCTCACACCTGTGTCCAAAAGTATTAAGGATATTTGGTGTTGGATTATTTACAATGGCAAAGAACAAGGAAACAGAAGCCTTGATAAGAAAGTGGTGAAACAAAATATTGACTCATATGAAGCTATTAAAAGGATGAAGTAAACCTACATATACTTATATGGAAAGAGTTCAAACTAATATTAGTAAGAGGAAAAACTCAAACAGAAAAACAATACCTATGATACGGCCACATACAGTTGTGGTCAAAAGTGTGGAGATACTGAGTAAGCCTGACTGGACTGAAATCCAGTTTCAGCACTATGTGGTCCTATGAAGGTGACACTCTCTCTAACCTTAACTTCCACACTTATAAAATGGGTAGAATAATAGCATTTATCTCATGGAACCGATGAGAGAGGACTAGTATATTTCCTGGCATGCCCCACCTTTGCCAACACTGACCACCAGTCCTATAAGTCAGGCACTGTTACTATTGTTTAAGCCAAAGAACACACACACATACATATATATATATTTATTTATATTGATTTTATATGTGTGTCCTGTCCAGAGAGAAGGTGGGGAGAATGCATGCCAATTAGTTTTCTGTGGTTCCTCGTGGAGAAGGAGGAAAAGAGCAGAGGTGGGAACCTAACAACTTCCTTTATATGTTTCTGTATTGCTTTGATCTTTCACAAGAATTCATTTTTATGTTACTGTGTAATAAGGAAATAAAAACTAAGAAAAAAGTCCATTGTCTCTTGGAGTCGTCATGTGATCTTGGGCAAACCACAGACTCTTGGAAAATCGACTGTAGAGATGATGAAGTTGATAGAGACGTGACAATAAAAATGAACATTTTTATTGTGATGATTCTGTGTCAGTCACTGTTCTCCATACTTCATAAACATTCAGGCATCTGTTTCACAAGAACCTCTTGAGGTTATTATTTCCCACTCTCCAGATAAGGAACCTGAGGCTTAGAGAGGTTCAGTAAACTTGTCTCTGGTCACACAACTAGAAAGTGGTAAGGGGCAGGGTGTGAACCCAGGTGGTCTGACTCTGGAGCGTGAGTCCCTAACGAGTATCATAGCTAGTCATCATAGAGAACCTCACTGCTGTATCTACCTCACAGGGATGCTGGGTGAATGAGCAAATGACATTTTGACAATGCTGTGATGTACTGCATACAGCAATAAGAGGAAAACAACATGACAAGCCTCTGAACAGAGGTGGTTCTAGGACCACTCACATAAAGAAGCCTTGCTAGTGCAGTCTGGGGTGCTAATAAAAGGCTCTCTGGATGCCACCCTTTCCTAGGGACAGGCACGCGGGAGTAGCGATTACATGAACTGTCACACAGGATGGGTGGGAGGTTCGGCCAGGGCCCCGTGGCAGGGCTCTGCTCAGCAAGTCATGAGTAAAAGCACTGCTGAGAAACGCTGCCAACGTTAACTCCAGGGGCATCGGTCTTGACCTGTGTACTTGTTTCATCCCATGATGCTCAACATGTCAAGAAACACAGTGAGCCAGGATCAAAGGGCAGTTGCACAGCTGTTCAAAAGTCTGTGCCACAGTGCAAGCCTGGGGGCGGATGGGGGAGGGCACAGGGTCGAGGACTCAAGATAAGGGAGCCCCCCACCCTCGCATGGGTTTCACTTCTTCTTACATGACAGTTCTCAAACAAGCCCTGTGTGCAGGGCCAGGAAAAGTACCAGAGCTGAACACAGACAGGGTTATATGCAAACTTACCAAAATAAAACGAAAAAACCCACAGATGTAGCTGAATCCAAAACATTTAAATCAGAGTCATTTTTAGAAGAAGGAAAAGTATTTCAGATAATGAGCAAAGTGAGTCTAAACAGCACTCATAGAAGAATGAAGAGGAACACACAATTCATGTGGAGAGGAGGCTGTTGACAGCAAACTTTTAAAGCAGTGTGGGCTTTGTTGTGACAGGTGACTCCATAAATGATGGTTACCAAGTACCTGACCCCAGGCTCACATCCTGCAACTCCAGCTCTGCCCCAGCCTGACAGACCAGATGTGTCTTTGGGACTTCCTACAGTCCTGTGGTGAATGGGGACTCTCCATCCATCTTTGTAGTTAAAAAACTACAACCTTATTTCTTTATTGTCACGCATTCAAAATGCATATGTTAAAAAGTCCACATTCGGACTGGCACTAATCTCTATGGACCATAAATGATTTGTATATTTAGTTGAGTTTTATAAAAGCACCTGCATACACAAAGTGCTAGAAACTGCTTTCCTTTAATAGTGCTGATTAAGTCACGCTTCTCTAAATTGAAGTATAAACTTTATCATACAGGCAAGAATTCCATCCGGGGAAACACCATCTGCCACAAGGCAGAATTCAATGCAAGGCACCAGATTTGTGAAACTGATTGTCTGGAAGAGCAGAGAGGAGCTCAGAGCTCCTCATGGACACTGGGTTCAGGAAAAGAGCTACAAGATTCAGAATTAGGAGACTGGGGTATCATTTCTTTAGTTCTTATTCATGAGACCTCAATTATGTCACTACTTATTGTCTCCAAGGCCCTGGCCCTTCCTCTGTAGAAAGTGAAGGGCTGGACTAGACAATTTCAAGTCCCACCCTGCTGTAAGATTCTATGATTCTGTGTAAAATCCCACCCCTCTCCAAGCTCACATGGCAGTGTTAACAGAAAAGCAATTTGGGTAGAGAAAGGACATTCTTGATGGCAGAGATTGGAAATGAACCAAAGACCCCATAGTGTCTGAAAGCCAGGAGGAGTTCTGGTACCCTAAGCCCTGTGCTGGGATAACAGACCACTGTGGGTAGAAAAGAGAACTGCGATTACAGACCCCATCCTTGGACAGATAATTCTCTTAGCTCCGGGGTGGCTAACTGTCCTTTTCAGTTTCTCTCCCTCCCCCCCACCGTTTCTCTTGTAGTACTTTACTCCTGATACAGCTCAGGAGATATGGAACAGGGTCCTTGAAGTCAGCCTTCAGCCATTTATAGCTCAGACCACGCCTCCTTCCCCAAAGGACTTCCAGATGCTTATCAAAGAAGGCTGTCATCTGAAAACAATGAAACAAAAGCCTCAGAGCAAAAGAAAAATCAAAAGGTTTCACTCTCAGGCCAACTTGTTGGCTGGGATGTGAGCTTCTCAGTAGACGAGGACAAAAGAGAAAATGGGCCACTTTGGTCTCACTGGGTTAAAAAATGGCCACATACAATTGTCTCTAGAGAGGCAAGGTTTCCTGATTCTAAATTAGTCACAGGCTGTGAACCTCAACCATGGGCTATGGTTCCATACGGGCTTGCTCTGTTTTAGGAGTGGTTCCCAGGGCTCTGAGTGACAGGTCTCACACAGCCCTGTGAGGGACGTTTCCTTTTACAACCTTGTTCTTCGAACAATGAAAAAGCTCAGAGAAATGAAAACTCAGAGCAAACAATTTCTCCAAAGCTCCCAGTGCTTCCACAAAGCAGAGGTGGGCTGTGAGTCCTGACTGCTTGACTCCAGGCCTCCTCTTGCATAAACTGCTTCCAAAAAGCTCCAACGGAATTCTCACAGGGGGAACCTCAGTTCTGGAGCAGCTAACCAACTTCCACACTGATTTCACTGATGGCTGGAAACATCCAAGTAGTTTTTCTTCTATAAAGCCTTGGGAAAAATGGAGAGTGTAGACTAAAGGTCACTGAATGAAGTCATTTTCATAGGAGAAGTTAAACTATCAAGGTCTAGGGTGGTAGAGCTTTTTAAAAAAGGTCTAACTTGATTCAGAGATGGTGTTCAGAATACCCAAAAGAATAAACAAATTGCTTTCCTGTCCCTGCATGCTAAGTCACTTCAGTTGTGCCTGACTCTTTGCGACTCTATGGACCATAGCCTGCCAGGCTCCTCTGTCCATGGGATTCTCCAGGCAAGAATACTGGAGTGAGTTGCCATTTCCTCCTCCAGGGAATCTTCCTGACCCAGGGATCAAACCTGTGTCTCTTACAGCTCCTGCAGTGGCAGGCAGGTTCTTTACCACCAGCGCCACTTGAGAAGCCCCTGAGACTGTTGCAAATATGGTTCTGGTTGATGATGCTTTCAGATTAAGGACACACAAACACTTGGAGGTCAGTGTGTTGGCCTAGATCAGGGGTTTCCTAACTTTACTGCACATAAGCAACAACCAAGAGACTTTTAAAAATGGGTTCAATGGACCTAGGGTGGGGCACAGAGATCAGCTTCTTCTTTTTATTTTGTAAGCACTGACATAAGTTTATACAGATCATCATGAACTGGGGAAACCTGATGGTAGATGAAGAAGCCAAAGGTAGTAACAAGGACGTTGCTTCCCTGGCAGGTGTATGGGTGGGGACAGAGGCAGAACCACACTAGTTCCCGGTATTGCTCCTGTAGAAAGGCAAGGCGGGGCTGACTCAGCCTTCTTTGCATTTGTTGCTTTTCCCTTGAAGTGGGAGAGGTTTCCAATGCAACCGGACTAGCTTGATCTCGAAGACACCACTCACCTGTTCCGGAAGGCTGTTTTTCCTGATTCAGCATGCTGGTTGGGCAGGATAATGAGGGTGTGCCTTGGCCCAAAGTCTGGATCCTGGGCAAAGATGAATAAATCAGTCTGCCCAGGTAGCTTGCATGAAGCCCAGAGGGCTCTCCGTAAATCTGCAAAGCCACTCTGCACAGAGACTAGCATCCTGCCGCCCTACTCCCTCACCAACTACAGCCAACAGTGGTCCCTGCTCCAAGTATCAGGGGAGGGTTCCCCAGAGAAGATGCACAGAGTGGTGTGAAGGGATATCTACAAGTGCACTCCAATGCTCTGGTTACCTCTGACTAGCTCAAAACATAAAAGAATAAAAAGGCTGCAACATCCCAGTGGAAATACATATTGGCTTTGTGCAAATGATTGCTTCAGTCTTTATCTCCTTCTAGATAGCTCCTTGGAAGATCTTATCTCCTTCAAGGAGATCAAACCAGTCAATCCTAAAGGAAATCAGTCCTGAATATTCATTGGAAGGACGGATACTGAAGCTGAATCTCCAATACTTTGGCCACCTGATGCCAAGAACTGACTCATTGGAAAAGACCTTGATGCTGGGTAAGATTGAAGGCAGGAGGAGAAGTGGACGACCAAGGATGACATGGTTGGATGGCATCACTGATTCGATGGACATGAGTTTGAGTAAGCTCCAGGAGCTGGATGGACAGGGAAGCCTGGTGTACTGTGGTCTATGGGATTGCAAAGAGTCGGATACAACCAAGTGACTGAACTGAACTGAGCTATCTCCTTCTAAGGAACTCAGTACAAAAATTTCTAAGTAGTCTTTGCAGTTTAACAGTACAAGATAAATGTTATCTTTAAATGTGTATATTCCTGTAAGACCTAACCAGTCTCTTTAAATTGATCAACTATCAACAGGTAGTGTAATCACTACCAAAATCCCAGCCAGATTATTTGTACATTGGGAAGTTGATCCTAAAATGTACATGGCAATGCAAAGGACCTTGGAGAGTTAACAATGTTGGAAAAAGAACAGGATACTGGTAGATTTCAAAACGTATAAAGCTACAAGTAATCAAGATGGCATGGTATTAGCACTGGGATAGACATAAAACTCAATGTAACAGAAGAGACAATTCCAAAATAAACCCACATATTTATGGTCAACTGATTTCCAATAAAGTACCATGGCACTTTGATAGGGAAGGGATTTTTTTTTCTAATAAATATTGATGGAACAATTGAATATATATGTCCCATCAAATCCCTACCTTACATCATACACAAAAATTAGCTTCTACTGGATTACAGACCTACATGTAAAAGCCAAAACTATAAAACCACTAGACAAAAACATGAAATTCTTGTGACTGTGGGTCAGGCAAAGATTTCTTAGACATTATATGAAAGCACAATTATTAATCAGATGTTGTCAAGATTAAAACCTTTTTCACTTCAAAAGACATCAAGAAAATGGAAAGACCTGCCACAGACTGGAAGAAATTTCGGCAAATCATATTTCTAAAAAAGGAATAGCATCCAGAATACATAAAGAACTACTAAAGTGCAATAATAAGAGGCTGAGCAACTCAGTTAAAAAGTGGGCAAATGATTTAAATAACACTTCACCAAAGAAGATAGATGAGTGTGACATATGAAAATATTTTAAACATCATCTGTCAAGCTAATAAAATTAAAGCCTCAGTGAGATTCTACAAGGCAAATGAGCCAACGAAAAAGCAATGGCTATAATGGAAAAGACTGACCATTGCACATGTTAGGAGAATATGAAGAAAGTGGGATCCTCATTGATGGCAGGGTAGAGTGAAAAACAGTACAGCTACTTTGGAAACTTCTCTGGCAGTTTCTCAAACAGCTGAACATAAATCTACCAAGTGATCCAGAACTTCCACTCCTAGGTTTCCAACTAAAAGAAATGATAACTTATGTCCATACAAATTCTTACATGTAGAAGTTCACAGCGGTGTTCTTCAGTCCCAAACTGGAAATAATCCAAATGACGCTCCGCTAAACAGATAAACAAAATGTGGAACATTCACAAAACAGAATACTGCAAAGTTACTGCTTTTAACTAAAAGAGACAAACTGCTGATGCATGCAACAACATAGATGGCCCTCAATAACATGATGCTCAGTGAAAGAAGCCAGACATGGAAGACTACATATTGCATGATTCCATTTTCTATGAAATCTCTAGAAAAGGCAATAAGAGAGACATGAAGTAGATCGGTGGTTGCTGGGAAGAGGGATGGAATAAGACTGTGAGCAAGATTGATTGCAAAGTCAAACTGAGGTGACAAAAAAGTTGTAAAACTGCACTGTGGTGATGGCTGCACAAATGCTTAAATGGAATAAAAATAAGCTGTATACTCGCAAGGGGTGAATTGTATGGTATGCAAACTATTCTTTAATAAAGAGACAGGACAATTTAAAAACAAAGAAAACATTGATGGGTGGGGTAAAGACATAATGGGAAGACCCACTATTCACATCAATGAATGAGTGCATTCATTCCTTTTGGAGGGGTAGAGATTCCTTTGGAAAGTTATTGAAAACTAAAGTTTGTTTGTTTGTTTGTTTTTGCAGAAGAAAATATACCGATATATGTGTACAGTATTGAACTGATAGCAATTGTCCAAAGACTTGGACATTTTTAAAAGGATTAGAAAACAACTGTCTAATCTGCTAATCAAATCGTCATTTCTCTTTCTTCAGAGGGATCGCTATTCTTGTGTACAAGAAGAGAGACAGAACTGCAGAGAGATTGAGTAACTTGCCCAGGACTGCACAAGAAGTCGGAATAAAAACCTGGGCTATGACACTGACCTTAGTGTTGCTACTAGATCTCTCTCGGGCTGGTTCTTTGGCTATGTACTTTCATGCACAGTATTTAATTGCAGTTTTCTCTAAAATTTTGAAATGGGTGACATCGTTCTTGTTTTACAGTGATGAAACCAAGACTCAGAGGCCAAATTACTTGCTGGGTCAAAATCAAGGTTACACAGCTAAGTGTCATGACTAGGAAACATCCCAGGTCCTTGGACACGAGTTCAGTTCTCTTGTACCAATATTGCCACATCACAGATACACCGCCTCTCTTGTTTCAGAAATCCTAGGCAACTAGAAAAACAACTCGTGCATGACACAAAAAGTTGGTCAAGATGATTGAGACTGTTTTGTTAACATGTGTTGTAGAAATTATGCCAAATTTCAAGGCAGAGCAAATAACAACACTGAAGGCGAAACATAAATCGGAATCACAAGGATCTCCACATTTGAAACTGACCTCGTCTCCCTGGTATTCCTGTAGCCCTGGGCTTGGACTGTCCCACGTGTTTAACTTTGCCTCCTGTTGCTATGGTGGGGCTGTCTGTCCCACCCTACTGCCCACTATGAAGTGGAAGGAGATGGGCTCTGGAGCCAAGAGAACCCAGGGTCTGCATTCCAACTTTGCAAATGGTGTGGCCTTGGGCTCTTTTGGGGATTTATTTCTCTATCTGTAAAAACTGGTGTAAGAAAACCTGCCATGGAGGATTGCTATGAAAATTAAACATGCGTATGTGCTAAATCAGTTCAGTTGTGTCCGACTCTTTGTGACCCCATGGACTGTAGCCCGCCAGGCTCCTGTGTCCATAGGATTTTCCAGGCAAGAATACTGGAGTGGGTGGCCATGCTCTGCTCCAGGGGATCTTCCTGCCCCAGGGATCAAACCCACATCTGCGGCTCCTGCATTGCAGACCCATCCTTTACCACTGAGCCACTGGGAAGCCCAGAGGCAAGTTCAGTTCATACCAAAGGAAGTATCTGGTACCCATTGTAGGGGAGCTTGCTGCTTCTCTTTCACGTTAGATTCTACATCCTTTTACAGATGTGGTCTACAGCCGTGTCATCAGAACTCTAGGATCTCTCTTGCTTTCCATAGAGCAAGTTCTCTAGGAATGTCAGGTGAATTAATAGGCCAACAGAAGCCCTTATCCCCAAACCCCTAGATGGATGAACAACTGTCTCCTGAATAATTATGGCCAAAATAGAAGTAAGAGGTGAACTTCTGTGCCCCAGCTGTCATGCCGGTACTTACTTGTTTCCAGACACTATGCTAAGCAGCTCACAAACCACATCCCACCTGACTCCCTGCAATCCCGTGAGGTAGGTATTATGTCATTTAACAGATGAGGAAATTAAAGCTTCGAAAGATCAAGAAATCACTCAAGGTTACTCAGTTAGCAAGGGATGGAATCGTAGTCTGAACTCCGGTCTGTCCAAGCCCAGACTGCACTCAACACCACCAGGTCCTCCAGCCTCCCACTGCTTAGCAGCTCCATTCATGAGGGGAGACCCTTGCTGAGATCAACCCTAAAGAGGCATATTTCCTATGACTGTGCAGCATTATCTTCCAGCTTTTCATTTTTTTAAGAATACAAATAAAGGTTTCTTGTACCAAATCAAAGTCTTCAAATTTTACAGTTTGCTAAGTCTCAAGGAAGACTACACCATTTAAGACCTTAACAAAGATCTTACTTTCACGATCCCTCCCACCTCCAACTATTCAAATTGTGTGCTCAAATGTTATAAGACAAAACAAAAAACCCAAACCACGGATAACACCAAATCTTTCAAAGACAACTCTCCCAAAGTTACTTCTTGACATAGGTGATATTAGTGGCATGGGCAGTGTGATCCTAAACGCTTGTGAAGCAGCCCTGGCAGTTCCAGCCTGCCCGTCATTTTCAAATCCAGGAACAGCCGTATCATGGGTCCCACGTACTAAGTGTACTTCCTTAAAACCAGGAACTGACTGATCCAAGCAGCATGGATTAAAATCATCTCACTAGTCTCTCTGATAAGTTATTAAGGAATACAACACAGTTTAGAGGGTAACCAGGGACCGGAGGATTTGGGGTTGAATTTCCATGGACATTAGCTGAACTTGGAATTCCCTGACCAAGTGTTTTGTTTGTGTCGTTACAGTCTCTCCTACAGTTTGGCTTTTCTTTTGTCAGCAAAAATACCATGCATTTTACATATTATATCACAACATTCTCCCTTACAAAGTAGGCAAAAAGTCCTGAATGCACTTTCTTCCCTCCTTCTTTGGAGCAGGAAAGAGGTATGCTGTATTTTTCTTCTTTTAAGTATACTTCTTTGTTGATGTAGAACATTTACTGAGAAAAACACACAAATCATACATTTCCAGCTCAGTGAACTGTCGTAAATGTGACACAACCTATAACTAGCACCCAAACCAGGTAAGAGAACATTATCTGTACCCAGAAGCCCCTCCATGCCTTCTTAAGCAACTGACTTCTAATCACTACGTCAACTTCTAACTTTTACCTCTCTTTGAAATTTACACAAGTGGAAGCAGATATGCCTGGTTTCTCTTACTAGACAAGGGCTTCCCTGGTGGCTTGGATGGTAAAGAATCTGCTTGCTATGGGAGAGACGCAGGTTCGATCCTTGGGTCAGGAAGATCCCCTGGAGAAGAAAATGGCAACCCAGTCCAGTATTCTTGCCTGGAGAATTCCATGACAGAGGAGCTTGGCAGGCTACAGTCCAGGGAGGTTGCAAGGAGTCGGACACGACTGAGCGACTATCGTTTTCACTTTTCTCTTAATCACCACCATGAGAATTATTCACAATGCTGTGTGTCCTTGTACTTCACCACGTCTCACGACTGTACAGTATTCTGTTGGGTAATTATACTACTTATTATCCATCTCATTCTTTTTTTTGGCCACACCCTGTGGCTTGTGGGATCTTAGTTCCCCAGCCAGGGATTGAACTCAGGCCCACAGTGGTGAAAGCACAGAATCCTAACTACTGGACCACCAGGGAATTTCCTGTCCATTCCACTATTGATGAGCAGGCTGGTAGCTTTTAAATGTTGGCTGTTTTGAATTGTGTTGCTGTGAAAATTCCTGCCTATGTCTTTTTGGTGAATTACATACACATTTCAGTTGTACGTATACATAAAAGTAGATATATGACAAGGTCATTGGGTATGTTTATGTTCAGACTGAGGCCTGCCAAACAGTTATCCCAAATGGCTTTTGCCTTTTATTACAATTTTAATCTGAGAGGAATTTGAAGGAATTAAATAAGAAGAATCAAATTAAGAGTGCTTTACTGACTAGATTCCCAAAGTGTTTTTCTAACCTCTGTGAAGTGAATGATTTTTTTTTTTTTTAATAAAATGGTTTCTCAGTAAAAGCTCTGCAGTTTAATCTCATCAGGTATCCATTATTCTGGGACCTCCAGAGTGCCACTGAAAAATTTCCAATTCTCCTTTTATCCTCGTCTTTCTGTTGATAGAATCCTTTGAACTGATGGAGAGACGTGGATGAAATGCAAATAGCCCTCATGTTTAATTCTGAAATTGACTCAGAATCAGCAGGTGATGGCTGACACTGCCTAGATCTCTCTGCATAAGTCTTTGTCATGAAGCTTCAGAAGTGACTTCTAGTTAGGACCAAGGTCCACTGGAAAAGGTCAAAAAAGAATCAAGATTGGAAGGTTGAGGACTTTGGTGGCCACTAAAAGATTTCACTTTTCCTCTTGTGATTGAGCTTAAACATTTCATATCAACTGTTTTTTACTGTTATCTTTTGCATTTGTTTTGTAATTGAATTTTAGTACCTTCCCATTTAATCCATCTAGTGATTTGGGGGCACACTTCTGCCTATATATGGGCTAAGAAAAGTCTTCAAGGTTATAGAACTAGGGTTCAATTTAGAGTTTAATTAAGTCCATTCTCCCTTTACCCCACACCCAGCTACACGTCAAGGGTCAGAAAGAGTGGAAATTACTTTGGTGACTTGGACAGCTTAAAAATAATAAGCATTGTCTTTCCTTCTTCCATAAATTCTCATGAGGGAGTACAGCAGCTAACCACCCAGGAAAGATCCAAGGGAATCTTTGAAGACTATCCCTTGTACAACAATAACTCACTTTGGGCAATAATTATAGAAACTGTAGACAAGAAAAGGATCTTCCGTTCCTGGGGTTTCATCAGAAGTCAGTCGGGTAGGGTTCATTTGCTTGTTTTAGACATTGGGTTGCCCCAGTTCCTGAATGTGCAATGTCAGGCCTGGTGAAAGGTAGATATTTGAGAAATCTGTTCAGTTGAACCCTCCACTGAACTTTCAGAATGACTGGATGCACTGGGACCTAATTGTTCATTTCCCCCAATTCTATGCACTTTCTAAAAAGGCTTGTATGTTCTAGAATGTTAAAATGGTGGAAAAGCACTGATTCTGCCTAGTGTGCAGGACTGCTATGTAAGTAAAAGAGATGTTAATTACAATAAATTCACCTTGAGTAATATGATACAGGGAGACAATGAACTAGGTTGCAAAACCCCAGCTGAATCTAGGCCATAGACCCGAGAAAGACAGACTCTGGGAATCCAAAGAGATATTCCTGTGAATATTGAGTAGAATGCCAGGTCAGCTGTTGCTTTGCAGGTGGTAACAACTATTAGCATAATTCCAGGGAAGGAACAATAAGAAACTCTTCATGCTTCTGGTTTAATGCAACCTGTTTTTCAAACACAGACACCATCCTACAGTCAAGGTCAAAGGTTTGACATCTTTTCCTTTCTTAACACAGGAGATAAATATTTGCCATCAAGTTCAACATTCTTGAAAGTTAATCCCAATTGGATAATTATCTCTTGTGCAAGGGCAAACACGTAACGGTTTCTTATTACTCATGATCTCATTCCTGGTCTCCTTATCAACCCAAGAGCATGTTGGAGTCATAAATGCACAATAACAGCAATCCAAGGGTCTTGTCACTGCCAGATGCTCCAGGGAAAGCAATGATCAATGCATGTCCTGGCAGCCAAATAGCACAAGTGCATGCTCAGGAGACAGGGGATGGGAAAGAGCATGCAGCTCCCCTTTATTTATTACCTTAGTAATGACTTTGTAACTTGTAGGAAACATATAGAAAGCAGGGCTTTTTAAAATTAAAAATATTTAAGCTTGTTAAACAGTGTACAGGAAATGTCTTCCAACTCCATAAGATTCCAGTTCGTCAGCTGCTTTTCTTCATCAAGTTGCTATCTCTAAAGTAAATTTCAGTTCTGTGATTTTCACCCTTCTCCAGAAATTACAAACATTTCTCCATCCCATCCTTTTTCCTTCCTTGATATTTCTAGTTTAACATAACTCATAAAGGACTTCACGAGAGTCAGAAAAGACACAGGGCCTTGTACATAGCCCTTGCCTTGCCGTGGGGTCTTGGGTGATCCTAACAAGTTATTTCTGCTAAAACCATGCCTCTGAGTTATCACCTCTTTTAGAGATGGGTCAGCTCTGGGTTGCCTACAGCCCACTATCAGACTAAAAATATTTTTTCTTCCCCAGGGTTAGAGAAGTCGTCAGGGTGGGAACCAATACCAGAGCAGTCAGAAAAACACAGCTTGCTTTTAAAAACATCCTTGTCTGATTTCCTCTCCCATTGTGGCTGGACTTTACCTCCTTTAACAAACAACTAAGCCTTTCAGTCCAGAATCTGTAAGGCCCAGCCTCTTACCATTTCCCTGGGAGTGGAGGGGAGGGGTGCTCTGGCCATCACTGAGTATCAGGGCTAACAGTCAGTAGGAAAAACAGAGGGCAAATTAAATTCTAAGACGGAGGGGGAGATGTATGAAAGCGCACAGGAGCCCAGGTTTAACAAGACCCAAATCAAAATCCATTTCAAGCAAAGCTCATGCCCTTGGATGACAACCAAAACGTTTCTGTATCCTGCAGAGAGAAATGCAATTCACATTCCATATTCTACACCCTGGGTGGGTGCCTGCCCCGTCCCTGGTCCTTTGGATTCCTCTAGAAGGGCAAGCCTCTAGGCCGGAGCCAGGATAAGCAGGCGGTGCTGGGCGCCCTGCCAGTGGTACCTGTCACCCCTCCCACCCACCACATCGGGTCACAGAGGGTCCTGGCAGAGGGAAGCCAGTGACCTTGACGGGGCTGGACGCTGGGACCCAAAAGACAGCCTAAGCCACAGACATCAAAGCGCCTCTGTGCGGTCACACAGTCTAATCTTCCAAGTATCAGACCGTGCAACCTGAGCCCACGTTAAGCCTGTACTTTTCCCCAGGGCAGCAGACCAGCCTGAGTTCTGAGGTCGAGTCATCCAAGTGCTCCTTAGCAAAGCCCACTGAACTCAGTCACAGCCAGCTGGCTCCTTTGACAAGAGACAGACAGACAGGAAAAGCCCAACTGCCTAGGCAAAGTGGCCACACTACAGAGAAATGCTGGTCAGTTCTCCGTCCTCACCACGGAGCAGCTGGATCAGAGGTCCTTTACTGAGTGAAGGATGTCTAAATGCCAGGTGCATTTTTATTGAACACCACATGGATCACAGTCCTCCCCGGACAAGAAGTCCTTAAAGTCATCCCATTACCTGCTGATGAAAGGAGATCCAACCAGTCTATCCTAAAGGAGATCAGTCCTGTTCATTGGAAGGACTGATGTTGAAGCTGAAACTCCAATACTTTGGCCACCTGATATGAAGAGCTGACTCGTTGGAAAAGGCCCTGATGCTGGGAGAGGATGAGATGTTTGGATGGCATCACCAACTCAATGGAGATGAGTTTGAGTAAACTCCAGGAGTTGGTGATACACAGGGAGGCCTGGCGTGCTCAGCAGTCAATGGGGTTGCAAAGAGTCGGACACGACTGAGAGACTGAACTGAACTAATGAAAGTTGAATTCCTACCTCCACCATCAACAGCCTCCACCACCTGGTCTCAACTTACCTGTTCAGCTTTAAAAAATTACAGGGGCCCCTCAAGAGAGAGAGAGAGGTGAAATAGGTGTGAGAGGGCTAGGGCGCCAACAGTTTTAACCAGCTCCCCTTGTGATTCTCCACTGCAGCCCAGACTGAGAACTGCCAGCCTAGAGTGAGTCTTTTCCAACTCTCCAGATTCAGGCATTCATTCCCTTTGACCTGTGTTTATCTCTTGTCCCAAATATATACTCCTTAAATGTTGGTATAAAGTAGGCACCATTTATCCAAAGCAATAAATAACTGCTGTTTCCTCAACAAGTTTTCCCACTACTTTTCATTTCTCAGAAAAAAGAACACTGTCTTACTCATTTTTGTATTTCCAGAGTCTCACAGGTGTTGAGCAGATAGGTATTTTTCATAAAAATAGTCTGCTTTATATTAAAAAAAAAAAATACAATGCTCCAAGCACTAGGCCAAAAGCTGCCTTCTCTAGGGATCTTTTTTATCATTTTTACCTGGGTAGTACCCAAGCCTCATCTGTACTTAAATAAATAGCATTTACTTATCCCATTCATGTATTGCCTCAAGTTTGTAGATATTTATGTTTTCAAACTTCCACTTTTAGATTTTACGAAGGCAGGGACTGTGTCTCTTATCATTGCATAATGATAATTATATACTCAGCTAGTAAGTATAAGCATTAAATGCTAAATTCTTATTTAAAGAATGAATTATATATCAAACTAGTGGATCCAAAATGTGTTAGTAAGTACAGTGCTGAAAAAAATAATACTGTAGAGCAATGACAGAATACATTTCTGAGAGCAAATTTACATTAGGATTTTATTCTATCCTATGTTTTCCTTTTTAAAATTCTTTTTTAATCCTTCATCTCCTTCTAGAAGAGTCCTGTTTTCTGAAATTTTGCTCCTAGTACATTTCCTGGCAAAGAGGAATTCTACTTCTTTCAGTATAAAACAAATAGGTTACCTGCCAAAAATACTCCCAACTCTCAACAGAAAAACCAACTGTCTAGATTCTCCAGTATCATAAAGTTTAAAGGCCTCCCTTTCCTAAGGGACCAAACAGTTGTCCCTCTGCCACTCTCTCCAAGGTGAACACGGTGGCATCACTTCCTTATCAACAAGCTATCTTAGGTGCACAGATGCGCTCTCAGCATCCTCCTGGACAGACTGGTCCAGGCGTGCTCCATCCAAGGCAAACCAACGGCCTTCTGTCCAACTCGGGCAGGAAAGCTGCTCCCACTTCCTCGCTACAGGCCAGCCATGATGAGCACAAGATGAATTCGGTTTGTAAACCTTGCAGGGGTACTTATTCAAAAAATAATGAGTCTATTAAAGGCTGGAGCCAGAACAAAATGCTGTTTTCTCCTATGCCTAAAGGAGGCCCAAATTAGTTTCTGGAGAAAGGAGATATGTTCTGCCCCAGTGTAATGCACACGTGCTGATCACCTGGTATAAAGGGACGTCAGGCTGTGTCTTCCAGGGCCAGGGGCCTGCCTGCATGAGGCCAAGAGCTTTTAGGCAGCAGCCTAGTTCATTTCTGTATGCCCAGTTTGTGCAAATAGTAAGTGCTCGAGAAACATTCACTCAATCAAAGACTCTGCCCTGGGATCAAGGGGAGGGGACAGTGGTTAATGATGATTCAAGGAGTCAGAGAAGATGTCACTGAATATGGCCCTGTAAATGGAGATTAGAAAGCTAAGCAGAATCTTCATTTTTACATGTACCAACACGCAAGACTTTTCCCATCCCTCACATCGTAGCCAAGAACATATCCACCTGGCCCACTCCATTCACCTGCCCTTTTCCCCAGCTCACAAAAGCAAATCCAGAGAACCAGATGTTTCTTTGCCTTGAGTTACTCTTCTATGTAACGGCCATGTACTGGGTTGGCCAAAAAATTCGTTTGGGCCTTTCCACAGCATCTTTTGGACAACCCCCAAAGAACTTTTTGGCCAATCCAACATAATGATCAGCTGACATTTCATTTCTTACCTCTTATACATTTAACTGAAAGACTGGATAAATTTAGAGAACAAAAATCAAAGAGGGAATAGAACGAGAAGAGACAAGAATCTTGGTTCTTCACTGCAGAAAAGCACTGATCTTAGAAAAATGTGTTTCAAACATCCCAACCATGTGACAGAATGGCTCAGAACAGGAAGAAACTAGCTTTACTTCAGTGACAGCCAGGATTCTACCACCTCTTAAATCAAGCAAAAATAATTATCATACACACACACGTTCACACACACACACACACAAAGCCACTGGCAGGCAACATCAGACAGTAATGATTTCACACTTAGTTTATCCGGAGATGGCTTATACCACATCACAGCAATTTCACCGGGTCAACTTGCTTTAGTTCACCTCTTCCTAAAGTAATGACCACCAATAAAATTCCAACTCAGCCTGCAGCACTAGTAAGCCTAGAGTCCATGTGACTGTAAAGTCCTTCACTAATTCTGGTGACTGGAGAGAGCGAAGGGCGTCCCTCGTTAACCAGAAATGAAAGAACAGCTAAATGGTTCTTAACATTCCTGTCTAGTTCAGAGAGTGCAGACATAAGTGATTTTTTTTCACGAAAGGTGATGAACTCAGTGCTACCAAAAATATATCCTTCACCAAAGAGATGGTGGGGATTCGAACCATGGCAGAGTCTAGTCAGAATCTAATTGGCTACTAAGATCTGCCAAGTTTAAGTCATGTTTCAAATTTCCAAGACAGGGAGATTCTTGAAAATGTCATCACAAGGCCTGAAAAGTTTTCAAACACTGGATCTCCTGCATTGCAGGCAGATTCTTTACTGTCTGAGCAACCAGAGAAGCCCTCTTTCAAACACTGCTACCCCTCAAATGACGGTACTGTGCCTGGCCTCTAGGCTGTATGGGTGTCTTCTTGGAGCACCCACAGATTAATTATCTCAAGTGGTTTGCTTGATGCTACACAGGAGACTCAGGGAATAGAAAGTTATTTTCCAATATTAGTTAGAAGCAAACATAATTAAGACATTAAACAGACATTCTGAATTACGAGCTGTTTGGATAATTTATGCAGTCATTCCCTTGAATTATTTTTATAGTTGAACTAGAATTCTACCTTCTCATCAGAGAGTGCATAAAAACATGTACAAAAAGGCATTCAAAGTACAGGAAACAGGCTTCCCTTGGGCCATTTAGTGGAGTTTAAAATTATTTATACACTAGTGAATTTGAGCAAATTCTGGGAGACAGTGGAGGACAGAGGAGCCTGGCATGCTGCAGTTCGTGGGGTCACAAAGAGCTGGGCAAGACTTAGTGACTGAACAGCGACAACACTAGTGTGACCCTGTCTAGAAGTTTAAAAGCATTAGTTTGAAAGCTAAAATAAGAAGCACCGAGCACTTGTCCTTGATAGCTACCACCAACACGTCCTCAGGGACTGAAGATTCAATCAAGAGTCTCCATGTGCTTTTTGCCTGAATGCAAACACACTGGCCTTTCAGAGAAACGAAAACTCTCAAGCACATCTGAGAACATTGCCCAGGGCCTGAAAGTGGGTTAGTCCAGATGACTGCGCAGTGGATGTAAAAGAGCAAACTCGTGAGTGAGATGTCATCAATAGCAAGACAAGACCAGGGTCATTTAAGAGTAACACGTGGCTGAGGCTACTCCACACTCATGATCCCCTAGTGAGTGTGTCAAGGCCACCCCACTCTGGGGAGCCTCACCCTCCCCAAGTCCAGTCACAGGAACTGCCATCGTCTCCATGACCGGCCACCGGCCATGGCAAACGATCCAGGCTGGACAGCTGACCATGCCAAGGCACTAGCACCTTCCCCAGGATTTCCTGATGTGAGCAGGGGAGAGAAAAATCCTCTTCCACTGAGGCTGAGATGCTCGGAGCCCCTGCAGCTGTGCCCTGTTCACGCAGGGAGAGGAGGCTGGTGAGCACGAATGCGCCTGCCGAGACAAGCCAACAGCCCGGAGCACACCAACTGCATCCGAGGCCCCGCTTGGGTCCCTCCAGCCCCATGAGCCTGGTCCTGCTTCAGCTGCTGTTAGAGGTTGAATTGTGTCCCCTAAGAAGATATGTTATAATTCTGATCCTCAACATCTCTGAATGTGTTCTGCTTTGGAAACGAGGTTGTTGCAGATGTAATTAGTTAAAATGAGGTCAGACCAGAGCTAGGTTGGCTCTTAATCCTGGATGGCTGATGTTCTCATGAGAGGAGGAAAGGGAAACACACCCGTTTAATATGCCAGGTCACGAGGAGGCAGAGACTGCAATTATGCTGCCCCTTCCCGATGGCTCAGAGGTAAAGAATCTGCCTGCAAAGCAGGAGACACAAGTTCAATCCCTAGGTTGGGAAGATCCCCTGGAGAAGGAAATGGCAACTTCATTCCAGTAATCTTGCCTGGAAAATCCCATGTACAGAGGAGCCTGGTGGACTACAGTCCATGGGATTGAAAGAGCTGGACACGACTTAGCGACTAAACTACTAACCACAGCCAAGCCAAGGAGTGCCCGGGGCTGCCAGAATCTGGACCAGGCAAAAGGACCCTTCTCAGAGGTCTCAGAAAGTGCCTGGCCCTGCCAACACCTTGACTGCAGACTTCTAGCCTCTAGAACTCTGAGAGACTAAATATCTGCTGTTTTAAAGCCTCCCGCTTTGTAGTACTTTGTGACCACAGCCTTAGGGCACTAATACCATTGGTTTGAGGCGAGTTTCTGTCATTTTTGACTAAAGGTGCTGTCTCTGAAAGTCAAATGGACTGGCCTTCTTTCAGTTTTAGAAATTAAGACCTTTTTGTATCCAAATGCCTTGAGTAACACAAATAAGTGCTGTTTCCTCAAACTATTAAAAACAGATGGCCTACCCAGCCACAATCCTTTAGTTTTACATTAATACAACTTTCTCCCAAAAAGTATACAAATAGATGGTGTTGGTAATGTGGATCTCATGCTGGATGCAGTCAAAGTTTGAAACTCTAACTCTAAGAGCTGGTTAATCTCAGAGCAAGGCCACCATTCAGCTGGCACCAACAGAACTAAAAACCTTTGGGAATTACAAAAGAGCATTTCCCTTCTGCTTCCTTTTCAATTAAAGTATCGGATATGCAAACACTTTTCTCATTAGCCTCTTATTTTGCTGAAATCGACAAGAAAATTCCTAGAAGCCTTGCAGTTCTGTGATTTCTACGACTCATCTTAGACTTGCAAAGAACTCTGAACAGATGCCGTTCCTGGGGCTGCCAAGGTTCCCCTCAAAAAGCAGGGCTGTTGATTATGACAAGAATGAGGCAGGAGGGAAAACCTGAGGAGGAAGAACACTGGTGCTTAGACAGAGGACGTGGAGTGAGCTAAACTGAGACCCCTGCAAAGCATGTCTTCAGAATGTTTCTGCTTGGAATAGTGCTTTTTGCAAATAGAATTAAGGTAAGGATCTTGAGATGAGGTCGTCCTGGGTTGGGGTGGGCCCTAAACCCAATGACAAGTCCTTAAAAGAGAAGAGAAGGGGAAACAGACCCAGAGACACAAAGAGGAAGGCCATGGGAAGATGGCAAAGATTGGAGTGATGTGTCCACAAGCCAAGGAATGTTTGGGATTACCAGCCACCCGTACCTGGGACGGGGCTTCCCAGGTGGCCCTAGTGGTAAAGAACCTGCCTGCCAATGCAGGAGATGTAAGAGGTGCAGGTTTGATCCCTGAGTGGGAAAGATCCCCTGGAGAAGAGCATGGCGACCCACTCCAGTCTTCTTGCCTGGAGAATCCCAAGGACAGAGGAGCCTGGCAAGCTATGGTCCATACAGTTGCAAAGAGTCAGCCATGACTGAAGCGATTTAGCAGCAGCATACCTGGGATGGGTTCTTTGTCAGAGCCACACAGCCTTCTTGTGTTTTCTAGGTCTCAAAGTCCTTAACATTAAGAAGATCAGACCAGATCAAATCTATGGCACTTTCCTGCTATGATATTTCTAGGAGTCTTGAGCAGGAATTACCTTTAACACAGAAAAGCAGGTAGAGAAGAAATCTTTCTGACTGGCGCCAGGCCAGGTCCAAGAACCAGCCAACTAAGAGGCAGCCCATGTCAGTGTGAGTTCAGATTAGGCAAGGCCCCAATTACCAAGTGGCTCTGGGCTGGAAGTAGCATACGTGACCTCAGTCAGAAATTCTTTTCCAATATTCTCATTGCAAAGTCAGTTAAATTCAAACCATGAGACACAGTTATTATGAGCACACCCAAGACCATTACGGGGCTTGAGAGTTGTGGTAAAAAGTCAAACACAACTCCAGTTTTTCTCAGGAATGGTTAAAGGGCCAGGAGTGGCTATGATGAATGGAGAAACTGGGTACCATGTTGGGGTTCATGACAGGGCACCTCTGGTGGTCTCATCCCCAGTGCTGGACAGACTTTTGATGTATCATATCAATACATAGCACATGGACACCATCTTCCTGATTATCCTCCCATCAAGGAAAATGGGAACCAGCTGGGTTGGCCCCAAGTCTGGGTGAAACTTGGTTATGTGCCAAGGAAAGCTTTGACAGACCAGCCTGACAAGGCTGCAGGCTCTGCCCTGTTAGAGCTGTCATCAGGGCTTGTCATGTGCTAGAAAGCTGAAGAGGCCAGACGATGAGGGACCTGCACCCAACACACCAACAGAGGCTGCCAGGTCCCCACCTGAACACTCACATTACCGGGCACACCACAGAGGTGGACACTCTGGGCCTGAGTGCAGAAATCTACCTCCACATCAACTCTATGAAAACTCAGCAGTTTTCTCATCTTAGAATGGGCTTAGAGAATTACATTTATGTGTCAGCAAAGGCTTCTGATCTTGGCTTTCAACTTCAGCAACGAAACACCCTGTAGTCAACCAAAAAGACTGGTGGCAGCCTTTTTTACATATTTTTAATGTAACCGAGTGCTTCCAAGTGCCTTCCCTTCCACTTGGTTAAGGCTTCCCTGGTGGCTCAGTTGGTAAAGAATCCACCTGAAATGTAAGAGACTGCCTGCAATGCAGGAGACCTGGGTTCAATCCCCAGGTTGGGAAGATCCCTTGGAGAGGCAACTGCAACCCACTCCAGTATTCTTGCCTGGAGAATTCCATGGACAGAGGAGCCTGGAAGGCTACAGTCCATGAGGTCGCAAGAATTAGGCACAGCTTAGCAACTAAACCACCACTACTTGGTTATGCTGAAAATATGGAAGAAAGGCTGACACGTTTTATAATTTCAGGCTTTTGCCGAGTCTTTCTCACTTAAAACGTTTACATGTGGCTGCTGTGGTGATTTTTTTCTTTTAGTAGAAGCTTTATGCTTTAAGGAAAATCAAAGTAACACTGGGAGCTGAAGACAGGGAAACTGATTCCTCAGGCTGCCCAGGAACCACCTTGGTTAAAGTTCATTCGGGTGACTCAACAATAGCTGAGCTTTTTACTAATGGATTTGCTTACATGAAAAAAATGAGAGTTTAAAGAACAATTAAGCCCTGTTTGTTTAAAAAAAAAAAAAAAGTGACTTAAGATATACAAGCTGGTTGTCCTTAGAGATGAGCTTAGAGACTCATTTTTATAATATTTATATAATATTGCAAGTAATATTATAAATAATGTTTATAGTATGCTATAAGTAATGTTTATGAGCTCAAAGAATAAGGAAGAGAGGGAGTAGGTGGGGTGAGGTCTTAGGTTTCATTCATTTGGCAAAAGCTGATGGCGGGCCTGTGAGTTAGGCGCCAGACACCTGAGGAGTAGACAGGCCACAGAATCTGGGTTTTGGAGACGGACATCCTGGATTCAAACCCGGGCTCTGCCAGTAACCATTTGAATGCCATTGGGTGGCTGCTCTGAGCCTCAGTTTCCTTTTTTGAAATACAAAGGTGAGAGTTAATACACAGCGATGCACACTGATGAGAGGACTTTAATGAGAAATGTTTATAAAGTGCGAAGGCAGTAAGAACTTTCAACAACTACAGCCCACACCACCCTTTGTTAGATATTCCTGCCCCGATGCCTACCCTGCAGAAGTGTGCATGCATGAAGGGTGGCTAATTCCAAAAGAAGGGATTACAACAGGTGACACTGTTGGTGTAATGTGCCAAGCCAGGAAGGTGTGGGGGAGAAAATCATGCAAGACCACTGTGCTGGGGAGTCAGGGGGCACCAGAGAAGGAGAACACTTGGTTAGATTTAAAGGGAGTGAGAGATTAACTAAGCAGATAGTCCCCAATGCCTCCCTCCCTTGCTCCTCATTTATTCATTCATCTAGCCATCCACCATCCATTTATCAAGCATCTACCTACCTTCCACGAGATACCACTTCATTTTACTTTACCGAAGTACAGTGGATTGACAATGTTGTGTTAACCTCTGGTATACAGCCAAGTGATTGCTGTGCTGAAGTCGCTTCAGTTGGGTCCAACTCTGCGACCCTATGGACTGTAGCCCGCCAGGTTCCTCTGTCCGTGGGATTCTCCAGGCAAGAATACTGGAGTGGGATGCTATGCTCTCCTCCAGGGGATCTTCCCAACCCAGAGACTGAACCATGTCTTTTATGTCTCCTGCACTGGCAGGCAGGTTCGTTACCACTAGCGCCATTCTTCTTCAGATTCTTTTCCACTATAGGTTATTACAAGATATTGAATCTATTTCCCTGTGCTATGGGCTTCCCAGGTGGTTCAGTGATAAAGAATGTACCTGCCAATACAGGAGACACGGGTTCAATCCCTCGGTCAGGAAGATCCCCTGGAGGAGGAAATGGCAACCCACTCCGGTATTCTTGCCTGGAGAACCCATGGACAGAGAACCTGGTGGGCTACAGCTTATGGGGTCACAAAAAGTAGGACATGACTGAGCATGCGTGCCCTGTGCTATGCAGTAGGACCTTGGTGTTCATCTATTTTATATCAGGTAGGGTGTATCTGTTAATCCCAAGCTCTTCATGTATCCCTCCCCTCCCTTTTCCCCTATGGGAACTATAAGTTTGTTTCCTATGTCTGTGTGTCTGTTTGTAGATCCAATTGCAGATCCTATTTTTGGTGTTTGAAACATGGCAACACCTATCCAGCCACGGGTGACAGACAATGACATGTACACAAAGAAGAATTTCAGATCATGGCAGGGAAAGTGCCATGCAGGGCCAGGGGATCCAAGATAACCCTGGGGAAGAATGTTCCAGGCAGAGGCAACGGTGAGTGCAGAGACTCTGAGATGGCAGGAGAGAGTGCCTAAGGGACAGAAAGCAAGCTAGTGAGCTGAAGTGAAAGGGGGCAGAGATGAAGGTGAGCAAGAGAACAAGAGCTTAACTGCAGAGGGCTGGCTAAGCCAAGATAAGGTTTTACAGTAGGTTTTTACAGTTCTGAGGTTAAAAGTCAAAACAAAAAACCCACTCAGGCACATATTTTTTTCCTTATGCTTTAAAACTCTTTCAAAAAACACAAAGAAAGACTGGAAATCTGCACCACCACCACCCCCTTGACCCAGCCCAGTCCTTTGGCCCTAAACTTAGTTTTATAAGAACTGACACCTTTAATCTGTTGCCAGAACCAGATACACTTTGCATCCTAAACAAGTTGCCAAAACAAAGCAGAACGCTCGGCTAAAACTCTCTGTTAGAGGATGTTTTAAACTGTTCAAAACACACTTCTCTACCTTTTCAAGTGTGTTTATTTGGACAAGGTATACGGATATAAGCACGGATGCAAGGAGCCAGCTGCGGAGCCCCAAGACAAACCAACACAATTATTATCTAGCAGGAGGGAGAGATAAAAGCAGTCTGAAGTGTAAGCAAGCATTTCTGCTTCATCTAATGTTTATGGGCCAAAAATGACCTCCGTGTGAACCAGCAATGCTGAGAAGGACACAGACACGTATTTGCCAAAGATATTCTGAACTTGGTGAGCAAGAAAAGCAGTGGGGTTTGTTTCCTCTTTTATTAGGGCCCGCTCCCTGCAAGGTCACAATTTAAGCCTGGGCAGCTTAAGACAGTGGTTAGACTCATTCTTGCCCATATAGACGCATACCAGAGGTTCTGCTTTAGAAAAGGGAGCAGGGCAATGTTATGTGGTAGCCAGGAAGGGAAGGCAAAATGGATACTCGTGTATGTATGGCTGAGTCTCTCTGCTGTGCACCTAAAACTACACAACATTGTTAACCAGCAATAAGTGGAGTCGCTCAGTCGTGTCTGACTCTTTGCGACCCCATGGACCGTAGCCTACCAGGATCCTCAGTCCATGGGATTTTTCAGGCAAGAATACTGGAGTGGGTTGTCATTTCCTTCTCCAGGGGATCTTCCCGACCCAGGGATCGAACCCAGGTCTCCTGCATTGTAGGCAGATGCTTTACCGTCTGAGCTACTAGGGAATACTCCAGTATAAAATAAAAAGTTTAAAAAAAAAAAAAAAAAAAGAGAAAGAAAACGAAGCTGGGGACAGTCCTTGAATCTCAGTATTAAGAATGTCTCTGGCTCTTTTACCTGCCACCACTGCATCTTTACATCCTGCATATTGAGGCACATTTCAAGTTATTTGCCTCACCTGGACACGCCACAGCCTGATACCTAATTCAAGAAACGTGGGCTCTTTTAAGTAGCATCATTCTGACTTCCCAGTAGATATTTCTAACTCTCTAAGACTTCATGCTCCAACACATAGAGCATATAAGGCTTTTTTTTTTTTTCCATTTGTGATCTACATGCTCATTTGACTGGATAATTTTCTTGAAAACAAAGAGAATGGGAATGCATTGCCTTTGGATCAAGTCCTAGGGATAGTAATCTCTTTCTCTTACCAAAGCCACAGGCAACTTTAGCATGTAGGGCTTCAAATATAAGAGCAGAAGTCTAATTTCTGGGCTTCATGAAAAAAAATTTATAAAGTTCTCCCCTTTAATTTTACAACCCCCAGAACCACTTTTCCTAAATCCTTAAAGGACTTCCTGGTAGTCCTTCAAACAGTAAAGGCTGCTTGGATGGGGACTGGATTTCTCCTTTGAAAAAAATACACAGAACAGACTACATGGACAGGACCCAGGTTGTAGACATGTGAGTTTTTTGCAGACCAAGCTCCCAGGTGGTCTTTTAAGGAGAATCACTGACATTCACTTGTTTATTCATCAACTATTGAGCAGACAACATTGGTAGGCCCTGTTCTGTTAATACATCCTGGTGATAAAACGGACCTAATACTAGCGTTCTCTGTATTCACAGATCTTAGGTCTAGTGAATGAGGGGGTGGATTTTCAAATAAGGAGATGCCTTCAAGAGAGTACAAGGTGCTGGTTACATAGGTACCTCCAGGTAGAGGTAAATGAAGATTTTGTTTTATAATGAAACACAGAAAACACCATGGGCCATTCCAACCCCATCACCAAGAATGACTCCAACAAGCAGAGGTGTTTCCTGATAAGCTCAACCAATGTCAGGCTCCACCCTTACCCCAACTGGGGGGACCCCGAGGGAGGTTCCCTTCCAGCGCGGCCTGGGGCAGCTACCTTGTAATGTATTATGGTGTTTAGAGCATCTCATGATGTTCTTAGAGTAATGCCAACAAAATGTGACATTATCACTTGTGTACTAAAGCTGTTTAATAAAGGTATATTTATAAAATTTAAAGCTATAATTGGAACATAAGTCCACCAAAAAAAAAGTGAAGTAGAACTAAGCAAAATTGGCCATTTCAGAAGTTTTGTCCCAGTATTTGTTACAATTTCATTCATGTTTATAATCTGTTAACTTCTGAGAGCAAACAATAGCATATGAAAAAGGTGTAAGAAAACTTTTAAATGGACAACATTCCAGCCATCGCCTTCTTTTGTTATCTGTGAATTGGAAAAAGGCTGTGACTATTTCATTTCATTGACAAAACGAGACCCAACTCTCAGACAACCATAAAGTTTGAGACTCGCTGGTGCAGGGGGAAAGGAACAAAAGACAAGGAAGCACTACAGGTTCCAGAAGAAACACCAGATAGGTGTGCCCAGATTTACATAAAGCTCACATATCAAAAAACCCCTGTATTTACAGACCTGATAAGTTCTGGGTAATTATTTGCCTTATAAAATGTGCTATGAGGTTCTTTTTTTTTTTAAATAGTCCATTCCTGGGATGCACTTTTAGAGAAGTTTGGTCAGGAATTGCACCAGACATACATATTTTTGTTGTTGTTTAGTCGCTAAGTTGTATCCTACTCTGCGACCCCATGAACTGCAGCACGCCAGGCTTCCCTGTCCTTCACCATCTCCCGGAGTTTGCTCAGACTGTTGTCATTTGAATCAGTGATGTCATCCAACCATCTCATCCTCTGTCACTCCCTTCTCCTCCTGCCTTCAGTCTTTCCCAGCATTAGGGTCTTTTCCAATGAGCCAGCTCTTTGCATCAGGTGGCCAAAGTACTGGAGTTTATGTGCGTGTTAGTTGCTCAGTCATGTCTGATTCTTTACAATCCCATGGATTGTAGCCCCTATGGCCGATTCACGTTGATGTATAGCAGAAACCAACACAAGATTGTAAAGCAATTATCCTTCAATTAAAAATAAATAAATGTTAAAAATAAGGCCCACAAAGGCCCATGAGGGGAGAGGCTGGGAGCAGAAGGATATAGACCCAGAACAGTGCTTACCCCAGCTCCCTGACCCAGCCCAGGATGTGACTTCAAACAAAAAGAAAACAAAGACCAAAATGTAGGACAAAATATTTGTTCTGTTCCTGTTCTTTTGATAAACACCCTCCCTTGGGGTCACGCCTCCCTGTCATGGTCCTCCCAGTGGGTCTCAAAAGTGGTTACTTAATGGTTCTCAATTGGGGGGTGATTGTGCCCCACACAGAACATTTGGCAATGTCTGGAGACATTTTCAGTTGTTGAGCTGGGGACAGAATTGCTACCATCATGTAGAGGTTGGGTACCAGGGACGCTGCTAAACACTAGACTCTTTCCCACAACAAAGAATCATCCTATCCAATGTGTCCGTGGTGCTGACTTGAGAAACCTGGTACATATGGGGTAAAATCATGATCGTCCCTCCAGACAGCTGGTATGAGTCCTGAGTATTTTGGACTTTTCCGTAAATTAGGCTTCCCTGGTGGCTCAGCGGTAAAGAACCCGCCTGCCAATGCAGGATACATGGCTTCGATTCCTGGGTCGGGAACATCCCCTGGAGGAGGAAATGGCAACTCACTCCAGTATTCTTGCCTGGAGAATCCCATGGACAGGGGAGCCTGGCGGGCTACAGTCCATGGGGTCACAAAGAGTCTGACACGACTTAGCAACTGAACAACAACAACAATCCTTTTAAATTAACTACTATTTACTTGGAGGGGAAATCTTGAAGACCTCTGCTCTCATGATATGATAGTCCCTGAACCAGTTGGATAAGCCACTGACACAAGGGTTAAACTCACTGACACAGGAAAATGCTGCAGGAACCCACCTGAAAACACTAGGTAGAAATGCACATTCACAGCTTGTTTCAAAGAGGCTGGGGCCAGGCCTCACACTTAGCCTTAAACAGCCTTCTCAGAAGTAATTTATACCAATGAGCCGTAGCAAATTCACCTCTTCTGTAAGTCCATCATGACTCAACAAGCCTTTTGATCCATTGTAGAATGGCAACAGTATTTTAATTAGTTATTTTCACTTACTTGTCAGAACCTGTTTGGATAATCTAAATAACTTCACATCCTCTTAACATACCTCCTGAGACTGTCTCAGAGAAAACAGGCTCAATTTTCTCTTAAATCCCCAATCCCAGTTAAGGGATAGAGGAGGCTGCCATGGCAACCCCACTCCTGCTGACTTTTTGGCTAGACTCACTTTTTTTTTTAACCTTTCCCAAATCATAAATACATTTCTTTCATGGTTAAGAAAATTTTTCTTGTCTCCTTCCTTCTTGCGCACTTTAAAACATCTTTTTTTTTTCCCTCAAAAATAAACTTTGGAGTATGGTTTGACTAATAACTAGGTTTTCAAAAAAACTGTTTGCATTAGAATAAGGCAAAAATCTCTAGATTTCTTACATTTCCTGCCCAAAGATGGTAAAGTGAGACCACAATCAGGCTCTTTCACCTGTAACAAAATGTGAATAATACACAAATGTTTTACTTCCTCATATTCATTCATGGGAAGCTTCTTAAAGAAAAAAAAAAAAATACACATCTATAGTAACAGATAAATTGATTCAATTCCTCTCACTCCTTTGACCACCAGATCCTCTAACTATGATTCTTAAATTCTTTCATCTCTAATACAAATTTCATGGAGCTCTACAACTACAGACAATCAAACAAAACACTCTGGAAACCACTCTCCTTTCTACCTTGGGGGTAGCAGCCTGAAAAAACACAAACATTGTTTAAATGGTCAATAAGTTATTCCTCTCATTCAAATAACCCGCCGTTTCCTGCTCTTTATTACTAGATTGATTTTTTTTTTTTAAAGCTCCCTGGTTTATTTTGCATCACAAGCAAAAAGTTTAAGCAAAATGTCCTTCAGACCACTGCAAGTGGTCTCTGGGGCCAGAATCCTGCCCATCCCATCTGGAGGACCCTGGGGGTCTCCGATGTCGCCCAGGACGCCGGGCATTTCACGTCTGCCCTGCAAAGCCTAGGATGCCTCCGGCAATGTCGCTTTACCTCAAGTCCGGGCTCCTTTTCTTCTAGTTCGGTTCCTGGCTGTTCTGAGCAGGGACCTCCTCTGGGCTTCAAACCCACAACACTGCCAAGAGGCTTGTAAACGCCAGACCTCAGCCCGCGAGACCGGGGCTCCCTGCCCGCCTGGGGGACAGGAGCGAGCTCCCCTCTGAAGCGAGACTAAGGAAACCTGTGTCTCCGGAGACGCACACCGGAAAAAAGAACAGACTAGTGCAGGCGTTCCCACCCTCCCTCTCCCGCTGCACTTAACTAGTTACACACACACAGCCTCCACTAACGGACCAGTCCATGTGTCTGAAAAAGGAGGGGGGTAGGTTTTCTTTCTTTTTTTTTTTTTAACTGCAGGTGGGGAACGTACCATTCCTACACATTCACCCACACTTGTCTGCACCACTGATCTGACAGTGATTGTCCCCGAGGCAGAGGCTTGCAGTGAAACTAGAGTCTTGGGCTTTTTAAGTTTCTTTCTTAGATTTGAGAGGATGGAAAGATACACAACCATCAAAGAGCCTCCTCTCCTAAGTCACTGCATCGGAGACACACGGTATGCACCCTTTACACAAGTGTAATAAAAAACAGTGCAACTTGAGTTTGGTTTCCACTTGCTATTCAGAATTTTTGTATTTCAGAATGTTCATGTTTTTTTCAGAGAATTGTGATCCCCGCCTCCAAACTTCACTTATCAAGCTTCCACGATTCATGTTGTTGGTACATTTCATCTTGTGTTCCCCATTGCAGCAAAAATTACTAGTATCTATATTCCAGGTACTTTACACACCTTACCTCACTGTCCACTAAACCTAGAGAAATCCCAGGTGAACCCAGCTCTGCATATGTGTAAACGAACAGATGGAGCCCGAAGCCTTCTACCAGGCTAGCCCAGCCCCTTTTCTGAAGCCTTTCTTTAGGAGTAAGGCAAGACTCTGTTACAACTCTTGTCATTTTTAACAAGACTTAAGTGATTTAGGGGAATTTTTCATAGAGATTATTTGCTCGTAAAGATCAGCTAATAAAAAGACTTTTGCATGGAATCTAAATTGGTTTGGAAACAATCCCAAACATTGCTGAAGAAATGTAAAGATTTCAGCAATAAAACAGTGCTTCTAAAATGAAGAGGAAGCTACTGGGTTACACATTATAACTACAGGGGATTAGCTAAATTTCTAGTGCATTTTCCTTCCAAGAAGCCTTCAGGAATGTGCTTTCTCCACACCCTTGTCAGGCCAGTTTCTGTAAATTTGATCTGTAGCCCCCTGGCCCTACCACAATCATCAGAGCATGCTAACATGCAGATTTCCAGCCCCAGCTTGGACCCCTAGAATCACTGGGTGAGGTCTGGTCATCCATACTTTAATCAAGATATCCAGGTGATTTCAGAACATTGTCTCTTGTTTGGGATATTAGTAGACAGTCCACTGTTTGTCAGAGGAGGGAAGGAGTCCTTCCTTACAAGGGAAAAAGGGAAACCCAGCCAGTCCCCCAGGCATAGGGCTAGAAACACTGAAACCTAAGAACTGGGGTCACTGCCTTCCAGACTTCATCCTCGTCTACTCTCCCATATTTGGAGTATCAGCTCCTCTTTCAGACTTTATTTCTTTAGCCATCTCTACATCTTCTGAGATGAAGAGAAAGAGGATGGTTGCTTCATCTGCAAATTTACCAAGCAGATTTCCAATTGAAAAAGGTCCCAAATCACCAGCAGATGGAGTCAAAAGTTTCAAGAAGCCTGCCTGATTGGGTAGCCCTTAATCAGCAATAATGAGGTGACTTTCCTGTCAACCTGACTAGTCTACATTCACATGGATGTGATTATGGGAAAGAAAGTGAAGAGTAAAGAACTGAAATGTGAGCAGAGGGGTCTGCTGGATGGAAATGTTCTAAGACTTTGTGATGATGGTTGCACAACTCTGTGAATTTACTAAAGATGGTTGAATCACTTCACCAGGGTGAACTGTAAGGGATGTAAACAAACGTGTTACTAATCAAAGCGGCAGTTGGTTAACACCTGTTCCAAAGGGACTCAGTTTATATCAAGGAGCTAATATTGGAGTATTTACAATTGTAGAGGCTAAGATGCCTCTTCCTCGTCATCCCAGATACTGTGTAGGGCCCCATCTAGACAGATGTGCTGGGCATTATACAAAGCAGTTACAGAGGAAAGACAAAAACTTCAGGAGTCTACATACCACACTCAGGTGGATATAATAAACAACACTGACAGGAGAAAGACTGTGGGCATTTATTTCCCACTTGAGGGAAAACAAACTGGTAATTAGTAAGATGGTGAGGAATTTATGCCCAAAGAATATGCAAAGGCCACGACAAAAATTAATAATGGGAAAAACAAGCATTCATCAACAAATCTTTATTTCATAGCTGCTAGATGCTTTAAATGGAGTAGGAAATGGCAACCCACTCCAGTATTAAAAAGGAATACAAAATATTTGCTGAAATGGTAAGTTGAATGAAATGGCAGGTTGAAATTATGGGCATGTAGATGTCAATAGTTAAGTGATCTAAGAAAATTTCAAAAGAAAGCAACAGCATGAGTATCAACTTGTGCACCTTAAATAATCTCAGACTTAACTCCATCAGAGAGTAAATGATGGGGGTGAGCCTGACTCCATTAAGACTGGAAGTTGTGAGCTAATTTAATGTACTGTGTGTGTGAGTTGCTCAGTCGTGTCCGGCTCTTTGCAACCCCATGGACTGTAGTCCACCAGGCTCCTGTGTCCATGGGATTCTCCAGGCAGGAATACTGGAGTGGGTTGCCATTTCCTTCTCCAAGGCATCTTCCTGACCCAGGGATTGAACCCGGGTTGTCTGTATTGCAGGCAGATTCTCTACCATCTGAGCCACAGGAAAGTCCAATTTAATGTACTAAGCTTTTACAAAAATCTGTTTCTTTATAAAGGAAGAAAATGGGGAAAAAATTCTTGAAGCACTGTATGTTAGACACTGTACGTTAGACACAGGTGACTCATTTATAATCTGATTTAAGCCTTTCAGAGGTAAAGATTACCCATATTTTACAAACCAGCATGCTGAGGTTCAGAGAGTTTAAGCAACTGGCTATCTACTGCTTGGCTCTAAGTGTAGGTACTATAATCAAATCCTGGTGCATATTGCAGTGTTAGTTCTTTCTGCTAACCACTCTTCCCTCTCTCACCTTGCCTAAAGCCACTTCAAGCTCCAGAATTCCTCATCCTATGTTTCCAAGATGACTGCAGCTTCGCGTTTACCTGCAGGGCCATGAAAACTTTTAGGTGCTATATGAGCAGTTTTCATTTGCAAGGCCAGCCCAAAAGTGTCCTTTTGGAAAAGGGATTAGTGAACCAGTTCATTTCCGCCAGGCTGGAGAGGCACCAGCCCTCACTGTCACTTCTTCTGGCAAACTCCAAGCAGGTCCATCTGCTGGAATTGGCACAGCATCCCTCACAAGACAGGAAGCCGTGAGGTCCAGGAAGAAAGACGTTCAGGTGGAAAACAAGAGAGGAGGAAGCCTGTTCCTAGCAGGACAGGAAGAAGGGCATCACTGCTGGGCCAAGGGGACCCAAGGAGCCCATCTCCCCTGGAGCACTCTCCATCTCCTGGACCATATGGAATGTCTCACATCCTCACCTAGAGGAACAGAAGTTGTCCTAGTGACCTGAAGATGACGCCATGCTTCTTTCTTTCTCTCTCTCTTCCTCTCCCTTCCCCTCTCTCTCTTTAGCTGCTCAAGGTCTTAGTTGCAAGTACCCAGGATATTTAGTTGCAGCATGTGGGATCTAGTTCCCTGACCAGGGATTGAACTCGGACTCCCTGCACCTGGATCGCAGGGTCTTAGGCACTGGACCACCAGGTAAACTCCAATAGTTCCATGTTTCAATGTCTAACAGTCCCCCACCTCCAGTTGTACATTTGCTACAAGAGAATAAGTGGACAAAATATAAGGACACAATAGAGCCAAGGTAACTCAATATACCACCTTTTGTCTGAGTTTTCATGAATCCAGAAGCTAGAGGTGATTTCTTGAGACCTGAAGGGTTGTCACAGTCCTCCCCACCCCCCCTAGAGACAAAACCTGAATTTCAGGAGAGGGGCTTGATCTGGGCATACAAAACCCATCTACCATCAGCCAGGTGGGCAGATCCAAGAGGGTTACAGGCATTTTCTAATAGGGATGACCTTTCAGATGGAGAAATGGATTCAGGTGAACCCACAAAAGTCAGTGTACTTCATAATTAAATTAAAATAACGCTAGTCACCGATGGAAAAGATATAGTATTTTAATTTTTCAAGCTTACACCCTGACTGATTACAAAAATGATTTGAAGTGGAAAACGGTATACAATAAGGATGCAATTAAACCAAATGGTAGCATGAAGGCAAAAGAAACAAACAAGGGAGGAAAAAAGTGACCCAAGATGTTAGTCACAGGAGCAAATGGAGATAAACTGCTCGCTCTCACCTGCCTGTACCTGCTCATTCCTCAAGATCCAAAGCTGACTTCTAACAATTGACCAGAATCTCTTTTAAACCCGAGGGCATTTATGATGTGTGCCTCTGACTAGGCCCTCACACAACTGCGGGCCCCTAGTTATCTTGTGTACAGAGATATGTTGTCAAAGATTGAACTCTCTTTCTGCTCCGCCAAGAAAAGGTCATGACAATTACCTTGGAATTCACCAAAGGTCCCCTCTGCAGGGCAGGTGAAGCACCTGGAACCAATCCCTTAGAAGAAGGGGTATAGTCTTCACTTTTAGGTTTATCGTGGTGAAGGAGATATGAACAGAGCCAGGGATGGAACAGGTAGGGAACAGCAGGAAGAGAAAGGACGGATGCTCTGAGTCCATGAGAACACAGACACATAAGCCTTCTGAGGCTCAGGATGTGCTGGGTCCTGGAGGAGAATGGACAACTCTGAGGGGTCATCACATCTGTGCTCAGAACAGTGGCCAGCCCAGAGACCCATCCCATCGCTGAACTTGCTGGCCACCTGTTTAGGCAGGTTGCCTCTCTGCTGTTGGGTCCTAGCTTTTTTTTTTAATTGGAGTATAATTGCTTTACAATGTTGTGTTATTATTTTCTGCTGTACAATGAAGTGAATCAGCTGTATATATACATCTATCCCCTCCTTCTTAGACCTCCTTCTCCCGCTCCCCAAGCCCACCCATCTAGGTCATCACAGAGCACCCAGCTGAGTTCCCTGTGCTAGACAGCAGGCTCCCACTAGGGCCCTAGCTATTTCTAAAGTTCAATAACACCACTAAAGACTAAAGATGCTGCAATAGCTTTGGGTACTCACGGGCCCTAGGGGTGCCCTGGGCCCTGATTCCTAATTTTGGACTCAGACACCCTATTACTTTTAGAAATGTATGCCTTATCTACCTGAGAATGAGTCCTGAATCTCACATCTTCTGTGGCCCCTGGGGCAGGGCCACCAGCACGTGTTCAGTACTTCTTGCTGATTTCTCAGGAAGAGTAATGTTCCCCGACTTGGTTCAGCTGTCACCCCACCCCCCACACTTCACCAGCAAGAAGCTAAACTCTCTGAAGTGGAATAACACTGAAAAACAAAACATCTTTTTAACTCAAAATACAAACGCTTTTCAAAATGTCATTTCCGGAGAAAAAAGCCCTTCCGTTTGTGCTGGCAGAAATGGGGTGACTTTTTAAAATAAATATCGAACCTTTACTGCCTGTGAACAGTCTTCTGTTACCCTAGCAACATATTTCCTCTCATCATTAATGTAGGACAAAGTGGATAACTTTGGGTGAATCAGAGAAATTTTCCTCCAACCATTTGTCATGTCAGCATGCTTCCTGGGCTCTACTGGGCTGATTCCTAATCTATTAATGATGCAGGGAATAAAATATTAGCACCAGGTTATTATCTGCAAATAGGATATAGTGACCAATGCATCATAAACCATACTTCGAACTAAACTTGAGTTTCCTTTCCCACGCTGGGGAGATTATATGTTAATCAGGTCACACACTATGATCAAGGGCACAGTTCTGTGCAATGACAACCTATGAGCATGCGAGGGCATGAAAGTTTAAAGCCCACAAAGAAAAGAAGCTCACAGACAATCTGGCATGAAGACATTTATTGACTTGAATCTCTATTCTTGTCCCTTGCATGCGTGTGTGCTAAGTCACTTCAGTCGTGTCTGATTCTTTGCGACCCCGTGGACTGTAGCCAGCCAGGCTCCTCTGTCCATGGGATTCTCCAGGAAAGAATACTGGAGTGGGTAGCCATTCCCTTCTCCAGGGGATCTTCCTGACCCAGGAATCAGACCTGGGTCTCCTGTATTGCAAGCAGATTCTTGACTGTCTGAGCCCCAAGGGAAGCCAATTCTTGTTCTTTACCGACTCACTAATAAGTGAAACTATCAAAGACTGGAAGAAAGGAGAGGGAGAAAGGAGAAGGGACTAATCTGGCTACTAATTATGCTAAAGATTTTCATGCCTTTATTTTCAAATCCTGCAGCTCTATGAAGTAGCAATTAGCAGCCTCATCTTACAGATAAGGAAACTGAGAAATACTGGATCCCAACTCTCTATCACCTTGTATATCTCTGCATAGATGGACAAATGTATGTGTATGTATATCTATCTGTCTACTTACCTACCTACCTACACTGAGATATCCACATGCCATAAAATTCACCTTTTTTTTTTAAAGTGTACAATTCAGTAGTTTTTAGTATTGATTGATTCACAGACTTGTGCAACCATCACTACTATCTAATTCAAGAACATTTCATCACCTCCAAACAAAACTCCATACCCATTGACAGTTATTTCCTTCTCCCACCAGACCCTGGCAACCACCAGTAGACTTTCTGTCTCTACAGATTTGCCTTTTCTAGGAATCATCTAATTGGTGATCTTTTGTGACTAGCTTCTTTCATTTAGGATATTTTCAAGGTTCATCCATTCTGTAGCAGGTATCAGGACCTTGTTCCTTTTTATTGCTAAACAATATTCCATTGTATGAATATAGTACATCTTGCTTAACTCATATTTAAGATGAAGCCATTGCTGCAGTTTATTGTTAATTTCTATTTTAAATTAGGAGAAGTGACCAGTGTGTGCCTATATAGGAATGGCCTCAAAGCTCTTCTTGACTCTCCATGGAGCTCTGGGGCATCTTCAGCCAGAGCTCTGTAAAGAACGTGTGTTCCCTCACCTGAGACAGCGCCATCCACCTACAGTTGTCTTCATGGCCCAAGTCAGGTGCCCTTGTGGAGCCTCCAGCTGAGTATAGAGGGCAAGAGAGAATGAGGCATGACTATGTATAAACGCCACAGACTCTGCACAGGGTCCCCAACCTTTGGCAACATTTTACACAGGTATAAAGGAAACCAGAGAAGCAACAAATGTTAACTGCCCTAAAAATAGATATAACAAGGCCACTCATCAGATAGACTTTCTTCATCTCCCCAGGAATGGTAAATATTGGTCCTTCTGTAAGTTATTTCAGGAGGCAATTTAATTACTTGTTCTCTGCAATGATTACTGCCACATGGATCATGAATCAGTGTGTGTATGTGGGTGTGCATATATGTACACATGTGTTTCTATCTTCTGAGAACTGAGACTTCTAATCATGGTTCTGTTACCAGCCAGCCTCCAGGTCTCTAGCGCAGCAGCCTCATCTGCAGATGGAGGTCAGTGGTAACTGCTTTAATCACTTTACAGGCCTATCGTGAGGATCAAATATTTATGAGATCATTTGTAGATGTTAAATATTTTTATTATGCAAAAGCCTGCTATTGTGGTGGTTCACTCTTCACCAGGGCAGAGACCATCTGACTCAAAACTTCTAATATTACTTGATTCTTTTCCCTTCCGTAATCCAGAAAAATATTTGGGTCCACAATTAAGGGGAAGGAGGTTCGAATTCCTGGGACCACAGTAGGAATGAGAAGAATGCAATTAGTTTTCTGCCTGAACATGGCTTATTAGCCTTGCTTGCATTTAAGGACATGCACAGAACAAGAAAGGAGGGACTTCATCGTTCAGTCTGTCTTTGCAAATTATATGTTCAGCAGTGACAAAGAGACTGTCTGCCATGCAAGTGCCCTGAAGCAGCTTATGTTTCCTCTCATTAGATAACAGGTGAGCCCAGACCAAGAACTACTCATTTCAGAACATGCTTAAAATACAGCAAAAGGAAGGAAGCGGATGGGACCTCCAGTTTGTAATGTAAATTAGTTTCACAGGAACATCATAAACATTTGTCCTTGGGCTTTATGAAAAAGGAGTTTTAGTTGAAATGTAAACAAAGTAAAAACAAAACAAGATAAAACAAAGCCACTATTTTTAATCCTTCAGGGAATCAAGGGAAAGGATTTGCTGAATCACGTGGTGAGTACATTTGCTACACTTCAGGGGATCCAGCAGGAAGGGTCTAAGGCCAGCCTAAGTCCTGTCCTTTCGTCCATCACTTCCAAGTTAACAGATAAAGACAGTGCTGCCCGTGGGTAGGAATGGAAAGGCACAAAGGATTGGCCACAGGCCACGTGTCAGGGTCTCTTACATCTGAGACATTCAAATTGTAACAGACCCTGTCACACACTCTTCCCAGGAGAGCACAAGCGGCACAGTGAACACCCCACCCCAGCACAATGTGGGACACCAGCCCTTCTGGAAAGACAGGAGGATTGATTTACTGGGTGTGGTGACCTGAGGAAGAAGGCCAGGGAGAGACTCGGAGCCCTGCCCTCCTCCCCTGGGAAGAATGCAGACACATCACTCTCCTTTTGTCTCTGGGGTCTGAGCACACAGGAGGCTCTGGTGCAGATGGCCAGGTGCCTGCTCAGGGTGGCCCTGTCTGCAGGGCCAGCCAATCCTGAGCGTATTAGCCTTGAAGGAATGCAAGAGAGCTTGGTAAACACTGAGCTCCGTGGGGGAGGGAGTTGTGCAAGAGGACAGACAGACTAAGAGAACTCAAGACCACCCTCGGTCTGCAGATGGAACAGCCCTGGGCAGGGAGGGGGTGGACAGGCTCTTTTCCTTAACCCTCCAGACTTCTGTGTCCAGTTTGACATTCACTTTTTTTTTTTTTTTTTTCTGTATTGCACTCATTTTGCAATGATTTTGTTGCTGCTTTCTTTCTTGGGAAAGTTGGCAGGTAACAACCTGAACCCAGGAAATGAAGTTTGTTGGAGTCAGAGATCTCCTAGGACCATCCAACAAAAAGATGGAAGGAAAAGGGATGCCCCTAATGTCTACTGACATCTGTGACCTAAGTCTGAAGGCTCATGTCGAGTCCTGTTACCTCTGGACTGCTAAGGCAGAAGGGAGCAGGGTGGGTGCAGGGAAGGGAAGTAAGGACTGGGAAGAGGAAGGTTGCTCTGAGAAGAGTTTAGAGATGCAGATGGAGATAGCAGGCTGTTGGCTGTATCTCACGCAAATCTGCTTTTGGACTTCTTTGTTAGGAGGCAGGTTGTAAGCATCTTCAGAACGCGCCTGAATTTATAGGTTAATTAGCATAAGCTCTAAAAGATGTGCCACTTATAGCAAGATGACCCTCAAAAACAGAACTGAAAGCAAGCTAATGAGAAAACTACAGTTTGAGTGTATGCTATATGCTGAGTGTTCTAGAAAATCTCTCCAGAAAAAAAAGAACTGCTGGCTCTGACCCCTTAGATCCAAGACTATATCTAAGACAAGGAGAATTATAGAATTCAGATCCTTAGAACCAAAGGAAATTTAGAGGCCAAGTGGCCCAAGTCTTGGATTTACATATATATTTTAACATTTGTATATTAAAGAAAAAATCAAAGAAATTGATTTGCCCAAGGTCACACAGCTGTGAATTCCAGAACCAAAAGTAGATCCCTGATTTCCTATCACTGAAGCCCTTTTCATTAAAACACATGAAGGCTCTCCTCCCTATCCCCTCAAGCCCACATCCTGGGAAGGGTTTATCCCAGCAATCCCACTACCGGGCACACAAGAAAACCATAATTCAGAAAGACACATGTACCCCAGTGTTCATCCAAGCACTATTTACAACAGCCAGGACAGGGAAGTAACCTAAACATCCATCAACAGAGGAATGGGTAAAGGAGATGTCACACATATATACAATGAATTATCACTCAGCCATTACAAAGGAACCAAATAGGGACATTTGTAGAGACATGGATAGACCTAGAGTCTGTCATAAGCATGAAATAAGTCAGAAAGAGAAAAACAAATATCATATATTAATGCACATATAGGGAACCTAGAAAAACGGTACTGACAAACCTATCTGCAGGGCAGGAACAGAGACACAGGCATCATAGATAATGGACTTGTGGATACGGTGGGGGAAGGAGATGGTGTGAAGAATTGAGAGAGTAGCACTGACTACTCTCTCTATACACTATACACTAGCATATGGAGGACAGATAGCTAGTGGGAAGCTGCTGTACTCACAGGGAGCTATAGTGCTCGGTGCTCTGTGAGGACCTGCAGGGGTGCAAGCAGGAGGCAGGAGGGAGGCTCAGGAGGGAGCAGATATATGTAAACATATAGCTGATTCACGTTGTTGTATAGCAGAAACTAACGTAACACTGTAAGACAATTATATTCCAAAAGAGAAAAAATACCAACAGAGGGAGACAGAATGTTAGAACAGGACAGGGAAGGGGGCAGACACGGGACAGGTTCTTTTCCTTTACCTTCCACACTTCTACATCCGCAAGTTCTTTTACCTATACATGAAGATAGTCTCAAAGAGAGTAAATGACCTGTCCCAAATTCCTCAGGAGTTACTGACATAGCTGAGTGTGGAGCTCCTTGATCATTGTTCCAGGACCTTCCTCCTTCGTAAAGCTCCTTCAGGTGTCTGGTGGCATCTCGGATGAAACACGTCCAGAGAAGCGGTCTCAGGACATCTCTGACGCTCAGTGAGGGTTCCATTAAAACCATATCAGAGCTTCAGCCCTCACTGAGATGAGACTTGTGTAAGTTCCCACGTTGACTGAAATGGTGCCCTCCTCCCTCCCACCAAAGATATATCCACACAAAATCTCTGGAACCTTGGCATGTCTGAAAAAAGGGTCTTTGTAGATGTAATTAAGCTAAGGATCCTTGGATGAAGGAATCATCTTGGAAGATCCGGTGTGTGTGAAGTCTCTTCAGTCGTGTCTGACTCTTTGCGACCCTATGGACTGTAGCCTGCCAGACTACTCTGCCCATGGGACTCTCCAGGCAAGAATACTGGAATGGGTTGCTGTGCCCTCTCCAGGGGATCCTCCTGACCCAGAGATCAAACCTGCATCTTTTACATCTCCTGCATTGGCAGATGGGTTCTTTATCACCAGTGCCACCTGGAACGCTGCTGCTGCTAAGTCACTTCAGTCATGTCTGACTCTGTGCGACCCCATAGACGGCAGCCCACCAGGCTCCGCCGTCCCTGGGATTCTCCAGGCAAGAACACTGGAGTGGGTTGCCATTTCCTTCTCCAATGCATGAAAGTGAAAAGTGAAAGTGAAGTTGCTCAGTCGTGTCCAACTCTTAGTGACCCCATGGACTGCAGCCTACCAGGCTCCTCCGTCCATGGGATTTTCCAGGCAAGAGTAGTGGAGTGGGGTGCCACTGCCTCATCTGACCTGGGATGATGATGAATCTTAAATCCAATGGCAAGGGACCTTCAAAGAGAAAGGCAGAGGAGGTCTGACACAGAGGGAAGAAAGAGTACAGAGGGGAAGGCTCTGTGCAGAGACCAAGGCAGAGATCAGGGTTACAGAGCCACAACCACCAGAGTCTGGAAGAGGCAAAGAAAGACCCTCCCCTAGAGCCTTGGCAGGGAGCCCTGCCAACACTTCAACTGTAGACTTCTGGCCCCAGAACTGTGAGAGAAAGTTTCTGTGGTTCTAAGCCACCACTGTTACAGAAGACACAGGGAACTCACGATACATTCACAATCTCTACAGGTAAAATCAATCAGAAACAACAGCAACAAAACCAAGCAGACTGGAAAGGCATACTGTGGTATGCCCATACAATGGAATATTATTCAGCCTGAAAAAGGAGGGGAAAAGTTTCACACACTATCACATGGATGAAACTTGCAGACATTATACTAAGTGAAAAGGTGAAAGTTGTTCAGTTGTATCTGACTCTTTATAGTCCATGGAGTTCTCCAGGCCAGTATACGGGAGAGGGTAGCTGTTCCCTTCTCCAGGGGATCTCCCCAACCCAGGGATCAAACCCAGGTCTCCCACATGTACAGGCAGATTCTTTACCAGCTGAACCACCAGGGAAGTCCAAGTGAAAAAGGGCCATCTCAAAAAAAAAACAAAAAACAAAAACACCAAACCCACCAATACTGTGTGATTCCATTTATATGAGATACTCAGAGTAGTCAAATTCACAGAGATAAAGTGGAATGGTCACTGCCAAGTGCTGTGGGGAAAGGGGGATGGGGCGTTACTGTTTAATAAGCACAAATTTCAGTTTTATAAGACATAAAGGGCTACAGAGCTGGATGCTGGTGGCAGTTCCACAACATTGTAAATCTACGTAATACATGGAACTGTACACTGAGACATGGTTAAGATGGTACATTTTATGTTATGTGGTGTGTGCTCAGTTGTGTCCAACTCTTTGCAACTCCATGGACTGCAGTCCACCAACAGTCCTCTGTCCATGGGATTCTCCAGGCAAGAATACTGGAGTGGGTTGCTATTTCCTACTCCAGGTATATTATGTGGATTTCACTGTAATGTTAAAAATGGGGAATACACAAACCAAAACAAGGATTATAGTATTTACAACAAACCAGACCCATCCTGCTGCACCTACAGTGGATCAGAGAATAAAGGCAGAGGGAGGAGCTCAGGGTTTTCTGCTGGGAGCTGGGCCAGGCTGACTCACGAGCTGTCACATGTCGACGTGCTCACAGTGCAGGATGTTTTTCTAGATCACACACCCATCTGAGGGGGACAGCACGCCCACTGGGTGGGTCTTGACTCTGCCTGGAACCCCACTGCAAACTGCTCCCAGAAGCCCCACTTCTGTGGTTCTGTGTGGAAAGGGTGCAAGGTTTCACCCCCACCATCAGCCCTCATGGAGGCCTGAAGCCAACGTGGTAAGGGGCCCTCACAGCCCCTACAAGCATCGAAGTACTCAGCCTCCAGGGGAAAAAGCGGAGCGAGCAGATGTGTCTTCAACCCAGCATGTTCTTGGATCCAGTTTTCTCTTAGAGATTCCTTTCCACAGCTGTTGAACTAAATCTGAAGGTAACGAACACCCTCCCCCCTCAGTCCTTTTGTCTCGCCAACTCTTTTTTGGGGGGACACAGTCCCACATGTGGCCTGAGACAGCTGCCTCCATCCACACTCTCTACAATCGTGGGGGCTCCAAGCTGGGGGCTGCATTCACTGTCTTCCTGTCCCTTTAGCTACAGCCAAACATCTGGGAAATAGTTCTGGTGTTTTATTTATTTGTTACTGAATTAGAATCAACACACAATATTATATTAGTTTCAGGAGTACAGCATAGTGATTTGCTATTTTCATACATGGATCACTCCAGTAAGTCTAAACCCCATCATACTGCTGTTTTAAAATGAAATTTCCTAACTGCTCCCACCTCAATAGGTTTATTTCAGTCCCATGTAAGCAGATCAAACTTGGGAAGCTCAAAGGAAATTCTGTTGAGTCTCTCACAGGGCTCCTTGCTCTGTGGAGGGACGAGGGACACATTCAGAGGACAGACAAAGACCACTGCACTTGTGTCTTGGGATGGGATTTCTAGACTTCAAGCGACACTCTGGATGCGTTACGCCCATCTTCTCCAATAGCTTTCTTAAGGACGTGCATGACCTTGGGCCTCAAATTCAGCCTTGAAGTATCCTTGGACTTGCAATAAAAGCCTTACTGGAAGGGCCATGAAAAATCCCCCTTACCCCAACTGTGTGTGGGTGGTGAGTGACCACTTCTCAGGTGTCACTCCAGCCAATGGCACCACTGTTTGCTGTCCAAAGCTCTCCCCTACGTGACCTCCCTTTTCCATCCATTAATGTTTTTCATTTGAGGTGAAATCAAATACACCATTTGAAAGGGAACAATTCCATGACATCTAGGATATTCACAAGGTCATGCAACCACTTCCTCTGTTTCTGAAGCAGATTCATCACCCTAAGTGGGAACCAATAAGCAGTTACTCCCCACTCTCTCCCTGCCCTCAAGTCCAGGTAACTGCTTTCTCTATGGACCTATCTATCCTGGATATTTCATCTAAATAGAATCATACAGTATGTGGTCTTCTGTGGCCACTTCTACCACTTGGCATAATGTTTTCAAGGTACATGCATGCTGTAGCATGCGTCAGAATTCCTTCCTAAGGCTGAGGGACAGTCTACTGTCTGTAAATACTACACTGTGTTTATCCATCCATCCCTGTACTCGTGGGTTGTTTTCCCTTCTGCCTGGTGTGAGCAGAGCTGCTGTGAACAGGGGGGCACACTCATTTGAGGACTCCCTCCCATTCTTCACACAGCAGTCTGATCCTATCACATGATGCTCCAGCTACAACCACTTCAATACTTCCCACCATCCTTTACCATCAGGAGGTAAAGGCAAACTCCTGACTGTGATTTCTGAGGTCCTCACACTTGGGCCCCTCCCTTCCTCCAGCATCCTCTCTCTCACCCATACTCCTGCCCAAACGACCTTGTTTCTTGGGTATGCTGTACTTGAGCCTCTGCCATTGCTGTTCCTCTTCCTGAAGCACTGTTCCTCTGGGTCAGAGGCAATTGCACTGACAACCTGCATCTCAAATCTAAACAGCTGGACTAGGTCCAGCACAGAGCCAGCACTGCCCCCTGGCCTGCATTTCATGGGCAGGAAGGCATCACGGGGCTTGTTGTGGGATTAGGAAGACCACACCCACAAAAGATGCCCAGGGACACCTAGGGGGCCCCTCAGATTCATGTCCTGGGTCCCCGGACCACACCCGGCTGGGAAGTTTGAAAGTGGTGATGTGGATATAATGACCTGATGTCTACAGCAGCAATGTGACAAGTTGCCCAGTCACCCTCCCAGGACTCCACTGGGCGTCCTGACTCAGCTCTGCTCAGCACACATCCTCACCCTGAGACTCGGGGTGGGTGTGAGGCAATCTTTACTTTTCCTGTGTGTGTGTGTGCTCAGTCGTGTCCAACTCTTTGTGACCATGTGTACTGTAGCCCTCCAGGCTCCTCTGTCCATGGAATTCTCTAGGTAAGAATACTGGAGTGGATTGCCATTTCCTCCTCCAGGGGATCTTCCTGACCCAGGAATCGAACCCACATCTCTTGCATCTCCTGCACTAGCAGGCAGATTCTTTACCACTGAGCCACCTGGGAAGCCCTTACTTTTTCCATGAGAGTGGGTTAACACCTCACAGGCCTGTGGGCAGGCGGGCAGTGACTCTCTGACCTCTGGCCCCAAGTCTACTGATGGCGCCAACTCAGGAGCTCAGCTCCGCCCAGAGGCAGAAGCTGGCGGGGTGACTGCTGAGAAAGCAGGAACCAAGTTTCCTGGTGCGAGACAGCCAGTCACACCTGAACTTGACAGGCTTCCGTCAGCCTGGGCCACAGGCATTCTGGGCCACACAGGATGTGGCTTTCTAAGGGTGAGGAAGCCTACGCCCTCACCTCTAACGACTTTCTTCTCTTAACTTCCATTCAGAGCCTCTGTTCCCTGAGTCTGTACGCTCCCACGGGTACACGCATGAGCACACACAGATGTGCACACACATATACACACATTTGTACACACAGAGACATGTGGCTCGAACACACTCTTCATTTCCTCTTAAAAGAACAGTTTACTATAACTGTTCCTGCTACATAATTCCTCATAGACTCTTTTTTATTCTTTTTTCCCTCATATTCTCTATCCTTCCAGCTTCCAGCATGAAGTAGACACTGCCTGAGAAGACAGTGTTACACAAACATTTTCTAAGTGATCTGTCACCTGCAACTACTTTCTTTCCCCCGCACGTGAGAAAAAGATGGCAAAAAAGAGACCCTCGTGTGTTTCCGAGAGCCTTGAGGACCATGACGGTGGCTCTGAGGGGAGCCCGTGTGTGACTTACCTCCAGGACTTTCCCTGTGATGAACTGGTGGCAGGCTTCACATTTTACCCCGAAGAGCCCCTGGTAGTCCTTTTCACAATACGGAGCACCGTCCCTGCAGGACAAAGCGAACTCAGCTTCCGAGGGCAGGAAAGACGCCCGGACCCCACCTCTCTCCGCCCGGTTGCACAGACGGGGAGCATAAGTTATTTCTCGCTCAACCACCATTCACGAGCCTGCAGGAGACCTGGTGAGGCAGGGTCAAAACTCATAAGAGCAAACTCTCCAGAGAGAGCGCTGAGGTTCTCCAAGCCACGTGGAAGTAACAGCCAAATGGCTGTCGCTGCTCATTCCTCGACTGCCTCAGACCTCACTAGCAAAAACATGGCGTCCCTCTCTTGTAGCACCAGGCCTGACGGGCTTCAGCTGTATCCCATGCTCCTCTTCCTCGTCTCCTCCCCAACACCTCCTTGATTCACACACCAGAGCCTCCTAAGAGCGTGGAGACGCCTTCTCCTTGGCCCTGAGGGAGCCTGGGGGTCCAGGGCCTCGCAACCATCCTCCTGCAACCGCCTTCATTTACCTCTTGCATGCGTGCTAAGTCGCTTCAGTCGTGACTCCTTGCGACCCTTTGGACTATAGCCCGCCAGGCTCCTCTGTCCGTGGGATTCTCCAGGCAAGAATACTGGAGTGGGTTGCCATGCCCTCCTCCAGGGGATCCTCCCCATCCAGGGATCGAACCTGCATCTCTTATGCCTCCTGCATTGGCAGGCGGGGTCCTTACCACTAGCACTACCTGGGAAGCCCCTCACTTACCTCATGACAGAGTTAAAATATCATGTTTTAGGTGCGCCATCGCACGGGAGAGTTAAAACGTCACCAGACAGCCCAGTTACCTGGCGCTGCTCAGGCATCAGTGTTAAAGGCAGAGCAGTTCTCTCTGGCTGTGCCTCAGAATCACCTGAGGAGAAGGCAAAGGCACCCCACTCCAGTGCTCCTGCCTGGAGACTCCCAGGGACGGGGGAGCCTGTGGGCTGCCGTCTACGGGGTCGCACAGAGTCGGACGCGACTGAAGCCACTTAGCAGCAGCAGCAGAATCACCTGTGTAGTTTCTGCCTCCCGAATACCAGGGTTTGCTGTAGATCTGCAGAATGAGATTTCTAGGGGGTGGGGCCCAAGCTACTTATTTTGTTTCACTACGTATATTCATACATTAAATTCATTAAAAAAAAAATTTTTTTTTTAATAGATGCTGGTTGGAGAACACTTTTAAAAGTGGATAGGGGGAAATTTTCCCTTACTGCCCCTCCGCCTTCCCCCCACCCCATGCTCATTCTTTCCTCAGTTTAAAAGGTAACCACTGTAACTAGCTTTTCAAGGTCACATTAAACAAAACCCCAAACGTCACCTGCTCTAGCTCCTATCTACCTACCCCAGTGGTCCTAATGGGCTCAGCGCCCAGACGCTGAGTGTTTTGGGGGGGCTAGGCAGGGGAGGGCCGACGAATATGACTGAGACCTGGAAGGAGGCTAAAGGTTTACTATCAGTAGTTTCAAATGGTTGGGGGGGGGGGGAAATCAGGGAAAGTAAAATTACTAAATGCTTAATTGGTTGCAACATATAGCCTACCATTATGCCAGCTTCGTTAATTGTTACATTAGGCAACGATGAACGTTTCATTAAATTTATAGCAGGCAACAACAGAAGAATAAAATTCCTTTCCAAAAGTTTCATAGCAAAAAGTTCGTATGCGTTGTGGAACGTGAAGGTCTTTCATTATGTCTGATGGGCTGGGCTGGGGTGTGTTCCGCGAATACGGGCTAGCCCGCGATGCCCCACCCCTGCCGGAGGACCCACCCCTGCCGGAGGACCCACCCCTGCGGAAGGACCCACCCGCGCCTGCGGAAGGACCCACCCGCGCCTGTGGAAGGACCCACCCACCCCTGCCAAAGGACCCATCCACCCCTGCCGAAGGACCCATCCACCCCTGCGGAAGGACCCACCCCTGCGGAAGGACCCACCCACCCCTGCCGAAGGACCCACCCCTGCCGAAGGACCCATCCACCCCTGCCGAAGGACCCATCCACCCCTGCCGAAGGACCCATCCACCCCTGCCGAAGGACCCATCCACCCCTGCCGAAGGACCCACCCCTGCCCAAGGACCCATCCTGGCCGAGGGACCCACCCCTGCGGAAGGACCCATCCACCCCTGCGAAGGACCCACCCCTGCCGAAGGACCCATCCACCCCTGCCGAAGGACCCATCCACCCCTGCCGAAGGACCCATCCCTGCCCAAGGACCCATCCACCCCTGCCGAAGGACCCACCCACCCCTGCCAAAGGACCCATCCACCCCTGCCGAAGGACCCATCCACCCCTGCGGAAGGACCCACCCCTGCGGAAGGACCCATCCACCCCTGCGGAAGGACCCACCCCTGCCGAAGGACCCACCCGCGCCTGCGCCCCAGGCTTACTTGCTAATGTACTCGCCGGTGAGGACTTTCCCGCAGGACTTGCACTTAAAGCAACCCAAGTGCCACTGCTTTTCCAGCGCCAGCAGGGCCTGTCCATTCTTGATGTCTCGTCCGCAGCCAGCACAATCTGGAAAAGAGCAGCCGCTGGCCCTTACTCCACGTTTGTTAAATCCATAGTTTTGCTAATCGAAGCAGGTGGGCCGCTTTGAAGCCCAGCATGCACCCACCACACACTCGATAACTATTTACTTAAGCACCATTTTATTCCGCGTTCGCGCCCTGCACGAAATCCTCCCCAGGAGACTCGCAGACCCCCCATCCTCCCTTAGCGTGGGAACATCATGAGCCTCAGCAGATCCAAGGGCCTGGATGTCCTTCATCTGTTTATTTCCTTGGGGGTGATTTAAATAGCCTCTGAGCTCCAGCTGGCCCAGAGAATATTTAATTATAGCATCTTGGCTGTGATTTTAAGAAGGCGCTCATCAGCCTCTATTAATTGAGGGCACCTGTGAGTAGCTAAGTACCAGCCACCCCCCACCCCTTGCTGCCTGTCTCCCTAATACTATATGCGCGACTTCTGGAACAATGCTCATAAGTCTCATTTTTGTAAACAGGACTCTACTTCCTTATCAACCTAAACCAGCCTTTCCAAAATTTGTGATCATCAATTCAATGACTCTTAATTCCTCAGCTTTAACTCTCAGTGGCAGGATCCTGTGAAGAAGATAAAGAAGAAAGTATTTCTTCACAGTAAAGAGTGTAGGCCCTGGAATGGAACACCCTGGTTCTTAATCCCAGCTCGTGGTTGGCTAACCACGTGACCCAGGCTAGTTTCCCCCTTTTCTAAGCCTTGGGGTCCTCATATGAAAGCCAGGATGTTGTTAGTGCCTGTCTCAAGTTCTCTGATGAGGATTCAATGGAATAAAGGACTCAGGTCTCTATGAAAGTTTGCTATTATTATAGTTGCTGTTATTCTGATTATTAGAAACATCATTATTAGGGAAGCTAAGTATTTAAAAGAACCCAGAAGAGTGTATAGGCATACACCATTTTATTGTGCTTTGAAGATAATACATTTTTTCTTTTTTTTTTAATATTTCAAGATTTGTGGCAATGCTACCTCAATCAAGTCTGTTGGCACCATCTTTTCAAAAACCTTTGCTCACTTCATGTCTCTGTGTCACATTTTTGGTAATTCTCCCAATTTTTCAAACGTTTTCATTATTATTATATCTGTTATGGTGATCTGTGATCAGTCATATTTGATATTACTACTATGACTCACTGAAGACTCAGATGGTAGCATTTTTTCAGCAATATTTTCTAACTCAGGTGCGTACATTGCTGTTTTAGACATAATGCTATCGCACACTCAGCAGACTACAACATAGACTAAATATAACTTGCATATGCACTGGGAAAGCAAAAAATTTGTGTGGCTCATTTAACTGCTGTATTTGCCTTACTGTGGTGGTCTGGAACCAATCCACTGAGCATGCAATATCTCTGAGGCCTGCATGTAAATTGGGCAACCTTTCTGGAAAGCAATTTAAATGTCTAAAGACATTTAAAATCAATATACCCAAGAAAGGGAAAGAAAGCATTGCTGGCAGGTTGCCCGTGATATCCCCAATTGATCACAAAAATCATTCAGAGAATAAAGAAATGTGCAGACAGGGCCTCTCGGTACCCAGAGTGATTCAACATCCCCCTCTTCTGACCACAGCTGTGGCTGCTGCTCCTGTGCTAATGATGACACTTCTAGCCCAGCTTGAATTCTCTCTTCTTCTAGAAAAACTTTCCTATAGTACCCGGCACAAGCCCAAGTCCCATAAAAATTCCTCCAAATGTCACCCAGCAATGGCTCACAATTATTCTGGTTTTCTTCCTTGCTGAAGTTTAAGTACACTTGACTTTTATTTTTTGACTACAGATGTGTTTCTGGTGACCTTTGGTCACTCGGTATTTACATAATCTTTAGATCCAGAAATCTCATGACTAAAATTTCACTCTGCAAATAAATTTTGAAAAGAATGTGCCTGCAAATGTATGTGTGTCTATCCCCTGAAAAATATATATTCACCCCCTACTGCATTTTTGTAACAATAAAACTGAAAACAACCTATGTGGACATTAATCAGAACGTGGATAAACTAATTATAGAGTAGTCATTAATGGGATACTACACACTGTTAAAAAGAATAAGGTAGATTTGTGTGCAGACACGGAAAGATGTCCAAAATAGACTGGATAAAAAAATAAGCTGTAAAACAGTATGGACAACATAAGCTCATTTTTCTAAATCATGAGAACGTAAAAAGAATTGAGCAAATAAATATTTAAAAAGTTAAAAGTATACTATACAAGTTATGAGTATTGAAGGTTAGAATTTTGTAAGTATAGCCCATTACAAGCTAGTGATAATTGTATGGCTGCAAAGCATTATGAATTTTTTTTTTTAAAATCTGGAATTTACATGATGCCCAGCATCTTTCAGAGGGAATCACACATCTGGTAGTTTACTATAAAGATAAAAATGGAAGACCATGATATTTGCTCGAATGCAGTTTCTAAAGGATAAGAGCACAAGGTGAATATAAGATGAATGAATTGGTAGGTTTTCATTTAAGTGAACTGAAAATTTTTTTCATTCTTCTGATTAGATTATGCCCACTAGGTGGCAGTAAAGATTTAAAATAAAATGCAAGATGCTGGTTGGTTGACTTTTTCAAGTAGAAAACAAACTTTAGAGATGGCTTTTCATTTCTACAGCAGAAGACAGAGGAGCTCAGGCAGGTGGACGGGGCTCTTCATATCTCCCCTTCGCAGCACTGGGGTCCAGGGAGATCAAAGGTGGGGAGAGGGCAAGCTTTAGAATTAGGAAGACTTGGGCACTAACTAGGAAAAGTTACTCTCTCTGAATCCTCATTTCTTCATCTCTGAAATGCAGACCCACTTCTCAGGTTGCTGGGAGGAAGAAGAAAAACCTTGCATTGTGAAGTGCTTCATATAACACTTAGAACACGTGATACCTGTTGGTTGTTCCACATAGCTCTCTTTTCCTTGGTAGGGGCTGAGCTAGGACTAGAAACCAGGTTTCTTGACTCTGTCTTGCACTTTTTCTAAGCACATTAATGTCCAGATACCCCAGACCTCTAACAGCAGCAGAGACACAATCTTAGCACAGAAATGACCCCTCTGATTATTCTGCACCCAATGGCTTTGGTAAACCAGGCATATAGTGAGGGCTTCATACACATACTCTTCTGGAGTTATTCTCCACAATCTATTATTCTTCACAGTAATGGAGACAAAATCCTGGCCAGTTAGCTCAGTTAGAGCGTGGTGCTAATAACACCAAAGTCACAGGTTTGATCCCCATACGGACCATAAAGAAGGCTGAGCACTGAAGAATTAACGCTTTTGAACTGTGGGGCTGGAGAAGACTCTTGAGAGTCCTTTGGTCAGTGAAGATCAAACCAGTCAATCCTAAAGGAAATCAACCCTGAATATTCATTAGAAGGAGTGATGCTGAAACTGAAGCGCCAGTGCCTATGGCTACCTAATGCAAAATGTTGACTCATTGGAAAAGACCCTGATGCTGGGAAGGACTGAAGACAGGAGGAGAAGGGAGTGACAGAGGATGAGATGGTTGGATGGCATCCCAACTAGAGGACATGAGTTAGAGCAAACTCTGGGAGACAGTGAAGGATAGGGAAGCCTGGCGTGCTGCATTCCATGGGGTTGAAGAGTCAGACACGACGTAGAGACTGAACAACAACGGAGTCAAAGTGCCTTGCAGTTTGGAAGCCTCTGACCTCACAGATGATGTCCTGAATCTCTCAGATCCTCCATGCCCTGCAGTGCTCTGGGGAGGGCACATATTCTACAGCTGATCTTTTTTTAAAAAATATTTATTTATTTGGCTGTGTCAAGTCTTAGTTGTAGCACGTGGATTCTCAGTACTTGTGGTGCACAGGCTTGGTTGCTCCAAGGCATGTGGGATCTTATTTCCCTGACCAGGGATTGAACCTGAGTCCCCTGCATTGCAAGGCAGATTCTTAACCACTGGTCCCCTGGGAAGATCCCATCTACAATTGATCTTGATCATGTTTCACAGAGAAGCATTTACCAAATGTGAACGCCTAAGAGCCAGCCATCTGGTGAAACTGGACTGGAAGGAGAGGCTGGGGATGAGCCTTCTTCATCCCAAACCGCAAGACGTAAATCAAGCAAATCAACAAAGATGGCCTTCTGGCCCAGAACGCTGGCCCAGCTGATTCAAAATATTCTAGTGTATTCCACAGAGGTTACACATTCGTTCCTCTCTGGACAAAACTGTATTGTCTCCTTAAACTTGACATCACGCTGGGGAAAACAGAAAAGATGCAGAGATAAAAAGATTCATGCTGATGGTTCACGCCTCCTATGCTCATTCCAACCAAGCTCTTTTATAAAGAACAAAATGTCCTCCTCTCTATCTTCATGTTTTTCAGCTGTTGAGAAAATTGTTTCCGCGTCACTGGAGCAGCTGCTGATAAATATAGAAAGTCGGTTGATTGGCACTGGAATTATTGCCAAAGTCAGAAGTAGGTGAATATGAGGCAGCATCTAGGAAATCAAACCCTCCAGTAACTTGCTGGTCCTCCCATGGGGACACACAACAGCCAAATGTGACAACAGAAGAAAGCTATAATAAGAAGGGGATGACAGAGGATGAGATGGTTGGATGGCATCATCAACTCAATGGACATGGTTTGAGCAAGCTCCAAGAGTTGATGATGGACAGGGAAGCCTAACATGCTACAGTCCATGGGGTTGCAAAAAGTCGGACAAAACTGAACGACTGAACAACATAATAACCTTAAACACTCCGCCCAGAGCATTTCATTCTTGACACCAGAAGCCAAGAGAAAAACAGGGATTTGGCTACTTACGGCCAAGTTAAACTAACATCCAAGTACACACCTGGCTTCATGTTTATACCATTTTGTTCAAAGTCAATAAATATCCTTGAGAATAGGGATCCTGTCTGTCTACTTTAATATATCTCTCTTTGCTTGGCATAGGGCCATGGACACCTGGGCTTCAAGAGTATTTAAGATGAAGAAGGTGACAAATGGCTCTCTGAAAGGTGACCTGTGTCCCCAAGCTAAGAAAGGTGTCATCAGTTGGGCTGCCTTGAAAGTCCTGTCAGCCTAGATACCTATGTTCTTTTTGAGAACAATTTCAGCCTTCCTAGAGTTTCCCGTTTGGGAAGGGTAAGAGCTAAAAAGACGTGTTACTCTATGAAGACAGCTCTAGGAACAGAAGGCTGAGGAATGAAGCTACAGAAAAGGGAATATCGTGGGACCTGAATTCCCGATCATCCCCACCTTCCCAGGCTTCTGTCAAGTCCAGAACCATCAGTGGAGGTAGAAGCTGCCACTCACAGTGGCTACCCATCTGGGACTAAAGCTTCTAAAATATGGACTGGGGCTTTCTCCGGAGTCTTGAAAATTTTGGCTATTGTTTTAGAGCTGAAAACAATGATGATAAATATTCCATCTCCTAGAGCAGGTTGCTAGCAATACCCTGGCTGGACTTGGCAAAGGATAGTAGAATCTACCTGATGACTCAACCCCTACTGCCTCCCTGTCTCTGAAATTATTTTATTAACATTTCTAGCATCCTTTAAAAAGAAAGAAATTCAAAAAGGCAGAGAGGAGAGCAGGCAGGGAGCTATCTACACAGCAGGCCTGGGGTATTCGCTCCCCTATATTGTGAGACCCTGTGAGAAGGGGGGACTGGCTCCCTGCTCCCCACCTAGATGTTCACTAAGTGGGGATGCTCAGGCCCTAGTGCTTCTGTGGGTCCATGAGAAGCTTGATGTTAGTCTTGGGACAAAGTGACTGGACTGTCCTGGGGCTTGGTGGTGTTCAGGAACAAAGATCCTGGAGCCTGTGGAAGTCTGGAAGACTTGGAAGTTAGGAAGCTGGCTGGACGCCTTCCTAAAGGCAGGCGAAGGAGAGACAGAAGGCAGAGAGGCCTGCATGGCCACTGTTTGGCTCACTGAGGATGCTGTGTGTCCTGTGGCTGGCGCCCACATCCAAGCATCGTGAATGAAGCCCCCTGAGAAAGCTACCTGCTGAGCATGGGAGATTTCACTAGTTAAGAGGCCGTGAGGAGCAGGAGCTTCCCAGGTGGCGCTAGTGGTAAAGAGCCCGCCTGCCTGTGCAGGAGACATAAGAGACGTGGGTTCGATCCCTGACTGGGGAAGATCCCCTGGAGAAGGGCATGGCAGCTCACTCCAGCATTCTTGCCTGGAGAATCCCATGGACAGAGGGGCCTGGCAGGCTACAGTCCATAAGGCTGAAAAGAGTCAGACATGACTGAAGCGACTCAGCACTCATGAGGAGTAGGACCTGAGGCTGGGGAGGATGGAGGGGGTTTGTTGAAACAGCTTAACCAGAAATTGCACACTTCTGTCAAGGAATTAAAAATGAGCCCTTTTTTTTTTTTTTTAATGTCTCCAGCCAGTGTTAGTTGAAAGTCAAGTATGACAATGCCAGTATAACATCTTGTGCCCTATACCTGTCATTTACGTCCTCTCTGCCCGGACCCTCAAGAAGCCACAAGCGGGACAGGAAGGAGGTGATAAAAAGGCGTAGAAGAGGCTGTGCTCCTTATTGCAGATCTCCTATTTGGATCTGATCTGAACTGGGAAAAGGATACAGATCTGCTATGGATGTGAGAATAAAGGCTTTTACTGTACTGGACTTTTAAGAGCTGAAAGTAAGCAGAAGGCTATGGAACTGCCTAAGATATTATTAAGGGTGAGAAAGGGAGCTCTGATAATAAAAGTAGCAACAAAAAAACAAGACCATTGTTTTGTCCCACGAGTGTTCTGACCATTCTATATGCTGATTGTGCAACTCACAGGGATGAAGAACGTCTGGGCAGAGACCTGGGGTCCAATTCCTGCTCTGGCACAGAACCAAGGGACTCTGCACAAGCTAGGTAACGCGGGCTTCAGCTTCTTCATTTGTAAAACAGGCAGATGAACAGTACCCACCTTCTAGGGCTGTTGTGAGGGTGGACAGAACATGTATAATCTGCAAGCACAGTGCTAGGCACACGGTAAACAATCCAAGTCTGTCCTCACACCTGCAGTAACCTCATAAAACCAACACTGCATCTTCCCCTTAACAAACAACTGAAGTAAGTTAGAGAAGGAGAAATATCGTATGACATCCCTTCTACTGTGGAATCTAAAAGGAAATGATACAAATGAACTTACAAAACAGAGAGACTCAATGACATAGAGAATGAATTTATGGTTGCTGGTGGGAGGCATGGGGTGAAGGGATAGTTAGGGAGTTTGGGATAGACATGTATAATCTGTCATATTTAAAAAGGATAATCAACAAGGACCTACTGTATAGCACGTGAAACTCTGCTCACTGTTATGTGGCAGCCTGGATGTGCCAGGCGTTTGGGGGAGAATGGACACATGTCTATGTGTGGCTGAGTCCCCTCCTGTCCACCTGAGGCTACCACAACATTGTGTTAATCAGCTCTACCCCAACACAAAGTAAAAAGTTCAAAAAGTAAAATAATAAACAAAAACCAAATAACCAAGACCCACTGTGAGCCTCTGGAAAAGGCATTTTGGTTTCTCTCATTCCACAGTTATCATCTTGCCATTAACATTACTATTGTTGTTATCATTGTTCACCCCTTAACTTTTAAAAGATCTTGCATACTTTGCCTGAGTCCTCCCTTAGGGCTTCCACTAACTTAGAAGGACAGTTGTTATCCACACTTTACAGTTCACAGAACATCTGAGATCCAGAGAGACTTTGAAGACATTTGATGCAAAAGCCTCATTTGGCACACAGGAAACTAAGGCCCGGGGTGGACCAATGCTTTGTACAAGGTCACACAGATACAGAGTGCCCCATTAACTGCAGAGTGGAAATCTTTATTCTCAAATGCTCTTGAACGTGAACCCAGGCCTTCACAGCTTACAGGGATTTTCTGGGCTTAAAGTTATAATCATGCATTTGTTCCCCTGGTTATTGCCTCTTTTGCTGTCAACTGGCAAAAACATCTATCATGGAGCTGAAGCATGACTTTCACTTGTGGGTACAGAGAACTATTGTGAAAACAATGTAAACTGTAAAGACCCTGATGCTGGGGAAGATTGAGGGCAGGAGGAGAAGGGGGCAACAGAGGATGAGCTGGTTGGATGGTTTAACTGACTTAATGGACATGAGTTTGAGCAAACTCCGGGAGATGGTGAAGCACAGGGAAGCCTGCTGTGCTGCAGTCCATGGGGTCGCAAAGAGTCGGACATGACTGAATGACTGAAAAACAACAAATGCAAATCATAGAAGGGGCTAGAGAGAGACTTTACTCATTTAATTGATGTTTGCTGAGATGCTGAGAAGTTATGCCAATTGAGATTTTAAGTCAATTCAGAGTATTTCCTTCCTCTATTGTAAAGTCTTTAAAATTAAGAATAAAAAAATTCACATTTCAGGATTAATACTCTTGCCTATATACGTTCCAGAAAATTTAAACCTTCCCTGGAATCCCTCTTTAAAAATGATAATAAAAAGAAACTCTGGTTGTCATCAACAGAGACGAGCATATAAATTCATGGCTATACACGTGGATGAAGAATAAATAGACACCAAATCATTTCAGATTTAGGTCATTATTAATAGATAGTAGATAAGACTTTGGAAACCCTATAAAATATTCACGTGGAGTCCTTTTAATAGACTGTTAACTAGGGGTACTTTATCCCTGGCCAGGAGTCAGTATAAGGCACTTTAAGGAGAACAAACAAGCAAAATCCCCCAATTTAAGTTCTGGGGTTTGGCTCATGTGACTCCTGAATTTAATGACATTGTATCTTGTCATTCAATGGCTCCTACAGGATGTGAATTTCCCATGACCCTGTGTGATAAAGTGGTGAATATGGAGAATGCCAGAGAGCAGTCATTCTCTCCAAAAGAGAGAGAAACTGGAGACAAGAGAAGAGGGATGCAAACATAGGTCAGATGCTGTGAGGTTAACAAGCTGCCTTTGACACAAGCTTTCAACGCATCTGATGAACCTCTGACATGTGGATCCCTCCATGGGAATAGCTGCAGGAGGCACGTAGTGGCTGCCTGCTTTATACAGGACAGATATTTTTATTTTGCCAAGGTTTCCATCCTTTCCTAGGGTTGAAATGTCAACTGCCATCTGTCCTCACACTTGAACTGACCACATGCTCCTATGTTACTGGCCTGGCCCTTTTTTGTAGCCTATGAATTAAAAAAAAAAAAATCCAGACTTTTTAATGCTATTTTCTTGATAAGACTTGGCTTACAATTTTAGCATCTTTAAGGTATAAGGGGTTTGGTGTTAGGGTGTTTGAAAACCTTCCTTTGATTAAAAAGACCATGTCATTTAGTAGTGATAAGAGCATCCTTCTAGCAAGTAGACATTGTTGAATGCTGACCTCTGAACTTCACCTGTCCTGGTCAGTGTTGTCAGGTTCCAACCAGACATCTATGAGTCAGCAACTATTGACTGGCCACAGTCCATGTCAAGTCACTGACACGAATCGGCAGTTTTCTTTCCTAGTGTCTCACGGCAAATACCGTGGGTATGAGGTCACCAAAAGAAAGGACACATAGAGGGCAAAATGCAAATGTGTTATGCCAAGCACTTATAAGAATTACTTTCTGGGACTTCCCTGGTGGTCCAGTGGTTAAGATTTTACCTTCCAATGCAAGGGACTCAGGTCGATCCCTGGTCAGGAAGCTAAGATCCTACATGCCTTAAACCAAAACATAAAAATAGAAGCAATATTGTAACACATTCAATAAAGATTTTTAAAAGGGCCCATATCAAAAAAAAAAAAGGGATTAATTTTAAAAGTACTTTTTCACTTCTGAAATTCTATACTGCATTGACCAAAAAGTAATTCGTGGGGTCATAAGAAAATACCAGTTGGGGCTAACAGGGGGCCAGGAATTGAAAGATTCATATTTATTTATATTCAAATACATTGGTACAGTGTATTTGCCATGGCTCTAAATAATTTATATTCTCAAATTCACTAAAAACAAGGCAGAATTACTTTAAAACGTTATGTGTTGCCTGAATATGTAACCTTGAACCAAACTTTGCACAGTCACCCATGACCTCGCTTAGGTCAGTTGCTTCCTTTGCTATCTTGATGGCCATGATGGAAACGTCACAAGCCAGAGCAGCCTCTGACCTGCTATTTTAGGTGAAGGTTCTTGTTCTCTTGGGGAAACAATACTGCACAACAAACAAGTTTTCAAGGGCCACAACAGCAGCACATTATCAGCCTCATTGAGAAAGCTGTAGGCAGGCCCGGGAACAGCTATTTTCTGAGACCTCTGTTACCTAATATTTGGCAATCAATCCCATATTTCCTCCTTTTAAAGCGTATCTCAGGACCTTCCTAGGTGGCGCTTCAGTTCGGTTCAGTTCAGTTCAGTTGCTCAGTTGCGTCAGCTCTTTGCAACCTCATGGACTGCAGAACGCCAGGCCTCCCTATCAGCAACTCCTGGAGTTTATTCAAACTCATGTCCACTGAGTCGGTGATGCCATCCAACTATCTCATCCTCTGTCATCCCCTTCTCCTGCCTGCAATCTTTCCCAGCATCAGGGTCTTTTTAAATGAGTCAGTTCTTCCCATCAGGTGGCCAAAGTATTGGAGTTATAGCTTCATCATCAGTTCTTTCAATGAATATTCAGGACTGATTTCTTTCAGGATGGACTGGTTGGATCTTCTTGCAGTCCAAGGTACACTCAAGAGTCTTCTTCAACACCACAGTTCAAAAGCATCAATTCTTTGGCACTCAGCTTTCTTTATAGTCCAACTCTCATATCCATACATGACTACTGGAAAAACCATAACTTTGACTAGATGGACCTTTGTTGGCAATGTAATGTCTGTTTTTTAACATGCTGTCTAGCTCAGTCATAACTTTTCTTCCAAGGAGCAAGCATCTTTTAATTTCATGGCTGCAGTCACCATCCACAGTGATTTTTGAGCACCCAAAAATAAAGTCAGCCACCGTTTCCACTGTTTCCCCATCTATTTGCCATGAAGTGATGGGACCAGATGCCATGATCTTAGTTTTCTGAATGTTGCATTTTAAGCCAACTTTTTTACTCTCTTCTTTCACTTTCAGTAAGAGGCTCTTTAGTTCTTCTTTGCTTTCTGCCATAAGAGTGGTATCGTCTCCATATCTGAGGTTATTGATATTTCTCCCAGTAATCTTGATTCCAGCTTGTGCTTCATCCAGCCCAGCATTTTTCATGATGTACTCTGCATATAAGGTAAATAAGCAGGGTGACAATATACAGCCTTGACGTACTCCTTTCCCAACTTGGAACCAGTCTGTTGTTCCATGTCCAGTTCTGACTGTTGCTTCTTTACCTGCATACAGATTTCTCAGGAAGCAGCTAGGTGGTCTGGTATTCCCATCTCTTGAAGAATTTTCCATAGTTTGTTGTGATCCACACAGTCAAAGGCTTTGGCATAGTCAGTAAAGCAGAAGTAGATGTTTTTCTGGAACTCGCTTGCTTTTTTTGATGATCCAGCAGATGTTGGCAATTTGATCTCTGGCTCCACTGCCTTTTCAAAATCCAGCTTGAACATCTGGAAGTTCACATATTGCTGAAGCCTGGCTTGGAGAATGTTGAGCACTACTTTGCTAGTGTGTGAGATGAGTGCAATTGTGCAGTAGCTTGAGTATTCTTTGGCATTGCCTTTCTTTGGGACTGGAATGAAAACTGACCTTTTGCAGTCCTGGGGCCACTGCTGAGCTTTCCAAATTTGCTGACATACTGGATGCAGCACTTTCACAGCATCATCTTTTAGGATTTGAAGTAGCACAGCTGGAATTCCATCACCTCCACTAGCTTTGTTCGTAGTGATGCTTCTTAAGGCCCACTTGACTTCACATTCCAGGATGTCTGGCTCTAGGTGAATGATCACACCATCGTGATTATCTGGGTCATGAAGATCTTTTTTGTATAGTTCTTCTGTGTATTCTTGCCACCTCTTCTTAATATCTTCTGCTTCTGTTAGGTCCATACCATTTCTGTCCTTTATTGTGCCCATCTTTGCATGAAAAGTTCCCTTGGTATCCTAGGTGGCGCTAGTGGAAAAGACTCCACCTGCCTACGCAGGAGATACAAGAAAACACAGGTTTGATCCCTTGGTCAGAATACAAAAACCCACATGTGTATGATTCCATTTATATGAAATGTCCTGAATAGGTAAATAGAGAGAAATAGAAAGCAGATTGGCAGTTCCTAGGGGCTAGAAGGGGTGAATATGGAGCAACTGTTTAATGGGTACAGAGTTTTCTTTTGGGGTGATGATAATGTTTTGGAACTATACAGAGGTGATGGTTGGATGATGTTGTGAATGTACTTAACATTTACTTTAAAATGGTTAATTTTATGTTACATGAATTTCAATTAAAAAAATCTGTACCAACAAGTTTTGTCCTTGCACTTAATTAAGCTGTAAACTTTAACCTGGTGAGGAGTTTTATGATAAATCTTTAACTGGCTATGGTCAGACAGCATACTGGACTCTTGCCAAAGAGGAAATCATACTTGAGTTTTACGTCAGTTTCTCAGATCCAGTACTCATTAGCCAACATCAGCTCATTGACTCTATTCCAAAGATAGGAAGAAGAAAAGAGGGGGTAGAATGTCAGTTTCAGTACTTTCATCATGTGACCAGTCACTTAATACACACACAACTGAGGGTCACAGCAAGGGCAAACTGCAAGGAGACTTCAGTCTGGAATGGGCCTTTTAGTTTTTAAATTTAACATTATGCTATTTTTGAGGTGCTTTTGTTTTAAATAGGTAGTACTTACACATGATTAAGTTTTTTTTCATACAATAAAAATAATTCCTTTCCTTCTGCATCTCCCAGCAACTCCTGCCTTTCTTCTGGAAAAAAGTACTAAAAGTAATTTCTCAGTATCCTTCTGAGAACAGACTATAGGAATATACAACTATAGTTATACACAACAATCCTTTGAACAGCTAAATCATTACTGCTGCTGAAAAATTAAACTGGGGAATAACCACTCTTCCAATCATTAAAGTTCTAGTTTGACTGATGAGCTGTCAGAAGATGTGGGTCTTATTACATAAAAGTCATATCTAATGAAATGAAAATAGCAAATAACACAATACCAGTAACTTTCCAACCCCTGAAACATTTTTTGTACCCATGTTCACTTTTTGTCCTGAGTTGGACCCATTTCCTATAAGTCAGGAACTTTTCTTCTTTTCTTGCAACTGAGATAATCCAGATTCTGGTTAAGTGAAGACATAATGTCACTGTGGGATCTTTATGTCTGACTCCTAATTCTAAGAGATTTCAGTCTGAAAAATCTAAACATTAATGCTCTGTTTTGCAATATACCTCATCCTTCTGCAATGAATCTCTGACTGCTATGTAAATGGCAAACTCTCAATAATACAATCCATACCCAATAGAGCAATATTGGAACTTCCTTGCCAGGTTAGACTCAGTCCCTCTAGGCCATGGGCTGGAACTCACAGCTCCCGGAGAGGTGAGGCCTGTCTCAACCTCACACTCAAAGTTGGGAAATACATCCCCTGACACTCCTACTTAAAAAAAAAACCCAAAGGCATGATGCTGTCATCAGCCAAATTATCTAAAGCAATAACTCCTTTCCCTTTTATAAAATAAGAGGAAAAATTTGTAAACAAGATGAGAAGATGAATGTTTAAACCTGTCAACACACCTTGTTCTCATGCACCCAAGCTGTACTAGGTAATTTTTACAAAACCACAAGAGCCATGTCACCATCGTCATTCAAGTAGCATTCAGGACTCAACATTCTGAACCTGGGAGCTGAGATTTACTGCCTCAGAGGCTCTCCAGGGATGGCATCAATTTACTCACTAAATGAACATTCATGTACTTGCTACATGCACAGTGCTATTCATAGGGACAAAATAAAAAACCAAAAAACAAAAAACAGTCCTTGTTATTAGGTAGCTCATAACCAGGTTGGAGAGATAAACATAGAAAGAACCAGTGGGGCTGTATAGTAATAACTGCCTCAGTAGAAATGCACAGCAGTTTTGGCCAGGACACATGTGAGCTAGCCCTGCAGCCAGGGGCCTAAGCAAATTCAAAGCTTTCAGCCTTGTGTGTGAGACACTCAAAAAAACCAAATGATTTTTGACAAGAAGACACATGAACAAAATGCTACGGGAAGAATTTATTAGAAATTATACATGTGTCTATAGCATTTAGAGCTAAATCCAGAAGCATGTCCACCAAAATGTTAATAGAGGTGATCTCACTGTGATGGGATTTCAGGTGATTTTTAATCTCCTTTTTTGTACTTTTCTGTAATATTTGTATTGTTTTACAATGAATATTTAAACCCATTCAAAAAGAGAAGATTGTTATTAGCTCTGTTCAGAGACAAAGAGAGCTTTGATTCAATTTCCAGAATATTTGTCTAGGGCTTTATGTGCTAGACCTTGTAGAAAAGAGAAAAACAGCAGGGTCCTTATCTTTAATGAGTTCATTATCTTGGTGGTGATAGTAGGCACATATCTAAATAGTTAAAATGCAACAGACCACACATCAGTGTTGATTTCTTAGCTGTAACAAACATATCATACGAACACATGATGCTGGCTGTGTAATGAAGAATTTGGCTGGTGCCTGAAACACAATAGGTGCTCAAAGAAATGTTCATTGAATAAATGAGTAACATCCATATCTTTCTTTGACATCATCTTTTCATTCATCTTTCTCATCTTTTCTCATAGCCACTGCCACAATCAATGGTCTCCTGATCACTGATGCCAAATCACTGCTTTTGCACATCACTATTGCCATCACTGGGGCTTCCCTAGTGGCTCAGCATTAAAAAATCCACCTGCAATGCAGGAGGAGGCTTGGAGACAATGATATGATCCTTGGGTCAAGAAGATCCCCTGGAGAAGGAAACGGTAACCAACTCTGGTATTCCTGACTGGAAAACCCCATGGAAAAAGGAGCCTGGTGAGCTACAGTCTATGGGGTCACAGAAGAGTTGGAAACGGCTGAGTGACTAAACAACAATAGCCATCACCACCTTAATCTTTCCGGAACATTGCTATCCTCTGGTCATCTTCCAGGTTAAACCAAGCTCCACACTGCCAAGCTCCTCAAGGCCTACAGAGGCCTGGCCCCCTCGCTCTAACTTTCCAACTTCTCTTCTCAGGAGGTGGAAGAACAAAATCTTTGTCTGGGTCCCCCATGTGCTGTTTTAACAGTACCCTCCCCACATTACGACTGTTCATCCCTGTAGTATCTTATTTAATTCTCGTAACAACTTTTAAGAGTAACTATTATCCAATTCTCAGATGAGAACCTGAAGGTTCTGAGACATCCAGTAACTAGCCCATGACTCCATGTTTAGGAGAAGGTAAGACCAGGAGTCAAAGCCAGGCTCTGGAATACAGAGGCCCGATTCTAAACTGTTAGGTTATGCACTCTCTTTCTGTTCCTTTCCGATTCTAAATTATCTCTAAGCTCAAGTTCTAGTCTCATAACTTCCTTAAGGAACAATGGTCAACATCTGGATGAGCTTATTAGCTGTCATGCATCTTTTAAGTACTTTCATTTACATAAATCCCCACGACACCCAATGAGAAAGGAACCATTATTGTTTCCCATTTTATAGGCAAAGAAAAGCAGGTAGAGATTGAATTCTCAAGGTTACACAGCATTGTAGAACTGGGATAAACACTATCAATCTGTCCAGAACCCATACTCTTTAGCAGTGCCCTGCCAAGCCTCCTCTGCCATCCTATCCTCCAGCAACAAAGTGTCTCAAGAAAGGGGGGCTGATCTGCTTTGGAGACTCTGCTGTAAGGCATATCACCATGAGTCAAAATCCAACAATCCATGGATTGTTTGTATGCATGTGTTCCTGCCTTCATTGGTTTTCCATATGGGTAGAAAATATCAGATGAACAGAAAAGACAGCCACCGTGAACACCAAAGTGAAGAAAACAACACAGTCACAAAAAACTGAGACTGTCCTACACAAAAATTCATAAGTCATTGCCTAAATAGTAAGTTCTTGTTTTATAAATATTCAGTACTTTTATCTGTTTACTTATTTAATCGTACAAGGTAGGTCCCTATCGCCATCCCATTTTACAAATGAGAATCTGAAGGATGGAGAGCTAAGGAGGGGACTAGAGCCAGAGGATGACCCAGGCAGTCAGACACCAGTATCAGATCATCACCACTCCACCTACAGTCTCAGCAGACAATCCCACTCAACCCACAGATGCTTTTAAGAGAAAGAACACAGACAGAAGAAAAATTATACCGCAACTATCAAAAGATATTGCACCAAAAAAAAAAAAAAAAAGATATTGCACCAAATAGAAAAGTAACATAATTGAAAAATTCATCCTCCCCTTTGAAAACATGTGCATGACTGTTTATCTGAAAAGATTTCAATTCAGTCCGAGTATAGCATTGCTCCAATACCTGTGGGAGTTCCAATTGCAGCTGGAACAATGACAGTGCTCTACAGGGTGGGGAAAGGAGAGGAAGATGGCTTTGGATGTATATGTGTGTGGGTGTTCATCGCATCAATCTGCCAAACCCACACACAATCAGACACTAGTCAGACACCCTCTGAAATGGAAAGGGTGATTGTAGACAGCAACCCACTTCTGCTGGGATGCCTGAAATAGACCAGAGCTGTGCAGGAAGCAACATCCAAACCCAACTCCCTGCCCTCTAGATTGTCACACGTTGACTCTCCCTCACATGGCTCCTTAACCCATGAGAACCTGTCCCTCAATTACTAGCAGACATGAAGAATGGAGCAGAGTTAGGCTTTACAGGAGTGTCAATAACCTTCTGGAAGACTGTCACGCTCTCTGGACATACATCTTCATTTCTAAAGTATGGATCAGCTAGACATGGACAACTGATTTTTTTCCTTAATAGTAAAAGCAGTCTAACGAATGCTCATCATAACCCTGTGAGGCAATGTTTACTGTTATCGCCATGATATATAATGTTTTTTGCTTACTGCATTAGACTGTATGAAGCAAAAGTTTTAACTAATTCAAGGGCAATCATCTTTCAATGAAGGTAGTGTGTTTCTATGAATCACTTGCTGATGGTTTTCATTCACCAAACCTTGCTACACCAGGGAGGCGACTGTGTCACATAGAAAGCCCATAGCCCTTGGAGGCAGACACTTGGGTAAATCTGCAGACAAGTCAGATCATCGCTCCAAGACTCAGCACCTCATCTTTGGAAGTCAGAGAGTGATACCTACACTGTGAGATAATTATCAGGGATGGTAACGTGACATGTGGAGCCTGGGTTCATATCCCAGCATCACCACTGTGTGATCTTGGGCAAATTATTTAACTTCTGAAGAAGTTGAAGTTGAATGGTTCTATGAAGACCTACAAGACCTTCTAGAACTAACACCCCAAAATGATGTCCTTTTCATTATATGGGACTGGAATGCAAAAGTAGGAAGTCAAGAGATACCTGGGGTAACAGGCAAATTTGGCCTTGGAGTACAGAATGAAGGAGGGCAAAGGCTAATAGAGTTTTGCCAAGAGAACGCACTGGTCATAGCAACACCCTCTTCCAATAACACAAGAGAAGACTCTACACATGGACATCACCAGACGGTCAATACCAAAATCAGATTGATTATATTCATTACAGCCAAAGGTGCAGAAACTCTATACAGTCAGCAAAAACAAGACCGGGAGCTGACTGTGGCTATTGCCGAATTCAGACTTAAATTGAAGAAAGTAGGGAAAACCACTAGACCATTCAGGTATGACCTAAATGAAATCCCTTACAATTACACAGTGGATGTGAGAGATAGATTCAAGGGATTAGATCTGATAGACAGAGTGCCTGAAGAATTATGGATAGAGGTTCCTGACATTGTACAGGAGGCAGGGATCAAGACCATCCCCAAGAAAAAGAAATGCAAAAAGGCAAAATGGTTGTCTGAGGAGGCCTTACAAATAGCTGTGAATAGAAGAGAAGTGAAAGGCAAAGGACAGGAAGGATGTACCCATTTGAATGCAGAGTTCCAAAGAATAGCAAGGAGAGATAAGAAAGCCTTCCTCAGTGATCAATGCAAAGAAATAGAGGAAAACAATAGAATGGGAAAGCCTAGAGATCTCGTCAAGAAAATTAGAGATACCAAGGGAACATTTCATGCAAAGATGGGCACAATAAAGGACAGAAATGGTATGGACCTAACAGAAGCAGAAGATATTAAGAAGAGGTGACCAGAATACACAGAAGAACTATACAAGAAAGATCTTCGTGACCCAAATAATCATGATGGTGTGATTCACCATCACTCACCATCACTCACCTAGAGCCAGACATCCTGGAATGTGAAGTCAAGTGGGCCTTAAGAAGCATCACTATAAACAAAGCTAGTGGAGGTGATGGAATTCCAGTTGAGCTATTTCAAATCCTAAAAGATGATGCTGTGAAAGTGCTGCATTCAGTATGCCAGCAAATTTGGAAAACTCAGCAGTGGCCACAGGACTGGAAAAGGTTAGTTTTCATTCCAATCCCAAAGAAAGGCAATGCCAAAGAAAGCTCAAACTACTGCACAATTGCACTCATTTTGCACGCTAGCAAAGCACTGATCAACATTCTCCAAGCCAGGCTTCAGCAATATGTGAACTTCCAGATGTTCAAGCTGGATTTTGAAAAGGCAGAGGAACCAGAGATCAAATTGTCAACATCTGCTGGATCATCAAAAAAGCAAGCGAGTTCCAGAAAAACATGACTTCTGCTTTACTGACTATGCCAAAGCCTTTGACTGTGTGAATCACAACAAACTATGGAAAATTCTTAAAGAGATGGGAATTTCTTAAAGAGATGGGAAGAGACCAGACCACCTAAACTGTCTCCTGAGAAATCTGTACGCAGGTCAGGAAGCAACAGTTAGAACTGGGCATGGAGCAACACACTGGTTCCAAATCGGGAAAGAGTACATCAAGGCTGTATATTGTCACCCTGCTTATTTAACTTATACTCAGAGTACATCATGAGAAACGCTGGGCTGGATGAAGCACAAGCTAAAATCAGGATTGCCAGGAGACATATCAATAACCTCAGATATGCAGATGACACCACACTCATGGCAGAAAGCAAGGAAGAACTAAACATGATGAAAGTGAAAGAGGAGAGTGAAAAAGTTGGCTTAAAACTCAACGTTCAGAAAACTAAGATCATGGCATCTGGTCCCATCACTTCATGGCAAATAGATGGGGAAACAGTGGAAACAGTGAGAGACTTTATTTTTTTGGGCTCCAAAATCACTGCAGATGGTGACTGCAGCCTTGAAATTACAAGAGGCTTGCTCCTTGGAAGAAAAGTTATCACCAACCTAGATAGCATATTAAAAAGCTGAGACATTACTTTGCCAACAAAAGTCCATCTAGTCAAAGCTATGGTTTTTCCAGTAGTCATGTATGGATGTGAGAGTTGAACCATAAAGAAGGCTGAACACCGAAGAATTGATGCTTTTGAACTGTGGTGTTGAAGAAGACTCTTGAACGTTCCTTGGACAGCAAGAAGATCCAACCAGTCCATCCTAAAGGAAATCAGTCCTGAATATTCATTGGAAGGACTGATGATGAAGCTGAAACTTCAATACTTTGGCTACCTGATGCGAAGAACTGACTCATTTGAAAAGACCCTGATGCTGGGAAAGATTGAAAGCGGGAGGAGAAGGGGACCACAGAAGATGAGATGGTTGGATGGCATCACTGACTCAATGGACATGAGTTTGAGTAAATTCCGGGAGTTGGTAATGGACAGGGAGGCCTGGCGTGCTGCAGTCCATGGGGTCACAAAGAATCAGACACGACTGAGCGACTGAACTGAACTGTCGCCCTTTGCTTCTTCATCTGTGAAAAGCGGACAGCTTTAGTGCCAACCTTTAGGGTGGTCATGAGAATTAAATAAGTTCAAATTTGTAGACCAGTTATGCAATGCCTGATCACATGAGTACTATGTGAAAGTTTGAAGAAGATAATAAGATAAATAAAAAAGAGAAGAATTATTATAATGTGGAAGGAAGCAGTAAGCAGGGTGCCCAAGACATCATAGGCATCCCACTAGGAGTTCTCCCTAAATCAGAGCAATACAGACATGTTGGCTCCTGCACATTTACAGAGTAAGCACAAATGGAGGCTATTTTGTGTAAATTCTCATCACGTTATTGACTTGTCTTCTGTTGATCACTCTTTACTTCTTCTCTCCCCCTCTCACTGTCTTCGCCTCCTATTCCGTGATGATGGAAAACCAGCCACAGAATGTGAAATAAAATTCCAGTTCAGAAGTGCAAACATTTTTGAAAGAACGTTTCAAAGGAAAAAGAAGACCTTGGGTCTCTAATTAATTTTATCACCACTGTGAACATATCAAAGAAGGGTTTCATTTTTCGTGCTTTCCTTTAGGAAGCTTTGCCAAGTTAAGAAAATTTTTAAAAAACAAGAATCAAAGTAACCTCAGTGTAGTTTTAAAGTATAGGGCATTTCTTAAAGAATTGCAAAGAACAAACAAGTGTTCTCTAATTATGCTCCAATGAATTTAAGAAACTTGCTGAAAATTCCCTTGCTCTTGTATTTGTTTGCCTGTCTCCTTTGGGTATTTTGCATGTGTGTATCCATATTTAAGAGTTCTCTTTTTGACAGACACCCACACCCACATGCCCCAGAAATGCTATTTGAGTACTTATCTAAATAGATGAGTACTTATTGAAAATAAAAATGTTCTGACCAAAACAGCAGCACAGAGAAAAGGATTTCATCCACTGAGAGCAAAGGAGAAAAAATAAATTAAAAAAATAGGATTTGGACCAATAGTTTGTATACATGCAATAAATGTCAAATCTAACATTAGAAATGTAATGAATTTGAGTATGATACATTTTTGCACTTAGAATTTTAATTGCTTTTTTATGTGCATAATGACTATTCATATAAAAAAATAAAGATAAAGCAAAACAATGTTTATTAAAAATCAGAATAACCATTTTGGTGGAGTTATGATTAGAAATATGTTCCCAAATTACCTGAAGGAAAAGGACCAAAAGCCTTCAAAAATATCTTGGCTCTATTTCTTAAACTGAACAATGAGGAGTCTTAGATGAAACAAAGACAGCCCCAAACCAGGAGTCAGGAGACCTGCCTCTAACAAGTTACCTATGATTGGGTAACTTGTGTGACTTTGGGCCCGAATTTCCTCACCTATTAAGAAATACAGTTGGACTAAAGGACTCCACAGAATCTGAGGACACAGTCATTCCTATTCTAAGTCTATGGATATGATCCTCTGTTATAGCTGTCATCTGATTCTGGGACTCATGCAAGTCTCTTTTTCTTTGCTCTTCTTAAAGTTTTTTTTTTTTTTAATGTGGACCATTTTTAAAGCCTTTATTGAATTTGTTACAATACTGCTTGTTTTCATGTTTAGTGTTTTGGCTACGAGGCATGTGGAATCTTAGCTCCCCAAACAGGGACTGAACCTGCACCCCCTGCATTGGAAGGTGAAGTCTTACCTGCACCACCAGGGAAGTCCCAATCCTTTTTTCCTTACCTATACTGAAGAATTCCTTCAATGTTTATGGTAACGTACTTTCAAAGCAAGCCTTCTCAATCAAGGGGGTTGGGGTGCCTGTTCTCACACCAGGTCACCTTCCCAGTGACGTTCAGAGGGCAGAGCAGGTAAGAAGAGTGAAGGACCTGAGACCCTGTCAGGGGCCTAGGACTGTGCCCTGTTTAGCAGCCCTTATCCTACCCAGCTGCTGTGATTTAACAAGGGGGCAGGTAAATCCACATGCTAAGGATCTGATCATGTGTATTGAATAAGATGCACTAATACATTTCTTTCTTTTTTCCCAATGGCCAAAATCCAATTTCTATGCAAATGCTTTTGGGTCATAACATTCCTATTTTTAACAGGTATAAATCTTCTACTTTTATAGGAAGATTTGGAATCGCTGTTATAAATGACCCAAAACTCCTCCAGAGCAGAAGTGGCTTATCTCATTCTTAGGTGCTGAGACTGGCAGGGCTTCAAGGCATTTGTTCTCCAAGGACGGGCACAATCCACGGAAACGGAGGCAAATCTCTAGTCCATGTCTTAACGCCCCAGGAAGGAGCGGGAAGGAGAGCTTGGTGCTCCGAGTTCAGAATCCCTCTCAGTTCATCGTGAATTGACCTATTCAATGTTATTTACTAGAAGAAATACTTCAATTGGGCACTGTTTTTATTTGGAGGGAAGTTGGTTTTCTTTGGATTCCTATAGGTCAGACAAGCCCTTGTCATCAAAAATCACAAATCCCATGGTGTATGGACAGCCTGTCCCCATATTTCTTCAGATCTCCCCTTGGGTGACAAGAGAGGTTTCTCAGATTGCCCCATACAAACATAGACCCATTGCCCTGCTTTTTCTCTCTATGTTAATCTTCTGTGCATATTTGATATTTTTGTTGCATTTATTGTCTATCTACCCCACTAAAAAATAAACTTCCTAAGGATGTTGAGTATGTTTTGTTCACTCTACATTTTTTTTTTGTTGTTCACTCTACATTTCCAGTGCAAACAACACGCATTGTAGGTGCTCAGAAAATTATCCATTTGATGAACAAATGTCAGAAACCCTTCAGGTGGGAGACTTCCCCAACAGTCCAGTGATTAAGACTCTGCCTTCCAATGCAGGGGGAGTGGGTTTGATCCCTAGTCAGGGGTGTGGCCAAAATAATAAAAATAAAAATATAGATAACCAACAAGGACTTACTGTAAATAAATAAATAATTAATTTTAAAAGGGAAGAAAATCCTCCAAGGGAATAAAGAATAGTTAAGGATAGTAAGAAATAATTTAAGAGTAAGCATAAACCACCACACTCGCCCAAGGCAGAATGGGGATAACTTTTTAACACACAGCGGTATCAGTCACATCATCACCAAATGCTCTCACAGTTTAACCTCCATGCCCAGAGAGAGGCACTTCTGATGTAACACTTTATAATTCTTTTTCCTTCATTTACCATCAAAATGCACAGTTGAATGTCCAATTCTCTTGCTTTTCTTTTGAAAGAAGGGAGACACCTCTCTCTGCATTGCCTTTAGTGAAGGCTTCTCCACACATCACATTTTACAATGAAAATGCCTTAAATAGGCCTACTCTTGACTCCGGCTACCAGAGTTTCTCCGAAAGCAAGGTACCTCCCTACGCTGCCTTTGCGGAATGAAGGAACTCGTGTCAACAGGTGGCCGGGGCACTTACTGCCAGAGCAGGAGGCTTCTTTAGGGCTGGAAGACATCGGCTGTGCGCAGAGCTGGCAAAGGCAGTCTCTCCCATTGAACGTGACTCGGTCTCCGGGTGGAAACGGGCGCCTGGAAAGACATTGCTCTCAAGGTTATTGTGGCAATTTTATCCCTTTCCCTCACTCCCTCTGCTTTGCTGCCCTCCAGAGCCAATTCATTACTTGGAGGAGCACCAGCCAAAATGTCTGCAATGCAGTCCGAACCAAGCCGGCCAGCTGGATCCAGTCCAAACAAGCAAACGTGCCTCATTTTAAGAGGAAAGGAGAATGCAGAGCTTCTACAGGCAACCAGAGAGTAAAATGAAACCATTTACCTCCACTCCTTAGTGGAGAGATGCTCCAGCAAGTCACCTAGCAGGGCACACACAGTAAAATTTTCCATTTCCCAATTGAAATACTGCCATGAAGAAATGTTTGAAATGTTATGAATTCCTATTAAAGCTTAAGGCGCCTCCAGTTCTCAAAGAGAACTGGTCATACAGGGCAAACATTAATTCTTCACATTCCTTAGACCTATATGATAACGATGCTGAATTAGACATTGTCTTGCAATGGGAAAACTGAATACCTCCCATTGCTAGGGACTCAGTCCCTTATAAACCTGGACTAAATATGAAAATGCTGTAAATATCTGTTTAAAAATTAGTATTTACTTCCTTTCAGAGATTATTTCCTTGCACATTAGTGAAAGTGAAAGTTGTTCAGTATTGTTCGACTCTTTGTGACCCCATAGACTATACAGTCCATGGAATTCTCCAGGCCAGAATACTGGAGTGGGTAGCCTTTCCCTTCTCCAGGGGATCTTCCCAACCCAGGAATCGAACTGGGATCTCCTGCATTGCAGGCGGGTTCTTTACCAACTGTGCTATCATATCTGCTTAAAAATTAGTATTCGCTTCCTTTCAGAGACTATTTCCTTTCACATTAGACATTCATCAATAAATAACAGCACATTTTTTTCAAAAACATTGCCTTCTGCAGGTATGTTTCTTCTCCTCCCAGCAGGCATATGGCTTTTAAAAAGTAAGTCATTAGTTAATAGCCATATGACAGTTTCCATGCCTGCTCACTTGCCACTGGCCAATTTGCCAATGATCTTCAACATGAATTTTCACATGTGTGATTCTGTCAATTAGGAAATTTAAAATTCATAAGCCAAACATCCCCACCCATCTGAGTCAGAAGCAGGCTCAAATTCAGGCTTCTGGACATGAATTTTATGTTCACAGGTACTTTAAGTTGCCCTTCATCACCTAACAGTTGGTGATTCACCATCCTGCACACTCAGGCAGTAAATCTGGGTTTAAAACAACTCCACAAATGTACTTGGTGCCAGTCATCGAGGAGAGTTTTAAACCGCACCCCCAAATTTTAGAAGTGCTGGGTTGAGGCGGTCTCCTGGTGCTGTGTTATTTTCCATCACTCAGATAAAGCCCAGAGAGGGTAATGGACCAACTAGAGAGACCATGACACAGGCAGAGGTGGGTGGTGTCCACCAACCTAGAACTTGCTCTCTCTTCAACAATCAAGGTCACACTCTGGTGGGTGCCAGCCAGCCTATCAATTCACACTCATCAGTTAAAGCCAGACAAACCTCCAGCCTCCTCTGTAACAAGGCCATCAGGAAGTGATGGGTCTGTCGACATAATAAGCACAGTTTCTTTGCCTCTGATCAGTGCCAGGGCCAGGAGGAGGCCAGTGAGGCACTCAGGATACAGCATCTAAGGAGGTCCCCACTCTCAGGAGGACCGCATGACCTGGGAGTGAGCACCCCCTTTAAAGTGTGTGCCCAGGCACCTCCCTGGCCTCATCCTAGTCCAGACCCTGTGTCTGATTTAGGCTTATATTTGTAGACTTCAACCCCACAAAGATCCACTATGGAACAAACTAGAGTCCAGTTCTCAATAAGGGGCAAGGTGCTCTGAATTTTGAATTCTGTTATTTCATAAATGACCCCTTTCATTTCCCTAAGTCCTCGGCCTAAATGGGTTCACTTCCTTCTGTTATTTGCATGAATGTTTGTGATAGAAAGAGAATTGGATTTAAGAGTCTGAACATGTGAGTTCAAATATTGGCCTTGTGATGTGAAGGACTGGGAAAATCCCGTAGACTTGGGGTCTCAAAGTCACTCATAAGCAGGGGATAGGAATTTCTGATTGACCTCACAGAATTGTTGAAAGGGTTAGGTTAATTTCTACATGAATGCAATTTGTAAGCTGTAAAGGTGGACTCCCTTTCAGGAAGAATTGGTGTCATTAGGCGGCACCAGCAGCTTAAAGCATCAGTAACAGGCACCTCTCTGTTGGATAGAGATGATGAATAGAGATGGTGAATGTTTGTCCATCGTTACCAACCTGAAGCAATGATCTCTCGGGGCCAGGATCAGGAAGGTTCCTAGAGTTTACCTGGGCCAGGGCCTTCTAACCTGCTATTCTTTATTTTTAATTGGAGGATAACTGCTCCACGATTTTGTGCTGGCCTCTGCCACAGAATCACGCCAATCAGCCACAAGCATACATATGTCCCCTCCCTCTTGAACCTGCCCCCACGGGCACCCCATCCACCCCTCTAGGCTGTCACAGAGAACCCCATTGAGCTCCTTGTGTTATACATAGAAATGGATATTTTAAAAAAGACACTTCCTAAGCTCCAACCTGGTGATCTGTGACAACCTAGAGGGGTGGGGTGAGCTGGAGTCGGGGGTAGGAGGGGGGTTCAAGACGAAGGGGACATGTGTGTACTTATGGCGGATTTGAGTTGCTGTATAACAGAAACCAACAGAACATTGTAAAGCAATCATCCTCTAATTAAGAAAAGAGAAAAAGAGACCCTCCCATGGGGATTCCAGTGACGACCCAGGTTTGGGGAATCACTTTTATTTGGTTCACAGCCTCTCATCTTACAGACAAGACAACTGCGGTGGAAGAGTTAGCTCACAGAGGTCTCCAACCAGCCCAGGAAAGAGGACCAGAAACAGGGCTTCCCGAATGCCAGCCCAGGGTTCTCAACCAGACTGCGGGCGGCAGCTTGAAAAGGGAGAGGTCAAAAGGACACTTGGCTGTTGATTAAATACAGAAAAAATTCAGCTCATTAACCCAGAATTTTAAAATTGTGACTTAAAAATATATAATTGAGAAATGACCTAATAGCTACAAAAAGTTACTAAAATAATTTGATTATGAATATTTCATCTAAATCTTATTATGATTCATCCATGAGTATTATCCTGTTAATTAATTGTATAAAATCAAATTTACCCTTCTAGAGTTTACATTTCTGTGGCCTAAAAACAGGAAATGCTGAAAAATAAAGTGAATTGAACTACAGTTTTTACAAAGGCATAGCAAAATTGAACACACATGATCAACATGATACCAAAAGGCATGGAATTACTCTATAAGTATGGGTCAACTAATTAAATTCCCTCTTCTCTCTGATTGACCATTTTAATCAAGCTGCTTTGTGCAATAAAGATTTAACCTTGATTGATAATAGGTGCCTAGAGAGGAGGGGTTGACAGCTTTTCCCCTGAAAGATCAGATTGTAAGTATTTTTTTAGACTGTGCAGATCATAAGGTTTCTATCTCAACTACTCAACTCTACCACTGTCGCTTGGAAGCAGTCATAGACAATATATAAACAAATGGGCATGGCTGTGTTCCAATAAAACTTTATTTACAAAACAGGTTTAATTTGATCCTTGAGGCCGTTAGCTCTCCCTGGCTATAGAGCAAATGAGATAATTTTACACACCCACACCCACACACGTAAGAGCTGACACTTCCAAATAAGCTTCATCTTTCCAAGTATTTATGCCATCTCCTCCCATGTTTCCACTGCTCGAAATGTCTCAAGACCTGGAGCTGCTTTCAGATTCAGCTCTCAGCCACTTAAACTCAGTCACACTATTTAGTGGAGGACATTCCATATAAAGCTTCCTAACTAAATTTCTTTTTAACTAAGCCTGATAATACAGTAGGAAAACAAGAACATCTAAAGGTACATCAGAAAAAAATATATAAAGACAAATATACAGCATCACTTATTATGTGGAATCTAAAAAAAAAAAAATGATACAAATGAATTTATTTACAAAAACAGAAATAGGCTCAGAGACATACAGAACAAACATGGTTATCAAAGGGGAAAGGAGAGGGGAAGGATAAATTAGGAGTTTGTGATTAGCAGATACAAACTATTATATATAAAATAGATAAACACAAAGGTTTACTGTACAGCACAGGGAACTATATTCAATATCTTATAATAATCTGTAATGGAAGAGAACATGAAAAATAATGCATATAATATGAATAATATATATAGTATATATACAACATAAGTAATGCATATATTATATATATATATATATATACATATATATGAAGAAAGTGTGTTAGTCACTCAGTCATGTCCAACTCTTTGTGACCCCATGGACTATATGTAGCCTGCCAGGCTTCTCAGTCCATGGAATTCTCTAGGCACGAATACTGTGGTGGGTTGCCATTTCCTTCTCCAGGGCATCCTGACCCAGGGATTGAACCTGGGTCTCCTGCATTGCAGGCAGATTCTTTACCACTTGAGCCACCAGACAAATAATATATATAATATATATATAACTGATTCATTTTGTTGTACACCCAAAACTAACACATTATAAATCAACTATACATCAGTAAAAATAATCTTTTTAAAGGAAAAATATTTCAAGACTAAGTACAAGTCAAGACCAAAGCGCACATTCCAAGCTCTGAGAGCAGAATCCAACACTTCCCTGTTGGCAGAAGCCACACTTACTTGCAGATCGTGCAGGCAAAGCAGTTGGGATGGTAGGTCTTGCCCAGGGCGGTCACCACCTCTCCTTCCACGAACTCCCCGCAGCCATGGCATCGAGTGCCATACATCCTCTGGTAGTCCAGGGTGCAGAGATACTCCCCGTTCTTTATGAAGAAGCCCCCCTGGGCCAGGTCACAGCCGCACACTATGGACAGACAAGGTCACATCTGGTCACAAGCTGCCAAGCTTCTGGGCAGCATCACCTTCTACCACATGCTGCTAACTTACTCTATGATCTCAGCAGTATGGGGTTCGGGGTGGGGAAGACTGGTACAAAGAGCTATTTATTGTTGGGCTCCAAGTTCTCCCTTGCCTCCCTCCCTCTTTGTTTCCCTTCCCTTCGGGAGCTATGCAATATCTCATGCAAGTAAAATCCATTGGCTGGGTCTCAACAGCCTTTGCGATACATCTCAGATTCAGAGATAATCAGTCTTTGATGGAAAGATACCTTTGGGTCATACTGTCTCTAATAGGAACAAAACTGTCTCTGGCAGTGCTACTTAGGAAAGATAGACACGGCTTGCCCACACAACTGCTTGGTTTGGCCTAAACTGTTACTGAGCTGAGTAATAAATTCCCACTCTACCAAAAGCAGGAGCTGAAATGTCCAGTGTCTATTTTTTCACACTCTGGAAATACTTTCCCATAGTCGTAAAACATTCAGGCGTTTAATTTTCTCTTGGTGCAGCAAATAGGATAAGTCCATTATTTATATATTAAAGAGAGAGATAAAAATGAACAAGTCAAAGAGGAAAGAAAAGGGAACGTGTCCAAGATAAACCTGTCGTTCCGGACATCAGCACAGGCCAAAAAGAGACTGTTTTGCCGTGTCTGGATTTTGGCATCTCTTCCAAACCTGCGCAGCTGTGGAGCATGGAGATGGTGTGAAAAAGTAGGTCCTGAGACACCAGGTCTGCATGTTCAGACAAGACCAGAGCAGGACTCAGCAGCTTGTCCAAAAATAAAGCCAAAGGCGGCTCCTGAGAGTAAAGACTTTCCATTGACAAATGACCGGGAAGTAACACCAAAGCTGGAAATCTCTGTTCTTAACCTCTGTATTCCCAGAGTTGACTGACTCCTATGCAATTCAGATCCTGAGGCAAAGAATCCAGGATTCGTCTTGATTATTCCTGCCAGCAGCTGGAATAGGCTTTTATCTGGGGTAAGGATGAACTGAATTCAGTCACTAATTAGTTTTCCTAAGGACCTGCTAGAACATATCCAGGGTTCCTCTGGTAAGTTCTCATGACCCATGAAAGCATCTGGATGAACTAGTGTTGAGCACAGTAAGACCCTGATGGATTCGGATAGAATCTTACACTCCCACCCCAGCTTGCAGTCTCTACTAATTGCAACTACTGAAGATATTCAAGGTGACACAGAAGCTACAACAAGCTGTCCACTGTGGGTTCATCTGTTTGTTTAGGTCCACACTCCACAGCTATGACCTTCTTCTTTGCGGTTTATAATCAAGTAACCCAAGATGATGGCCTGAGTCCATCATGCTGAAAATGACCATATAAGCTCTGCTGTGATCACATTACCTGGAAGCCAGCTCATTCACCACCTGCTGCCTCCCCAACTTCCAGTGCCCCCACTGTTTCCATTCCTGCCTTTTCCTACAATATGAGTCCTGTGGGTCAAGGCAGCCGAAGTTAGGACTAACCTTGCTCTAATTGCAAATTCCTTCAACAACGATAAACACAATCCTGAGAGTCACAGGACACCTTAGAGATTTTTCTTCAATATCTTTCTATGTATTTTTAAATTTTCACACAAGACTACAAGGCGCTTTATGGATAAGAGTCTTTAGCTTTACTTCTTTTGATTTGTAGAAACCTCTAACCACAGAATTTAACATAAGGCTGGGAACCAATTTTTTAATTAAACTGAATCCACTTCAACTTTGGCAGATTCCTACCAATTTCACTCCTTAGTGGCACGAAGTAGTTCCTATGATTCAGTTGCTCTTCCAAACTCAGGTCTTTGTCAAAACCATGACAGGTGACAAAATAATGCATTTGGACTGCTAACAATTTCCTTATATTATTTTCCTTGCTAATAATAGTTTCTCCTCCAATCTCCTAAGGTAGACAGAATGTAAAAGTTCACAGATCCCTTATAAAAAGCTCTGGTGGCAACAGGGTCATCATTATGCTCATGCAGATTGTAGGGATGGCTTCAGAGCTAATTCTAAATGTTTTAGAAATCCCTGTACCCACCGCTTCCTTAGGGTATCTTTCCGGGCTTTCTAGTTCACATGGTTTTGTGAAATTGACACATGCTCTCCTTTAATAATAAAGTCTTAGTTTATATGATCATAAAATAGCCTTAAAAGTGATTTTGTAATTACTGTTGAGAGATGCCAAACTACAATCAAGCTTTGCCCTTTGCGATTTGATTTGGCTTGGTCCTTAAATTCAAGGCAGTGGCCCAAATGTGCTTACCAAACTGTCCCATTGTTTCTGGTGGTTGATACCCGAGGAAACTAACATTTGAAAACAGACTCACAGAGGCAAGGGTCATGAAAGGCACACACAGCGGGTAGTGGGAGGGAAGGTCTGTACTGCTCAGACCTAAAAGTACTTAACAACACATACATTTCCAAAGAATGGACTAGTTGGGACGTAATCTCAGGCCTTTCCCTCTTTCCCTTCTCCGGGTATACTCGCCTATTCCTCCTCCTCCTTCTCCTCCTCTGGTCACAACTTCTCAGTCTCCTGGGCCACACCCTTACAGGCATGTAAGTCCCATGGACATTACCTTCTTCCTCTAAGATATAAGGCCTCCCTGGAAACAGAGGGCTTCCCAGGTGGCACTCGTGGTAAAGAACCCACCTGTCAATGCAGGAGACATAAGAGATGCAAGTTTGATCACTGTGTCTGGAAGATCCCCTGGAGGAGGGCATGGCAACCCACTCCAGTATTCTTGCCTAGAGAATCCCAAGGACAGAGGAGCCTGGTGGGCTACAGGCCATGGGGTCACAAAGAGTAGGACACAACTTAAGTGACTTAGCATGCACACACACTTTAGAAACAGATCTCATCCACTCTTAGAGTTTCAACTATGACTGTGCAAAGGATTCTCAAATCAGTCTACCTGTGACATCTTCCCCAACCAGGGCATACACCTATCTGAACATAGCATCACCCAAATAAACTCTATTTTCTCAGCTTCTCTGCCATTTCTTCTAAAACTCTCTGCTATTCCCTCTTTTAATAAAATGCCATCACTATGCATTCTCCCACTCTTAAACCCAAATTTTCAACTAGCCACTAAATCCAATGTGTTTTCCCAGGAAAACATTTCTTTGATCCATTCCCTCCTCTGTCTTCTTACCACCTCTACTCAGATCCTGGTCTTTAGTATCTCTTGTACTAAAACAGTTTTATTATAATAGTGTTTGTACTGGCAGAAAAAAAAAAAAACCTGGGAATAATTCAACTTTCCGTCAGTAGAGCAAGAGTTGGATAAATTATTATATATCCAGTCTATGAAGCTTTTTTTTTAGGAATAGATTAGATCAATATTTGTAACCTAGAGGTCTGTCCATGATAAACTGTTAAAAGAGA